>NW_027099213.1:0-600788 GCF_037042795.1 Molothrus aeneus | reverse complement strand
GCTCGCCGATTCTCCCGGAGGCGAAGAAGCGGCTTCTTCGCACACAGAGCATTGTGGCGAGCGCAGGGAGCTCCTGAGAGCGGTTTGTGCCGAAAGAAGCCCGGGACCGGCACTTAGCTTCGGAGAGCTGCGTATCTGCGTCTTCTGCGTGTCTTGCCGCTCTACACTCAGCAAAAAGCTTTTCCACCATATCTTGCAAGGAGAAACTCTGCCAGGAAAGAAAACATCCAAAATCTTGTTCTAAAGCTTGCACGGGGGTCTGCAAAGAGTTTGGCAAGAATGAAAGGTAGTTGTCCAGAACTCGTTCTTTTCCAATAGAATAACCATGGAAAAGGCAGGAGAGTGGTAAAGTACTGTTTTCTCTAAGTCTGAAGGCTGCCCACACTGTGCCTGTGTGCTGCAGCTTGCATCTTCGCCTTTGGGAAGCTGCCGCTCGCCGATTCTCCCCGGAGGCGAAGAAGCGGCTTCTTCGCACACAGAGCATTGTGGCGAGCGCAGGGAGCTCCTGAGAGCGGTTTGTGCCGAAAGAAGCCCGGGACCGGCACTTAGCTTCGGAGAGCTGCGTATCTGCGTCTTCTGCGTGTCTTGCCGCTCTACACTCAGCAAAAAGCTTTTCCACCATATCTTGCAAGGAGAAACTCTGCCAGGAAAGAAAACATCCAAAATCTTGTTCTAAAGCTTGCACGGGGGTCTGCAAAGAGTTTGGCAAGAATGAAAGGTAGTTGTCCAAAACTCGTTCTTTTCCAATAGAATAACCATGGAAAAGGCAGGAGAGTGGTAAAGTACTGTTTTCTCTAAGTCTGAATGCTGCCCACACTGTGCCTGCGTGCTGCAGCTTGCATCTTCGCCTTTGGGAAGCTGCCGCTCGCCGATTCTCCCGGAGGCGAAGAAGCGGCTTCTTCGCACACAGAGCATTGTGGCGAGCGCAGGGAGCTCCTGAGAGCGGTTTGTGCTGAAAGAAGCCCGGGACCGGCACTTAGCTTCGGAGAGCTGCGTATCTGCGTCTTCTGCGTGTCTTGCCGCTCTACACTCAGCAAAAAGCTTTTCCAGCATATCTTGCAAGGAGAAACTCTGCCAGGAAAGAAAACATCCAAAATCTTGTTCTAAAGCTTGCACGGGGGTCTGCAAAGAGTTTGGCAAGAATGAAAGGTAGTTGTCCAAAACTCGTTCTTTTCCAATAGAAGAACCATGGAAAAGGCAGGAGAGTGGTAAAGTACTGTTTTCTCTAAGTCTGAATGCTGCCCACACTGTGCCTGCGTGCTGCAGCTTGCATCTTCGCCTTTGGGAAGCTGCCGCTCGCCGATTCTCCCGGAGGCGAAGAAGCGGCTTCTTCGCACACAGAGCATTGTGGCGAGCGCAGGGAGCTCCTGAGAGCGGTTTGTGCCGAAAGAAGCCCGGGACCGGCACTTAGCTTCGGAGAGCTGCGTATCTGCGTCTTCTGCGTGTCTTGCCGCTCTACACTCAGCAAAAAGCTTTTCCACCATATCTTGCAAGGAGAAACTCTGCCAGGAAAGAAAACATCCAAAATCTTGTTCTAAAGCTTGCACGGGGGTCTGCAAAGAGTTTGGCAAGAATGAAAGGTAGTTGTCCAAAACTCGTTCTTTTCCAATAGAAGAACCATGGAAAAGGCAGGAGAGTGGTAAAGTACTGTTTTCTCTAAGTCTGAAGGCTGCCCACACTGTGCCTGTGTGCTGCAGCTTGCATCTTCGCCTTTGGGAAGCTGCCGCTCGCCGATTCTCCCGGAGGCGAAGAAGCGGCTTCTTCGCACACAGAGCATTGTGGCGAGCGCAGGGAGCTCCTGAGAGCGGTTTGTGCCGAAAGAAGCCCGGGACCGGCACTTAGCTTCGGAGAGCTGTGTATCTGCGTCTTCTGCGTGTCTTGCCGCTCTACACTCAGCCAAAAGCTTTTCCACCATATCTTGCAAGGAGAAACTCTGCCAGGAAAGAAAACATCCAAAATCTTGTTCTAAAGCTTGCACGGGGGTCTGCAAAGAGTTTGGCAAGAATGAAAGGTAGTTGTCCAAAACTCGTTCTTTTCCAATAGAATAACCATGGAAAAGGCAGGAGAGTGGTAAAGTACTGTTTTCTCTAAGTCTGAAGGCTGCCCACACTGTGCCTGTGTGCTGCAGCTTGCATCTTCGCCTTTGGGAAGCTGCCGCTCGCCGATTCTCCCGGAGGCGAAGAAGCGGCTTCTTCGCACACAGAGCATTGTGGCGAGCGCAGGGAGCTCCTGAGAGCGGTTTGTGCCGAAAGAAGCCCGGGACCGGCACTTAGCTTCGGAGAGCTGCGTATCTGCGTCTTCTGCGTGTCTTGCCGCTCTACACTCAGCAAAAAGCTTTTCCACCATATCTTGCAAGGAGAAACTCTGCCAGGAAAGAAAACATCCAAAATCTTGTTCTAAAGCTTGCACGGGGGTCTGCAAAGAGTTTGGCAAGAATGAAAGGTAGTTGTCCAAAACTCGTTCTTTTCCAATAGAATAACCATGGAAAAGGCAGGAGAGTGGTAAAGTACTGTTTTCTCTAAGTCTGAATGCTGCCCACACTGTGCCTGCGTGCTGCAGCTTGCATCTTCGCCTTTGGGAAGCTGCCGCTCGCCGATTCTCCCGGAGGCGAAGAAGCGGCTTCTTCGCACACAGAGCATTGTGGCGAGCGCAGGGAGCTCCTGAGAGCGGTTTGTGCCGAAAGAAGCCCGGGACCGGCACTTAGCTTCGGAGAGCTGCGTATCTGCGTCTTCTGCGTGTCTTGCCGCTCTACACTCAGCAAAAAGCTTTTCCAGCATATCTTGCAAGGAGAAACTCTGCCAGGAAAGAAAACATCCAAAATCTTGTTCTAAAGCTTGCACGGGGGTCTGCAAAGAGTTTGGCAAGAATGAAAGGTAGTTGTCCAAAACTCGTTCTTTTCCAATAGAATAACCATGGAAAAGGCAGGAGAGTGGTAAAGTACTGTTTTCTCTAAGTCTGAAGGCTGCCCACACTGTGCCTGCGTGCTGCAGCTTGCATCTTCGCCTTTGGGAAGCTGCCGCTCGCCGATTCTCCCGGAGGCGAAGAAGCGGCTTCTTCGCACACAGAGCATTGTGGCGAGCGCAGGGAGCTCCTGAGAGCGGTTTGTGCCGAAAGAAGCCCGGGACCGGCACTTAGCTTCGGAGAGCTGCGTATCTGCGTCTTCTGCGTGTCTTGCCGCTCTACACTCAGCAAAAAGCTTTTCCACCATATCTTGCAAGGAGAAACTCTGCCAGGAAAGAAAACATCCAAAATCTTGTTCTAAAGCTTGCACGGGGGTCTGCAAAGAGTTTGGCAAGAATGAAAGGTAGTTGTCCAGAACTCGTTCTTTTCCAATAGAATAACCATGGAAAAGGCAGGAGAGTGGTAAAGTACTGTTTTCTCTAAGTCTGAAGGCTGCCCACACTGTGCCTGTGTGCTGCAGCTTGCATCTTCGCCTTTGGGAAGCTGCCGCTCGCCGATTCTCCCGGAGGCGAAGAAGCGGCTTCTTCGCACACAGAGCATTGTGGCGAGCGCAGGGAGCTCCTGAGAGCGGTTTGTGCCGAAAGAAGCCCGGGACCGGCACTTAGCTTCGGAGAGCTGCGTATCTGCGTCTTCTGCGTGTCTTGCCGCTCTACACTCAGCCAAAAGCTTTTCCACCATATCTTGCAAGGAGAAACTCTGCCAGGAAAGAAAACATCCAAAATCTTGTTCTAAAGCTTGCACGGGGGTCTGCAAAGAGTTTGGCAAGAATGAAAGGTAGTTGTCCAAAACTCGTTCTTTTCCAATAGAATAACCATGGAAAAGGCAGGAGAGTGGTAAAGTACTGTTTTCTCTAAGTCTGAATGCTGCCCACACTGTGCCTGCGTGCTGCAGCTTGCATCTTCGCCTTTGGGAAGCTGCCGCTCGCCGATTCTCCCGGAGGCGAAGAAGCGGCTTCTTCGCACACAGAGCATTGTGGCGAGCGCAGGGAGCTCCTGAGAGCGGTTTGTGCCGAAAGAAGCCCGGGACCGGCACTTAGCTTCGGAGAGCTGCGTATCTGCGTCTTCTGCGTGTCTTGCCGCTCTACACTCAGCAAAAAGCTTTTCCACCATATCTTGCAAGGAGAAACTCTGCCAGGAAAGAAAACATCCAAAATCTTGTTCTAAAGCTTGCACGGGGGTCTGCAAAGAGTTTGGCAAGAATGAAAGGTAGTTGTCCAAAACTCGTTCTTTTCCAATAGAATAACCATGGAAAAGGCAGGAGAGTGGTAAAGTACTGTTTTCTCTAAGTCTGAAGGCTGCCCACACTGTGCCTGCGTGCTGCAGCTTGCATCTTCGCCTTTGGGAAGCTGCCGCTCGCCGATTCTCCCGGAGGCGAAGAAGCGGCTTCTTCGCACACAGAGCATTGTGGCGAGCGCAGGGAGCTCCTGAGAGCGGTTTGTGCCGAAAGAAGCCCGGGACCGGCACTTAGCTTCGGAGAGCTGCGTATCTGCGTCTTCTGCGTGTCTTGCCGCTCTACACTCAGCAAAAAGCTTTTCCACCATATCTTGCAAGGAGAAACTCTGCCAGGAAAGAAAACATCCAAAATCTTGTTCTAAAGCTTGCACGGGGGTCTGCAAAGAGTTTGGCAAGAATGAAAGGTAGTTGTCCAGAACTCGTTCTTTTCCAATAGAATAACCATGGAAAAGGCAGGAGAGTGGTAAAGTACTGTTTTCTCTAAGTCTGAAGGCTGCCCACACTGTGCCTGTGTGCTGCAGCTTGCATCTTCGCCTTTGGGAAGCTGCCGCTCGCCGATTCTCCCGGAGGCGAAGAAGCGGCTTCTTCGCACACAGAGCATTGTGGCGAGCGCAGGGAGCTCCTGAGAGCGGTTTGTGCCGAAAGAAGCCCGGGACCGGCACTTAGCTTCGGAGAGCTGCGTATCTGCGTCTTCTGCGTGTCTTGCCGCTCTACACTCAGCAAAAAGCTTTTCCACCATATCTTGCAAGGAGAAACTCTGCCAGGAAAGAAAACATCCAAAATCTTGTTCTAAAGCTTGCACGGGGGTCTGCAAAGAGTTTGGCAAGAATGAAAGGTAGTTGTCCAAAACTCGTTCTTTTCCAATAGAATAACCATGGAAAAGGCAGGAGAGTGGTAAAGTACTGTTTTCTCTAAGTCTGAATGCTGCCCACACTGTGCCTGCGTGCTGCAGCTTGCATCTTCGCCTTTGGGAAGCTGCCGCTCGCCGATTCTCCCGGAGGCGAAGAAGCGGCTTCTTCGCACACAGAGCATTGTGGCGAGCGCAGGGAGCTCCTGAGAGCGGTTTGTGCTGAAAGAAGCCCGGGACCGGCACTTAGCTTCGGAGAGCTGCGTATCTGCGTCTTCTGCGTGTCTTGCCGCTCTACACTCAGCAAAAAGCTTTTCCAGCATATCTTGCAAGGAGAAACTCTGCCAGGAAAGAAAACATCCAAAATCTTGTTCTAAAGCTTGCACGGGGGTCTGCAAAGAGTTTGGCAAGAATGAAAGGTAGTTGTCCAAAACTCGTTCTTTTCCAATAGAAGAACCATGGAAAAGGCAGGAGAGTGGTAAAGTACTGTTTTCTCTAAGTCTGAATGCTGCCCACACTGTGCCTGCGTGCTGCAGCTTGCATCTTCGCCTTTGGGAAGCTGCCGCTCGCCGATTCTCCCGGAGGCGAAGAAGCGGCTTCTTCGCACACAGAGCATTGTGGCGAGCGCAGGGAGCTCCTGAGAGCGGTTTGTGCCGAAAGAAGCCCGGGACCGGCACTTAGCTTCGGAGAGCTGCGTATCTGCGTCTTCTGCGTGTCTTGCCGCTCTACACTCAGCAAAAAGCTTTTCCACCATATCTTGCAAGGAGAAACTCTGCCAGGAAAGAAAACATCCAAAATCTTGTTCTAAAGCTTGCACGGGGGTCTGCAAAGAGTTTGGCAAGAATGAAAGGTAGTTGTCCAAAACTCGTTCTTTTCCAATAGAAGAACCATGGAAAAGGCAGGAGAGTGGTAAAGTACTGTTTTCTCTAAGTCTGAAGGCTGCCCACACTGTGCCTGCGTGCTGCAGCTTGCATCTTCGCCTTTGGGAAGCTGCCGCTCGCCGATTCTCCCGGAGGCGAAGAAGCGGCTTCTTCGCACACAGAGCATTGTGGCGAGCGCAGGGAGCTCCTGAGAGCGGTTTGTGCCGAAAGAAGCCCGGGACCGGCACTTAGCTTCGGAGAGCTGCGTATCTGCGTCTTCTGCGTGTCTTGCCGCTCTACACTCAGCAAAAAGCTTTTCCACCATATCTTGCAAGGAGAAACTCTGCCAGGAAAGAAAACATCCAAAATCTTGTTCTAAAGCTTGCACGGGGGTCTGCAAAGAGTTTGGCAAGAATGAAAGGTAGTTGTCCAGAACTCGTTCTTTTCCAATAGAATAACCATGGAAAAGGCAGGAGAGTGGTAAAGTACTGTTTTCTCTAAGTCTGAAGGCTGCCCACACTGTGCCTGTGTGCTGCAGCTTGCATCTTCGCCTTTGGGAAGCTGCCGCTCGCCGATTCTCCCGGAGGCGAAGAAGCGGCTTCTTCGCACACAGAGCATTGTGGCGAGCGCAGGGAGCTCCTGAGAGCGGTTTGTGCCGAAAGAAGCCCGGGACCGGCACTTAGCTTCGGAGAGCTGCGTATCTGCGTCTTCTGCGTGTCTTGCCGCTCTACACTCAGCAAAAAGCTTTTCCACCATATCTTGCAAGGAGAAACTCTGCCAGGAAAGAAAACATCCAAAATCTTGTTCTAAAGCTTGCACGGGGGTCTGCAAAGAGTTTGGCAAGAATGAAAGGTAGTTGTCCAAAACTCGTTCTTTTCCAATAGAATAACCATGGAAAAGGCAGGAGAGTGGTAAAGTACTGTTTTCTCTAAGTCTGAAGGCTGCCCACACTGTGCCTGTGTGCTGCAGCTTGCATCTTCGCCTTTGGGAAGCTGCCGCTCGCCGATTCTCCCGGAGGCGAAGAAGCGGCTTCTTCGCACACAGAGCATTGTGGCGAGCGCAGGGAGCTCCTGAGAGCGGTTTGTGCCGAAAGAAGCCCGGGACCGGCACTTAGCTTCGGAGAGCTGCGTATCTGCGTCTTCTGCGTGTCTTGCCGCTCTACACTCAGCAAAAAGCTTTTCCAGCATATCTTGCAAGGAGAAACTCTGCCAGGAAAGAAAACATCCAAAATCTTGTTCTAAAGCTTGCACGGGGGTCTGCAAAGAGTTTGGCAAGAATGAAAGGTAGTTGTCCAAAACTCGTTCTTTTCCAATAGAATAACCATGGAAAAGGCAGGAGAGTGGTAAAGTACTGTTTTCTCTAAGTCTGAAGGCTGCCCACAGTGTGCCTGCGTGCTGCAGCTTGCATCTTCGCCTTTGGGAAGCTGCCGCTCGCCGATTCTCCCGGAGGCGAAGAAGCGGCTTCTTCGCACACAGAGCATTGTGGCGAGCGCAGGGAGCTCCTGAGAGCGGTTTGTGCCGAAAGAAGCCCGGGACTGGCACTTAGCTTCGGAGAGCTGCGTATCTGCGTCTTCTGCGTGTCTTGCCGCTCTACACTCAGCAAAAAGCTTTTCCAGCATATCTTGCAAGGAGAAACTCTGCCAGGAAAGAAAACATCCAAAATCTTGTTCTAAAGCTTGCACGGGGGTCTGCAAAGAGTTTGGCAAGAATGAAAGGTAGTTGTCCAAAACTCGTTCTTTTCCAATAGAATAACCATGGAAAAGGCAGGAGAGTGGTAAAGTACTGTTTTCTCTAAGTCTGAAGGCTGCCCACACTGTGCCTGCGTGCTGCAGCTTGCATCTTCGCCTTTGGGAAGCTGCCGCTCGCCGATTCTCCCGGAGGCGAAGAAGCGGCTTCTTCGCACACAGAGCATTGTGGCGAGCGCAGGGAGCTCCTGAGAGCGGTTTGTGCCGAAAGAAGCCCGGGACCGGCACTTAGCTTCGGAGAGCTGCGTATCTGCGTCTTCTGCGTGTCTTGCCGCTCTACACTCAGCCAAAAGCTTTTCCACCATATCTTGCAAGGAGAAACTCTGCCAGGAAAGAAAACATCCAAAATCTTGTTCTAAAGCTTGCACGGGGGTCTGCAAAGAGTTTGGCAAGAATGAAAGGTAGTTGTCCAAAACTCGTTCTTTTCCAATAGAAGAACCATGGAAAAGGCAGGAGAGTGGTAAAGTACTGTTTTCTCTAAGTCTGAATGCAGCCCACACTGTGCCTGTGTGCTGCAGCTTGCATCTTCGCCTTTGGGAAGCTGCCGCTCGCCGATTCTCCCGGAGGCGAAGAAGCGGCTTCTTCGCACACAGAGCATTGTGGCGAGCGCAGGGAGCTCCTGAGAGCGGTTTGTGCCGAAAGAAGCCCGGGACCGGCACTTAGCTTCGGAGAGCTGCGTATCTGCGTCTTCTGCGTGTCTTGCCGCTCTACACTCAGCAAAAAGCTTTTCCACCATATCTTGCAAGGAGAAACTCTGCCAGGAAAGAAAACATCCAAAATCTTGTTCTGAAGCTTGCACGGGGGTGTGCAAAGAGTTTGGCAAGAATGAAAGGTAGTTGTCCAAAACTCGTTCTTTTCCAATAGAAGAACCATGGAAAAGGCAGGAGAGTGGTAAAGTACTGTTTTCTCTAAGTCTGAATGCAGCCCACAGTGTGCCTGTGTGCTGCAGCTTGCATCTTCGCCTTTGGGAAGCTGCCGCTCGCCGATTCTCCCGGAGGCGAAGAAGCGGCTTCTTCGCACACAGAGCATTGTGGCGAGCGCAGGGAGCTCCTGAGAGCGGTTTGTGCCGAAAGAAGCCCGGGACCGGCACTTAGCTTCGGAGAGCTGCGTATCTGCGTCTTCTGCGTGTCTTGCCGCTCTACACTCAGCAAAAAGCTTTTCCAGCATATCTTGCAAGGAGAAACTCTGCCAGGAAAGAAAACATCCAAAATCTTGTTCTAAAGCTTGCACGGGGGTCTGCAAAGAGTTTGGCAAGAATGAAAGGTAGTTGTCCAAAACTCGTTCTTTTCCAATAGAAGAACCATGGAAAAGGCAGGAGAGTGGTAAAGTACTGTTTTCTCTAAGTCTGAAGGCTGCCCACACTGTGCCTGCGTGCTGCAGCTTGCATCTTCGCCTTTGGGAAGCTGCCGCTCGCCGATTCTCCCGGAGGCGAAGAAGCGGCTTCTTCGCACACAGAGCATTGTGGCGAGCGCAGGGAGCTCCTGAGAGCGGTTTGTGCCGAAAGAAGCCCGGGACCGGCACTTAGCTTCGGAGAGCTGCGTATCTGCGTCTTCTGCGTGTCTTGCCGCTCTACACTCAGCCAAAAGCTTTTCCAGCATATCTTGCAAGGAGAAACTCTGCCAGGAAAGAAAACATCCAAAATCTTGTTCTAAAGCTTGCACGGGGGTCTGCAAAGAGTTTGGCAAGAATGAAAGGTAGTTGTCCAAAACTCGTTCTTTTCCAATAGAAGAACCATGGAAAAGGCAGGAGAGTGGTAAAGTACTGTTTTCTCTAAGTCTGAAGGCTGCCCACACTGTGCCTGCGTGCTGCAGCTTGCATCTTCGCCTTTGGGAAGCTGCCGCTCGCCGATTCTCCCGGAGGCGAAGAAGCGGCTTCTTCGCACACAGAGCATTGTGGCGAGCGCAGGGAGCTCCTGAGAGCGGTTTGTGCCGAAAGAAGCTCGGGACCGGCACTTAGCTTCGGAGAGCTGCGTATCTGCGTCTTCTGCGTGTCTTGCCGCTCTACACTCAGCAAAAAGCTTTTCCACCATATCTTGCAAGGAGAAACTCTGCCAGGAAAGAAAACATCCAAAATCTTGTTCTAAAGCTTGCACGGGGGTCTGCAAAGAGTTTGGCAAGAATGAAAGGTAGTTGTCCAGAACTCGTTCTTTTCCAATAGAATAACCATGGAAAAGGCAGGAGAGTGGTAAAGTACTGTTTTCTCTAAGTCTGAAGGCTGCCCACACTGTGCCTGTGTGCTGCAGCTTGCATCTTCGCCTTTGGGAAGCTGCCGCTCGCCGATTCTCCCGGAGGCGAAGAAGCGGCTTCTTCGCACACAGAGCATTGTGGCGAGCGCAGGGAGCTCCTGAGAGCGGTTTGTGCCGAAAGAAGCCCGGGACCGGCACTTAGCTTCGGAGAGCTGCGTATGTGCGTCTTCTGCGTGTCTTGCCGCTCTACACTCAGCAAAAAGCTTTTCCAGCATATCTTGCAAGGAGAAACTCTGCCAGGAAAGAAAACATCCAAAATCTTGTTCTAAAGCTTGCACGGGGGTCTGCAAAGAGTTTGGCAAGAATGAAAGTTAGTTGTCCAAAACTCGTTCTTTTCCAATAGAAGAACCATGGAAAAGGCAGGAGAGTGGTAAAGTACTGTTTTCTCTAAGTCTGAATGCTGCCCACACTGTGCCTGCGTGCTGCACCTTGCATCTTCGCCTTTGGGAAGCTGCCGCTCGCCGATTCTCCCGGAGGCGAAGAAGCGGCTTCTTCGCACACAGAGCATTGTGGCGAGCGCAGGGAGCTCCTGAGAGCGGTTTGTGCCGAAAGAAGCCCGGGACCGGCACTTAGCTTCGGAGAGCTGCGTATCTGCGTCTTCTGCGTGTCTTGCCGCTCTACACTCAGCAAAAAGCTTTTCCACCATATCTTGCAAGGAGAAACTCTGCCAGGAAAGAAAACATCCAAAATCTTGTTCTAAAGCTTGCACGGGGGTCTGCAAAGAGTTTGGCAAGAATGAAAGGTAGTTGTCCAAAACTCGTTCTTTTCCAATAGAAGAACCATGGAAAAGGCAGGAGAGTGGTAAAGTACTGTTTTCTCTAAGTCTGAAGGCTGCCCACACTGTGCCTGCGTGCTGCAGCTTGCATCTTCGCCTTTGGGAAGCTGCCGCTCGCCGATTCTCCCGGAGGCGAAGAAGCGGCTTCTTCGCACACAGAGCATTGTGGCGAGCGCAGGGAGCTCCTGAGAGCGGTTTGTGCCGAAAGAAGCCCGGGACCGGCACTTAGCTTCGGAGAGCTGCGTATCTGCGTCTTCTGCGTGTCTTGCCGCTCTACACTCAGCAAAAAGCTTTTCCACCATATCTTGCAAGGAGAAACTCTGCCAGGAAAGAAAACATCCAAAATCTTGTTCTAAAGCTTGCACGGGGGTCTGCAAAGAGTTTGGCAAGAATGAAAGGTAGTTGTCCAAAACTCGTTCTTTTCCAATAGAAGAACCATGGAAAAGGCAGGAGAGTGGTAAAGTACTGTTTTCTCTAAGTCTGAAGGCTGCCCACACTGTGCCTGTGTGCTGCAGCTTGCATCTTCGCCTTTGGGAAGCTGCCGCTCGCCGATTCTCCCGGAGGCGAAGAAGCGGCTTCTTCGCACACAGAGCATTGTGGCGAGCGCAGGGAGCTCCTGAGAGCGGTTTGTGCCGAAAGAAGCCCGGGACCGGCACTTAGCTTCGGAGAGCTGCGTATCTGCGTCTTCTGCGTGTCTTGCCGCTCTACACTCAGCCAAAAGCTTTTCCACCATATCTTGCAAGGAGAAACTCTGCCAGGAAAGAAAACATCCAAAATCTTGTTCGAAAGCTTGCACGGGGGTCTGCAAAGAGTTTGGCAAGAATGAAAGGTAGTTGTCCAAAACTCGTTCTTTTCCAATAGAATAACCATGGAAAAGGCAGGAGAGTGGTAAAGTACTGTTTTCTCTAAGTCTGAAGGCTGCCCACACTGTGCCTGTGTGCTGCAGCTTGCATCTTCGCCTTTGGGAAGCTGCCGCTCGCCGATTCTCCCGGAGGCGAAGAAGCGGCTTCTTCGCACACAGAGCATTGTGGCGAGCGCAGGGAGCTCCTGAGAGCGGTTTGTGCCGAAAGAAGCCCGGGACCGGCACTTAGCTTCGGAGAGCTGCGTATCTGCGTCTTCTGCGTGTCTTGCCGCTCTACACTCAGCCAAAAGCTTTTCCAGCATATCTTGCAAGGAGAAACTCTGCCAGGAAAGAAAACATCCAAAATCTTGTTCTAAAGCTTGCACGGGGGTCTGCAAAGAGTTTGGCAAGAATGAAAGGTAGTTGTCCAAAACTCGTTCTTTTCCAATAGAATAACCATGGAAAAGGCAGGAGAGTGGTAAAGTACTGTGTTCTCTAAGTCTGAAGGCTGCCCACACTGTGCCTGTGTGCTGCCGCTTGCATCTTCGCCTTTGGGAAGCTGCCGCTCGCCGATTCTCCCGGAGGCGAAGAAGCGGCTTCTTCGCACACAGAGCATTGTGGCGAGCGCAGGGAGCTCCTGAGAGCGGTTTGTGCCGAAAGAAGCCCGGGACCGGCACTTAGCTTCGGAGAGCTGCGTATCTGCGTCTTCTGCGTGTCTTGCCGCTCTACACTCAGCCAAAAGCTTTTCCACCATATCTTGCAAGGAGAAACTCTGCCAGGAAAGAAAACATCCAAAATCTTGTTCTAAAGCTTGCACGGAGGCCTGCAAAGAGTTTGGCAAGAATGAAAGTTAGTTGTCCAAAACTCGTTCTTTTCCAATAGAATAACCATGGAAAAGGCAGGAGAGTGGTAAAGTACTGTTTTCTCTAAGTCTGAATGCTGCCCACACTGTGCCTGTGTGCTGCAGCTTGCATCTTCGCCTTTGGGAAGCTGCCGCTCGCCGATTCTCCCGGAGGCGAAGAAGCGGCTTCTTCGCACACAGAGCATTGTGGCGAGCGCAGGGAGCTCCTGAGAGCGGTTTGTGCCGAAAGAAGCCCGGGACCGGCACTTAGCTTCGGAGAGCTGCGTATCTGCGTCTTCTGCGTGTCTTGCCGCTCTACACTCAGCCAAAGGTTTTCCACCATATCTTGCAAGGAGAAACTCTGCCAGGAAAGAAAACATCCAAAATCTTGTTCTAAAGCTTGCACGGGGGTCTGCAAAGAGTTTGGCAAGAATGAAAGGTAGTTGTCCAAAACTCGTTCTTTTCCAATAGAATAACCATGGAAAAGGCAGGAGAGTGGTAAAGTACTGTTTTCTCTAAGTCTGAATGCTGCCCACACTGTGCCTGTGTGCTGCAGCTTGCATCTTCGCCTTTGGGAAGCTGCCGCTCGCCGATTCTCCCGGAGGCGAAGAAGCGGCTTCTTCGCACACAGAGCATTGTGGCGAGCGCAGGGAGCTCCTGAGAGCGGTTTGTGCCGAAAGAAGCCCGGGACCGGCACTTAGCTTCGGAGAGCTGCGTATCTGCGTCTTCTGCGTGTCTTGCCGCTCTACACTCAGCAAAAAGCTTTTCCACCATATCTTGCAAGGAGAAACTCTGCCAGGAAAGAAAACATCCAAAATCTTGTTCTAAAGCTTGCACACAGGTCTGCAAAGAGTTTGGCAAGAATGAAAGGTAGTTGTCCAAAACTCGTTCTTTTCCAATAGAATAACCATGGAAAAGGCAGGAGAGTGGTAAAGTACTGTTTTCTCGAAGTCTGAAGGCTGCCCACACTGTGCCTGTGTGCTGCAGCTTGCATCTTCGCCTTTGGGAAGCTGCCGCTCGCCGATTCTCCCGGAGGCGAAGAAGCGGCTTCTTCGCACACAGAGCATTGTGGCGAGCGCAGGGAGCTCCTGAGAGCGGTTTGTGCCGAAAGAAGCCCGGGACCGGCACTTAGCTTCGGAGAGCTGCGTATCTGCGTCTTCTGCGTGTCTTGCCGCTCTACACTCAGCAAAAAGCTTTTCCACCATATCTTGCAAGGAGAAACTCTGCCAGGAAAGAAAACATCCAAAATCTTGTTCTAAAGCTTGCACGGGGGTCTGCAAAGAGTTTGGCAAGAATGAAAGGTAGTTGTCCAAAACTCGTTCTTTTCCAATAGAAGAACCATGGAAAAGGCAGGAGAGTGGTAAAGTACTGTTTTCTCTAAGTCTGAATGCTGCCCACACTGTGCCTGTGTGCTGCAGCTTGCATCTTCGCCTTTGGGAAGCTGCCGCTCGCCGATTCTCCCGGAGGCGAAGAAGCGGCTTCTTCGCACACAGAGCATTGTGGCGAGCGCAGGGAGCTCCTGAGAGCGGTTTGTGCCGAAAGAAGCCCGGGACCGGCACTTAGCTTCGGAGAGCTGCGTATCTGCGTCTTCTGCGTGTCTTGCCGCTCTACACTCAGCAAAAAGCTTTTCCACCATATCTTGCAAGGAGAAACTCTGCCAGGAAAGAAAACATCCAAAATCTTGTTCTAAAGCTTGCACGGGGGTCTGCAAAGAGTTTGGCAAGAATGAAAGGTAGTTGTCCAAAACTCGTTCTTTTCCAATAGAAGAACCATGGAAAAGGCAGGAGAGTGGTAAAGTACTGTTTTCTCTAAGTCTGAAGGCTGCCCACACTGTGCCTGTGTGCTGCAGCTTGCATCTTCGCCTTTGGGAAGCTGCCGCTCGCCGATTCTCCCGGAGGCGAAGAAGCGGCTTCTTCGCACACAGAGCATTGTGGCGAGCGCAGGGAGCTCCTGAGAGCGGTTTGTGCCGAAAGAAGCCCGGGACCGGCACTTAGCTTCGGAGAGCTGCGTATCTGCGTCTTCTGCGTGTCTTGCCGCTCTACACTCAGCAAAAAGCTTTTCCACCATATCTTGCAAGGAGAAACTCTGCCAGGAAAGAAAACATCCAAAATCTTGTTCTAAAGCTTGCACGGGGGTCTGCAAAGAGTTTGGCAAGAATGAAAGGTAGTTGTCCAAAACTCGTTCTTTTCCAATAGAATAACCATGGAAAAGGCAGGAGAGTGGTAAAGTACCGTTTTCTCTAAGTCTGAAGGCTGCCCACACTGTGCCTGTGTGCTGCAGCTTGCATCTTCGCCTTTGGGAAGCTGCCGCTCGCCGATTCTCCCGGAGGCGAAGAAGCGGCTTCTTCGCACACAGAGCATTGTGGCGAGCGCAGGGAGCTCCTGAGAGCGGTTTGTGCCGAAAGAAGCCCGGGACCGGCACTTAGCTTCGGAGAGCTGCGTATCTGCGTCTTCTGCGTGTCTTGCCGCTCTACACTCAGCCAAAAGCTTTTCCACCATATCTTGCAAGGAGAAACTCTGCCAGGAAAGAAAACATCCAAAATCTTGTTCTAAAGCTTGCACGGGGGTCTGCAAAGAGTTTGGCAAGAATGAAAGGTAGTTGTCCAAAACTCGTTCTTTTCCAATAGAAGAACCATGGAAAAGGCAGGAGAGTGGTAAAGTACTGTTTTCTCTAAGTCTGAATGCTGCCCACACTGTGCCTGCGTGGTGCAGCTTGCATCTTCGCCTTTGGGAAGCTGCCGCTCGCCGATTCTCCCGGAGGCGAAGAAGCGGCTTCTTCGCACACAGAGCATTGTGGCGAGCGCAGGGAGCTCCTGAGAGCGGTTTGTGCCGAAAGAAGCCCGGGACCGGCACTTAGCTTCGGAGAGCTGCGTATCTGCGTCTTCTGCGTGTCTTGCCGCTCTACACTCAGCAAAAAGCTTTTCCACCATATCTTGCAAGGAGAAACTCTGCCAGGAAAGAAAACATCCAAAATCTTGTTCTAAAGCTTGCACGGGGGTCTGCAAAGAGTTTGGCAAGAATGAAAGGTAGTTGTCCAAAACTCGTTCTTTTCCAATAGAATAACCATGGAAAAGGCAGGAGAGTGGTAAAGTACTGTTTTCTCTAAGTCTGAATGCTGCCCACACTGTGCCTGCGTGCTGCAGCTTGCATCTTCGCCTTTGGGAAGCTGCCGCTCGCCGATTCTCCCGGAGGCGAAGAAGCGGCTTCTTCGCACACAGAGCATTGTGGCGAGCGCAGGGAGCTCCTGAGAGCGGTTTGTGCCGAAAGAAGCCCGGGACCGGCACTTAGCTTCGGAGAGCTGCGTATCTGCGTCTTCTGCGTGTCTTGCCGCTCTACACTCAGCAAAAAGCTTTTCCACCATATCTTGCAAGGAGAAACTCTGCCAGGAAAGAAAACATCCAAAATCTTGTTCTAAAGCTTGCACGGGGGTCTGCAAAGAGTTTGGCAAGAATGAAAGGTAGTTGTCCAAAACTCGTTCTTTTCCAATAGAAGAACCATGGAAAAGGCAGGAGAGTGGTAAAGTACTGTTTTCTCTAAGTCTGAATGCTGCCCACACTGTGCCTGCGTGCTGCAGCTTGCATCTTCGCCTTTGGGAAGCTGCCGCTCGCCGATTCTCCCGGAGGCGAAGAAGCGGCTTCTTCGCACACAGAGCATTGTGGCGAGCGCAGGGAGCTCCTGAGAGCGGTTTGTGCCGAAAGAAGCCCGGGACCGGCACTTAGCTTCGGAGAGCTGCGTATCTGCGTCTTCTGCGTGTCTTGCCGCTCTACACTCAGCAAAAAGCTTTTCCAGCATATCTTGCAAGGAGAAACTCTGCCAGGAAAGAAAACATCCAAAATCTTGTTCTAAAGCTTGCACGGGGGTCTGCAAAGAGTTTGGCAAGAATGAAAGGTAGTTGTCCAAAACTCGTTCTTTTCCAATAGAAGAACCATGGAAAAGGCAGGAGAGTGGTAAAGTACTGTTTTCTCTAAGTCTGAATGCAGCCCACACTGTGCCTGTGTGCTGCAGCTTGCATCTTCGCCTTTGGGAAGCTGCCGCTCGCCGATTCTCCCGGAGGCGAAGAAGCGGCTTCTTCGCACACAGAGCATTGTGGCGAGCGCAGGGAGCTCCTGAGAGCGGTTTGTGCCGAAAGAAGCCCGGGACCGGCACTTAGCTTCGGAGAGCTGCGTATCTGCGTCTTCTGCGTGTCTTGCCGCTCTACACTCAGCAAAAAGCTTTTCCACCATATCTTGCAAGGAGAAACTCTGCCAGGAAAGAAAACATCCAAAATCTTGTTCTAAAGCTTGCACGGGGGTCTGCAAAGAGTTTGGCAAGAATGAAAGGTAGTTGTCCAAAACTCGTTCTTTTCCAATAGAATAACCATGGAAAAGGCAGGAGAGGGGTAAAGTACTGTTTTCTCGAAGTCTGAATGCTGCCCACACTGTGCCTGTGTGCTGCAGCTTGCATCTTCGCCTTTGGGAAGCTGCCGCTCGCCGATTCTCCCGCAGGCGAAGAAGCGGCTTCTTCGCACACAGAGCATTGTGGCGAGCGCAGGGAGCTCCTGAGAGCGGTTTGTGCCGAAAGAAGCCCGGGACCGGCACTTAGCTTCGGAGAGCTGCGTATCTGCGTCTTCTGCGTGTCTTGCCGCTCTACACTCAGCAAAAAGCTTTTCCACCATATCTTGCAAGGAGAAACTCTGCCAGGAAAGAAAACATCCAAAATCTTGTTCTAAAGCTTGCACGGGGGTCTGCAAAGAGTTTGGCAAGAATGAAATGTAGTTGTCCAAAACTCGTTCTTTTCCAATAGAATAACCATGGAAAAGGCAGGAGAGTGGTAAAGTACTGTTTTCTCTAAGTCTGAATGCTGCCCACACTGTGCCTGCGTGGTGCAGCTTGCATCTTCGCCTTTGGGAAGCTGCCGCTCGCCGATTCTCCCGGAGGCGAAGAAGCGGCTTCTTCGCACACAGAGCATTGTGGCGAGCGCAGGGAGCTCCTGAGAGCGGTTTGTGCCGAAAGAAGCCCGGGACCGGCACTTAGCTTCGGAGAGCTGCGTATCTGCGTCTTCTGCGTGTCTTGCCGCTCTACACTCAGCAAAAAGCTTTTCCAGCATATCTTGCAAGGAGAAACTCTGCCAGGAAAGAAAACATCCAAAATCTTGTTCTAAAGCTTGCACGGGGGTCTGCAAAGAGTTTGGCAAGAATGAAAGGTAGTTGTCCAAAACTCGTTCTTTTCCAATAGAATAACCATGGAAAAGGCAGGAGAGTGGTAAAGTACTGTTTTCTCTAAGTCTGAAGGCTGCCCACACTGTGCCTGTGTGCTGCAGCTTGCATCTTCGCCTTTGGGAAGCTGCCGCTCGCCGATTCTCCCGGAGGCGAAGAAGCGGCTTCTTCGCACACAGAGCATTGTGGCGAGCGCAGGGAGCTCCTGAGAGCGGTTTGTGCCGAAAGAAGCCCGGGACCGGCACTTAGCTTCGGAGAGCTGCGTATCTGCGTCTTCTGCGTGTCTTGCCGCTCTACACTCAGCCAAAAGCTTTTCCACCATATCTTGCAAGGAGAAACTCTGCCAGGAAAGAAAACATCCAAAATCTTGTTCTAAAGCTTGCACGGGGGTCTGCAAAGAGTTTGGCAAGAATGAAAGGTAGTTGTCCAAAACTCGTTCTTTTCCAATAGAAGAACCATGGAAAAGGCAGGAGAGTGGTAAAGTACTGTTTTCTCCAAGTCTGAATGCTGCCCACACTGTGCCTGTGTGCTGCAGCTTGCATCTTCGCCTTTGGGAAGCTGCCGCTCGCCGATTCTCCCGGAGGCGAAGAAGCGGCTTCTTCGCACACAGAGCATTGTGGCGAGCGCAGGGAGCTCCTGAGAGCGGTTTGTGCCGAAAGAAGCCCGGGACCGGCACTTAGCTTCGGAGAGCTGCGTATCTGCGTCTTCTGCGTGTCTTGCCGCTCTACACTCAGCCAAAAGCTTTTCCACCATATCTTGCAAGGAGAAACTCTGCCAGGAAAGAAAACATCCAAAATCTTGTTCTAAAGCTTGCACGGGGGTCTGCAAAGAGTTTGGCAAGAATGAAAGGTAGTTGTCCAAAACTCGTTCTTTTCCAATAGAAGAACCATGGAAAAGGCAGGAGAGTGGTAAAGTACTGTTTTCTCTAAGTCTGAAGGCTGCCCACACTGTGCCTGTGTGCTGCAGCTTGCATCTTCGCCTTTGGGAAGCTGCCGCTCGCCGATTCTCCCGGAGGTGAAGAAGCGGCTTCTTCGCACACAGAGCATCGTGGCGAGCGCAGGGAGCTCCTGAGAGCGGTTTGTGCCGAAAGAAGCCCGGGACCGGCACTTAGCTTCGGAGAGCTGCGTATCTGCGTCTTCTGCGTGTCTTGCCGCTCTACACTCAGCAAAAAGCTTTTCCAGCATATCTTGCAAGGAGAAACTCTGCCAGGAAAGAAAACATCCAAAATCTTGTTCTAAAGCTTGCACGGGGGTCTGCAAAGAGTTTGGCAAGAATGAAAGGTAGTTGTCCAAAACTCGTTCTTTTCCAATAGAAGAACCATGGAAAAGGCAGGAGAGTGGTAAAGTACTGTTTTCTCTAAGTCTGAAGGCTGCCCACACTGTGCCTGTGTGCTGCAGCTTGCATCTTCGCCTTTGGGAAGCTGCTGCTCGCCGATTCTCCCGGAGGCGAAGAAGCGGCTTCTTCGCACACAGAGCATTGTGGCGAGCGCAGGGAGCTCCTGAGAGCGGTTTGTGCCGAAAGAAGCCCGGGACCGGCACTTAGCTTCGGAGAGCTGCGTATCTGCGTCTTCTGCGTGTCTTGCCGCTCTACACTCAGCAAAAAGCTTTTCCACCATATCTTGCAAGGAGAAACTCTGCCAGGAAAGAAAACATCCAAAATCTTGTTCTAAAGCTTGCACGGGGGTCTGCAAAGAGTTTGGCAAGAATGAAAGGTAGTTGTCCAAAACTCGTTCTTTTCCAATAGAATAACCATGGAAAAGGCAGGAGAGTGGTAAAGTACTGTTTTCTCTAAGTCTGAAGGCTGCCCACACTGTGCCTGTGTGCTGCAGCTTGCATCTTCGCCTTTGGGAAGCTGCCGCTCGCCGATTCTCCCGGAGGCGAAGAAGCGGCTTCTTCGCACACAGAGCATTGTGGCGAGCGCAGGGAGCTCCTGAGAGCGGTTTGTGCCGAAAGAAGCCCGGGACCGGCACTTAGCTTCGGAGAGCTGCGTATCTGCGTCTTCTGCGTGTCTTGCCGCTCTACACTCAGCCAAAAGCTTTTCCACCATATCTTGCAAGGAGAAACTCTGCCAGGAAAGAAAACATCCAAAATCTTGTTCTAAAGCTCGCACGGGGGTCTGCAAAGAGTTTGGCAAGAATGAAAGGTAGTTGTCCAAAACTCGTTCTTTTCCAATAGAATAACCATGGAAAAGGCAGGAGAGTGGTAAAGTACTGTTTTCTCTAAGTCTGAAGGCTGCCCACACTGTGCCTGTGTGCTGCAGCTTGCATCTTCGCCTTTGGGAAGCTGCCGCTCGCCGATTCTCCCGGAGGCGAAGAAGCGGCTTCTTCGCACACAGAGCATTGTGGCGAGCGCAGGGAGCTCCTGAGAGCGGTTTGTGCCGAAAGAAGCCCGGGACCGGCACTTAGCTTCGGAGAGCTGCGTATCTGCGTCTTCTGCGTGTCTTGCCGCTCTACACTCAGCCAAAAGCTTTTCCACCATATCTTGCAAGGAGAAACTCTGCCAGGAAAGAAAACATCCAAAATCTTGTTCTAAAGCTTGCACGGGGGTCTGCAAAGCGTTTGGCAAGAATGAAAGGTAGTTGTCCAAAACTCGTTCTTTTCCAATAGAATAACCATGGAAAAGGCAGGAGAGTGGTAAAGTACTGTTTTCTCTAAGTCTGAAGGCTGCCCACACTGTGCCTGTGTGCTGCAGCTTGCATCTTCGCCTTTGGGAAGCTGCCGCTCGCCGATTCTCCCGGAGGCGAAGAAGCGGCTTCTTTGCACACAGAGCATTGTGGCGAGCGCAGGGAGCTCCTGAGAGCGGCTTGTGCCGAAAGAAGCCCGGGACCGGCACTTAGCTTCGGAGAGCTGCGTATCTGCGTCTTCTGCGTGTCTTGCCGCTCTACACTCAGCAAAAAGCTTTTCCACCATATCTTGCAAGGAGAAACTCTGCCAGGAAAGAAAACATCCAAAATCTTGTTCTAAAGCTTGCACGGGGGTCTGCAAAGAGTTTGGCAAGAATGAAAGGTAGTTGTCCAAAACTCGTTCTTTTCCAATAGAATAACCATGGAAAAGGCAGGAGAGGGGTAAAGTACTGTTTTCTCGAAGTCTGAATGCTGCCCACACTGTGCCTGCGTGGTGCAGCTTGCATCTTCGCCTTTGGGAAGCTGCCGCTCGCCGATTCTCCCGGAGGTGAAGAAGCGGCTTCTTCGCACACAGAGCATTGTGGCGAGCGCAGGGAGCTCCTGAGAGCGGTTTGTGCCGAAAGAAGCCCGGGACCGGCACTTAGCTTCGGAGAGCTGCGTATCTGCGTCTTCTGCGTGTCTTGCCGCTCTACACTCAGCAAAAAGCTTTTCCACCATATCTTGCAAGGAGAAACTCTGCCAGGAAAGAAAACATCCAAAATCTTGTTCTAAAGCTTGCACGGGGGTCTGCAAAGAGTTTGGCAAGAATGAAAGGTAGTTGTCCAAAACTCGTTCTTTTCCAATAGAATAACCATGGAAAAGGCAGGAGAGTGGTAAAGTACTGTTTTCTCTAAGTCTGAAGGCTGCCCACACTGTGCCTGCGTGCTGCAGCTTGCATCTTCGCCTTTGGGAAGCTGCCGCTCGCCGATTCTCCCGGAGGCGAAGAAGCGGCTTCTTCGCACACAGAGCATTGTGGCGAGCGCAGGGAGCTCCTGAGAGCGGTTTGTGCCGAAAGAAGCCCGGGACCGGCACTTAGCTTCGGAGAGCTGCGTATCTGCGTCTTCTGCGTGTCTTGCCGCTCTACACTCAGCCAAAAGCTTTTCCACCATATCTTGCAAGGAGAAACTCTGCCAGGAAAGAAAACATCCAAAATCTTGTTCTAAAGCTTGCACGGGGGTCTGCAAAGAGTTTGGCAAGAATGAAAGGTAGTTGTCCAAAACTCGTTCTTTTCCAATAGAATAACCATGGAAAAGGCAGGAGAGTGGTAAAGTACTGTTTTCTCTAAGTCTGAAGGCTGCCCACACTGTGCCTGTGTGCTGCAGCTTGCATCTTCGCTTTTGGGAAGCTGCCGCTCGCCGATTCTCCCGGAGGCGAAGAAGCGGCTTCTTCGCACACAGAGCATTGTGGCGAGCGCAGGGAGCTCCTGAGAGCGGTTTGTGCCGAAAGAAGCCCGGGACCGGCACTTAGCTTCGGAGAGCTGCGTATCTGCGTCTTCTGCGTGTCTTGCCACTCTACACTCAGCAAAAAGCTTTTCCAGCATATCTTGCAAGGAGAAACTCTGCCAGGAAAGAAAACATCCAAAATCTTGTTCTAAAGCTTGCACGGGGGTCTGCAAAGAGTTTGGCAAGAATGAAAGGTAGTTGTCCAAAACTCGTTCTTTTCCAATAGAATAACCATGGAAAAGGCAGGAGAGTGGTAAAGTACTGTTTTCTCTAAGTCTGAAGGCTGCCCACACTGTGCCTGTGTGCTGCAGCTTGCATCTTCGCCTTTGGGAAGCTGCCGCTCGCCGATTCTCCCGGAGGCGAAGAAGCGGCTTCTTCGCACACAGAGCATTGTGGCGAGCGCAGGGAGCTCCTGAGAGCGGTTTGTGCCGAAAGAAGCCCGGGACCGGCACTTAGCTTCGGAGAGCTGCGTATCTGCGTCTTCTGCGTGTCTTGCCGCTCTACACTCAGCCAAAAGCTTTTCCACCATATCTTGCAAGGAGAAACTCTGCCAGGAAAGAAAACATCCAAAATCTTGTTCTAAAGCTTGCACGGGGGTCTGCAAAGAGTTTGGCAAGAATGAAAGGTAGTTGTCCAAAACTCGTTCTTTTCCAATAGAATAACCATGGAAAAGGCAGGAGAGTGGTAAAGTACTGTTTTCTCCAAGTCTGAAGGCTGCCCACACTGTGCCTGTGTGCTGCAGCTTGCATCTTCGCCTTTGGGAAGCTGCCGCTCGCCGATTCTCCCGGAGGCGAAGAAGCGGCTTCTTCGCACACAGAGCATTGTGGCGAGCGCAGGGAGCTCCTGAGAGCGGTTTGTGCCGAAAGAAGCCCGGGACCGGCACTTAGCTTCGGAGAGCTGCGTATCTGCGTCTTCTGCGTGTCTTGCCGCTCTACACTCAGCAAAAAGCTTTTCCACCATATCTTGCAAGGAGAAACTCTGCCAGGAAAGAAAACATCCAAAATCTTGTTCTAAAGCTTGCACGGGGGTCTGCAAAGAGTTTGGCAAGAATGAAAGGTAGTTGTCCAAAACTCGTTCTTTTCCAATAGAATAACCATGGAAAAGGCAGGAGAGTGGTAAAGTACTGTTTTCTCTAAGTCTGAAGGCTGCCCACACTGTGCCTGTGTGCTGCAGCTTGCATCTTCGCCTTTGGGAAGCTGCCGCTCGCCGATTCTCCCGGAGGCGAAGAAGCGGCTTCTTCGCACACAGAGCATTGTGGCGAGCGCAGGGAGCTCCTGAGAGCGGTTTGTGCCGAAAGAAGCCCGGGACCGGCACTTAGCTTCGGAGAGCTGCGTATCTGCGTCTTCTGCGTGTCTTGCCGCTCTACACTCAGCAAAAAGCTTTTCCACCATATCTTGCAAGGAGAAACTCTGCCAGGAAAGAAAACATCCAAAATCTTGTTCTAAAGCTTGCACGGGGGTCTGCAAAGAGTTTGGCAAGAATGAAAGGTAGTTGTCCAAAACTCGTTCTTTTCCAATAGAAGAACCATGGAAAAGGCAGGAGAGTGGTCAAGTACTGTTTTCTCTAAGTCTGAATGCTGCCCACACTGTGCCTGTGTGCTGCAGCTTGCATCTTCGCCTTTGGGAAGCTGCCGCTCGCCGATTCTCCCGGAGGCGAAGAAGCGGCTTCTTCGCACACAGAGCATTGTGGCGAGCGCAGGGAGCTCCTGAGAGCGGTTTGTGCCGAAAGAAGCCCGGGACCGGCACTTAGCTTCGGAGAGCTGCGTATCTGCGTCTTCTGCGTGTCTTGCCGCTCTACACTCAGCAAAAAGCTTTTCCACCATATCTTGCAAGGAGAAACTCTGCCAGGAAAGAAAACATCCAAAATCTTGTTCTAAAGCTTGCACGGGGGTCTGCAAAGAGTTTGGCAAGAATGAAAGGTAGTTGTCCAAAACTCGTTCTTTTCCAATAGAATAACCATGGAAAAGGCAGGAGAGTGGTAAAGTACTGTTTTCTCTAAGTCTGAAGGCTGCCCACACTGTGCCTGTGTGCTGCAGCTTGCATCTTCGCCTTTGGGAAGCTGCCGCTCGCCGATTCTCCCGGAGGCGAAGAAGCGGCTTCTTCGCACACAGAGCATTGTGGCGAGCGCAGGGAGCTCCTGAGAGCGGTTTGTGCCGAAAGAAGCCCGGGACCGGCACTTAGCTTCGGAGAGCTGCGTATCTGCGTCTTCTGCGTGTCTTGCCGCTCTACACTCAGCAAAAAGCTTTTCCACCATATCTTGCAAGGAGAAACTCTGCCAGGAAAGAAAACATCCAAAATCTTGTTCTAAAGCTTGCACGGGGGTCTGCAAAGAGTTTGGCAAGAATGAAAGGTAGTTGTCCAAAACTCGTTCTTTTCCAATAGAATAACCATGGAAAAGGCAGGAGAGTGGTAAAGTACTGTTTTCTCTAAGTCTGAAGGCTGCCCACACTGTGCCTGTGTGCTGCAGCTTGCATCTTCGCCTTTGGGAAGCTGCCGCTCGCCGATTCTCCCGGAGGCGAAGAAGCGGCTTCTTCGCACACAGAGCATTGTGGCGAGCGCAGGGAGCTCCTGAGAGCGATTTGTGCCGAAAGAAGCCCGGGACCGGCACTTAGCTTCGGAGAGCTGCGTATCTGCGTCTTCTGCGTGTCTTGCCGCTCTACACTCAGCCAAAAGCTTTTCCACCATATCTTGCAAGGAGAAACTCTGCCAGGAAAGAAAACATCCAAAATCTTGTTCTAAAGCTTGCACGGGGGTCTGCAAAGAGTTTGGCAAGAATGAAAGGTAGTTGTCCAAAACTCGTTCTTTTCCAATAGAATAACCATGGAAAAGGCAGGAGAGGGGTAAAGTACTGTTTTCTCTAAGTCTGAAGGCTGCCCACACTGTGCCTGTGTGCTGCAGCTTGCATCTTCGCTTTTGGGAAGCTGCCGCTCGCCGATTCTCCCCGAGGCGAAGAAGCGGCTTCTTCGCACACAGAGCATTGTGGCGAGCGCAGGGAGCTCCTGAGAGCGGTTTGTGCCGAAAGAAGCCCGGGACCGGCACTTAGCTTCGGAGAGCAGCGTATCTGCGTCTTCTGCGTGTCTTGCCACTCTACACTCAGCAAAAAGCTTTTCCACCATATCTTGCAAGGAGAAACTCTGCCAGGAAAGAAAACATCCAAAATCTTGTTCTAAAGCTTGCACGGGGGTCTGCAAAGAGTTTGGCAAGAATGAAAGGTAGTTGTCCAAAACTCGTTCTTTTCCAATAGAATAACCATGGAAAAGGCAGGAGAGTGGTAAAGTACTGTTTTCTCTAAGTCTGAATGCTGCCCACAGTGTGCCTGCGTGGTGCAGCTTGCATCTTCGCCTTTGGGAAGCTGCCGCTCGCCGATTCTCCCGGAGGCGAAGAAGCGGCTTCTTCGCACACAGAGCATTGTGGCGAGCGCAGGGAGCTCCTGAGAGCGGTTTGTGCCGAAAGAAGCCCGGGACCGGCACTTAGCTTCGGAGAGCTGCGTATCTGCGTCTTCTGCGTGTCTTGCCGCTCTACACTCAGCCAAAAGCTTTTCCACCATATCTTGCAAGGAGAAACTCTGCCAGGAAAGAAAACATCCAAAATCTTGTTCTAAATCTTGCACGGGGGTCTGCAAAGAGTTTGGCAAGAATGAAAGTTAGTTGTCCAAAACTCGTTCTTTTCCAATAGAAGAACCATGGAAAAGGCAGGAGAGTGGTAAAGTACTGTTTTCTCTAAGTCTGAATGCTGCCCACACTGTGCCTGCGTGGTGCAGCTTGCATCTTCGCCTTTGGGAAGCTGCCGCTCGCTGATTCTCCCGGAGGCGAAGAAGCGGCTTCTTCGCACACAGAGCATTGTGGCGAGCGCAGGGAGCTCCTGAGAGCGGTTTGTGCCGAAAGAAGCCCGGGACCGGCACTTAGCTTCGGAGAGCTGCGTATCTGCGTCTTCTGCGTGTCTTGCCGCTCTACACTCAGCCAAAAGCTTTTCCACCATATCTTGCAAGGAGAAACTCTGCCAGGAAAGAAAACATCCAAAATCTTGTTCTAAAGCTTGCACGGGGGTCTGCAAAGAGTTTGGCAAGAATGAAAGGTAGTTGTCCAAAACTCGTTCTTTTCCAATAGAATAACCATGGAAAAGGCAGGAGAGTGGTAAAGTACTGTTTTCTCTAAGTCTGAATGCAGCCCACACTGTGCCTGTGTGCTGCAGCTTGCATCTTCGCCTTTGGGAAGCTGCCGCTCGCCGATTCTCCCGCAGGCGAAGAAGCGGCTTCTTCGCACACAGAGCATTGTGGCGAGCGCAGGGAGCTCCTGAGAGCGGTTTGTGCCGAAAGAAGCCCGGGACCGGCACTTAGCTTCGGAGAGCTGCGTATCTGCGTCTTCTGCGTGTCTTGCCGCTCTACACTCAGCAAAAAGCTTTTCCACCATATCTTGCAAGGAGAAACTCTGCCAGGAAAGAAAACATCCAAAATCTTGTTCGAAAGCTTGCACGGGGGTCTGCAAAGAGTTTGGCAAGAATGAAAGGTAGTTGTCCAAAACTCGTTCTTTTCCAATAGAATAACCATGGAAAAGGCAGGAGAGTGGTAAAGTACTGTTTTCTCTAAGTCTGAAGGCTGCCCACACTGTGCCTGTGTGCTGCAGCTTGCATCTTCGCCTTTGGGAAGCTGCCGCTCGCCGATTCTCCCGGAGGCGAAGAAGCGGCTTCTTCGCACACAGAGCATTGTGGCGAGCGCAGGGAGCTCCTGAGAGCGGTTTGTGCCGAAAGAAGCCCGGGACCGGCACTTAGCTTCGGAGAGCTGCGTATCTGCGTCTTCTGCGTGTCTTGCCGCTCTACACTCAGCAAAAAGCTTTTCCACCATATCTTGCAAGGAGAAACTCTGCCAGGAAAGAAAACATCCAAAATCTTGTTCTAAAGCTTGCACGGGGGTCTGCAAAGAGTTTGGCAAGAATGAAAGGTAGTTGTCCAAAACTCGTTCTTTTCCAATAGAATAACCATGGAAAAGGCAGGAGAGTGGTAAAGTACTGTTTTCTCTAAGTCTGAAGGCTGCCCACACTGTGCCTGTGTGCTGCAGCTTGCATCTTCGCTTTTGGGAAGCTGCCGCTCGCCAATTCTCCCCGAGGCGAAGAAGCGGCTTCTTCGCACACAGAGCATTGTGGCGAGCGCAGGGAGCTCCTGAGAGCGGTTTGTGCCGAAAGAAGCCCGGGACCGGCACTTAGCTTCGGAGAGCTGCGTATCTGCGTCTTCTGCGTGTCTTGCCGCTCTACACTCAGCAAAAAGCTTTTCCACCATATCTTGCAAGGAGAAACTCTGCCAGGAAAGAAAACATCCAAAATCTTGTTCTAAAGCTTGCACGGGGGTCTGCAAAGAGTTTGGCAAGAATGAAAGGTAGTTGTCCAAAACTCGTTCTTTTCCAATAGAATAACCATGGAAAAGGCAGGAGAGTGGTAAAGTTCTGTTTTCTCTAAGTCTGAATGCTGCCCACACTGTGCCTGTGTGCTGCAGCTTGCATCTTCGCCTTTGGGAAGCTGCCGCTCGCCGATTCTCCCGGAGGCGAAGAAGCGGCTTCTTCGCACACAGAGCATTGTGGCGAGCGCAGGGAGCTCCTGAGAGCGGTTTGTGCCGAAAGAAGCCCGGGACCGGCACTTAGCTTCGGAGAGCTGCGTATCTGCGTCTTCTGCGTGTCTTGCCGCTCTACACTCAGCCAAAAGCTTTTCCACCATATCTTGCAAGGAGAAACTCTGCCAGGAAAGAAAACATCCAAAATCTTGTTCTAAAGCTCGCACGGGGGTCTGCAAAGAGTTTGGCAAGAATGAAAGGTAGTTGTCCAAAACTCGTTCTTTTCCAATAGAATAAGCATGGAAAAGGCAGGAGAGGGGTAAAGTACTGTTTTCTCTAAGTCTGAATGCTGCCCACACTGTGCCTGTGTGCTGCAGCTTGCATCTTCGCCTTTGGGAAGCTGCCGCTCGCCGATTCTCCCGGAGGCGAAGAAGCGGCTTCTTCGCACACAGAGCATTGTGGCGAGCGCAGGGAGCTCCTGAGAGCGGTTTGTGCCGAAAGAAGCCCGGGACCGGCACTTAGCTTCGGAGAGCTGCGTATCTGCGTCTTCTGCGTGTCTTGCCGCTCTACACTCAGCCAAAAGCTTTTCCACCATATCTTGCAAGGAGAAACTCTGCCAGGAAAGAAAACATCCAAAATCTTGTTCTAAAGCTCGCACGGGGGTCTGCAAAGAGTTTGGCAAGAATGAAAGGTAGTTGTCCAAAACTCGTTCTTTTCCAATAGAATAACCATGGAAAAGGCAGGAGAGGGGTAAAGTACTGTTTTCTCTAAGTCTGAATGCTGCCCACACTGTGCCTGTGTGCTGCAGCTTGCATCTTCGCCTTTGGGAAGCTGCCGCTCGCCGATTCTCCCGGAGGCGAAGAAGCGGCTTCTTCGCACACAGAGCATTGTGGCGAGCGCAGGGAGCTCCTGAGAGCGGTTTGTGCCGAAAGAAGCCCGGGACCGGCACTTAGCTTCGGAGAGCTGCGTATCTGCGTCTTCTGCGTGTCTTGCCGCTCTACACTCAGCAAAAAGCTTTTCCACCATATCTTGCAAGGAGAAACTCTGCCAGGAAAGAAAACATCCAAAATCTTGTTCTAAAGCTCGCACGGGGGTCTGCAAAGAGTTTGGCAAGAATGAAAGGTAGTTGTCCAAAACTCGTTCTTTTCCAATAGAATAACCATGGAAAAGGCAGGAGAGGGGTAAAGTACTGTTTTCTCTAAGTCTGAATGCTGCCCACACTGTGCCTGTGTGCTGCAGCTTGCATCTTCGCCTTTGGGAAGCTGCCGCTCGCCGATTCTCCCGGAGGCGAAGAAGCGGCTTCTTCGCACACAGAGCATTGTGGCGAGCGCAGGGAGCTCCTGAGAGCGGTTTGTGCCGAAAGAAGCCCGGGACCGGCACTTAGCTTCGGAGAGCTGCGTATCTGCGTCTTCTGCGTGTCTTGCCGCTCTACACTCAGCAAAAAGCTTTTCCACCATATCTTGCAAGGAGAAACTCTGCCAGGAAAGAAAACATCCCAAATCTTGTTCTAAAGCTCGCACGGGGGTCTGCAAAGAGTTTGGCAAGAATGAAAGGTAGTTGTCCAAAACTCGTTCTTTTCCAATAGAATAAGCATGGAAAAGGCAGGAGAGGGGTAAAGTACTGTTTTCTCTAAGTCTGAATGCTGCCCACACTGTGCCTGTGTGCTGCAGCTTGCATCTTCGCCTTTGGGAAGCTGCCGCTCGCCGATTCTCCCGGAGGCGAAGAAGCGGCTTCTTCGCACACAGAGCATTGTGGCGAGCGCAGGGAGCTCCTGAGAGCGGTTTGTGCCGAAAGAAGCCCGGGACCGGCACTTAGCTTCGGAGAGCTGCGTATCTGCGTCTTCTGCGTGTCTTGCCGCTCTACACTCAGCAAAAAGCTTTTCCACCATATCTTGCAAGGAGAAACTCTGCCAGGAAAGAAAACATCCAAAATCTTGTTCTAAAGCTTGCACGGGGGTCTGCAAAGAGTTTGGCAAGAATGAAAGGTAGTTGTCCAAAACTCGTTCTTTTCCAATAGAATAACCATGGAAAAGGCAGGAGAGGGGTAAAGTACTGTTTTCTCTAAGTCTGAATGCTGCCCACACTGTGCCTGTGTGCTGCACCTTGCATCTTCGCCTTTGGGAAGCTGCCGCTCGCTGATTCTCCCGGAGGCGAAGTAGCGGCTTCTTGGCACACAGAGCATTGTGGCGAGCGCAGGGAGCTCCTGAGAGCGGTTTGTGCCGAAAGAAGCCCGGGACCGGCACTTAGCTTCGGAGAGCTGCGTATCTGCGTCTTCTGCGTGTCTTGCCGCTCTACACTCAGCAAAAAGCTTTTCCACCATATCTTGCAAGGAGAAACTCTGCCAGGAAAGAAAACACCCAAAATCTTGTTCTAAAGCTTGCACGGGGGTCTGCAAAGAGTTTGGCAAGAATGAAAGGTAGTTGTCCAAAACTCGTTCTTTTCCAATAGAAGAACCATGGAAAAGGCAGGAGAGGGGTAAAGTACTGTTTTCTCTAAGTCTGAATGCTGCCCACACTGTGCCTGTGTGCTGCAGCTTGCATCTTCGCCTTTGGGAAGCTGCCGCTCGCCGATTCTCCCGGAGGCGAAGAAGCGGCTTCTTCGCACACAGAGCATTGTGGCGAGCGCAGGGAGCTCCTGAGAGCGGTTTGTGCCGAAAGAAGCCCGGGACCGGCACTTAGCTTCGGAGAGCTGCGTATCTGCGTCTTCTGCGTGTCTTGCCGCTCTACACTCAGCAAAAAGCTTTTCCACCATATCTTGCAAGGAGAAACTCTGCCAGGAAAGAAAACATCCAAAATCTTGTTCTAAAGCTTGCACGGGGGTCTGCAAAGAGTTTGGCAAGAATGAAAGGTAGTTGTCCAAAACTCGTTCTTTTCCAATAGAATAACCATGGAAAAGGCAGGAGAGGGGTAAAGTACTGTTTTCTCTAAGTCTGAATGCTGCCCACACTGTGCCTGTGTGCTGCAGCTTGCATCTTCGCCTTTGGGAAGCTGCCGCTCGCCGATTCTCCCGGAGGCGAAGAAGCGGCTTCTTCGCACACAGAGCATTGTGGCGAGCGCAGGGAGCTCCTGAGAGCGGTTTGTGCCGAAAGAAGCCCGGGACCGGCACTTAGCTTCGGAGAGCTGCGTATCTGCGTCTTCTGCGTGTCTTGCCGCTCTACACTCAGCAAAAAGCTTTTCCACCATATCTTGCAAGGAGAAACTCTGCCAGGAAAGAAAACATCCAAAATCTTGTTCTAAAGCTTGCACGGGGGTCTGCAAAGAGTTTGGCAAGAATGAAAGGTAGTTGTCCAAAACTCGTTCTTTTCCAATAGAATAACCATGGAAAAGGCAGGAGAGGGGTAAAGTACTGTTTTCTCTAAGTCTGAATGCTGCCCACACTGTGCCTGTGTGCTGCACCTTGCATCTTCGCCTTTGGGAAGCTGCCGCTCGCTGATTCTCCCGGAGGCGAAGTAGCGGCTTCTTCGCACACAGAGCATTGTGGCGAGCGCAGGGAGCTCCTGAGAGCGGTTTGTGCCGAAAGAAGCCCGGGACCGGCACTTAGCTTCGGAGAGCTGCGTATCTGCGTCTTCTGCGTGTCTTGCCGCTCTACACTCAGCAAAAAGCTTTTCCACCATATCTTGCAAGGAGAAACTCTGCCAGGAAAGAAAACACCCAAAATCTTGTTCTAAAGCTTGCACGGGGGTCTGCAAAGAGTTTGGCAAGAATGAAAGGTAGTTGTCCAAAACTCGTTCTTTTCCAATAGAAGAACCATGGAAAAGGCAGGAGAGGGGTAAAGTACTGTTTTCTCTAAGTCTGAATGCTGCCCACACTGTGCCTGTGTGCTGCAGCTTGCATCTTCGCCTTTGGGAAGCTGCCGCTCGCCGATTCTCCCGGAGGCGAAGAAGCGGCTTCTTCGCACACAGAGCATTGTGGCGAGCGCAGGGAGCTCCTGAGAGCGGTTTGTGCCGAAAGAAGCCCGGGACCGGCACTTAGCTTCGGAGAGCTGCGTATCTGCGTCTTCTGCGTGTCTTGCCGCTCTACACTCAGCAAAAAGCTTTTCCACCATATCTTGCAAGGAGAAACTCTGCCAGGAAAGAAAACATCCAAAATCTTGTTCTAAAGCTTGCACGGGGGTCTGCAAAGAGTTTGGCAAGAATGAAAGGTAGTTGTCCAAAACTCGTTCTTTTCCAATAGAAGAACCATGGAAAAGGCAGGAGAGGGGTAAAGTACTGTTTTCTCTAAGTCTGAATGCTGCCCACACTGTGCCTGTGTGCTGCACCTTGCATCTTCGCCTTTGGGAAGCTGCCGCTCGCTGATTCTCCCGGAGGCGAAGAAGCGGCTTCTTCGCACACAGAGCATTGTGGCGAGCGCAGGGAGCTCCTGAGAGCGGTTTGTGCCGAAAGAAGCCCGGGACCGGCACTTAGCTTCGGAGAGCTGCGTATCTGCGTCTTCTGCGTGTCTTGCCGCTCTACACTCAGCAAAAAGCTTTTCCACCATATCTTGCAAGGAGAAACTCTGCCAGGAAAGAAAACATCCCAAATCTTGTTCTAAAGCTCGCACGGGGGTCTGCAAAGAGTTTGGCAAGAATGAAAGGTAGTTGTCCAAAACTCGTTCTTTTCCAATAGAATAAGCATGGAAAAGGCAGGAGAGGGGTAAAGTACTGTTTTCTCTAAGTCTGAATGCTGCCCACACTGTGCCTGTGTGCTGCAGCTTGCATCTTCGCCTTTGGGAAGCTGCCGCTCGCCGATTCTCCCGGAGGCGAAGAAGCGGCTTCTTCGCACACAGAGCATTGTGGCGAGCGCAGGGAGCTCCTGAGAGCGGTTTGTGCCGAAAGAAGCCCGGGACCGGCACTTAGCTTCGGAGAGCTGCGTATCTGCGTCTTCTGCGTGTCTTGCCGCTCTACACTCAGCCAAAAGCTTTTCCACCATATCTTGCAAGGAGAAACTCTGCCAGGAAAGAAAACATCCCAAATCTTGTTCTAAAGCTTGCACGGGGGTCTGCAAAGAGTTTGGCAAGAATGAAAGGTAGTTGTCCAAAACTCGTTCTTTTCCAATAGAATAACCATGGAAAAGGCAGGAGAGGGGTAAAGTACTGTTTTCTCTAAGTCTGAATGCTGCCCACACTGTGCCTGTTTGCTGCACCTTGCATCTTCGCCTTTGGGAAGCTGCCGCTCGCTGATTCTCCCGGAGGCGAAGTAGCGGCTTCTTCGCACACAGAGCATTGTGGCGAGCGCAGGGAGCTCCTGAGAGCGGTTTGTGCCGAAAGAAGCCCGGGACCGGCACTTAGCTTCGGAGAGCTGCGTATCTGCGTCTTCTGCGTGTCTTGCCGCTCTACACTCAGCAAAAAGCTTTTCCACCATATCTTGCAAGGAGAAACTCTGCCAGGAAAGAAAACACCCAAAATCTTGTTCTAAAGCTTGCACGGGGGTCTGCAAAGAGTTTGGCAAGAATGAAAGGTAGTTGTCCAAAACTCGTTCTTTTCCAATAGAAGAACCATGGAAAAGGCAGGAGAGGGGTAAAGTACTGTTTTCTCTAAGTCTGAATGCTGCCCACACTGTGCCTGTGTGCTGCAGCTTGCATCTTCGCCTTTGGGAAGCTGCCGCTCGCCGATTCTCCCGGAGGCGAAGAAGCGGCTTCTTCGCACACAGAGCATTGTGGCGAGCGCAGGGAGCTCCTGAGAGCGGTTTGTGCCGAAAGAAGCCCGGGACCGGCACTTAGCTTCGGAGAGCTGCGTATCTGCGTCTTCTGCGTGTCTTGCCGCTCTACACTCAGCAAAAAGCTTTTCCACCATATCTTGCAAGGAGAAACTCTGCCAGGAAAGAAAACATCCAAAATCTTGTTCTAAAGCTTGCACGGGGGTCTGCAAAGAGTTTGGCAAGAATGAAAGGTAGTTGTCCAAAACTCGTTCTTTTCCAATAGAATAAGCATGGAAAAGGCAGGAGAGGGGTAAAGTACTGTTTTCTCTAAGTCTGAATGCTGCCCACACTGTGCCTGTGTGCTGCAGCTTGCATCTTCGCCTTTGGGAAGCTGCCGCTCGCCGATTCTCCCGGAGGCGAAGAAGCGGCTTCTTCGCACACAGAGCATTGTGGCGAGCGCAGGGAGCTCCTGAGAGCGGTTTGTGCCGAAAGAAGCCCGGGACCGGCACTTAGCTTCGGAGAGCTGCGTATCTGCGTCTTCTGCGTGTCTTGCCGCTCTACACTCAGCAAAAAGCTTTTCCACCATATCTTGCAAGGAGAAACTCTGCCAGGAAAGAAAACATCCAAAATCTTGTTCTAAAGCTTGCACGGAGGTCTGCAAAGAGTTTGGCAAGAATGAAAGGTAGTTGTCCAAAACTCGTTCTTTTCCAATAGAATAACCATGGAAAAGGCAGGAGAGGGGTAAAGTACTGTTTTCTCTAAGTCTGAATGCTGCCCACACTGTGCCTGTGTGCTGCAGCTTGCATCTTCGCCTTTGGGAAGCTGCCGCTCGCCGATTCTCCCGGAGGCGAAGAAGCGGCTTCTTTGCACACAGAGCATTGTGGCGAGCGCAGGGAGCTCCTGAGAGCGGTTTGTGCCGAAAGAAGCCCGGGACCGGCACTTAGCTTCGGAGAGCTGCGTATCTGCGTCTTCTGCGTGTCTTGCCGCTCTACACTCAGCAAAAAGCTTTTCCACCATATCTTGCAAGGAGAAACTCTGCCAGGAAAGAAAACATCCAAAATCTTGTTCTAAAGCTCGCACGGGGGTCTGCAAAGAGTTTGGCAAGAATGAAAGGTAGTTGTCCAAAACTCGTTCTTTTCCAATAGAATAACCATGGAAAAGGCAGGAGAGGGGTAAAGTACTGTTTTCTCTAAGTCTGAATGCTGCCCACACTGTGCCTGTGTGCTGCACCTTGCATCTTCGCCTTTGGGAAGCTGCCGCTCGCTGATTCTCCCGGAGGCGAAGTAGCGGCTTCTTCGCACACAGAGCATTGTGGCGAGCGCAGGGAGCTCCTGAGAGCGGTTTGTGCCGAAAGAAGCCCGGGACCGGCACTTAGCTTCGGAGAGCTGCGTATCTGCGTCTTCTGCGTGTCTTGCCGCTCTACACTCAGCAAAAAGCTTTTCCACCATATCTTGCAAGGAGAAACTCTGCCAGGAAAGAAAACATCCAAAATCTTGTTCTAAAGCTTGCACGGGGGTCTGCAAAGAGTTTGGCAAGAATGAAAGGTAGTTGTCCAAAACTCGTTCTTTTCCAATAGAATAACCATGGAAAAGGCAGGAGAGTGGTAAAGTACTGTTTTCTCTAAGTCTGAATGCTGCCCACACTGTGCCTGTGTGCTGCAGCTTGCATCTTCGCCTTTGGGAAGCTGCCGCTCGCCGATTCTCCCGGAGGCGAAGAAGCGGCTTCTTCGCACACAGAGCATTGTGGCGAGCGCAGGGAGCTCCTGAGAGCGGTTTGTGCCGAAAGAAGCCCGGGACCGGCACTTAGCTTCGGAGAGCTGCGTATCTGCGTCTTCTGCGTGTCTTGCCGCTCTACACTCAGCCAAAAGCTTTTCCAGCATATCTTGCAAGGAGAAACTCTGCCAGGAAAGAAAACATCCAAAATCTTGTTCTAAAGCTTGCACGGGGGTCTGCAAAGAGTTTGGCAAGAATGAAAGGTAGTTGTCCAAAACTCGTTCTTTTCCAATAGAATAACCATGGAAAAGGCAGGAGAGGGGTAAAGTACTGTTTTCTCTAAGTCTGAATGCTGCCCACACTGTGCCTGTGTGCTGCACCTTGCATCTTCGCCTTTGGGAAGCTGCCGCTCGCTGATTCTCCCGGAGGCGAAGTAGCGGCTTCTTCGCACACAGAGCATTGTGGCGAGCGCAGGGAGCTCCTGAGAGCGGTTTGTGCCGAAAGAAGCCCGGGACCGGCACTTAGCTTCGGAGAGCTGCGTATCTGCGTCTTCTGCGTGTCTTGCCGCTCTACACTCAGCAAAAAGCTTTTCCACCATATCTTGCAAGGAGAAACTCTGCCAGGAAAGAAAACACCCAAAATCTTGTTCTAAAGCTTGCACGGGGGTCTGCAAAGAGTTTGGCAAGAATGAAAGGTAGTTGTCCAAAACTCGTTCTTTTCCAATAGAAGAACCATGGAAAAGGCAGGAGAGGGGTAAAGTACTGTTTTCTCTAAGTCTGAATGCTGCCCACACTGTGCCTGTGTGCTGCAGCTTGCATCTTCGCCTTTGGGAAGCTGCCGCTCGCCGATTCTCCCGGAGGCGAAGAAGCGGCTTCTTCGCACACAGAGCATTGTGGCGAGCGCAGGGAGCTCCTGAGAGCGGTTTGTGCCGAAAGAAGCCCGGGACCGGCACTTAGCTTCGGAGAGCTGCGTATCTGCGTCTTCTGCGTGTCTTGCCGCTCTACACTCAGCAAAAAGCTTTTCCACCATATCTTGCAAGGAGAAACTCTGCCAGGAAAGAAAACATCCAAAATCTTGTTCTAAAGCTTGCACGGGGGTCTGCAAAGAGTTTGGCAAGAATGAAAGGTAGTTGTCCAAAACTCGTTCTTTTCCAATAGAATAACCATGGAAAAGGCAGGAGAGGGGTAAAGTACTGTTTTCTCTAAGTCTGAATGCTGCCCACACTGTGCCTGTGTGCTGCAGCTTGCATCTTCGCCTTTGGGAAGCTGCCGCTCGCCGATTCTCCCGGAGGCGAAGAAGCGGCTTCTTCGCACACAGAGCATTGTGGCGAGCGCAGGGAGCTCCTGAGAGTGGTTTGTGCCGAAAGAAGCCCGGGACCGGCACTTAGCTTCGGAGAGCTGCGTATCTGCGTCTTCTGTGTGTCTTGCCGCTCTACACTCAGCAAAAAGCTTTTCCACCATATCTTGCAAGGAGAAACTCTGCCAGGAAAGAAAACATCCAAAATCTTGTTCTAAAGCTTGCACGGGGGTCTGCAAAGAGTTTGGCAAGAATGAAAGGTAGTTGTCCAAAACTCGTTCTTTTCCAATAGAAGAACCATGGAAAAGGCAGGAGAGTGGTAAAGTACTGTTTTCTCTAAGTCTGAATGCTGCCCACACTGTGCCTGTGTGCTGCAGCTTGCATCTTCGCCTTTGGGAAGCTGCCGCTCGCCGATTCTCCCGGAGGCGAAGAAGCGGCTTCTTCGCACACAGAGCATTGTGGCGAGCGCAGGGAGCTCCTGAGAGCGGTTTGTGCCGAAAGAAGCCCGGGACCGGCACTTAGCTTCGGAGAGCTGCGTATCTGCGTCTTCTGCGTGTCTTGCCGCTCTACACTCAGCAAAAAGCTTTTCCACCATATCTTGCAAGGAGAAACTCTGCCAGGAAAGAAAACATCCCAAATCTTGTTCTAAAGCTCGCACGGGGGTCTGCAAAGAGTTTGGCAAGAATGAAAGGTAGTTGTCCAAAACTCGTTCTTTTCCAATAGAAGAACCATGGAAAAGGCAGGAGAGGGGTAAAGTACTGTTTTCTCTAAGTCTGAATGCTGCCCACACTGTGCCTGTGTGCTGCACCTTGCATCTTCGCCTTTGGGAAGCTGCCGCTCGCTGATTCTCCCGGAGGCGAAGAAGCGGCTTCTTCGCACACAGAGCATTGTGGCGAGCGCAGGGAGCTCCTGAGAGCGGTTTGTGCCGAAAGAAGCCCGGGACCGGCACTTAGCTTCGGAGAGCTGCGTATCTGCGTCTTCTGCGTGTCTTGCCGCTCTACACTCAGCAAAAAGCTTTTCCACCATATCTTGCAAGGAGAAACTCTGCCAGGAAAGAAAACATCCAAAATCTTGTTCTAAAGCTTGCACGGGGGTCTGCAAAGAGTTTGGCAAGAATGAAAGGTAGTTGTCCAAAACTCGTTCTTTTCCAATAGAATAACCATGGAAAAGGCAGGAGAGGGGTAAAGTACTGTTTTCTCTAAGTCTGAATGCTGCCCACACTGTGCCTGTGTGCTGCAGCTTGCATCTTCGCCTTTGGGAAGCTGCCGCTCGCCGATTCTCCCGGAGGCGAAGAAGCGGCTTCTTCGCACACAGAGCATTGTGGCGAGCGCAGGGAGCTCCTGAGAGCGGTTTGTGCCGAAAGAAGCCCGGGACCGGCACTTAGCTTCGGAGAGCTGCGTATCTGCGTCTTCTGCGTGTCTTGCCGCTCTACACTCAGCAAAAAGCTTTTCCACCATATCTTGCAAGGAGAAACTCTGCCAGGAAAGAAAACATCCAAAATCTTGTTCGAAAGCTTGCACGGGGGTCTGCAAAGAGTTTGGCAAGAATGAAAGGTAGTTGTCCAAAACTCGTTCTTTTCCAATAGAATAACCATGGAAAAGGCAGGAGAGTGGTAAAGTACTGTTTTCTCTAAGTCTGAAGGCTGCCCACACTGTGCCTGTGTGCTGCAGCTTATCTTCGCCTTTGGGAAGCTGCCGCTCGCCGATTCTCCCGGAGGCGAAGAAGCGGCTTCTTCGCACACAGAGCATTGTGGCGAGCGCAGGGAGCTCCTGAGAGCGGTTTGTGCCGAAAGAAGCCCGGGACCGGCACTTAGCTTCGGAGAGCTGCGTATCTGCGTCTTCTGCGTGTCTTGCCGCTCTACACTCAGCCAAAAGCTTTTCCACCATATCTTGCAAGGAGAAACTCTGCCAGGAAAGAAAACACCCAAAATCTTGTTCTAAAGCTTGCACGGGGGTCTGCAAAGAGTTTGGCATGAATGAAAGGTAGTTGTCCAAAACTCGTTCTTTTCCAATAGAATAACCATGGAAAAGGCAGGAGAGTGGTAAAGTACTGTTTTCTCTAAGTCTGAATGCTGCCCACACTGTGCCTGTGTGCTGCAGCTTGCATCTTCGCCTTTGGGAAGCTGCCGCTCGCCGATTCTCCCGGAGGCGAAGAAGCGGCTTCTTCGCACACAGAGCATTGTGGCGAGCGCAGGGAGCTCCTGAGAGCGGTTTGTGCCGAAAGAAGCCCGGGACCGGCACTTAGCTTCGGAGAGCTGCGTATCTGCGTCTTCTGCGTGTCTTGCCGCTCTACACTCAGCAAAAAGCTTTTCCACCATCTCTTGCAAGGAGAAACTCTGCCAGGAAAGAAAACATCCAAAATCTTGTTCTAAAGCTTGCACGGGGGTCTGCAAAGAGTTTGGCAAGAATGAAAGGTAGTTGTCCAAAACTCGTTCTTTTCCAATAGAATAACCATGGAAAAGGCAGGAGAGGGGTAAAGTACTGTTTTCTCTAAGTCTGAATGCTGCCCACACTGTGCCTGTGTGCTGCAGCTTGCATCTTCGCCTTTGGGAAGCTGCCGCTCGCCGATTCTCCCGGAGGCGAAGAAGCGGCTTCTTCGCACACAGAGCATTGTGGCGAGCGCAGGGAGCTCCTGAGAGCGGTTTGTGCCGAAAGAAGCCCGGGACCGGCACTTAGCTTCGGAGAGCTGCGTATCTGCGTCTTCTGCGTGTCTTGCCGCTCTACACTCAGCAAAAAGCTTTTCCACCATATCTTGCAAGGAGAAACTCTGCCAGGAAAGAAAACATCCAAAATCTTGTTCTAAAGCTTGCACGGGGGTCTGCAAAGAGTTTGGCAAGAATGAAAGGTAGTTGTCCAAAACTCGTTCTTTTCCAATAGAATAACCATGGAAAAGGCAGGAGAGGGGTAAAGTACTGTTTTCTCTAAGTCTGAAGGCTGCCCACACTGTGCCTGTGTGCTGCACCTTGCATCTTCGCCTTTGGGAAGCTGCCGCTCGCCGATTCTCCCGGAGGCGAAGAAGCGGCTTCTTCGCACACAGAGCATTGTGGCGAGCGCAGGGAGCTCCTGAGAGCGGTTTGTGCCGAAAGAAGCCCGGGACCGGCACTTAGCTTCGGAGAGCTGCGTATCTGCGTCTTCTGCGTGTCTTGCCGCTCTACACTCAGCCAAAAGCTTTTCCACCATATCTTGCAAGGAGAAACTCTGCCAGGAAAGAAAACACCCAAAATCTTGTTCTAAAGCTTGCACGGGGGTCTGCAAAGAGTTTGGCATGAATGAAAGGTAGTTGTCCAAAACTCGTTCTTTTCCAATAGAATAACCATGGAAAAGGCAGGAGAGTGGTAAAGTACTGTTTTCTCTAAGTCTGAATGCTGCCCACACTGTGCCTGTGTGCTGCAGCTTGCATCTTCGCCTTTGGGAAGCTGCCGCTCGCCGATTCTCCCGGAGGCGAAGAAGCGGCTTCTTCGCACACAGAGCATTGTGGCGAGCGCAGGGAGCTCCTGAGAGCGGTTTGTGCCGAAAGAAGCCCGGGACCGGCACTTAGCTTCGGAGAGCTGCGTATCTGCGTCTTCTGCGTGTCTTGCCGCTCTACACTCAGCAAAAAGCTTTTCCACCATATCTTGCAAGGAGAAACTCTGCCAGGAAAGAAAACATCCAAAATCTTGTTCTAAAGCTTGCACGGGGGTCTGCAAAGAGTTTGGCAAGAATGAAAGGTAGTTGTCCAAAACTCGTTCTTTTCCAATAGAATAACCATGGAAAAGGCAGGAGAGGGGTAAAGTACTGTTTTCTCTAAGTCTGAATGCTGCCCACACTGTGCCTGTGTGCTGCAGCTTGCATCTTCGCCTTTGGGAAGCTGCCGCTCGCCGATTCTCCCGGAGGCGAAGAAGCGGCTTCTTCGCACACAGAGCATTGTGGCGAGCGCAGGGAGCTCCTGAGAGCGGTTTGTGCCGAAAGAAGCCCGGGACCGGCACTTAGCTTCGGAGAGCTGCGTATCTGCGTCTTCTGCGTGTCTTGCCGCTCTACACTAAGCAAAAAGCTTTTCCACCATATCTTGCAAGGAGAAACTCTGCCAGGAAAGAAAACATCCAAAATCTTGTTCTAAAGCTTGCACGGGGGTCTGCAAAGAGTTTGGCAAGAATGAAAGGTAGTTGTCCAAAACTCGTTCTTTTCCAATAGAATAACCATGGAAAAGGCAGGAGAGTGGTAAAGTACTGTTTTCTCTAAGTCTGAATGCTGCCCACACTGTGCCTGTGTGCTGCAGCTTATCTTCGCCTTTGGGAAGCTGCCGCTCGCCGATTCTCCCGGAGGCGAAGAAGCGGCTTCTTCGCACACAGAGCATTGTGGCGAGCGCAGGGAGCTCCTGAGAGCGGTTTGTGCCGAAAGAAGCCCGGGACCGGCACTTAGCTTCGGAGAGCTGCGTATCTGCGTCTTCTGCGTGTCTTGCCGCTCTACACTCAGCCAAAAGCTTTTCCACCATATCTTGCAAGGAGAAACTCTGCCAGGAAAGAAAACATCCAAAATCTTGTTCTAAAGCTCGCACGGGGGTCTGCAAAGAGTTTGGCAAGAATGAAAGGTAGTTGTCCAAAACTCGTTCTTTTCCAATAGAATAACCATGGAAAAGGCAGGAGAGTGGTAAAGTACTGTTTTCTCTAAGTCTGAATGCTGCCCACACTGTGCCTGTGTGCTGCACCTTGCATCTTCGCCTTTGGGAAGCTGCCGCTCGCTGATTCTCCCGGAGGCGAAGTAGCGGCTTCTTCGCACACAGAGCATTGTGGCGAGCGCAGGGAGCTCCTGAGAGCGGTTTGTGCCGAAAGAAGCCCGGGACCGGCACTTAGCTTCGGAGAGCTGCGTATCTGCGTCTTCTGCGTGTCTTGCCGCTCTACACTCAGCAAAAAGCTTTTCCACCATATCTTGCAAGGAGAAACTCTGCCAGGAAAGAAAACACCCAAAATCTTGTTCTAAAGCTTGCACGGGGGTCTGCAAAGAGTTTGGCAAGAATGAAAGGTAGTTGTCCAAAACTCGTTCTTTTCCAATAGAAGAACCATGGAAAAGGCAGGAGAGGGGTAAAGTACTGTTTTCTCTAAGTCTGAATGCTGCCCACACTGTGCCTGTGTGCTGCAGCTTGCATCTTCGCCTTTGGGAAGCTGCCGCTCGCCGATTCTCCCGGAGGCGAAGAAGCGGCTTCTTCGCACACAGAGCATTGTGGCGAGCGCAGGGAGCTCCTGAGAGCGGTTTGTGCCGAAAGAAGCCCGGGACCGGCACTTAGCTTCGGAGAGCTGCGTATCTGCGTCTTCTGCGTGTCTTGCCGCTCTACACTCAGCAAAAAGCTTTTCCACCATATCTTGCAAGGAGAAACTCTGCCAGGAAAGAAAACACCCAAAATCTTGTTCTAAAGCTTGCACGGGGGTCTGCAAAGAGTTTGGCAAGAATGAAAGGTAGTTGTCCAAAACTCGTTCTTTTCCAATAGAAGAACCATGGAAAAGGCAGGAGAGGGGTAAAGTACTGTTTTCTCTAAGTCTGAATGCTGCCCACACTGTGCCTGTGTGCTGCAGCTTGCATCTTCGCCTTTGGGAAGCTGCCGCTCGCCGATTCTCCCGGAGGCGAAGAAGCGGCTTCTTCGCACACAGAGCATTGTGGCGAGCGCAGGGAGCTCCTGAGAGCGGTTTGTGCCGAAAGAAGCCCGGGACCGGCACTTAGCTTCGGAGAGCTGCGTATCTGCGTCTTCTGCGTGTCTTGCCGCTCTACACTCAGCAAAAAGCTTTTCCACCATATCTTGCAAGGAGAAACTCTGCCAGGAAAGAAAACATCCCAAATCTTGTTCTAAAGCTCGCACGGGGGTCTGCAAAGAGTTTGGCAAGAATGAAAGGTAGTTGTCCAAAACTCGTTCTTTTCCAATAGAAGAACCATGGAAAAGGCAGGAGAGGGGTAAAGTACTGTTTTCTCTAAGTCTGAATGCTGCCCACACTGTGCCTGTGTGCTGCAGCTTGCATCTTCGCCTTTGGGAAGCTGCCGCTCGCCGATTCTCCCGGAGGCGAAGAAGCGGCTTCTTCGCACACAGAGCATTGTGGCGAGCGCAGGGAGCTCCTGAGAGCGGTTTGTGCCGAAAGAAGCCCGGGACCGGCACTTAGCTTCGGAGAGCTGCGTATCTGCGTCTTCTGCGTGTCTTGCCGCTCTACACTCAGCAAAAAGCTTTTCCACCATATCTTGCAAGGAGAAACTCTGCCAGGAAAGAAAACATCCAAAATCTTGTTCTAAAGCTTGCACGGAGGTCTGCAAAGAGTTTGGCAAGAATGAAAGGTAGTTGTCCAAAACTCGTTCTTTTCCAATAGAATAACCATGGAAAAGGCAGGAGAGGGGTAAAGTACTGTTTTCTCTAAGTCTGAATGCTGCCCACACTGTGCCTGTGTGCTGCAGCTTGCATCTTCGCCTTTGGGAAGCTGCCGCTCGCCGATTCTCCCGGAGGCGAAGAAGCGGCTTCTTCGCACACAGAGCATTGTGGCGAGCGCAGGGAGCTCCTGAGAGCGGTTTGTGCCGAAAGAAGCCCGGGACCGGCACTTAGCTTCGGAGAGCTGCGTATCTGCGTCTTCTGCGTGTCTTGCCGCTCTACACTCAGCAAAAAGCTTTTCCACCATATCTTGCAAGGAGAAACTCTGCCAGGAAAGAAAACATCCAAAATCTTGTTCTAAAGCTCGCACGGGGGTCTGCAAAGAGTTTGGCAAGAATGAAAGGTAGTTGTCCAAAACTCGTTCTTTTCCAATAGAATAACCATGGAAAAGGCAGGAGAGGGGTAAAGTACTGTTTTCTCTAAGTCTGAATGCTGCCCACACTGTGCCTGTGTGCTGCACCTTGCATCTTCGCCTTTGGGAAGCTGCCGCTCGCTGATTCTCCCGGAGGCGAAGTAGCGGCTTCTTCGCACACAGAGCATTGTGGCGAGCGCAGGGAGCTCCTGAGAGCGGTTTGTGCCGAAAGAAGCCCGGGACCGGCACTTAGCTTCGGAGAGCTGCGTATCTGCGTCTTCTGCGTGTCTTGCCGCTCTACACTCAGCAAAAAGCTTTTCCACCATATCTTGCAAGGAGAAACTCTGCCAGGAAAGAAAACATCCAAAATCTTGTTCTAAAGCTTGCACGGGGGTCTGCAAAGAGTTTGGCAAGAATGAAAGGTAGTTGTCCAAAACTCGTTCTTTTCCAATAGAATAACCATGGAAAAGGCAGGAGAGTGGTAAAGTACTGTTTTCTCTAAGTCTGAATGCTGCCCACACTGTGCCTGTGTGCTGCAGCTTGCATCTTCGCCTTTGGGAAGCTGCCGCTCGCCGATTCTCCCGGAGGCGAAGAAGCGGCTTCTTCGCACACAGAGCATTGTGGCGAGCGCAGGGAGCTCCTGAGAGCGGTTTGTGCCGAAAGAAGCCCGGGACCGGCACTTAGCTTCGGAGAGCTGCGTATCTGCGTCTTCTGCGTGTCTTGCCGCTCTACACTCAGCCAAAAGCTTTTCCACCATATCTTGCAAGGAGAAACTCTGCCAGGAAAGAAAACATCCAAAATCTTGTTCTAAAGCTCGCACGGGGGTCTGCAAAGAGTTTGGCAAGAATGAAAGGTAGTTGTCCAAAACTCGTTCTTTTCCAATAGAATAACCATGGAAAAGGCAGGAGAGGGGTAAAGTACTGTTTTCTCTAAGTCTGAATGCTGCCCACACTGTGCCTGTGTGCTGCACCTTGCATCTTCGCCTTTGGGAAGCTGCCGCTCGCTGATTCTCCCGGAGGCGAAGTAGCGGCTTCTTCGCACACAGAGCATTGTGGCGAGCGCAGGGAGCTCCTGAGAGCGGTTTGTGCCGAAAGAAGCCCGGGACCGGCACTTAGCTTCGGAGAGCTGCGTATCTGCGTCTTCTGCGTGTCTTGCCGCTCTACACTCAGCAAAAAGCTTTTCCACCATATCTTGCAAGGAGAAACTCTGCCAGGAAAGAAAACACCCAAAATCTTGTTCTAAAGCTTGCACGGGGGTCTGCAAAGAGTTTGGCAAGAATGAAAGGTAGTTGTCCAAAACTCGTTCTTTTCCAATAGAATAACCATGGAAAAGGCAGGAGAGGGGTAAAGTACTGTTTTCTCTAAGTCTGAATGCTGCCCACACTGTGCCTGTGTGCTGCAGCTTGCATCTTCGCCTTTGGGAAGCTGCCGCTCGCCGATTCTCCCGGAGGCGAAGAAGCGGCTTCTTCGCACACAGAGCATTGTGGCGAGCGCAGGGAGCTCCTGAGAGCGGTTTGTGCCGAAAGAAGCCCGGGACCGGCACTTAGCTTCGGAGAGCTGCGTATCTGCGTCTTCTGCGTGTCTTGCCGCTCTACACTAAGCAAAAAGCTTTTCCACCATATCTTGCAAGGAGAAACTCTGCCAGGAAAGAAAACATCCAAAATCTTGTTCTAAAGCTTGCACGGGGGTCTGCAAAGAGTTTGGCAAGAATGAAAGGTAGTTGTCCAAAACTCGTTCTTTTCCAATAGAATAACCATGGAAAAGGCAGGAGAGTGGTAAAGTACTGTTTTCTCTAAGTCTGAATGCTGCCCACACTGTGCCTGTGTGCTGCACCTTGCATCTTCGCCTTTGGGAAGCTGCCGCTCGCTGATTCTCCCGGAGGCGAAGTAGCGGCTTCTTCGCACACAGAGCATTGTGGCGAGCGCAGGGAGCTCCTGAGAGCGGTTTGTGCCGAAAGAAGCCCGGGACCGGCACTTAGCTTCGGAGAGCTGCGTATCTGCGTCTTCTGCGTGTCTTGCCGCTCTACACTCAGCAAAAAGCTTTTCCACCATATCTTGCAAGGAGAAACTCTGCCAGGAAAGAAAACACCCAAAATCTTGTTCTAAAGCTTGCACGGGGGTCTGCAAAGAGTTTGGCAAGAATGAAAGGTAGTTGTCCAAAACTCGTTCTTTTCCAATAGAAGAACCATGGAAAAGGCAGGAGAGGGGTAAAGTACTGTTTTCTCTAAGTCTGAATGCTGCCCACACTGTGCCTGTGTGCTGCAGCTTGCATCTTCGCCTTTGGGAAGCTGCCGCTCGCCGATTCTCCCGGAGGCGAAGAAGCGGCTTCTTCGCACACAGAGCATTGTGGCGAGCGCAGGGAGCTCCTGAGAGCGGTTTGTGCCGAAAGAAGCCCGGGACCGGCACTTAGCTTCGGAGAGCTGCGTATCTGCGTCTTCTGCGTGTCTTGCCGCTCTACACTCAGCAAAAAGCTTTTCCACCATATCTTGCAAGGAGAAACTCTGCCAGGAAAGAAAACATCCCAAATCTTGTTCTAAAGCTCGCACGGGGGTCTGCAAAGAGTTTGGCAAGAATGAAAGGTAGTTGTCCAAAACTCGTTCTTTTCCAATAGAAGAACCATGGAAAAGGCAGGAGAGGGGTAAAGTACTGTTTTCTCTAAGTCTGAATGCTGCCCACACTGTGCCTGTGTGCTGCAGCTTGCATCTTCGCCTTTGGGAAGCTGCCGCTCGCCGATTCTCCCGGAGGCGAAGAAGCGGCTTCTTCGCACACAGAGCATTGTGGCGAGCGCAGGGAGCTCCTGAGAGCGGTTTGTGCCGAAAGAAGCCCGGGACCGGCACTTAGCTTCGGAGAGCTGCGTATCTGCGTCTTCTGCGTGTCTTGCCGCTCTACACTCAGCAAAAAGCTTTTCCACCATATCTTGCAAGGAGAAACTCTGCCAGGAAAGAAAACATCCAAAATCTTGTTCTAAAGCTTGCACGGAGGTCTGCAAAGAGTTTGGCAAGAATGAAAGGTAGTTGTCCAAAACTCGTTCTTTTCCAATAGAATAACCATGGAAAAGGCAGGAGAGGGGTAAAGTACTGTTTTCTCTAAGTCTGAATGCTGCCCACACTGTGCCTGTGTGCTGCAGCTTGCATCTTCGCCTTTGGGAAGCTGCCGCTCGCCGATTCTCCCGGAGGCGAAGAAGCGGCTTCTTCGCACACAGAGCATTGTGGCGAGCGCAGGGAGCTCCTGAGAGCGGTTTGTGCCGAAAGAAGCCCGGGACCGGCACTTAGCTTCGGAGAGCTGCGTATCTGCGTCTTCTGCGTGTCTTGCCGCTCTACACTCAGCAAAAAGCTTTTCCACCATATCTTGCAAGGAGAAACTCTGCCAGGAAAGAAAACATCCAAAATCTTGTTCTAAAGCTCGCACGGGGGTCTGCAAAGAGTTTGGCAAGAATGAAAGGTAGTTGTCCAAAACTCGTTCTTTTCCAATAGAATAACCATGGAAAAGGCAGGAGAGGGGTAAAGTACTGTTTTCTCTAAGTCTGAATGCTGCCCACACTGTGCCTGTGTGCTGCACCTTGCATCTTCGCCTTTGGGAAGCTGCCGCTCGCTGATTCTCCCGGAGGCGAAGTAGCGGCTTCTTCGCACACAGAGCATTGTGGCGAGCGCAGGGAGCTCCTGAGAGCGGTTTGTGCCGAAAGAAGCCCGGGACCGGCACTTAGCTTCGGAGAGCTGCGTATCTGCGTCTTCTGCGTGTCTTGCCGCTCTACACTCAGCAAAAAGCTTTTCCACCATATCTTGCAAGGAGAAACTCTGCCAGGAAAGAAAACATCCAAAATCTTGTTCTAAAGCTTGCACGGAGGTCTGCAAAGAGTTTGGCAAGAATGAAAGGTAGTTGTCCAAAACTCGTTCTTTTCCAATAGAATAACCATGGAAAAGGCAGGAGAGGGGTAAAGTACTGTTTTCTCTAAGTCTGAATGCTGCCCACACTGTGCCTGTGTGCTGCAGCTTGCATCTTCGCCTTTGGGAAGCTGCCGCTCGCCGATTCTCCCGGAGGCGAAGAAGCGGCTTCTTCGCACACAGAGCATTGTGGCGAGCGCAGGGAGCTCCTGAGAGCGGTTTGTGCCGAAAGAAGCCCGGGACCGGCACTTAGCTTCGGAGAGCTGCGTATCTGCGTCTTCTGCGTGTCTTGCCGCTCTACACTCAGCAAAAAGCTTTTCCACCATATCTTGCAAGGAGAAACTCTGCCAGGAAAGAAAACATCCAAAATCTTGTTCTAAAGCTCGCACGGGGGTCTGCAAAGAGTTTGGCAAGAATGAAAGGTAGTTGTCCAAAACTCGTTCTTTTCCAATAGAATAACCATGGAAAAGGCAGGAGAGGGGTAAAGTACTGTTTTCTCTAAGTCTGAATGCTGCCCACACTGTGCCTGTGTGCTGCACCTTGCATCTTCGCCTTTGGGAAGCTGCCGCTCGCTGATTCTCCCGGAGGCGAAGTAGCGGCTTCTTCGCACACAGAGCATTGTGGCGAGCGCAGGGAGCTCCTGAGAGCGGTTTGTGCCGAAAGAAGCCCGGGACCGGCACTTAGCTTCGGAGAGCTGCGTATCTGCGTCTTCTGCGTGTCTTGCCGCTCTACACTCAGCAAAAAGCTTTTCCACCATATCTTGCAAGGAGAAACTCTGCCAGGAAAGAAAACATCCAAAATCTTGTTCTAAAGCTTGCACGGGGGTCTGCAAAGAGTTTGGCAAGAATGAAAGGTAGTTGTCCAAAACTCGTTCTTTTCCAATAGAATAACCATGGAAAAGGCAGGAGAGTGGTAAAGTACTGTTTTCTCTAAGTCTGAATGCTGCCCACACTGTGCCTGTGTGCTGCAGCTTGCATCTTCGCCTTTGGGAAGCTGCCGCTCGCCGATTCTCCCGGAGGCGAAGAAGCGGCTTCTTCGCACACAGAGCATTGTGGCGATCGCAGGGAGCTCCTGAGAGCGGTTTGTGCCGAAAGAAGCCCGGGACCGGCACTTAGCTTCGGAGAGCTGCGTATCTGCGTCTTCTGCGTGTCTTGCCGCTCTACACTCAGCCAAAAGCTTTTCCACCATATCTTGCAAGGAGAAACTCTGCCAGGAAAGAAAACATCCAAAATCTTGTTCTAAAGCTCGCACGGGGGTCTGCAAAGAGTTTGGCAAGAATGAAAGGTAGTTGTCCAAAACTCGTTCTTTTCCAATAGAATAACCATGGAAAAGGCAGGAGAGGGGTAAAGTACTGTTTTCTCTAAGTCTGAATGCTGCCCACACTGTGCCTGTGTGCTGCACCTTGCATCTTCGCCTTTGGGAAGCTGCCGCTCGCTGATTCTCCCGGAGGCGAAGTAGCGGCTTCTTCGCACACAGAGCATTGTGGCGAGCGCAGGGAGCTCCTGAGAGCGGTTTGTGCCGAAAGAAGCCCGGGACCGGCACTTAGCTTCGGAGAGCTGCGTATCTGCGTCTTCTGCGTGTCTTGCCGCTCTACACTCAGCAAAAAGCTTTTCCACCATATCTTGCAAGGAGAAACTCTGCCAGGAAAGAAAACACCCAAAATCTTGTTCTAAAGCTTGCACGGGGGTCTGCAAAGAGTTTGGCAAGAATGAAAGGTAGTTGTCCAAAACTCGTTCTTTTCCAATAGAATAACCATGGAAAAGGCAGGAGAGGGGTAAAGTACTGTTTTCTCTAAGTCTGAATGCTGCCCACACTGTGCCTGTGTGCTGCAGCTTGCATCTTCGCCTTTGGGAAGCTGCCGCTCGCCGATTCTCCCGGAGGCGAAGAAGCGGCTTCTTCGCACACAGAGCATTGTGGCGAGCGCAGGGAGCTCCTGAGAGCGGTTTGTGCCGAAAGAAGCCCGGGACCGGCACTTAGCTTCGGAGAGCTGCGTATCTGCGTCTTCTGCGTGTCTTGCCGCTCTACACTAAGCAAAAAGCTTTTCCACCATATCTTGCAAGGAGAAACTCTGCCAGGAAAGAAAACATCCAAAATCTTGTTCTAAAGCTTGCACGGGGGTCTGCAAAGAGTTTGGCAAGAATGAAAGGTAGTTGTCCAAAACTCGTTCTTTTCCAATAGAATAACCATGGAAAAGGCAGGAGAGTGGTAAAGTACTGTTTTCTCTAAGTCTGAATGCTGCCCACACTGTGCCTGTGTGCTGCAGCTTATCTTCGCCTTTGGGAAGCTGCCGCTCGCCGATTCTCCCGGAGGCGAAGAAGCGGCTTCTTCGCACACAGAGCATTGTGGCGAGCGCAGGGAGCTCCTGAGAGCGGTTTGTGCCGAAAGAAGCCCGGGACCGGCACTTAGCTTCGGAGAGCTGCGTATCTGCGTCTTCTGCGTGTCTTGCCGCTCTACACTCAGCCAAAAGCTTTTCCACCATATCTTGCAAGGAGAAACTCTGCCAGGAAAGAAAACATCCAAAATCTTGTTCTAAAGCTCGCACGGGGGTCTGCAAAGAGTTTGGCAAGAATGAAAGGTAGTTGTCCAAAACTCGTTCTTTTCCAATAGAATAACCATGGAAAAGGCAGGAGAGTGGTAAAGTACTGTTTTCTCTAAGTCTGAATGCTGCCCACACTGTGCCTGTGTGCTGCACCTTGCATCTTCGCCTTTGGGAAGCTGCCGCTCGCTGATTCTCCCGGAGGCGAAGTAGCGGCTTCTTCGCACACAGAGCATTGTGGCGAGCGCAGGGAGCTCCTGAGAGCGGTTTGTGCCGAAAGAAGCCCGGGACCGGCACTTAGCTTCGGAGAGCTGCGTATCTGCGTCTTCTGCGTGTCTTGCCGCTCTACACTCAGCAAAAAGCTTTTCCACCATATCTTGCAAGGAGAAACTCTGCCAGGAAAGAAAACACCCAAAATCTTGTTCTAAAGCTTGCACGGGGGTCTGCAAAGAGTTTGGCAAGAATGAAAGGTAGTTGTCCAAAACTCGTTCTTTTCCAATAGAAGAACCATGGAAAAGGCAGGAGAGGGGTAAAGTACTGTTTTCTCTAAGTCTGAATGCTGCCCACACTGTGCCTGTGTGCTGCAGCTTGCATCTTCGCCTTTGGGAAGCTGCCGCTCGCCGATTCTCCCGGAGGCGAAGAAGCGGCTTCTTCGCACACAGAGCATTGTGGCGAGCGCAGGGAGCTCCTGAGAGCGGTTTGTGCCGAAAGAAGCCCGGGACCGGCACTTAGCTTCGGAGAGCTGCGTATCTGCGTCTTCTGCGTGTCTTGCCGCTCTACACTCAGCAAAAAGCTTTTCCACCATATCTTGCAAGGAGAAACTCTGCCAGGAAAGAAAACATCCCAAATCTTGTTCTAAAGCTCGCACGGGGGTCTGCAAAGAGTTTGGCAAGAATGAAAGGTAGTTGTCCAAAACTCGTTCTTTTCCAATAGAAGAACCATGGAAAAGGCAGGAGAGGGGTAAAGTACTGTTTTCTCTAAGTCTGAATGCTGCCCACACTGTGCCTGTGTGCTGCAGCTTGCATCTTCGCCTTTGGGAAGCTGCCGCTCGCCGATTCTCCCGGAGGCGAAGAAGCGGCTTCTTCGCACACAGAGCATTGTGGCGAGCGCAGGGAGCTCCTGAGAGCGGTTTGTGCCGAAAGAAGCCCGGGACCGGCACTTAGCTTCGGAGAGCTGCGTATCTGCGTCTTCTGCGTGTCTTGCCGCTCTACACTCAGCAAAAAGCTTTTCCACCATATCTTGCAAGGAGAAACTCTGCCAGGAAAGAAAACATCCAAAATCTTGTTCTAAAGCTTGCACGGAGGTCTGCAAAGAGTTTGGCAAGAATGAAAGGTAGTTGTCCAAAACTCGTTCTTTTCCAATCGAATAACCATGGAAAAGGCAGGAGAGGGGTAAAGTACTGTTTTCTCTAAGTCTGAATGCTGCCCACACTGTGCCTGTGTGCTGCAGCTTGCATCTTCGCCTTTGGGAAGCTGCCGCTCGCCGATTCTCCCGGAGGCGAAGAAGCGGCTTCTTCGCACACAGAGCATTGTGGCGAGCGCAGGGAGCTCCTGAGAGCGGTTTGTGCCGAAAGAAGCCCGGGACCGGCACTTAGCTTCGGAGAGCTGCGTATCTGCGTCTTCTGCGTGTCTTGCCGCTCTACACTCAGCAAAAAGCTTTTCCACCATATCTTGCAAGGAGAAACTCTGCCAGGAAAGAAAACATCCAAAATCTTGTTCTAAAGCTCGCACGGGGGTCTGCAAAGAGTTTGGCAAGAATGAAAGGTAGTTGTCCAAAACTCGTTCTTTTCCAATAGAATAACCATGGAAAAGGCAGGAGAGGGGTAAAGTACTGTTTTCTCTAAGTCTGAATGCTGCCCACACTGTGCCTGTGTGCTGCACCTTGCATCTTCGCCTTTGGGAAGCTGCCGCTCGCTGATTCTCCCGGAGGCGAAGTAGCGGCTTCTTCGCACACAGAGCATTGTGGCGAGCGCAGGGAGCTCCTGAGAGCGGTTTGTGCCGAAAGAAGCCCGGGACCGGCACTTAGCTTCGGAGAGCTGCGTATCTGCGTCTTCTGCGTGTCTTGCCGCTCTACACTCAGCAAAAAGCTTTTCCACCATATCTTGCAAGGAGAAACTCTGCCAGGAAAGAAAACATCCAAAATCTTGTTCTAAAGCTTGCACGGGGGTCTGCAAAGAGTTTGGCAAGAATGAAAGGTAGTTGTCCAAAACTCGTTCTTTTCCAATAGAATAACCATGGAAAAGGCAGGAGAGTGGTAAAGTACTGTTTTCTCTAAGTCTGAATGCTGCCCACACTGTGCCTGTGTGCTGCAGCTTGCATCTTCGCCTTTGGGAAGCTGCCGCTCGCCGATTCTCCCGGAGGCGAAGAAGCGGCTTCTTCGCACACAGAGCATTGTGGCGAGCGCAGGGAGCTCCTGAGAGCGGTTTGTGCCGAAAGAAGCCCGGGACCGGCACTTAGCTTCGGAGAGCTGCGTATCTGCGTCTTCTGCGTGTCTTGCCGCTCTACACTAAGCAAAAAGCTTTTCCACCATATCTTGCAAGGAGAAACTCTGCCAGGAAAGAAAACATCCAAAATCTTGTTCTAAAGCTTGCACGGGGGTCTGCAAAGAGTTTGGCAAGAATGAAAGGTAGTTGTCCAAAACTCGTTCTTTTCCAATAGAATAACCATGGAAAAGGCAGGAGAGTGGTAAAGTACTGTTTTCTCTAAGTCTGAATGCTGCCCACACTGTGCCTGTGTGCTGCAGCTTATCTTCGCCTTTGGGAAGCTGCCGCTCGCCGATTCTCCCGGAGGCGAAGAAGCGGCTTCTTCGCACACAGAGCATTGTGGCGAGCGCAGGGAGCTCCTGAGAGCGGTTTGTGCCGAAAGAAGCCCGGGACCGGCACTTAGCTTCGGAGAGCTGCGTATCTGCGTCTTCTGCGTGTCTTGCCGCTCTACACTCAGCCAAAAGCTTTTCCACCATATCTTGCAAGGAGAAACTCTGCCAGGAAAGAAAACATCCAAAATCTTGTTCTAAAGCTCGCACGGGGGTCTGCAAAGAGTTTGGCAAGAATGAAAGGTAGTTGTCCAAAACTCGTTCTTTTCCAATAGAATAACCATGGAAAAGGCAGGAGAGTGGTAAAGTACTGTTTTCTCTAAGTCTGAATGCTGCCCACACTGTGCCTGTGTGCTGCACCTTGCATCTTCGCCTTTGGGAAGCTGCCGCTCGCTGATTCTCCCGGAGGCGAAGTAGCGGCTTCTTCGCACACAGAGCATTGTGGCGAGCGCAGGGAGCTCCTGAGAGCGGTTTGTGCCGAAAGAAGCCCGGGACCGGCACTTAGCTTCGGAGAGCTGCGTATCTGCGTCTTCTGCGTGTCTTGCCGCTCTACACTCAGCAAAAAGCTTTTCCACCATATCTTGCAAGGAGAAACTCTGCCAGGAAAGAAAACACCCAAAATCTTGTTCTAAAGCTTGCACGGGGGTCTGCAAAGAGTTTGGCAAGAATGAAAGGTAGTTGTCCAAAACTCGTTCTTTTCCAATAGAAGAACCATGGAAAAGGCAGGAGAGGGGTAAAGTACTGTTTTCTCTAAGTCTGAATGCTGCCCACACTGTGCCTGTGTGCTGCAGCTTGCATCTTCGCCTTTGGGAAGCTGCCGCTCGCCGATTCTCCCGGAGGCGAAGAAGCGGCTTCTTCGCACACAGAGCATTGTGGCGAGCGCAGGGAGCTCCTGAGAGCGGTTTGTGCCGAAAGAAGCCCGGGACCGGCACTTAGCTTCGGAGAGCTGCGTATCTGCGTCTTCTGCGTGTCTTGCCGCTCTACACTCAGCAAAAAGCTTTTCCACCATATCTTGCAAGGAGAAACTCTGCCAGGAAAGAAAACACCCAAAATCTTGTTCTAAAGCTTGCACGGGGGTCTGCAAAGAGTTTGGCAAGAATGAAAGGTAGTTGTCCAAAACTCGTTCTTTTCCAATAGAAGAACCATGGAAAAGGCAGGAGAGGGGTAAAGTACTGTTTTCTCTAAGTCTGAATGCTGCCCACACTGTGCCTGTGTGCTGCAGCTTGCATCTTCGCCTTTGGGAAGCTGCCGCTCGCCGATTCTCCCGGAGGCGAAGAAGCGGCTTCTTCGCACACAGAGCATTGTGGCGAGCGCAGGGAGCTCCTGAGAGCGGTTTGTGCCGAAAGAAGCCCGGGACCGGCACTTAGCTTCGGAGAGCTGCGTATCTGCGTCTTCTGCGTGTCTTGCCGCTCTACACTCAGCAAAAAGCTTTTCCACCATATCTTGCAAGGAGAAACTCTGCCAGGAAAGAAAACATCCAAAATCTTGTTCTAAAGCTCGCACGGGGGTCTGCAAAGAGTTTGGCAAGAATGAAAGGTAGTTGTCCAAAACTCGTTCTTTTCCAATAGAATAACCATGGAAAAGGCAGGAGAGGGGTAAAGTACTGTTTTCTCTAAGTCTGAATGCTGCCCACACTGTGCCTGTGTGCTGCACCTTGCATCTTCGCCTTTGGGAAGCTGCCGCTCGCTGATTCTCCCGGAGGCGAAGTAGCGGCTTCTTCGCACACAGAGCATTGTGGCGAGCGCAGGGAGCTCCTGAGAGCGGTTTGTGCCGAAAGAAGCCCGGGACCGGCACTTAGCTTCGGAGAGCTGCGTATCTGCGTCTTCTGCGTGTCTTGCCGCTCTACACTCAGCAAAAAGCTTTTCCACCATATCTTGCAAGGAGAAACTCTGCCAGGAAAGAAAACACCCAAAATCTTGTTCTAAAGCTTGCACGGGGGTCTGCAAAGAGTTTGGCAAGAATGAAAGGTAGTTGTCCAAAACTCGTTCTTTTCCAATAGAATAACCATGGAAAAGGCAGGAGAGGGGTAAAGTACTGTTTTCTCTAAGTCTGAATGCTGCCCACACTGTGCCTGTGTGCTGCAGCTTGCATCTTCGCCTTTGGGAAGCTGCCGCTCGCCGATTCTCCCGGAGGCGAAGAAGCGGCTTCTTCGCACACAGAGCATTGTGGCGAGCGCAGGGAGCTCCTGAGAGCGGTTTGTGCCGAAAGAAGCCCGGGACCGGCACTTAGCTTCGGAGAGCTGCGTATCTGCGTCTTCTGCGTGTCTTGCCGCTCTACACTCAGCCAAAAGCTTTTCCACCATATCTTGCAAGGAGAAACTCTGCCAGGAAAGAAAACATCCAAAATCTTGTTCTAAAGCTCGCACGGGGGTCTGCAAAGAGTTTGGCAAGAATGAAAGGTAGTTGTCCAAAACTCGTTCTTTTCCAATAGAATAACCATGGAAAAGGCAGGAGAGGGGTAAAGTACTGTTTTCTCTAAGTCTGAATGCTGCCCACACTGTGCCTGTGTGCTGCAGCTTGCATCTTCGCCTTTGGGAAGCTGCCGCTCGCCGATTCTCCCGGAGGCGAAGAAGCGGCTTCTTCGCACACAGAGCATTGTGGCGAGCGCAGGGAGCTCCTGAGAGCGGTTTGTGCCGAAAGAAGCCCGGGACCGGCACTTAGCTTCGGAGAGCTGCGTATCTGCGTCTTCTGCGTGTCTTGCCGCTCTACACTAAGCAAAAAGCTTTTCCACCATATCTTGCAAGGAGAAACTCTGCCAGGAAAGAAAACATCCAAAATCTTGTTCTAAAGCTTGCACGGGGGTCTGCAAAGAGTTTGGCAAGAATGAAAGGTAGTTGTCCAAAACTCGTTCTTTTCCAATAGAATAACCATGGAAAAGGCAGGAGAGTGGTAAAGTACTGTTTTCTCTAAGTCTGAATGCTGCCCACACTGTGCCTGTGTGCTGCAGCTTATCTTCGCCTTTGGGAAGCTGCCGCTCGCCGATTCTCCCGGAGGCGAAGAAGCGGCTTCTTCGCACACAGAGCATTGTGGCGAGCGCAGGGAGCTCCTGAGAGCGGTTTGTGCCGAAAGAAGCCCGGGACCGGCACTTAGCTTCGGAGAGCTGCGTATCTGCGTCTTCTGCGTGTCTTGCCGCTCTACACTCAGCCAAAAGCTTTTCCACCATATCTTGCAAGGAGAAACTCTGCCAGGAAAGAAAACATCCAAAATCTTGTTCTAAAGCTCGCACGGGGGTCTGCAAAGAGTTTGGCAAGAATGAAAGGTAGTTGTCCAAAACTCGTTCTTTTCCAATAGAATAACCATGGAAAAGGCAGGAGAGTGGTAAAGTACTGTTTTCTCTAAGTCTGAATGCTGCCCACACTGTGCCTGTGTGCTGCACCTTGCATCTTCGCCTTTGGGAAGCTGCCGCTCGCTGATTCTCCCGGAGGCGAAGTAGCGGCTTCTTCGCACACAGAGCATTGTGGCGAGCGCAGGGAGCTCCTGAGAGCGGTTTGTGCCGAAAGAAGCCCGGGACCGGCACTTAGCTTCGGAGAGCTGCGTATCTGCGTCTTCTGCGTGTCTTGCCGCTCTACACTCAGCAAAAAGCTTTTCCACCATATCTTGCAAGGAGAAACTCTGCCAGGAAAGAAAACACCCAAAATCTTGTTCTAAAGCTTGCACGGGGGTCTGCAAAGAGTTTGGCAAGAATGAAAGGTAGTTGTCCAAAACTCGTTCTTTTCCAATAGAAGAACCATGGAAAAGGCAGGAGAGGGGTAAAGTACTGTTTTCTCTAAGTCTGAATGCTGCCCACACTGTGCCTGTGTGCTGCAGCTTGCATCTTCGCCTTTGGGAAGCTGCCGCTCGCCGATTCTCCCGGAGGCGAAGAAGCGGCTTCTTCGCACACAGAGCATTGTGGCGAGCGCAGGGAGCTCCTGAGAGCGGTTTGTGCCGAAAGAAGCCCGGGACCGGCACTTAGCTTCGGAGAGCTGCGTATCTGCGTCTTCTGCGTGTCTTGCCGCTCTACACTCAGCCAAAAGCTTTTCCACCATATCTTGCAAGGAGAAACTCTGCCAGGAAAGAAAACATCCCAAATCTTGTTCTAAAGCTTGCACGGGGGTCTGCAAAGAGTTTGGCAAGAATGAAAGGTAGTTGTCCAAAACTCGTTCTTTTCCAATAGAAGAACCATGGAAAAGGCAGGAGAGGGGTAAAGTACTGTTTTCTCTAAGTCTGAATGCTGCCCACACTGTGCCTGTGTGCTGCAGCTTGCATCTTCGCCTTTGGGAAGCTGCCGCTCGCCGATTCTCCCGGAGGCGAAGAAGCGGCTTCTTCGCACACAGAGCATTGTGGCGAGCGCAGGGAGCTCCTGAGAGCGGTTTGTGCCGAAAGAAGCCCGGGACCGGCACTTAGCTTCGGAGAGCTGCGTATCTGCGTCTTCTGCGTGTCTTGCCGCTCTACACTCAGCAAAAAGCTTTTCCACCATATCTTGCAAGGAGAAACTCTGCCAGGAAAGAAAACATCCAAAATCTTGTTCTAAAGCTTGCACGGAGGTCTGCAAAGAGTTTGGCAAGAATGAAAGGTAGTTGTCCAAAACTCGTTCTTTTCCAATAGAATAACCATGGAAAAGGCAGGAGAGGGGTAAAGTACTGTTTTCTCTAAGTCTGAATGCTGCCCACACTGTGCCTGTGTGCTGCAGCTTGCATCTTCGCCTTTGGGAAGCTGCCGCTCGCCGATTCTCCCGGAGGCGAAGAAGCGGCTTCTTCGCACACAGAGCATTGTGGCGAGCGCAGGGAGCTCCTGAGAGCGGTTTGTGCCGAAAGAAGCCCGGGACCGGCACTTAGCTTCGGAGAGCTGCGTATCTGCGTCTTCTGCGTGTCTTGCCGCTCTACACTCAGCAAAAAGCTTTTCCACCCATATCTTGCAAGGAGAAACTCTGCCAGGAAAGAAAACATCCAAAATCTTGTTCTAAAGCTCGCACGGGGGTCTGCAAAGAGTTTGGCAAGAATGAAAGGTAGTTGTCCAAAACTCGTTCTTTTCCAATAGAATAACCATGGAAAAGGCAGGAGAGGGGTAAAGTACTGTTTTCTCTAAGTCTGAATGCTGCCCACACTGTGCCTGTGTGCTGCACCTTGCATCTTCGCCTTTGGGAAGCTGCCGCTCGCTGATTCTCCCGGAGGCGAAGTAGCGGCTTCTTCGCACACAGAGCATTGTGGCGAGCGCAGGGAGCTCCTGAGAGCGGTTTGTGCCGAAAGAAGCCCGGGACCGGCACTTAGCTTCGGAGAGCTGCGTATCTGCGTCTTCTGCGTGTCTTGCCGCTCTACACTCAGCAAAAAGCTTTTCCACCATATCTTGCAAGGAGAAACTCTGCCAGGAAAGAAAACATCCAAAATCTTGTTCTAAAGCTTGCACGGGGGTCTGCAAAGAGTTTGGCAAGAATGAAAGGTAGTTGTCCAAAACTCGTTCTTTTCCAATAGAATAACCATGGAAAAGGCAGGAGAGTGGTAAAGTACTGTTTTCTCTAAGTCTGAATGCTGCCCACACTGTGCCTGTGTGCTGCAGCTTGCATCTTCGCCTTTGGGAAGCTGCCGCTCGCCGATTCTCCCGGAGGCGAAGAAGCGGCTTCTTCGCACACAGAGCATTGTGGCGAGCGCAGGGAGCTCCTGAGAGCGGTTTGTGCCGAAAGAAGCCCGGGACCGGCACTTAGCTTCGGAGAGCTGCGTATCTGCGTCTTCTGCGTGTCTTGCCGCTCTACACTCAGCCAAAAGCTTTTCACCATATCTTGCAAGGAGAAACTCTGCCAGGAAAGAAAACATCCAAAATCTTGTTCTAAAGCTCGCACGGGGGTCTGCAAAGAGTTTGGCAAGAATGAAAGGTAGTTGTCCAAAACTCGTTCTTTTCCAATAGAATAACCATGGAAAAGGCAGGAGAGGGGTAAAGTACTGTTTTCTCTAAGTCTGAATGCTGCCCACACTGTGCCTGTGTGCTGCACCTTGCATCTTCGCCTTTGGGAAGCTGCCGCTCGCTGATTCTCCCGGAGGCGAAGTAGCGGCTTCTTCGCACACAGAGCATTGTGGCGAGCGCAGGGAGCTCCTGAGAGCGGTTTGTGCCGAAAGAAGCCCGGGACCGGCACTTAGCTTCGGAGAGCTGCGTATCTGCGTCTTCTGCGTGTCTTGCCGCTCTACACTCAGCAAAAAGCTTTTCCACCATATCTTGCAAGGAGAAACTCTGCCAGGAAAGAAAACACCCAAAATCTTGTTCTAAAGCTTGCACGGGGGTCTGCAAAGAGTTTGGCAAGAATGAAAGGTAGTTGTCCAAAACTCGTTCTTTTCCAATAGAATAACCATGGAAAAGGCAGGAGAGGGGTAAAGTACTGTTTTCTCTAAGTCTGAATGCTGCCCACACTGTGCCTGTGTGCTGCAGCTTGCATCTTCGCCTTTGGGAAGCTGCCGCTCGCCGATTCTCCCGGAGGCGAAGAAGCGGCTTCTTCGCACACAGAGCATTGTGGCGAGCGCAGGGAGCTCCTGAGAGCGGTTTGTGCCGAAAGAAGCCCGGGACCAGCACTTAGCTTCGGAGAGCTGCGTATCTGCGTCTTCTGCGTGTCTTGCCGCTCTACACTCAGCAAAAAGCTTTTCCACCATATCTTGCAAGGAGAAACTCTGCCAGGAAAGAAAACATCCAAAATCTTGTTCTAAAGCTTGCACGGGGGTCTGCAAAGAGTTTGGCAAGAATGAAAGGTAGTTGTCCAAAACTCGTTCTTTTCCAATAGAAGAACCATGGAAAAGGCAGGAGAGGGGTAAAGTACTGTTTTCTCTAAGTCTGAATGCTGCCCACACTGTGCCTGTGTGCTGCAGCTTGCATCTTCGCCTTTGGGAAGCTGCCGCTCGCCGATTCTCCCGGAGGCGAAGAAGCGGCTTCTTCGCACACAGAGCATTGTGGCGAGCGCAGGGAGCTCCTGAGAGCGGTTTGTGCCGAAAGAAGCCCGGGACCGGCACTTAGCTTCGGAGAGCTGCGTATCTGCGTCTTCTGTGTGTCTTGCCGCTCTACACTCAGCAAAAAGCTTTTCCACCATATCTTGCAAGGAGAAACTCTGCCAGGAAAGAAAACACCCAAAATCTTGTTCTAAAGCTTGCACGGGGGTCTGCAAAGAGTTTGGCAAGAATGAAAGGTAGTTGTCCAAAACTCGTTCTTTTCCAATAGAATAACCATGGAAAAGGCAGGAGAGGGGTAAAGTACTGTTTTCTCTAAGTCTGAATGCTGCCCACACTGTGCCTGTGTGCTGCAGCTTGCATCTTCGCCTTTGGGAAGCTGCCGCTCGCCGATTCTCCCGGAGGCGAAGAAGCGGCTTCTTCGCACACAGAGCATTGTGGCGAGCGCAGGGAGCTCCTGAGAGCGGTTTGTGCCGAAAGAAGCCCGGGACCGGCACTTAGCTTCGGAGAGCTGCGTATCTGCGTCTTCTGCGTGTCTTGCCGCTCTACACTCAGCCAAAAGCTTTTCCACCATATCTTGCAAGGAGAAACTCTGCCAGGAAAGAAAACATCCAAAATCTTGTTCTAAAGCTCGCACGGGGGTCTGCAAAGAGTTTGGCAAGAATGAAAGGTAGTTGTCCAAAACTCGTTCTTTTCCAATAGAATAACCATGGAAAAGGCAGGAGAGTGGTAAAGTACTGTTTTCTCTAAGTCTGAATGCTGCCCACACTGTGCCTGTGTGCTGCACCTTGCATCTTCGCCTTTGGGAAGCTGCCGCTCGCTGATTCTCCCGGAGGCGAAGTAGCGGCTTCTTCGCACACAGAGCATTGTGGCGAGCGCAGGGAGCTCCTGAGAGCGGTTTGTGCCGAAAGAAGCCCGGGACCGGCACTTAGCTTCGGAGAGCTGCGTATCTGCGTCTTCTGCGTGTCTTGCCGCTCTACACTCAGCAAAAAGCTTTTCCACCATATCTTGCAAGGAGAAACTCTGCCAGGAAAGAAAACACCCAAAATCTTGTTCTAAAGCTTGCACGGGGGTCTGCAAAGAGTTTGGCAAGAATGAAAGGTAGTTGTCCAAAACTCGTTCTTTTCCAATAGAAGAACCATGGAAAAGGCAGGAGAGGGGTAAAGTACTGTTTTCTCTAAGTCTGAATGCTGCCCACACTGTGCCTGTGTGCTGCAGCTTGCATCTTCGCCTTTGGGAAGCTGCCGCTCGCCGATTCTCCCGGAGGCGAAGAAGCGGCTTCTTCGCACACAGAGCATTGTGGCGAGCGCAGGGAGCTCCTGAGAGCGGTTTGTGCCGAAAGAAGCCCGGGACCGGCACTTAGCTTCGGAGAGCTGCGTATCTGCGTCTTCTGCGTGTCTTGCCGCTCTACACTCAGCAAAAAGCTTTTCCACCATATCTTGCAAGGAGAAACTCTGCCAGGAAAGAAAACATCCCAAATCTTGTTCTAAAGCTCGCACGGGGGTCTGCAAAGAGTTTGGCAAGAATGAAAGGTAGTTGTCCAAAACTCGTTCTTTTCCAATAGAAGAACCATGGAAAAGGCAGGAGAGGGGTAAAGTACTGTTTTCTCTAAGTCTGAATGCTGCCCACACTGTGCCTGTGTGCTGCAGCTTGCATCTTCGCCTTTGGGAAGCTGCCGCTCGCCGATTCTCCCGGAGGCGAAGAAGCGGCTTCTTCGCACACAGAGCATTGTGGCGAGCGCAGGGAGCTCCTGAGAGCGGTTTGTGCCGAAAGAAGCCCGGGACCGGCACTTAGCTTCGGAGAGCTGCGTATCTGCGTCTTCTGCGTGTCTTGCCGCTCTACACTCAGCAAAAAGCTTTTCCACCATATCTTGCAAGGAGAAACTCTGCCAGGAAAGAAAACATCCAAAATCTTGTTCTAAAGCTTGCACGGAGGTCTGCAAAGAGTTTGGCAAGAATGAAAGGTAGTTGTCCAAAACTCGTTCTTTTCCAATAGAATAACCATGGAAAAGGCAGGAGAGGGGTAAAGTACTGTTTTCTCTAAGTCTGAATGCTGCCCACACTGTGCCTGTGTGCTGCAGCTTGCATCTTCGCCTTTGGGAAGCTGCCGCTCGCCGATTCTCCCGGAGGCGAAGAAGCGGCTTCTTCGCACACAGAGCATTGTGGCGAGCGCAGGGAGCTCCTGAGAGCGGTTTGTGCCGAAAGAAGCCCGGGACCGGCACTTAGCTTCGGAGAGCTGCGTATCTGCGTCTTCTGCGTGTCTTGCCGCTCTACACTCAGCAAAAAGCTTTTCCACCATATCTTGCAAGGAGAAACTCTGCCAGGAAAGAAAACATCCAAAATCTTGTTCTAAAGCTCGCACGGGGGTCTGCAAAGAGTTTGGCAAGAATGAAAGGTAGTTGTCCAAAACTCGTTCTTTTCCAATAGAATAACCATGGAAAAGGCAGGAGAGGGGTAAAGTACTGTTTTCTCTAAGTCTGAATGCTGCCCACACTGTGCCTGTGTGCTGCACCTTGCATCTTCGCCTTTGGGAAGCTGCCGCTCGCTGATTCTCCCGGAGGCGAAGTAGCGGCTTCTTCGCACACAGAGCATTGTGGCGAGCGCAGGGAGCTCCTGAGAGCGGTTTGTGCCGAAAGAAGCCCGGGACCGGCACTTAGCTTCGGAGAGCTGCGTATCTGCGTCTTCTGCGTGTCTTGCCGCTCTACACTCAGCAAAAAGCTTTTCCACCATATCTTGCAAGGAGAAACTCTGCCAGGAAAGAAAACATCCAAAATCTTGTTCTAAAGCTTGCACGGGGGTCTGCAAAGAGTTTGGCAAGAATGAAAGGTAGTTGTCCAAAACTCGTTCTTTTCCAATAGAATAACCATGGAAAAGGCAGGAGAGTGGTAAAGTACTGTTTTCTCTAAGTCTGAATGCTGCCCACACTGTGCCTGTGTGCTGCAGCTTGCATCTTCGCCTTTGGGAAGCTGCCGCTCGCCGATTCTCCCGGAGGCGAAGAAGCGGCTTCTTCGCACACAGAGCATTGTGGCGAGCGCAGGGAGCTCCTGAGAGCGGTTTGTGCCGAAAGAAGCCCGGGACCGGCACTTAGCTTCGGAGAGCTGCGTATCTGCGTCTTCTGCGTGTCTTGCCGCTCTACACTCAGCCAAAAGCTTTTCCACCATATCTTGCAAGGAGAAACTCTGCCAGGAAAGAAAACATCCAAAATCTTGTTCTAAAGCTCGCACGGGGGTCTGCAAAGAGTTTGGCAAGAATGAAAGGTAGTTGTCCAAAACTCGTTCTTTTCCAATAGAATAACCATGGAAAAGGCAGGAGAGGGGTAAAGTACTGTTTTCTCTAAGTCTGAATGCTGCCCACACTGTGCCTGTGTGCTGCACCTTGCATCTTCGCCTTTGGGAAGCTGCCGCTCGCTGATTCTCCCGGAGGCGAAGTAGCGGCTTCTTCGCACACAGAGCATTGTGGCGAGCGCAGGGAGCTCCTGAGAGCGGTTTGTGCCGAAAGAAGCCCGGGACCGGCACTTAGCTTCGGAGAGCTGCGTATCTGCGTCTTCTGCGTGTCTTGCCGCTCTACACTCAGCAAAAAGCTTTTCCAGCATATCTTGCAAGGAGAAACTCTGCCAGGAAAGAAAACACCCAAAATCTTGTTCTAAAGCTTGCACGGGGGTCTGCAAAGAGTTTGGCAAGAATGAAAGGTAGTTGTCCAAAACTCGTTCTTTTCCAATAGAATAACCATGGAAAAGGCAGGAGAGGGGTAAAGTACTGTTTTCTCTAAGTCTGAATGCTGCCCACACTGTGCCTGTGTGCTGCAGCTTGCATCTTCGCCTTTGGGAAGCTGCCGCTCGCCGATTCTCCCGGAGGCGAAGAAGCGGCTTCTTCGCACACAGAGCATTGTGGCGAGCGCAGGGAGCTCCTGAGAGCGGTTTGTGCCGAAAGAAGCCCGGGACCGGCACTTAGCTTCGGAGAGCTGCGTATCTGCGTCTTCTGCGTGTCTTGCCGCTCTACACTCAGCAAAAAGCTTTTCCACCATATCTTGCAAGGAGAAACTCTGCCAGGAAAGAAAACATCCAAAATCTTGTTCTAAAGCTTGCACGGGGGTCTGCAAAGAGTTTGGCAAGAATGAAAGGTAGTTGTCCAAAACTCGTTCTTTTCCAATAGAAGAACCATGGAAAAGGCAGGAGAGGGGTAAAGTACTGTTTTCTCTAAGTCTGAATGCTGCCCACACTGTGCCTGTGTGCTGCAGCTTGCATCTTCGCCTTTGGGAAGCTGCCGCTCGCCGATTCTCCCGGAGGCGAAGAAGCGGCTTCTTCGCACACAGAGCATTGTGGCGAGCGCAGGGAGCTCCTGAGAGCGGTTTGTGCCGAAAGAAGCCCGGGACCGGCACTTAGCTTCGGAGAGCTGCGTATCTGCGTCTTCTGTGTGTCTTGCCGCTCTACACTCAGCAAAAAGCTTTTCCACCATATCTTGCAAGGAGAAACTCTGCCAGGAAAGAAAACATCCCAAATCTTGTTCTAAAGCTTGCACGGGGGTCTGCAAAGAGTTTGGCAAGAATGAAAGGTAGTTGTCCAAAACTCGTTCTTTTCCAATAGAATAACCATGGAAAAGGCAGGAGAGGGGTAAAGTACTGTTTTCTCTAAGTCTGAATGCTGCCCACACTGTGCCTGTGTGCTGCAGCTTGCATCTTCGCCTTTGGGAAGCTGCCGCTCGCCGATTCTCCCGGAGGCGAAGAAGCGGCTTCTTCGCACACAGAGCATTGTGGCGAGCGCAGGGAGCTCCTGAGAGCGGTTTGTGCCGAAAGAAGCCCGGGACCGGCACTTAGCTTCGGAGAGCTGCGTATCTGCGTCTTCTGCGTGTCTTGCCGCTCTACACTCAGCAAAAAGCTTTTCCACCATATCTTGCAAGGAGAAACTCTGCCAGGAAAGAAAACATCCCAAATCTTGTTCTAAAGCTCGCACGGGGGTCTGCAAAGAGTTTGGCAAGAATGAAAGGTAGTTGTCCAAAACTCGTTCTTTTCCAATAGAATAACCATGGAAAAGGCAGGAGAGGGGTAAAGTACTGTTTTCTCTAAGTCTGAATGCTGCCCACACTGTGCCTGTGTGCTGCACCTTGCATCTTCGCCTTTGGGAAGCTGCCGCTCGCTGATTCTCCCGGAGGCGAAGAAGCGGCTTCTTCGCACACAGAGCATTGTGGCGAGCGCAGGGAGCTCCTGAGAGCGGTTTGTGCCGAAAGAAGCCCAGGACCGGCACTTAGCTTCGGAGAGCTGCGTATCTGCGTCTTCTGCGTGTCTTGCCGCTCTACACTCAGCAAAAAGCTTTTCCACCATATCTTGCAAGGAGAAACTGTGCCAGGAAAGAAAACATCCAAAATCTTGTTCTAAAGCTTGCACGGGGGTCTGCAAAGAGTTTGGCAAGAATGAAAGGTAGTTGTCCAAAACTCGTTCTTTTCCAATAGAATAACCATGGAAAAGGCAGGAGAGTGGTAAAGTACTGTTTTCTCTAAGTCTGAATGCTGCCCACACTGTGCCTGTGTGCTGCAGCTTGCATCTTCGCCTTTGGGAAGCTGCCGCTCGCCGATTCTCCCGGAGGCGAAGAAGCGGCTTCTTCGCACACAGAGCATTGTGGCGAGCGCAGGGAGCTCCTGAGAGCGGTTTGTGCCGAAAGAAGCCCGGGACCGGCACTTAGCTTCGGAGAGCTGCGTATCTGCGTCTTCTGCGTGTCTTGCCGCTCTACACTCAGCCAAAAGCTTTTCCACCATATCTTGCAAGGAGAAACTCTGCCAGGAAAGAAAACATCCAAAATCTTGTTCTAAAGCTTGCACGGGGGTCTGCAAAGAGTTTGGCAAGAATGAAAGGTAGTTGTCCAAAACTCGTTCTTTTCCAATAGAATAACCATGGAAAAGGCAGGAGAGTGGTAAAGTACTGTTTTCTCTAAGTCTGAATGCTGCCCACACTGTGCCTGTGTGCTGCAGCTTGCATCTTCGCCTTTGGGAAGCTGCCGCTCGCCGATTCTCCCGGAGGCGAAGAAGCGGCTTCTTCGCACACAGAGCATTGTGGCGAGCGCAGGGAGCTCCTGAGAGCGGTTTGTGCCGAAAGAAGCCCGGGACCGGCACTTAGCTTCGGAGAGCTGCGTATCTGCGTCTTCTGCGTGTCTTGCCGCTCTACACTCAGCAAAAAGCTTTTCCACCATATCTTGCAAGGAGAAACTCTGCCAGGAAAGAAAACATCCAAAATCTTGTTCTAAAGCTTGCACGGGGGTCTGCAAAGAGTTTGGCAAGAATGAAAGGTAGTTGTCCAAAACTCGTTCTTTTCCAATAGAAGAACCATGGAAAAGGCAGGAGAGGGGTAAAGTACTGTTTTCTCTAAGTCTGAATGCTGCCCACACTGTGCCTGTGTGCTGCAGCTTGCATCTTCGCCTTTGGGAAGCTGCCGCTCGCCGATTCTCCCGGAGGCGAAGAAGCGGCTTCTTCGCACACAGAGCATTGTGGCGAGCGCAGGGAGCTCCTGAGAGCGGTTTGTGCCGAAAGAAGCCCGGGACCGGCACTTAGCTTCGGAGAGCTGCGTATCTGCGTCTTCTGTGTGTCTTGCCGCTCTACACTCAGCAAAAAGCTTTTCCACCATATCTTGCAAGGAGAAACTCTGCCAGGAAAGAAAACATCCCAAATCTTGTTCTAAAGCTTGCACGGGGGTCTGCAAAGAGTTTGGCAAGAATGAAAGGTAGTTGTCCAAAACTCGTTCTTTTCCAATAGAATAACCATGGAAAAGGCAGGAGAGGGGTAAAGTACTGTTTTCTCTAAGTCTGAATGCTGCCCACACTGTGCCTGTGTGCTGCAGCTTGCATCTTCGCCTTTGGGAAGCTGCCGCTCGCCGATTCTCCCGGAGGCGAAGAAGCGGCTTCTTCGCACACAGAGCATTGTGGCGAGCGCAGGGAGCTCCTGAGAGCGGTTTGTGCCGAAAGAAGCCCGGGACCGGCACTTAGCTTCGGAGAGCTGCGTATCTGCGTCTTCTGCGTGTCTTGCCGCTCTACACTCAGCAAAAAGCTTTTCCACCATATCTTGCAAGGAGAAACTCTGCCAGGAAAGAAAACATCCCAAATCTTGTTCTAAAGCTCGCACGGGGGTCTGCAAAGAGTTTGGCAAGAATGAAAGGTAGTTGTCCAAAACTCGTTCTTTTCCAATAGAATAAGCATGGAAAAGGCAGGAGAGGGGTAAAGTACTGTTTTCTCTAAGTCTGAATGCTGCCCACACTGTGCCTGTGTGCTGCACCTTGCATCTTCGCCTTTGGGAAGCTGCCGCTGGCTGATTCTCCCGGAGGCGAAGAAGCGGCTTCTTCGCACACAGAGCATTGTGGCGAGCGCAGGGAGCTCCTGAGAGCGGTTTGTGCCGAAAGAAGCCCGGGACCGGCACTTAGCTTCGGAGAGCTGCGTATCTGCGTCTTCTGCGTGTCTTGCCGCTCTACACTCAGCCAAAAGCTTTTCCACCATATCTTGCAAGGAGAAACTCTGCCAGGAAAGAAAACATCCAAAATCTTGTTCTAAAGCTTGCACGGAGGTCTGCAAAGAGTTTGGCAAGAATGAAAGGTAGTTGTCCAAAACTCGTTCTTTTCCAATAGAATAACCATGGAAAAGGCAGGAGAGTGGTAAAGTACTGTTTTCTCTAAGTCTGAATGCTGCCCACACTGTGCCTGTGTGCTGCAGCTTGCATCTTCGCCTTTGGGAAGCTGCCGCTCGCCGATTCTCCCGGAGGCGAAGAAGCGGCTTCTTCGCACACAGAGCATTGTGGCGAGCGCAGGGAGCTCCTGAGAGCGGTTTGTGCCGAAAGAAGCCCGGGACCGGCACTTAGCTTCGGAGAGCTGCGTATCTGCGTCTTCTGCGTGTCTTGCCGCTCTACACTCAGCCAAAAGCTTTTCCACCATATCTTGCAAGGAGAAACTCTGCCAGGAAAGAAAACACCCAAAATCTTGTTCTAAAGCTTGCACGGGGGTCTGCAAAGAGTTTGGCAAGAATGAAAGGTAGTTGTCCAAAACTCGTTCTTTTCCAATAGAAGAACCATGGAAAAGGCAGGAGAGGGGTAAAGTACTGTTTTCTCTAAGTCTGAATGCTGCCCACACTGTGCCTGTGTGCTGCAGCTTGCATCTTCGCCTTTGGGAAGCTGCCGCTCGCCGATTCTCCCGGAGGCGAAGAAGCGGCTTCTTCGCACACAGAGCATTGTGGCGAGCGCAGGGAGCTCCTGAGAGCGGTTTGTGCCGAAAGAAGCCCGGGACCGGCACTTAGCTTCGGAGAGCTGCGTATCTGCGTCTTCTGCGTGTCTTGCCGCTCTACACTCAGCAAAAAGCTTTTCCACCATATCTTGCAAGGAGAAACTCTGCCAGGAAAGAAAACACCCAAAATCTTGTTCTAAAGCTTGCACGGGGGTCTGCAAAGAGTTTGGCAAGAATGAAAGGTAGTTGTCCAAAACTCGTTCTTTTCCAATAGAAGAACCATGGAAAAGGCAGGAGAGGGGTAAAGTACTGTTTTCTCTAAGTCTGAATGCTGCCCACACTGTGCCTGTGTGCTGCAGCTTGCATCTTCGCCTTTGGGAAGCTGCCGCTCGCCGATTCTCCCGGAGGCGAAGAAGCGGCTTCTTCGCACACAGAGCATTGTGGCGAGCGCAGGGAGCTCCTGAGAGCGGTTTGTGCCGAAAGAAGCCCGGGACCGGCACTTAGCTTCGGAGAGCTGCGTATCTGCGTCTTCTGCGTGTCTTGCCGCTCTACACTCAGCAAAAAGCTTTTCCACCATATCTTGCAAGGAGAAACTCTGCCAGGAAAGAAAACATCCAAAATCTTGTTCTAAAGCTTGCACGGGGGTCTGCAAAGAGTTTGGCAAGAATGAAAGGTAGTTGTCCAAAACTCGTTCTTTTCCAATAGAATAACCATGGAAAAGGCAGGAGAGGGGTAAAGTACTGTTTTCTCTAAGTCTGAATGCTGCCCACACTGTGCCTGTGTGCTGCAGCTTGCATCTTCGCCTTTGGGAAGCTGCCGCTCGCCGATTCTCCCGGAGGCGAAGAAGCGGCTTCTTCGCACACAGAGCATTGTGGCGAGCGCAGGGAGCTCCTGAGAGCGGTTTGTGCCGAAAGAAGCCCGGGACCGGCACTTAGCTTCGGAGAGCTGCGTATCTGCGTCTTCTGCGTGTCTTGCCGCTCTACACTCAGCAAAAAGCTTTTCCACCATATCTTGCAAGGAGAAACTCTGCCAGGAAAGAAAACATCCAAAATCTTGTTCTAAAGCTCGCACGGGGGTCTGCAAAGAGTTTGGCAAGAATGAAAGGTAGTTGTCCAAAACTCGTTCTTTTCCAATAGAATAACCATGGAAAAGGCAGGAGAGGGGTAAAGTACTGTTTTCTCTAAGTCTGAATGCTGCCCACACTGTGCCTGTGTGCTGCACCTTGCATCTTCGCCTTTGGGAAGCTGCCGCTCGCTGATTCTCCCGGAGGCGAAGTAGCGGCTTCTTCGCACACAGAGCATTGTGGCGAGCGCAGGGAGCTCCTGAGAGCGGTTTGTGCCGAAAGAAGCCCGGGACCGGCACTTAGCTTCGGAGAGCTGCGTATCTGCGTCTTCTGCGTGTCTTGCCGCTCTACACTCAGCAAAAAGCTTTTCCAGCATATCTTGCAAGGAGAAACTCTGCCAGGAAAGAAAACATCCAAAATCTTGTTCTAAAGCTTGCACGGGGGTCTGCAAAGAGTTTGGCAAGAATGAAAGGTAGTTGTCCAAAACTCGTTCTTTTCCAATAGAATAACCATGGAAAAGGCAGGAGAGTGGTAAAGTACTGTTTTCTCTAAGTCTGAATGCTGCCCACACTGTGCCTGTGTGCTGCAGCTTGCATCTTCGCCTTTGGGAAGCTGCCGCTCGCCGATTCTCCCGGAGGCGAAGAAGCGGCTTCTTCGCACACAGAGCATTGTGGCGAGCGCAGGGAGCTCCTGAGAGCGGTTTGTGCCGAAAGAAGCCCGGGACCGGCACTTAGCTTCGGAGAGCTGCGTATCTGCGTCTTCTGCGTGTCTTGCCGCTCTACACTCAGCCAAAAGCTTTTCCACCATATCTTGCAAGGAGAAACTCTGCCAGGAAAGAAAACATCCAAAATCTTGTTCTAAAGCTCGCACGGGGGTCTGCAAAGAGTTTGGCAAGAATGAAAGGTAGTTGTCCAAAACTCGTTCTTTTCCAATAGAATAACCATGGAAAAGGCAGGAGAGGGGTAAAGTACTGTTTTCTCTAAGTCTGAATGCTGCCCACACTGTGCCTGTGTGCTGCAGCTTGCATCTTCGCCTTTGGGAAGCTGCCGCTCGCTGATTCTCCCGGAGGCGAAGTAGCGGCTTCTTCGCACACAGAGCATTGTGGCGAGCGCAGGGAGCTCCTGAGAGCGGTTTGTGCCGAAAGAAGCCCGGGACCGGCACTTAGCTTCGGAGAGCTGCGTATCTGCGTCTTCTGCGTGTCTTGCCGCTCTACACTCAGCAAAAAGCTTTTCCAGCATATTTTGCAAGGAGAAACTCTGCCAGGAAAGAAAACACCCAAAATCTTGTTCTAAAGCTTGCACGGGGGTCTGCAAAGAGTTTGGCAAGAATGAAAGGTAGTTGTCCAAAACTCGTTCTTTTCCAATAGAATAACCATGGAAAAGGCAGGAGAGGGGTAAAGTACTGTTTTCTCTAAGTCTGAATGCTGCCCACACTGTGCCTGTGTGCTGCAGCTTGCATCTTCGCCTTTGGGAAGCTGCCGCTCGCCGATTCTCCCGGAGGCGAAGAAGCGGCTTCTTCGCACACAGAGCATTGTGGCGAGCGCAGGGAGCTCCTGAGAGCGGTTTGTGCCGAAAGAAGCCCGGGACCGGCACTTAGCTTCGGAGAGCTGCGTATCTGCGTCTTCTGCGTGTCTTGCCGCTCTACACTCAGCAAAAAGCTTTTCCACCATATCTTGCAAGGAGAAACTCTGCCAGGAAAGAAAACATCCAAAATCTTGTTCTAAAGCTTGCACGGGGGTCTGCAAAGAGTTTGGCAAGAATGAAAGGTAGTTGTCCAAAACTCGTTCTTTTCCAATAGAAGAACCATGGAAAAGGCAGGAGAGGGGTAAAGTACTGTTTTCTCTAAGTCTGAATGCTGCCCACACTGTGCCTGCGTGCTGCAGCTTGCATCTTCGCCTTTGGGAAGCTGCCGCTCGCCGATTCTCCCGGAGGCGAAGAAGCGGCTTCTTCGCACACAGAGCATTGTGGCGAGCGCAGGGAGCTCCTGAGAGCGGTTTGTGCCGAAAGAAGCCCGGGACCGGCACTTAGCTTCGGAGAGCTGCGTATCTGCGTCTTCTGTGTGTCTTGCCGCTCTACACTCAGCAAAAAGCTTTTCCACCATATCTTGCAAGGAGAAACTCTGCCAGGAAAGAAAACATCCCAAATCTTGTTCTAAAGCTTGCACGGGGGTCTGCAAAGAGTTTGGCAAGAATGAAAGGTAGTTGTCCAAAACTCGTTCTTTTCCAATAGAATAACCATGGAAAAGGCAGGAGAGGGGTAAAGTACTGTTTTCTCTAAGTCTGAATGCTGCCCACACTGTGCCTGTGTGCTGCAGCTTGCATCTTCGCCTTTGGGAAGCTGCCGCTCGCCGATTCTCCCGGAGGCGAAGAAGCGGCTTCTTCGCACACAGAGCATTGTGGCGAGCGCAGGGAGCTCCTGAGAGCGGTTTGTGCCGAAAGAAGCCCGGGACCGGCACTTAGCTTCGGAGAGCTGCGTATCTGCGTCTTCTGCGTGTCTTGCCGCTCTACACTCAGCAAAAAGCTTTTCCACCATATCTTGCAAGGAGAAACTCTGCCAGGAAAGAAAACATCCCAAATCTTGTTCTAAAGCTCGCACGGGGGTCTGCAAAGAGTTTGGCAAGAATGAAAGGTAGTTGTCCAAAACTCGTTCTTTTCCAATAGAATAACCATGGAAAAGGCAGGAGAGGGGTAAAGTACTGTTTTCTCTAAGTCTGAATGCTGCCCACACTGTGCCTGTGTGCTGCACCTTGCATCTTCGCCTTTGGGAAGCTGCCGCTGGCTGATTCTCCCGGAGGCGAAGAAGCGGCTTCTTCGCACACAGAGCATTGTGGCGAGCGCAGGGAGCTCCTGAGAGCGGTTTGTGCCGAAAGAAGCCCGGGACCGGCACTTAGCTTCGGAGAGCTGCGTATCTGCGTCTTCTGCGTGTCTTGCCGCTCTACACTCAGCAAAAAGCTTTTCCACCATATCTTGCAAGGAGAAACTCTGCCAGGAAAGAAAACATCCAAAATCTTGTTCTAAAGCTTGCACGGGGGTCTGCAAAGAGTTTGGCAAGAATGAAAGGTAGTTGTCCAAAACTCGTTCTTTTCCAATAGAATAACCATGGAAAAGGCAGGAGAGGGGTAAAGTACTGTTTTCTCTAAGTCTGAATGCTGCCCACACTGTGCCTGTGTGCTGCAGCTTGCATCTTCGCCTTTGGGAAGCTGCCGCTCGCCGATTCTCCCGGAGGCGAAGAAGCGGCTTCTTCGCACACAGAGCATTGTGGCGAGCGCAGGGAGCTCCTGAGAGCGGTTTGTGCCGAAAGAAGCCCGGGACCGGCACTTAGCTTCGGAGAGCTGCGTATCTGCGTCTTCTGCGTGTCTTGCCGCTCTACACTCAGCAAAAAGCTTTTCCACCATATCTTGCAAGGAGAAACTCTGCCAGGAAAGAAAACATCCAAAATCTTGTTCTAAAGCTTGCACGGGGGTCTGCAAAGAGTTTGGCAAGAATGAAAGGTAGTTGTCCAAAACTCGTTCTTTTCCAATAGAATAACCATGGAAAAGGCAGGAGAGTGGTAAAGTACTGTTTTCTCTAAGTCTGAAGGCTGCCCACACTGTGCCTGTGTGCTGCAGCTTATCTTCGCCTTTGGGAAGCTGCCGCTCGCCGATTCTCCCGGAGGCGAAGAAGCGGCTTCTTCGCACACAGAGCATTGTGGCGAGCGCAGGGAGCTCCTGAGAGCGGTTTGTGCCGAAAGAAGCCCGGGACCGGCACTTAGCTTCGGAGAGCTGCGTATCTGCGTCTTCTGCGTGTCTTGCCGCTCTACACTCAGCAAAAAGCTTTTCCACCATATCTTGCAAGGAGAAACTCTGCCAGGAAAGAAAACATCCCAAATCTTGTTCTAAAGCTCGCACGGGGGTCTGCAAAGAGTTTGGCAAGAATGAAAGGTAGTTGTCCAAAACTCGTTCTTTTCCAATAGAATAACCATGGAAAAGGCAGGAGAGGGGTAAAGTACTGTTTTCTCTAAGTCTGAATGCTGCCCACACTGTGCCTGTGTGCTGCACCTTGCATCTTCGCCTTTGGGAAGCTGCCGCTCGCCGATTCTCCCGGAGGCGAAGAAGCGGCTTCTTCGCACACAGAGCATTGTGGCGAGCGCAGGGAGCTCCTGAGAGCGGTTTGTGCCGAAAGAAGCCCGGGACCGGCACTTAGCTTCGGAGAGCTGCGTATCTGCGTCTTCTGCGTGTCTTGCCGCTCTACACTCAGCAAAAAGCTTTTCCACCATATCTTGCAAGGAGAAACTCTGCCAGGAAAGAAAACATCCAAAATCTTGTTCTAAAGCTTGCACGGGGGTCTGCAAAGAGTTTGGCAAGAATGAAAGGTAGTTGTCCAAAACTCGTTCTTTTCCAATAGAATAACCATGGAAAAGGCAGGAGAGGGGTAAAGTACTGTTTTCTCTAAGTCTGAATGCTGCCCACACTGTGCCTGTGTGCTGCAGCTTGCATCTTCGCCTTTGGGAAGCTGCCGCTCGCCGATTCTCCCGGAGGCGAAGAAGCGGCTTCTTCGCACACAGAGCATTGTGGCGAGCGCAGGGAGCTCCTGAGAGCGGTTTGTGCCGAAAGAAGCCCGGGACCGGCACTTAGCTTCGGAGAGCTGCGTATCTGCGTCTTCTGTGTGTCTTGCCGCTCTACACTCAGCAAAAAGCTTTTCCACCATATCTTGCAAGGAGAAACTCTGCCAGGAAAGAAAACATCCCAAATCTTGTTCTAAAGCTTGCACGGGGGTCTGCAAAGAGTTTGGCAAGAATGAAAGGTAGTTGTCCAAAACTCGTTCTTTTCCAATAGAATAACCATGGAAAAGGCAGGAGAGGGGTAAAGTACTGTTTTCTCTAAGTCTGAATGCTGCCCACACTGTGCCTGTGTGCTGCAGCTTGCATCTTCGCCTTTGGGAAGCTGCCGCTCGCCGATTCTCCCGGAGGCGAAGAAGCGGCTTCTTCGCACACAGAGCATTGTGGCGAGCGCAGGGAGCTCCTGAGAGCGGTTTGTGCCGAAAGAAGCCCGGGACCGGCACTTAGCTTCGGAGAGCTGCGTATCTGCGTCTTCTGCGTGTCTTGCCGCTCTACACTCAGCAAAAAGCTTTTCCACCATATCTTGCAAGGAGAAACTCTGCCAGGAAAGAAAACATCCCAAATCTTGTTCTAAAGCTCGCACGGGGGTCTGCAAAGAGTTTGGCAAGAATGAAAGGTAGTTGTCCAAAACTCGTTCTTTTCCAATAGAATAACCATGGAAAAGGCAGGAGAGGGGTAAAGTACTGTTTTCTCTAAGTCTGAATGCTGCCCACACTGTGCCTGTGTGCTGCACCTTGCATCTTCGCCTTTGGGAAGCTGCCGCTCGCTGATTCTCCCGGAGGCGAAGAAGCGGCTTCTTCGCACACAGAGCATTGTGGCGAGCGCAGGGAGCTCCTGAGAGCGGTTTGTGCCGAAAGAAGCCCAGGACCGGCACTTAGCTTCGGAGAGCTGCGTATCTGCGTCTTCTGCGTGTCTTGCCGCTCTACACTCAGCAAAAAGCTTTTCCACCATATCTTGCAAGGAGAAACTCTGCCAGGAAAGAAAACATCCAAAATCTTGTTCTAAAGCTTGCACGGGGGTCTGCAAAGAGTTTGGCAAGAATGAAAGGTAGTTGTCCAAAACTCGTTCTTTTCCAATAGAATAACCATGGAAAAGGCAGGAGAGGGGTAAAGTACTGTTTTCTCGAAGTCTGAATGCTGCCCACACTGTGCCTGTGTGCTGCAGCTTGCATCTTCGCCTTTGGGAAGCTGCCGCTCGCCGATTCTCCCGGAGGCGAAGAAGCGGCTTCTTCGCACACAGAGCATTGTGGCGAGCGCAGGGAGCTCCTGAGAGCGGTTTGTGCCGAAAGAAGCCCGGGACCGGCACTTAGCTTCGGAGAGCTGCGTATCTGCGTCTTCTGCGTGTCTTGCCGCTCTACACTCAGCAAAAAGCTTTTCCACCATATCTTGCAAGGAGAAACTCTGCCAGGAAAGAAAACATCCAAAATCTTGTTCTAAAGCTTGCACGGGGGTCTGCAAAGAGTTTGGCAAGAATGAAAGGTAGTTGTCCAAAACTCGTTCTTTTCCAATAGAATAACCATGGAAAAGGCAGGAGAGTGGTAAAGTACTGTTTTCTCTAAGTCTGAAGGCTGCCCACACTGTGCCTGTGTGCTGCAGCTTATCTTCGCCTTTGGGAAGCTGCCGCTCGCCGATTCTCCCGGAGGCGAAGAAGCGGCTTCTTCGCACACAGAGCATTGTGGCGAGCGCAGGGAGCTCCTGAGAGCGGTTTGTGCCGAAAGAAGCCCGGGACCGGCACTTAGCTTCGGAGAGCTGCGTATCTGCGTCTTCTGCGTGTCTTGCCGCTCTACACTCAGCCAAAAGCTTTTCCACCATATCTTGCAAGGAGAAACTCTGCCAGGAAAGAAAACACCCAAAATCTTGTTCTAAAGCTTGCACGGGGGTCTGCAAAGAGTTTGGCAAGAATGAAAGGTAGTTGTCCAAAACTCGTTCTTTTCCAATAGAAGAACCATGGAAAAGGCAGGAGAGGGGTAAAGTACTGTTTTCTCTAAGTCTGAATGCTGCCCACACTGTGCCTGTGTGCTGCAGCTTGCATCTTCGCCTTTGGGAAGCTGCCGCTCGCCGATTCTCCCGGAGGCGAAGAAGCGGCTTCTTCGCACACAGAGCATTGTGGCGAGCGCAGGGAGCTCCTGAGAGCGGTTTGTGCCGAAAGAAGCCCGGGACCGGCACTTAGCTTCGGAGAGCTGCGTATCTGCGTCTTCTGCGTGTCTTGCCGCTCTACACTCAGCAAAAAGCTTTTCCACCATATCTTGCAAGGAGAAACTCTGCCAGGAAAGAAAACATCCAAAATCTTGTTCTAAAGCTTGCACGGGGGTCTGCAAAGAGTTTGGCAAGAATGAAAGGTAGTTGTCCAAAACTCGTTCTTTTCCAATAGAATAACCATGGAAAAGGCAGGAGAGGGGTAAAGTACTGTTTTCTCTAAGTCTGAATGCTGCCCACACTGTGCCTGTGTGCTGCAGCTTGCATCTTCGCCTTTGGGAAGCTGCCGCTCGCCGATTCTCCCGGAGGCGAAGAAGCGGCTTCTTCGCACACAGAGCATTGTGGCGAGCGCAGGGAGCTCCTGAGAGCGGTTTGTGCCGAAAGAAGCCCGGGACCGGCACTTAGCTTCGGAGAGCTGCGTATCTGCGTCTTCTGCGTGTCTTGCCGCTCTACACTCAGCAAAAAGCTTTTCCACCATATCTTGCAAGGAGAAACTCTGCCAGGAAAGAAAACATCCAAAATCTTGTTCTAAAGCTTGCACGGGGGTCTGCAAAGAGTTTGGCAAGAATGAAAGGTAGTTGTCCAAAACTCGTTCTTTTCCAATAGAAGAACCATGGAAAAGGCAGGAGAGGGGTAAAGTACTGTTTTCTCTAAGTCTGAAGGCTGCCCACACTGTGCCTGTGTGCTGCAGCTTGCATCTTCGCCTTTGGGAAGCTGCCGCTCGCCGATTCTCCCGGAGGCGAAGAAGCGGCTTCTTCGCACACAGAGCATTGTGGCGAGCGCAGGGAGCTCCTGAGAGCGGTTTGTGCCGAAAGAAGCCCGGGACCGGCACTTAGCTTCGGAGAGCTGCGTATCTGCGTCTTCTGCGTGTCTTGCCGCTCTACACTCAGCAAAAAGCTTTTCCACCATATCTTGCAAGGAGAAACTCTGCCAGGAAAGAAAACATCCCAAATCTTGTTCTAAAGCTCGCACGGGGGTCTGCAAAGAGTTTGGCAAGAATGAAAGGTAGTTGTCCAAAACTCGTTCTTTTCCAATAGAATAAGCATGGAAAAGGCAGGAGAGGGGTAAAGTACTGTTTTCTCTAAGTCTGAATGCTGCCCACACTGTGCCTGTGTGCTGCAGCTTGCATCTTCGCCTTTGGGAAGCTGCCGCTCGCCGATTCTCCCGGAGGCGAAGAAGCGGCTTCTTCGCACACAGAGCATTGTGGCGAGCGCAGGGAGCTCCTGAGAGCGGTTTGTGCCGAAAGAAGCCCGGGACCGGCACTTAGCTTCGGAGAGCTGCGTATCTGCGTCTTCTGCGTGTCTTGCCGCTCTACACTCAGCAAAAAGCTTTTCCACCATATCTTGCAAGGAGAAACTCTGCCAGGAAAGAAAACATCCAAAATCTTGTTCTAAAGCTTGCACGGGGGTCTGCAAAGAGTTTGGCAAGAATGAAAGGTAGTTGTCCAAAACTCGTTCTTTTCCAATAGAATAACCATGGAAAAGGCAGGAGAGGGGTAAAGTACTGTTTTCTCTAAGTCTGAATGCTGCCCACACTGTGCCTGTGTGCTGCAGCTTGCATCTTCGCCTTTGGGAAGCTGCCGCTCGCCGATTCTCCCGGAGGCGAAGAAGCGGCTTCTTCGCACACAGAGCATTGTGGCGAGCGCAGGGAGCTCCTGAGAGCGGTTTGTGCCGAAAGAAGCCCGGGACCGGCACTTAGCTTCGGAGAGCTGCGTATCTGCGTCTTCTGCGTGTCTTGCCGCTCTACACTCAGCAAAAAGCTTTTCCACCATATCTTGCAAGGAGAAACTCTGCCAGGAAAGAAAACATCCAAAATCTTGTTCTAAAGCTTGCACGGGGGTCTGCAAAGAGTTTGGCAAGAATGAAAGGTAGTTGTCCAAAACTCGTTCTTTTCCAATAGAATAACCATGGAAAAGGCAGGAGAGTGGTAAAGTACTGTTTTCTCTAAGTCTGAAGGCTGCCCACACTGTGCCTGTGTGCTGCAGCTTATCTTCGCCTTTGGGAAGCTGCCGCTCGCTGATTCTCCCGGAGGCGAAGTAGCGGCTTCTTCGCACACAGAGCATTGTGGCGAGCGCAGGGAGCTCCTGAGAGCGGTTTGTGCCGAAAGAAGCCCGGGACCGGCACTTAGCTTCGGAGAGCTGCGTATCTGCGTCTTCTGCGTGTCTTGCCGCTCTACACTCAGCAAAAAGCTTTTCCACCATATCTTGCAAGGAGAAACTCTGCCAGGAAAGAAAACACCCAAAATCTTGTTCTAAAGCTTGCACGGGGGTCTGCAAAGAGTTTGGCAAGAATGAAAGGTAGTTGTCCAAAACTCGTTCTTTTCCAATAGAAGAACCATGGAAAAGGCAGGAGAGGGGTAAAGTACTGTTTTCTCTAAGTCTGAATGCTGCCCACACTGTGCCTGTGTGCTGCAGCTTGCATCTTCGCCTTTGGGAAGCTGCCGCTCGCCGATTCTCCCGGAGGCGAAGAAGCGGCTTCTTCGCACACAGAGCATTGTGGCGAGCGCAGGGGGCTCCTGAGAGCGGTTTGTGCCGAAAGAAGCCCGGGACCGGCACTTAGCTTCGGAGAGCTGCGTATCTGCGTCTTCTGCGTGTCTTGCCGCTCTACACTCAGCAAAAAGCTTTTCCACCATATCTTGCAAGGAGAAACTCTGCCAGGAAAGAAAACATCCAAAATCTTGTTCTAAAGCTTGCACGGGGGTCTGCAAAGAGTTTGGCAAGAATGAAAGGTAGTTGTCCAAAACTCGTTCTTTTCCAATAGAATAACCATGGAAAAGGCAGGAGAGGGGTAAAGTACTGTTTTCTCTAAGTCTGAATGCTGCCCACACTGTGCCTGTGTGCTGCAGCTTGCATCTTCGCCTTTGGGAAGCTGCCGCTCGCCGATTCTCCCGGAGGCGAAGAAGCGGCTTCTTCGCACACAGAGCATTGTGGCGAGCGCAGGGAGCTCCTGAGAGCGGTTTGTGCCGAAAGAAGCCCGGGACCGGCACTTAGCTTCGGAGAGCTGCGTATCTGCGTCTTCTGCGTGTCTTGCCGCTCTACACTCAGCAAAAAGCTTTTCCACCATATCTTGCAAGGAGAAACTCTGCCAGGAAAGAAAACATCCAAAATCTTGTTCTAAAGCTTGCACGGGGGTCTGCAAAGAGTTTGGCAAGAATGAAAGGTAGTTGTCCAAAACTCGTTCTTTTCCAATAGAATAACCATGGAAAAGGCAGGAGAGGGGTAAAGTACTGTTTTCTCTAAGTCTGAAGGCTGCCCACACTGTGCCTGTGTGCTGCACCTTGCATCTTCGCCTTTGGGAAGCTGCCGCTCGCCGATTCTCCCGGAGGCGAAGAAGCGGCTTCTTCGCACACAGAGCATTGTGGCGAGCGCAGGGAGCTCCTGAGAGCGGTTTGTGCCGAAAGAAGCCCGGGACCGGCACTTAGCTTCGGAGAGCTGCGTATCTGCGTCTTCTGCGTGTCTTGCCGCTCTACACTCAGCAAAAAGCTTTTCCACCATATCTTGCAAGGAGAAACTCTGCCAGGAAAGAAAACATCCCAAATCTTGTTCTAAAGCTCGCACGGGGGTCTGCAAAGAGTTTGGCAAGAATGAAAGGTAGTTGTCCAAAACTCGTTCTTTTCCAATAGAATAAGCATGGAAAAGGCAGGAGAGGGGTAAAGTACTGTTTTCTCTAAGTCTGAATGCTGCCCACACTGTGCCTGTGTGCTGCACCTTGCATCTTCGCCTTTGGGAAGCTGCCGCTCGCCGATTCTCCCGGAGGCGAAGAAGCGGCTTCTTCGCACACAGAGCATTGTGGCGAGCGCAGGGAGCTCCTGAGAGCGGTTTGTGCCGAAAGAAGCCCGGGACCGGCACTTAGCTTCGGAGAGCTGCGTATCTGCGTCTTCTGCGTGTCTTGCCGCTCTACACTCAGCAAAAAGCTTTTCCACCATATCTTGCAAGGAGAAACTCTGCCAGGAAAGAAAACATCCAAAATCTTGTTCTAAAGCTTGCACGGGGGTCTGCAAAGAGTTTGGCAAGAATGAAAGGTAGTTGTCCAAAACTCGTTCTTTTCCAATAGAATAACCATGGAAAAGGCAGGAGAGGGGTAAAGTACTGTTTTCTCTAAGTCTGAATGCTGCCCACACTGTGCCTGTGTGCTGCAGCTTGCATCTTCGCCTTTGGGAAGCTGCCGCTCGCCGATTCTCCCGGAGGCAAAGAAGCGGCTTCTTCGCACACAGAGCATTGTGGCGAGCGCAGGGAGCTCCTGAGAGCGGTTTGTGCCGAAAGAAGCCCGGGACCGGCACTTAGCTTCGGAGAGCTGCGTATCTGCGTCTTCTGCGTGTCTTGCCGCTCTACACTCAGCAAAAAGCTTTTCCACCATATCTTGCAAGGAGAAACTCTGCCAGGAAAGAAAACATCCCAAATCTTGTTCTAAAGCTCGCACGGGGGTCTGCAAAGAGTTTGGCAAGAATGAAAGGTAGTTGTCCAAAACTCGTTCTTTTCCAATAGAATAACCATGGAAAAGGCAGGAGAGGGGTAAAGTACTGTTTTCTCTAAGTCTGAATGCTGCCCACACTGTGCCTGTGTGCTGCAGCTTGCATCTTCGCCTTTGGGAAGCTGCCGCTCGCCGATTCTCCCGGAGGCGAAGAAGCGGCTTCTTCGCACACAGAGCATTGTGGCGAGCGCAGGGAGCTCCTGAGAGCGGTTTGTGCCGAAAGAAGCCCGGGACCGGCACTTAGCTTCGGAGAGCTGCGTATCTGCGTCTTCTGTGTGTCTTGCCGCTCTACACTCAGCAAAAAGCTTTTCCACCATATCTTGCAAGGAGAAACTCTGCCAGGAAAGAAAACATCCCAAATCTTGTTCTAAAGCTTGCACGGGGGTCTGCAAAGAGTTTGGCAAGAATGAAAGGTAGTTGTCCAAAACTCGTTCTTTTCCAATAGAATAACCATGGAAAAGGCAGGAGAGGGGTAAAGTACTGTTTTCTCTAAGTCTGAATGCTGCCCACACTGTGCCTGTGTGCTGCAGCTTGCATCTTCGCCTTTGGGAAGCTGCCGCTCGCCGATTCTCCCGGAGGCGAAGAAGCGGCTTCTTCGCACACAGAGCATTGTGGCGAGCGCAGGGAGCTCCTGAGAGCGGTTTGTGCCGAAAGAAGCCCGGGACCGGCACTTAGCTTCGGAGAGCTGCGTATCTGCGTCTTCTGCGTGTCTTGCCGCTCTACACTCAGCAAAAAGCTTTTCCACCATATCTTGCAAGGAGAAACTCTGCCAGGAAAGAAAACATCCCAAATCTTGTTCTAAAGCTCGCACGGGGGTCTGCAAAGAGTTTGGCAAGAATGAAAGGTAGTTGTCCAAAACTCGTTCTTTTCCAATAGAATAACCATGGAAAAGGCAGGAGAGGGGTAAAGTACTGTTTTCTCTAAGTCTGAATGCTGCCCACACTGTGCCTGTGTGCTGCACCTTGCATCTTCGCCTTTGGGAAGCTGCCGCTCGCTGATTCTCCCGGAGGCGAAGAAGCGGCTTCTTCGCACACAGAGCATTGTGGCGAGCGCAGGGAGCTCCTGAGAGCGGTTTGTGCCGAAAGAAGCCCAGGACCGGCACTTAGCTTCGGAGAGCTGCGTATCTGCGTCTTCTGCGTGTCTTGCCGCTCTACACTCAGCAAAAAGCTTTTCCACCATATCTTGCAAGGAGAAACTCTGCCAGGAAAGAAAACATCCAAAATCTTGTTCTAAAGCTTGCACGGGGGTCTGCAAAGAGTTTGGCAAGAATGAAAGGTAGTTGTCCAAAACTCGTTCTTTTCCAATAGAATAACCATGGAAAAGGCAGGAGAGGGGTAAAGTACTGTTTTCTCTAAGTCTGAATGCTGCCCACACTGTGCCTGTGTGCTGCAGCTTGCATCTTCGCCTTTGGGAAGCTGCCGCTCGCCGATTCTCCCGGAGGCGAAGAAGCGGCTTCTTCGCACACAGAGCATTGTGGCGAGCGCAGGGAGCTCCTGAGAGCGGTTTGTGCCGAAAGAAGCCCGGGACCGGCACTTAGCTTCGGAGAGCTGCGTATCTGCGTCTTCTGCGTGTCTTGCCGCTCTACACTCAGCAAAAAGCTTTTCCACCATATCTTGCAAGGAGAAACTCTGCCAGGAAAGAAAACATCCAAAATCTTGTTCTAAAGCTTGCACGGGGGTCTGCAAAGAGTTTGGCAAGAATGAAAGGTAGTTGTCCAAAACTCGTTCTTTTCCAATAGAATAACCATGGAAAAGGCAGGAGAGTGGTAAAGTACTGTTTTCTCTAAGTCTGAAGGCTGCCCACACTGTGCCTGTGTGCTGCAGCTTATCTTCGCCTTTGGGAAGCTGCCGCTCGCCGATTCTCCCGGAGGCGAAGAAGCGGCTTCTTCGCACACAGAGCATTGTGGCGAGCGCAGGGAGCTCCTGAGAGCGGTTTGTGCCGAAAGAAGCCCGGGACCGGCACTTAGCTTCGGAGAGCTGCGTATCTGCGTCTTCTGCGTGTCTTGCCGCTCTACACTCAGCCAAAAGCTTTTCCACCATATCTTGCAAGGAGAAACTCTGCCAGGAAAGAAAACACCCAAAATCTTGTTCTAAAGCTTGCACGGGGGTCTGCAAAGAGTTTGGCAAGAATGAAAGGTAGTTGTCCAAAACTCGTTCTTTTCCAATAGAAGAACCATGGAAAAGGCAGGAGAGGGGTAAAGTACTGTTTTCTCTAAGTCTGAATGCTGCCCACACTGTGCCTGTGTGCTGCAGCTTGCATCTTCGCCTTTGGGAAGCTGCCGCTCGCCGATTCTCCCGGAGGCGAAGAAGCGGCTTCTTCGCACACAGAGCATTGTGGCGAGCGCAGGGAGCTCCTGAGAGCGGTTTGTGCCGAAAGAAGCCCGGGACCGGCACTTAGCTTCGGAGAGCTGCGTATCTGCGTCTTCTGCGTGTCTTGCCGCTCTACACTCAGCAAAAAGCTTTTCCACCATATCTTGCAAGGAGAAACTCTGCCAGGAAAGAAAACATCCAAAATCTTGTTCTAAAGCTTGCACGGGGGTCTGCAAAGAGTTTGGCAAGAATGAAAGGTAGTTGTCCAAAACTCGTTCTTTTCCAATAGAATAAGCATGGAAAAGGCAGGAGAGGGGTAAAGTACTGTTTTCTCTAAGTCTGAATGCTGCCCACACTGTGCCTGTGTGCTGCAGCTTGCATCTTCGCCTTTGGGAAGCTGCCGCTCGCCGATTCTCCCGGAGGCGAAGAAGCGGCTTCTTCGCACACAGAGCATTGTGGCGAGCGCAGGGAGCTCCTGAGAGCGGTTTGTGCCGAAAGAAGCCCGGGACCGGCACTTAGCTTCGGAGAGCTGCGTATCTGCGTCTTCTGCGTGTCTTGCCGCTCTACACTCAGCAAAAAGCTTTTCCACCATATCTTGCAAGGAGAAACTCTGCCAGGAAAGAAAACATCCAAAATCTTGTTCTAAAGCTTGCACGGGGGTCTGCAAAGAGTTTGGCAAGAATGAAAGGTAGTTGTCCAAAACTCGTTCTTTTCCAATAGAAGAACCATGGAAAAGGCAGGAGAGGGGTAAAGTACTGTTTTCTCTAAGTCTGAAGGCTGCCCACAGTGTGCCTGTGTGCTGCAGCTTGCATCTTCGCCTTTGGGAAGCTGCCGCTCGCCGATTCTCCCGGAGGCGAAGAAGCGGCTTCTTCGCACACAGAGCATTGTGGCGAGCGCAGGGAGCTCCTGAGAGCGGTTTGTGCCGAAAGAAGCCCGGGACCGGCACTTAGCTTCGGAGAGCTGCGTATCTGCGTCTTCTGCGTGTCTTGCCGCTCTACACTCAGCAAAAAGCTTTTCCACCATATCTTGCAAGGAGAAACTCTGCCAGGAAAGAAAACATCCAAAATCTTGTTCTAAAGCTTGCACGGGGGTCTGCAAAGAGTTTGGCAAGAATGAAAGGTAGTTGTCCAAAACTCGTTCTTTTCCAATAGAATAACCATGGAAAAGGCAGGAGAGTGGTAAAGTACTGTTTTCTCTAAGTCTGAATGCTGCCCACACTGTGCCTGTGTGCTGCAGCTTATCTTCGCCTTTGGGAAGCTGCCGCTCGCCGATTCTCCCGGAGGCGAAGAAGCGGCTTCTTCGCACACAGAGCATTGTGGCGAGCGCAGGGAGCTCCTGAGAGCGGTTTGTGCCGAAAGAAGCCCGGGACCGGCACTTAGCTTCGGAGAGCTGCGTATCTGCGTCTTCTGCGTGTCTTGCCGCTCTACACTCAGCCAAAAGCTTTTCCACCATATCTTGCAAGGAGAAACTCTGCCAGGAAAGAAAACATCCAAAATCTTGTTCTAAAGCTCGCACGGGGGTCTGCAAAGAGTTTGGCAAGAATGAAAGGTAGTTGTCCAAAACTCGTTCTTTTCCAATAGAATAACCATGGAAAAGGCAGGAGAGTGGTAAAGTACTGTTTTCTCTAAGTCTGAATGCTGCCCACACTGTGCCTGTGTGCTGCAGCTTGCATCTTCGCCTTTGGGAAGCTGCCGCTCGCTGATTCTCCCGGAGGCGAAGTAGCGGCTTCTTCGCACACAGAGCATTGTGGCGAGCGCAGGGAGCTCCTGAGAGCGGTTTGTGCCGAAAGAAGCCCGGGACCGGCACTTAGCTTCGGAGAGCTGCGTATCTGCGTCTTCTGCGTGTCTTGCCGCTCTACACTCAGCAAAAAGCTTTTCCACCATATCTTGCAAGGAGAAACTCTGCCAGGAAAGAAAACACCCAAAATCTTGTTCTAAAGCTCGCACGGGGGTCTGCAAAGAGTTTGGCAAGAATGAAAGGTAGTTGTCCAAAACTCGTTCTTTTCCAATAGAAGAACCATGGAAAAGGCAGGAGAGGGGTAAAGTACTGTTTTCTCTAAGTCTGAATGCTGCCCACACTGTGCCTGTGTGCTGCAGCTTGCATCTTCGCCTTTGGGAAGCTGCCGCTCGCCGATTCTCCCGGAGGCGAAGAAGCGGCTTCTTCGCACACAGAGCATTGTGGCGAGCGCAGGGAGCTCCTGAGAGCGGTTTGTGCCGAAAGAAGCCCGGGACCGGCACTTAGCTTCGGAGAGCTGCGTATCTGCGTCTTCTGCGTGTCTTGCCGCTCTACACTCAGCAAAAAGCTTTTCCACCATATCTTGCAAGGAGAAACTCTGCCAGGAAAGAAAACATCCCAAATCTTGTTCTAAAGCTCGCACGGGGGTCTGCAAAGAGTTTGGCAAGAATGAAAGGTAGTTGTCCAAAACTCGTTCTTTTCCAATAGAATAACCATGGAAAAGGCAGGAGAGGGGTAAAGTACTGTTTTCTCTAAGTCTGAATGCTGCCCACACTGTGCCTGTGTGCTGCACCTTGCATCTTCGCCTTTGGGAAGCTGCCGCTCGCCGATTCTCCCGGAGGCGAAGAAGCGGCTTCTTCGCACACAGAGCATTGTGGCGAGCGCAGGGAGCTCCTGAGAGCGGTTTGTGCCGAAAGAAGCCCGGGACCGGCACTTAGCTTCGGAGAGCTGCGTATCTGCGTCTTCTGCGTGTCTTGCCGCTCTACACTCAGCAAAAAGCTTTTCCACCATATCTTGCAAGGAGAAACTCTGCCAGGAAAGAAAACATCCAAAATCTTGTTCTAAAGCTTGCACGGGGGTCTGCAAAGAGTTTGGCAAGAATGAAAGGTAGTTGTCCAAAACTCGTTCTTTTCCAATAGAATAACCATGGAAAAGGCAGGAGAGTGGTAAAGTACTGTTTTCTCTAAGTCTGAAGGCTGCCCACACTGTGCCTGTGTGCTGCAGCTTGCATCTTCGCCTTTGGGAAGCTGCCGCTCGCCGATTCTCCCGGAGGCGAAGAAGCGGCTTCTTCGCACACAGAGCATTGTGGCGAGCGCAGGGAGCTCCTGAGAGCGGTTTGTGCCGAAAGAAGCCCGGGACCGGCACTTAGCTTCGGAGAGCTGCGTATCTGCGTCTTCTGCGTGTCTTGCCGCTCTACACTCAGCAAAAAGCTTTTCCACCATATCTTGCAAGGAGAAACTCTGCCAGGAAAGAAAACACCCAAAATCTTGTTCTAAAGCTTGCACGGGGGTCTGCAAAGAGTTTGGCAAGAATGAAAGGTAGTTGTCCAAAACTCGTTCTTTTCCAATAGAAGAACCATGGAAAAGGCAGGAGAGGGGTAAAGTACTGTTTTCTCTAAGTCTGAATGCTGCCCACACTGTGCCTGTGTGCTGCAGCTTGCATCTTCGCCTTTGGGAAGCTGCCGCTCGCCGATTCTCCCGGAGGCGAAGAAGCGGCTTCTTCGCACACAGAGCATTGTGGCGAGCGCAGGGAGCTCCTGAGAGCGGTTTGTGCCGAAAGAAGCCCGGGACCGGCACTTAGCTTCGGAGAGCTGCGTATCTGCGTCTTCTGCATGTCTTGCCGCTCTACACTCAGCAAAAAGCTTTTCCACCATATCTTGCAAGGAGAAACTCTGCCAGGAAAGAAAACATCCAAAATCTTGTTCTAAAGCTTGCACGGGGGTCTGCAAAGAGTTTGGCAAGAATGAAAGGTAGTTGTCCAAAACTCGTTCTTTTCCAATAGAATAACCATGGAAAAGGCAGGAGAGGGGTAAAGTACTGTTTTCTCTAAGTCTGAATGCTGCCCACACTGTGCCTGTGTGCTGCAGCTTGCATCTTCGCCTTTGGGAAGCTGCCGCTCGCCGATTCTCCCGGAGGCGAAGAAGCGGCTTCTTCGCACACAGAGCATTGTGGCGAGCGCAGGGAGCTCCTGAGAGCGGTTTGTGCCGAAAGAAGCCCGGGACCGGCACTTAGCTTCGGAGAGCTGCGTATCTGCGTCTTCTGCGTGTCTTGCCGCTCTACACTCAGCAAAAAGCTTTTCCACCATATCTTGCAAGGAGAAACTCTGCCAGGAAAGAAAACATCCAAAATCTTGTTCTAAAGCTTGCACGGGGGTCTGCAAAGAGTTTGGCAAGAATGAAAGGTAGTTGTCCAAAACTCGTTCTTTTCCAATAGAATAACCATGGAAAAGGCAGGAGAGGGGTAAAGTACTGTTTTCTCTAAGTCTGAAGGCTGCCCACACTGTGCCTGTGTGCTGCAGCTTGCATCTTCGCCTTTGGGAAGCTGCCGCTCGCCGATTCTCCCGGAGGCGAAGAAGCGGCTTCTTCGCACACAGAGCATTGTGGCGAGCGCAGGGAGCTCCTGAGAGCGGTTTGTGCCGAAAGAAGCCCGGGACCGGCACTTAGGTTCGGAGAGCTGCGTATCTGCGTCTTCTGCGTGTCTTGCCGCTCTACACTCAGCAAAAAGCTTTTCCACCATATCTTGCAAGGAGAAACTCTGCCAGGAAAGAAAACATCCCAAATCTTGTTCTAAAGCTCGCACGGGGGTCTGCAAAGAGTTTGGCAAGAATGAAAGGTAGTTGTCCAAAACTCGTTCTTTTCCAATAGAATAAGCATGGAAAAGGCAGGAGAGGGGTAAAGTACTGTTTTCTCTAAGTCTGAATGCTGCCCACACTGTGCCTGTGTGCTGCACCTTGCATCTTCGCCTTTGGGAAGCTGCCGCTCGCCGATTCTCCCGGAGGCGAAGAAGCGGCTTCTTCGCACACAGAGCATTGTGGCGAGCGCAGGGAGCTCCTGAGAGCGGTTTGTGCCGAAAGAAGCCCGGGACCGGCACTTAGCTTCGGAGAGCTGCGTATCTGCGTCTTCTGCGTGTCTTGCCGCTCTACACTCAGCAAAAAGCTTTTCCACCATATCTTGCAAGGAGAAACTCTGCCAGGAAAGAAAACATCCAAAATCTTGTTCTAAAGCTTGCACGGGGGTCTGCAAAGAGTTTGGCAAGAATGAAAGGTAGTTGTCCAAAACTCGTTCTTTTCCAATAGAAGAACCATGGAAAAGGCAGGAGAGGGGTAAAGTACTGTTTTCTCTAAGTCTGAATGCTGCCCACACTGTGCCTGTGTGCTGCAGCTTGCATCTTCGCCTTTGGGAAGCTGCCGCTCGCCGATTCTCCCGGAGGCGAAGAAGCGGCTTCTTCGCACACAGAGCATTGTGGCGAGCGCAGGGAGCTCCTGAGAGCGGTTTGTGCCGAAAGAAGCCCGGGACCGGCACTTAGCTTCGGAGAGCTGCGTATCTGCGTCTTCTGCGTGTCTTGCCGCTCTACACTCAGCAAAAAGCTTTTCCACCATATCTTGCAAGGAGAAACTCTGCCAGGAAAGAAAACACCCAAAATCTTGTTCTAAAGCTTGCACGGGGGTCTGCAAAGAGTTTGGCAAGAATGAAAGGTAGTTGTCCAAAACTCGTTCTTTTCCAATAGAAGAACCATGGAAAAGGCAGGAGAGGGGTAAAGTACTGTTTTCTCTAAGTCTGAATGCTGCCCACACTGTGCCTGTGTGCTGCAGCTTGCATCTTCGCCTTTGGGAAGCTGCCGCTCGCCGATTCTCCCGGAGGCGAAGAAGCGGCTTCTTCGCACACAGAGCATTGTGGCGAGCGCAGGGAGCTCCTGAGAGCGGTTTGTGCCGAAAGAAGCCCGGGACCGGCACTTAGCTTCGGAGAGCTGCGTATCTGCGTCTTCTGCGTGTCTTGCCGCTCTACACTCAGCAAAAAGCTTTTCCACCATATCTTGCAAGGAGAAACTCTGCCAGGAAAGAAAACATCCAAAATCTTGTTCTAAAGCTTGCACGGGGGTCTGCAAAGAGTTTGGCAAGAATGAAAGGTAGTTGTCCAAAACTCGTTCTTTTCCAATAGAATAACCATGGAAAAGGCAGGAGAGGGGTAAAGTACTGTTTTCTCTAAGTCTGAATGCTGCCCACACTGTGCCTGTGTGCTGCAGCTTGCATCTTCGCCTTTGGGAAGCTGCCGCTCGCCGATTCTCCCGGAGGCGAAGAAGCGGCTTCTTCGCACACAGAGCATTGTGGCGAGCGCAGGGAGCTCCTGAGAGCGGTTTGTGCCGAAAGAAGCCCGGGACCGGCACTTAGCTTCGGAGAGCTGCGTATCTGCGTCTTCTGCGTGTCTTGCCGCTCTACACTCAGCAAAAAGCTTTTCCACCATATCTTGCAAGGAGAAACTCTGCCAGGAAAGAAAACATCCAAAATCTTGTTCTAAAGCTTGCACGGGGGTCTGCAAAGAGTTTGGCAAGAATGAAAGGTAGTTGTCCAAAACTCGTTCTTTTCCAATAGAATAACCATGGAAAAGGCAGGAGAGGGGTAAAGTACTGTTTTCTCTAAGTCTGAAGGCTGCCCACACTGTGCCTGTGTGCTGCAGCTTGCATCTTCGCCTTTGGGAAGCTGCCGCTCGCCGATTCTCCCGGAGGCGAAGAAGCGGCTTCTTCGCACACAGAGCATTGTGGCGAGCGCAGGGAGCTCCTGAGAGCGGTTTGTGCCGAAAGAAGCCCGGGACCGGCACTTAGGTTCGGAGAGCTGCGTATCTGCGTCTTCTGCGTGTCTTGCCGCTCTACACTCAGCAAAAAGCTTTTCCACCATATCTTGCAAGGAGAAACTCTGCCAGGAAAGAAAACATCCCAAATCTTGTTCTAAAGCTCGCACGGGGGTCTGCAAAGAGTTTGGCAAGAATGAAAGGTAGTTGTCCAAAACTCGTTCTTTTCCAATAGAATAAGCATGGAAAAGGCAGGAGAGGGGTAAAGTACTGTTTTCTCTAAGTCTGAATGCTGCCCACACTGTGCCTGTGTGCTGCACCTTGCATCTTCGCCTTTGGGAAGCTGCCGCTCGCCGATTCTCCCGGAGGCGAAGAAGCGGCTTCTTCGCACACAGAGCATTGTGGCGAGCGCAGGGAGCTCCTGAGAGCGGTTTGTGCCGAAAGAAGCCCGGGACCGGCACTTAGCTTCGGAGAGCTGCGTATCTGCGTCTTCTGCGTGTCTTGCCGCTCTACACTCAGCAAAAAGCTTTTCCAGCATATCTTGCAAGGAGAAACTCTGCCAGGAAAGAAAACATCCAAAATCTTGTTCTAAAGCTTGCACGGGGGTCTGCAAAGAGTTTGGCAAGAATGAAAGGTAGTTGTCCAAAACTCGTTCTTTTCCAATAGAATAACCATGGAAAAGGCAGGAGAGGGGTAAAGTACTGTTTTCTCTAAGTCTGAATGCTGCCCACACTGTGCCTGTGTGCTGCACCTTGCATCTTCGCCTTTGGGAAGCTGCCGCTCGCTGATTCTCCCGGAGGCGAAGAAGCGGCTTCTTCGCACACAGAGCATTGTGGCGAGCGCAGGGAGCTCCTGAGAGCGGTTTGTGCCGAAAGAAGCCCGGGACCGGCACTTAGCTTCGGAGAGCTGCGTATCTGCGTCTTCTGCGTGTCTTGCCGCTCTACACTCAGCAAAAAGCTTTTCCACCATATCTTGCAAGGAGAAACTCTGCCAGGAAAGAAAACATCCAAAATCTTGTTCTAAAGCTTGCACGGGGGTCTGCAAAGAGTTTGGCAAGAATGAAAGGTAGTTGTCCAAAACTCGTTCTTTTCCAATAGAATAACCATGGAAAAGGCAGGAGAGGGGTAAAGTACTGTTTTCTCTAAGTCTGAATGCTGCCCACACTGTGCCTGTGTGCTGCAGCTTGCATCTTCGCCTTTGGGAAGCTGCCGCTCGCCGATTCTCCCGGAGGCGAAGAAGCGGCTTCTTCGCACACAGAGCATTGTGGCGAGCGCAGGGAGCTCCTGAGAGCGGTTTGTGCCGAAAGAAGCCCGGGACCGGCACTTAGCTTCGGAGAGCTGCGTATCTGCGTCTTCTGCGTGTCTTGCCGCTCTACACTCAGCAAAAAGCTTTTCCACCATATCTTGCAAGGAGAAACTCTGCCAGGAAAGAAAACATCCAAAATCTTGTTCTAAAGCTTGCACGGGGGTCTGCAAAGAGTTTGGCAAGAATGAAAGGTAGTTGTCCAAAACTCGTTCTTTTCCAATAGAATAACCATGGAAAAGGCAGGAGAGTGGTAAAGTACTGTTTTCTCTAAGTCTGAAGGCTGCCCACACTGTGCCTGTGTGCTGCAGCTTATCTTCGCCTTTGGGAAGCTGCCGCTCGCCGATTCTCCCGGAGGCGAAGAAGCGGCTTCTTCGCACACAGAGCATTGTGGCGAGCGCAGGGAGCTCCTGAGAGCGGTTTGTGCCGAAAGAAGCCCGGGACCGGCACTTAGCTTCGGAGAGCTGCGTATCTGCGTCTTCTGCGTGTCTTGCCGCTCTACACTCAGCCAAAAGCTTTTCCACCATATCTTGCAAGGAGAAACTCTGCCAGGAAAGAAAACACCCAAAATCTTGTTCTAAAGCTTGCACGGGGGTCTGCAAAGAGTTTGGCAAGAATGAAAGGTAGTTGTCCAAAACTCGTTCTTTTCCAATAGAATAAGCATGGAAAAGGCAGGAGAGGGGTAAAGTACTGTTTTCTCTAAGTCTGAATGCTGCCCACACTGTGCCTGTGTGCTGCACCTTGCATCTTCGCCTTTGGGAAGCTGCCGCTCGCCGATTCTCCCGGAGGCGAAGAAGCGGCTTCTTCGCACACAGAGCATTGTGGCGAGCGCAGGGAGCTCCTGAGAGCGGTTTGTGCCGAAAGAAGCCCGGGACCGGCACTTAGCTTCGGAGAGCTGCGTATCTGCGTCTTCTGCGTGTCTTGCCGCTCTACACTCAGCAAAAAGCTTTTCCAGCATATCTTGCAAGGAGAAACTCTGCCAGGAAAGAAAACATCCAAAATCTTGTTCTAAAGCTTGCACGGGGGTCTGCAAAGAGTTTGGCAAGAATGAAAGGTAGTTGTCCAAAACTCGTTCTTTTCCAATAGAATAACCATGGAAAAGGCAGGAGAGGGGTAAAGTACTGTTTTCTCTAAGTCTGAATGCTGCCCACACTGTGCCTGTGTGCTGCACCTTGCATCTTCGCCTTTGGGAAGCTGCCGCTCGCTGATTCTCCCGGAGGCGAAGAAGCGGCTTCTTCGCACACAGAGCATTGTGGCGAGCGCAGGGAGCTCCTGAGAGCGGTTTGTGCCGAAAGAAGCCCGGGACCGGCACTTAGCTTCGGAGAGCTGCGTATCTGCGTCTTCTGCGTGTCTTGCCGCTCTACACTCAGCAAAAAGCTTTTCCACCATATCTTGCAAGGAGAAACTCTGCCAGGAAAGAAAACATCCAAAATCTTGTTCTAAAGCTTGCACGGGGGTCTGCAAAGAGTTTGGCAAGAATGAAAGGTAGTTGTCCAAAACTCGTTCTTTTCCAATAGAATAACCATGGAAAAGGCAGGAGAGGGGTAAAGTACTGTTTTCTCTAAGTCTGAATGCTGCCCACACTGTGCCTGTGTGCTGCAGCTTGCATCTTCGCCTTTGGGAAGCTGCCGCTCGCCGATTCTCCCGGAGGCGAAGAAGCGGCTTCTTCGCACACAGAGCATTGTGGCGAGCGCAGGGAGCTCCTGAGAGCGGTTTGTGCCGAAAGAAGCCCGGGACCGGCACTTAGCTTCGGAGAGCTGCGTATCTGCGTCTTCTGCGTGTCTTGCCGCTCTACACTCAGCAAAAAGCTTTTCCACCATATCTTGCAAGGAGAAACTCTGCCAGGAAAGAAAACATCCAAAATCTTGTTCTAAAGCTTGCACGGGGGTCTGCAAAGAGTTTGGCAAGAATGAAAGGTAGTTGTCCAAAACTCGTTCTTTTCCAATAGAATAACCATGGAAAAGGCAGGAGAGTGGTAAAGTACTGTTTTCTCTAAGTCTGAAGGCTGCCCACACTGTGCCTGTGTGCTGCAGCTTATCTTCGCCTTTGGGAAGCTGCCGCTCGCCGATTCTCCCGGAGGCGAAGAAGCGGCTTCTTCGCACACAGAGCATTGTGGCGAGCGCAGGGAGCTCCTGAGAGCGGTTTGTGCCGAAAGAAGCCCGGGACCGGCACTTAGCTTCGGAGAGCTGCGTATCTGCGTCTTCTGCGTGTCTTGCCGCTCTACACTCAGCCAAAAGCTTTTCCACCATATCTTGCAAGGAGAAACTCTGCCAGGAAAGAAAACACCCAAAATCTTGTTCTAAAGCTTGCACGGGGGTCTGCAAAGAGTTTGGCAAGAATGAAAGGTAGTTGTCCAAAACTCGTTCTTTTCCAATAGAAGAACCATGGAAAAGGCAGGAGAGGGGTAAAGTACTGTTTTCTCTAAGTCTGAATGCTGCCCACACTGTGCCTGTGTGCTGCAGCTTGCATCTTCGCCTTTGGGAAGCTGCCGCTCGCCGATTCTCCCGGAGGCGAAGAAGCGGCTTCTTCGCACACAGAGCATTGTGGCGAGCGCAGGGAGCTCCTGAGAGCGGTTTGTGCCGAAAGAAGCCCGGGACCGGCACTTAGCTTCGGAGAGCTGCGTATCTGCGTCTTCTGCGTGTCTTGCCGCTCTACACTCAGCAAAAAGCTTTTCCACCATATCTTGCAAGGAGAAACTCTGCCAGGAAAGAAAACATCCCAAATCTTGTTCTAAAGCTCGCACGGGGGTCTGCAAAGAGTTTGGCAAGAATGAAAGGTAGTTGTCCAAAACTCGTTCTTTTCCAATAGAATAAGCATGGAAAAGGCAGGAGAGGGGTAAAGTACTGTTTTCTCTAAGTCTGAATGCTGCCCACACTGTGCCTGTGTGGTGCAGCTTGCATCTTCGCCTTTGGGAAGCTGCCGCTCGCCGATTCTCCCGGAGGCGAAGAAGCGGCTTCTTCGCACACAGAGCATTGTGGCGAGCGCAGGGAGCTCCTGAGAGCGGTTTGTGCCGAAAGAAGCCCGGGACCGGCACTTAGCTTCGGAGAGCTGCGTATCTGCGTCTTCTGCGTGTCTTGCCGCTCTACACTCAGCAAAAAGCTTTTCCACCATATCTTGCAAGGAGAAACTCTGCCAGGAAAGAAAACATCCAAAATCTTGTTCTAAAGCTTGCACGGGGGTCTGCAAAGAGTTTGGCAAGAATGAAAGGTAGTTGTCCAAAACTCGTTCTTTTCCAATAGAAGAACCATGGAAAAGGCAGGAGAGGGGTAAAGTACTGTTTTCTCTAAGTCTGAATGCTGCCCACACTGTGCCTGTGTGCTGCAGCTTGCATCTTCGCCTTTGGGAAGCTGCCGCTCGCCGATTCTCCCGGAGGCGAAGAAGCGGCTTCTTCGCACACAGAGCATTGTGGCGAGCGCAGGGAGCTCCTGAGAGCGGTTTGTGCCGAAAGAAGCCCGGGACCGGCACTTAGCTTCGGAGAGCTGCGTATCTGCGTCTTCTGCGTGTCTTGCCGCTCTACACTCAGCAAAAAGCTTTTCCACCATATCTTGCAAGGAGAAACTCTGCCAGGAAAGAAAACATCCAAAATCTTGTTCTAAAGCTTGCACGGGGGTCTGCAAAGAGTTTGGCAAGAATGAAAGGTAGTTGTCCAAAACTCGTTCTTTTCCAATAGAATAACCATGGAAAAGGCAGGAGAGTGGTAAAGTACTGTTTTCTCTAAGTCTGAATGCTGCCCACACTGTGCCTGTGTGCTGCAGCTTATCTTCGCCTTTGGGAAGCTGCCGCTCGCCGATTCTCCCGGAGGCGAAGAAGCGGCTTCTTCGCACACAGAGCATTGTGGCGAGCGCAGGGAGCTCCTGAGAGCGGTTTGTGCCGAAAGAAGCCCGGGACCGGCACTTAGCTTCGGAGAGCTGCGTATCTGCGTCTTCTGCGTGTCTTGCCGCTCTACACTCAGCCAAAAGCTTTTCCACCATATCTTGCAAGGAGAAACTCTGCCAGGAAAGAAAACATCCAAAATCTTGTTCTAAAGCTCGCACGGGGGTCTGCAAAGAGTTTGGCAAGAATGAAAGGTAGTTGTCCAAAACTCGTTCTTTTCCAATAGAATAACCATGGAAAAGGCAGGAGAGTGGTAAAGTACTGTTTTCTCTAAGTCTGAATGCTGCCCACACTGTGCCTGTGTGCTGCAGCTTGCATCTTCGCCTTTGGGAAGCTGCCGCTCGCTGATTCTCCCGGAGGCGAAGTAGCGGCTTCTTCGCACACAGAGCATTGTGGCGAGCGCAGGGAGCTCCTGAGAGCGGTTTGTGCCGAAAGAAGCCCGGGACCGGCACTTAGCTTCGGAGAGCTGCGTATCTGCGTCTTCTGCGTGTCTTGCCGCTCTACACTCAGCAAAAAGCTTTTCCACCATATCTTGCAAGGAGAAACTCTGCCAGGAAAGAAAACACCCAAAATCTTGTTCTAAAGCTCGCACGGGGGTCTGCAAAGAGTTTGGCAAGAATGAAAGGTAGTTGTCCAAAACTCGTTCTTTTCCAATAGAAGAACCATGGAAAAGGCAGGAGAGGGGTAAAGTACTGTTTTCTCTAAGTCTGAATGCTGCCCACACTGTGCCTGTGTGCTGCACCTTGCATCTTCGCCTTTGGGAAGCTGCCGCTCGCCGATTCTCCCGGAGGCGAAGAAGCGGCTTCTTCGCACACAGAGCATTGTGGCGAGCGCAGGGAGCTCCTGAGAGCGGTTTGTGCCGAAAGAAGCCCGGGACCGGCACTTAGCTTCGGAGAGCTGCGTATCTGCGTCTTCTGCGTGTCTTGCCGCTCTACACTCAGCAAAAAGCTTTTCCACCATATCTTGCAAGGAGAAACTCTGCCAGGAAAGAAAACATCCCAAATCTTGTTCTAAAGCTCGCACGGGGGTCTGCAAAGAGTTTGGCAAGAATGAAAGGTAGTTGTCCAAAACTCGTTCTTTTCCAATAGAATAACCATGGAAAAGGCAGGAGAGGGGTAAAGTACTGTTTTCTCTAAGTCTGAATGCTGCCCACACTGTGCCTGTGTGCTGCACCTTGCATCTTCGCCTTTGGGAAGCTGCCGCTCGCCGATTCTCCCGGAGGCGAAGAAGCGGCTTCTTCGCACACAGAGCATTGTGGCGAGCGCAGGGAGCTCCTGAGAGCGGTTTGTGCCGAAAGAAGCCCGGGACCGGCACTTAGCTTCGGAGAGCTGCGTATCTGCGTCTTCTGCGTGTCTTGCCGCTCTACACTCAGCAAAAAGCTTTTCCACCATATCTTGCAAGGAGAAACTCTGCCAGGAAAGAAAACATCCAAAATCTTGTTCTAAAGCTTGCACGGGGGTCTGCAAAGAGTTTGGCAAGAATGAAAGGTAGTTGTCCAAAACTCGTTCTTTTCCAATAGAATAACCATGGAAAAGGCAGGAGAGTGGTAAAGTACTGTTTTCTCTAAGTCTGAAGGCTGCCCACACTGTGCCTGTGTGCTGCAGCTTGCATCTTCGCCTTTGGGAAGCTGCCGCTCGCCGATTCTCCCGGAGGCGAAGAAGCGGCTTCTTCGCACACAGAGCATTGTGGCGAGCGCAGGGAGCTCCTGAGAGCGGTTTGTGCCGAAAGAAGCCCGGGACCGGCACTTAGCTTCGGAGAGCTGCGTATCTGCGTCTTCTGCGTGTCTTGCCGCTCTACACTCAGCAAAAAGCTTTTCCACCATATCTTGCAAGGAGAAACTCTGCCAGGAAAGAAAACACCCAAAATCTTGTTCTAAAGCTTGCACGGGGGTCTGCAAAGAGTTTGGCAAGAATGAAAGGTAGTTGTCCAAAACTCGTTCTTTTCCAATAGAAGAACCATGGAAAAGGCAGGAGAGGGGTAAAGTACTGTTTTCTCTAAGTCTGAATGCTGCCCACACTGTGCCTGTGTGCTGCAGCTTGCATCTTCGCCTTTGGGAAGCTGCCGCTCGCCGATTCTCCCGGAGGCGAAGAAGCGGCTTCTTCGCACACAGAGCATTGTGGCGAGCGCAGGGAGCTCCTGAGAGCGGTTTGTGCCGAAAGAAGCCCGGGACCGGCACTTAGCTTCGGAGAGCTGCGTATCTGCGTCTTCTGCGTGTCTTGCCGCTCTACACTCAGCAAAAAGCTTTTCCACCATATCTTGCAAGGAGAAACTCTGCCAGGAAAGAAAACATCCAAAATCTTGTTCTAAAGCTTGCACGGGGGTCTGCAAAGAGTTTGGCAAGAATGAAAGGTAGTTGTCCAAAACTCGTTCTTTTCCAATAGAATAACCATGGAAAAGGCAGGAGAGGGGTAAAGTACTGTTTTCTCTAAGTCTGAATGCTGCCCACACTGTGCCTGTGTGCTGCAGCTTGCATCTTCGCCTTTGGGAAGCTGCCGCTCGCCGATTCTCCCGGAGGCGAAGAAGCGGCTTCTTCGCACACAGAGCATTGTGGCGAGCGCAGGGAGCTCCTGAGAGCGGTTTGTGCCGAAAGAAGCCCGGGACCGGCACTTAGCTTCGGAGAGCTGCGTATCTGCGTCTTCTGCGTGTCTTGCCGCTCTACACTCAGCAAAAAGCTTTTCCACCATATCTTGCAAGGAGAAACTCTGCCAGGAAAGAAAACATCCAAAATCTTGTTCTAAAGCTTGCACGGGGGTCTGCAAAGAGTTTGGCAAGAATGAAAGGTAGTTGTCCAAAACTCGTTCTTTTCCAATAGAAGAACCATGGAAAAGGCAGGAGAGGGGTAAAGTACTGTTTTCTCTAAGTCTGAAGGCTGCCCACACTGTGCCTGTGTGCTGCAGCTTGCATCTTCGCCTTTGGGAAGCTGCCGCTCGCCGATTCTCCCGGAGGCGAAGAAGCGGCTTCTTCGCACACAGAGCATTGTGGCGAGCGCAGGGAGCTCCTGAGAGCGGTTTGTGCCGAAAGAAGCCCGGGACCGGCACTTAGGTTCGGAGAGCTGCGTATCTGCGTCTTCTGCGTGTCTTGCCGCTCTACACTCAGCAAAAAGCTTTTCCACCATATCTTGCAAGGAGAAACTCTGCCAGGAAAGAAAACATCCCAAATCTTGTTCTAAAGCTCGCACGGGGGTCTGCAAAGAGTTTGGCAAGAATGAAAGGTAGTTGTCCAAAACTCGTTCTTTTCCAATAGAATAAGCATGGAAAAGGCAGGAGAGGGGTAAAGTACTGTTTTCTCTAAGTCTGAATGCTGCCCACACTGTGCCTGTGTGCTGCAGCTTGCATCTTCGCCTTTGGGAAGCTGCCGCTCGCCGATTCTCCCGGAGGCGAAGAAGCGGCTTCTTCGCACACAGAGCATTGTGGCGAGCGCAGGGAGCTCCTGAGAGCGGTTTGTGCCGAAAGAAGCCCGGGACCGGCACTTAGCTTCGGAGAGCTGCGTATCTGCGTCTTCTGCGTGTCTTGCCGCTCTACACTCAGCAAAAAGCTTTTCCAGCATATCTTGCAAGGAGAAACTCTGCCAGGAAAGAAAACATCCAAAATCTTGTTCTAAAGCTTGCACGGGGGTCTGCAAAGAGTTTGGCAAGAATGAAAGGTAGTTGTCCAAAACTCGTTCTTTTCCAATAGAATAACCATGGAAAAGGCAGGAGAGTGGTAAAGTACTGTTTTCTCTAAGTCTGAAGGCTGCCCACACTGTGCCTGTGTGCTGCAGCTTGCATCTTCGCCTTTGGGAAGCTGCCGCTCGCCGATTCTCCCGGAGGCGAAGAAGCGGCTTCTTCGCACACAGAGCATTGTGGCGAGCGCAGGGAGCTCCTGAGAGCGGTTTGTGCCGAAAGAAGCCCGGGACCGGCACTTAGCTTCGGAGAGCTGCGTATCTGCGTCTTCTGCGTGTCTTGCCGCTCTACACTCAGCAAAAAGCTTTTCCACCATATCTTGCAAGGAGAAACTCTGCCAGGAAAGAAAACATCCAAAATCTTGTTCTAAAGCTTGCACGGGGGTCTGCAAAGAGTTTGGCAAGAATGAAAGGTAGTTGTCCAAAACTCGTTCTTTTCCAATAGAATAACCATGGAAAAGGCAGGAGAGGGGTAAAGTACTGTTTTCTCTAAGTCTGAATGCTGCCCACACTGTGCCTGTGTGCTGCAGCTTGCATCTTCGCCTTTGGGAAGCTGCCGCTCGCCGATTCTCCCGGAGGCGAAGAAGCGGCTTCTTCGCACACAGAGCATTGTGGCGAGCGCAGGGAGCTCCTGAGAGCGGTTTGTGCCGAAAGAAGCCCGGGACCGGCACTTAGCTTCGGAGAGCTGCGTATCTGCGTCTTCTGCGTGTCTTGCCGCTCTACACTCAGCAAAAAGCTTTTCCACCATATCTTGCAAGGAGAAACTCTGCCAGGAAAGAAAACATCCAAAATCTTGTTCTAAAGCTTGCACGGGGGTCTGCAAAGAGTTTGGCAAGAATGAAAGGTAGTTGTCCAAAACTCGTTCTTTTCCAATAGAATAACCATGGAAAAGGCAGGAGAGTGGTAAAGTACTGTTTTCTCTAAGTCTGAAGGCTGCCCACACTGTGCCTGTGTGCTGCAGCTTATCTTCGCCTTTGGGAAGCTGCCGCTCGCCGATTCTCCCGGAGGCGAAGAAGCGGCTTCTTCGCACACAGAGCATTGTGGCGAGCGCAGGGAGCTCCTGAGAGCGGTTTGTGCCGAAAGAAGCCCGGGACCGGCACTTAGCTTCGGAGAGCTGCGTATCTGCGTCTTCTGCGTGTCTTGCCGCTCTACACTCAGCCAAAAGCTTTTCCACCATATCTTGCAAGGAGAAACTCTGCCAGGAAAGAAAACACCCAAAATCTTGTTCTAAAGCTTGCACGGGGGTCTGCAAAGAGTTTGGCAAGAATGAAAGGTAGTTGTCCAAAACTCGTTCTTTTCCAATAGAAGAACCATGGAAAAGGCAGGAGAGGGGTAAAGTACTGTTTTCTCTAAGTCTGAATGCTGCCCACACTGTGCCTGTGTGCTGCAGCTTGCATCTTCGCCTTTGGGAAGCTGCCGCTCGCCGATTCTCCCGGAGGCGAAGAAGCGGCTTCTTCGCACACAGAGCATTGTGGCGAGCGCAGGGAGCTCCTGAGAGCGGTTTGTGCCGAAAGAAGCCCGGGACCGGCACTTAGCTTCGGAGAGCTGCGTATCTGCGTCTTCTGCGTGTCTTGCCGCTCTACACTCAGCAAAAAGCTTTTCCACCATATCTTGCAAGGAGAAACTCTGCCAGGAAAGAAAACATCCAAAATCTTGTTCTAAAGCTTGCACGGGGGTCTGCAAAGAGTTTGGCAAGAATGAAAGGTAGTTGTCCAAAACTCGTTCTTTTCCAATAGAATAACCATGGAAAAGGCAGGAGAGGGGTAAAGTACTGTTTTCTCTAAGTCTGAATGCTGCCCACACTGTGCCTGTGTGCTGCAGCTTGCATCTTCGCCTTTGGGAAGCTGCCGCTCGCCGATTCTCCCGGAGGCGAAGAAGCGGCTTCTTCGCACACAGAGCATTGTGGCGAGCGCAGGGAGCTCCTGAGAGCGGTTTGTGCCGAAAGAAGCCCGGGACCGGCACTTAGCTTCGGAGAGCTGCGTATCTGCGTCTTCTGCGTGTCTTGCCGCTCTACACTCAGCAAAAAGCTTTTCCACCATATCTTGCAAGGAGAAACTCTGCCAGGAAAGAAAACATCCAAAATCTTGTTCTAAAGCTTGCACGGGGGTCTGCAAAGAGTTTGGCAAGAATGAAAGGTAGTTGTCCAAAACTCGTTCTTTTCCAATAGAATAACCATGGAAAAGGCAGGAGAGGGGTAAAGTACTGTTTTCTCTAAGTCTGAATGCTGCCCACACTGTGCCTGTGTGCTGCAGCTTGCATCTTCGCCTTTGGGAAGCTGCCGCTCGCCGATTCTCCCGGAGGCGAAGAAGCGGCTTCTTCGCACACAGAGCATTGTGGCGAGCGCAGGGAGCTCCTGAGAGCGGTTTGTGCCGAAAGAAGCCCGGGACCGGCACTTAGCTTCGGAGAGCTGCGTATCTGCGTCTTCTGCGTGTCTTGCCGCTCTACACTCAGCAAAAAGCTTTTCCACCATATCTTGCAAGGAGAAACTCTGCCAGGAAAGAAAACATCCCAAATCTTGTTCTAAAGCTCGCACGGGGGTCTGCAAAGAGTTTGGCAAGAATGAAAGGTAGTTGTCCAAAACTCGTTCTTTTCCAATAGAATAAGCATGGAAAAGGCAGGAGAGGGGTAAAGTACTGTTTTCTCTAAGTCTGAATGCTGCCCACACTGTGCCTGTGTGCTGCAGCTTGCATCTTCGCCTTTGGGAAGCTGCCGCTCGCCGATTCTCCCGGAGGCGAAGAAGCGGCTTCTTCGCACACAGAGCATTGTGGCGAGCGCAGGGAGCTCCTGAGAGCGGTTTGTGCCGAAAGAAGCCCGGGACCGGCACTTAGCTTCGGAGAGCTGCGTATCTGCGTCTTCTGCGTGTCTTGCCGCTCTACACTCAGCAAAAAGCTTTTCCACCATATCTTGCAAGGAGAAACTCTGCCAGGAAAGAAAACATCCAAAATCTTGTTCTAAAGCTTGCACGGGGGTCTGCAAAGAGTTTGGCAAGAATGAAAGGTAGTTGTCCAAAACTCGTTCTTTTCCAATAGAATAAGCATGGAAAAGGCAGGAGAGGGGTAAAGTACTGTTTTCTCTAAGTCTGAATGCTGCCCACACTGTGCCTGTGTGCTGCAGCTTGCATCTTCGCCTTTGGGAAGCTGCCGCTCGCCGATTCTCCCGGAGGCGAAGAAGCGGCTTCTTCGCACACAGAGCATTGTGGCGAGCGCAGGGAGCTCCTGAGAGCGGTTTGTGCCGAAAGAAGCCCGGGACCGGCACTTAGCTTCGGAGAGCTGCGTATCTGCGTCTTCTGCGTGTCTTGCCGCTCTACACTCAGCAAAAAGCTTTTCCACCATATCTTGCAAGGAGAAACTCTGCCAGGAAAGAAAACATCCAAAATCTTGTTCTAAAGCTTGCACGGGGGTCTGCAAAGAGTTTGGCAAGAATGAAAGGTAGTTGTCCAAAACTCGTTCTTTTCCAATAGAATAACCATGGAAAAGGCAGGAGAGGGGTAAAGTACTGTTTTCTCTAAGTCTGAATGCTGCCCACACTGTGCCTGTGTGCTGCAGCTTATCTTCGCCTTTGGGAAGCTGCCGCTCGCCGATTCTCCCGGAGGCGAAGAAGCGGCTTCTTCGCACACAGAGCATTGTGGCGAGCGCAGGGAGCTCCTGAGAGCGGTTTGTGCCGAAAGAAGCCCGGGACCGGCACTTAGCTTCGGAGAGCTGCGTATCTGCGTCTTCTGCGTGTCTTGCCGCTCTACACTCAGCCAAAAGCTTTTCCACCATATCTTGCAAGGAGAAACTCTGCCAGGAAAGAAAACATCCAAAATCTTGTTCTAAAGCTCGCACGGGGGTCTGCAAAGAGTTTGGCAAGAATGAAAGGTAGTTGTCCAAAACTCGTTCTTTTCCAATAGAATAACCATGGAAAAGGCAGGAGAGTGGTAAAGTACTGTTTTCTCTAAGTCTGAATGCTGCCCACACTGTGCCTGTGTGCTGCAGCTTGCATCTTCGCCTTTGGGAAGCTGCCGCTCGCCGATTCTCCCGGAGGCGAAGAAGCGGCTTCTTCGCACACAGAGCATTGTGGCGAGCGCAGGGAGCTCCTGAGAGCGGTTTGTGCCGAAAGAAGCCCGGGACCGGCACTTAGCTTCGGAGAGCTGCGTATCTGCGTCTTCTGCGTGTCTTGCCGCTCTACACTCAGCAAAAAGCTTTTCCACCATATCTTGCAAGGAGAAACTCTGCCAGGAAAGAAAACACCCAAAATCTTGTTCTAAAGCTTGCACGGGGGTCTGCAAAGAGTTTGGCAAGAATGAAAGGTAGTTGTCCAAAACTCGTTCTTTTCCAATAGAAGAACCATGGAAAAGGCAGGAGAGGGGTAAAGTACTGTTTTCTCTAAGTCTGAATGCTGCCCACACTGTGCCTGTGTGCTGCAGCTTGCATCTTCGCCTTTGGGAAGCTGCCGCTCGCCGATTCTCCCGGAGGCGAAGAAGCGGCTTCTTCGCACACAGAGCATTGTGGCGAGCGCAGGGAGCTCCTGAGAGCGGTTTGTGCCGAAAGAAGCCCGGGACCGGCACTTAGCTTCGGAGAGCTGCGTATCTGCGTCTTCTGCGTGTCTTGCCGCTCTACACTCAGCAAAAAGCTTTTCCACCATATCTTGCAAGGAGAAACTCTGCCAGGAAAGAAAACATCCAAAATCTTGTTCTAAAGCTTGCACGGGGGTCTGCAAAGAGTTTGGCAAGAATGAAAGGTAGTTGTCCAAAACTCGTTCTTTTCCAATAGAATAACCATGGAAAAGGCAGGAGAGGGGTAAAGTACTGTTTTCTCTAAGTCTGAATGCTGCCCACACTGTGCCTGTGTGCTGCAGCTTGCATCTTCGCCTTTGGGAAGCTGCCGCTCGCCGATTCTCCCGGAGGCGAAGAAGCGGCTTCTTCGCACACAGAGCATTGTGGCGAGCGCAGGGAGCTCCTGAGAGCGGTTTGTGCCGAAAGAAGCCCGGGACCGGCACTTAGCTTCGGAGAGCTGCGTATCTGCGTCTTCTGCGTGTCTTGCCGCTCTACACTCAGCAAAAAGCTTTTCCACCATATCTTGCAAGGAGAAACTCTGCCAGGAAAGAAAACATCCCAAATCTTGTTCTAAAGCTCGCACGGGGGTCTGCAAAGAGTTTGGCAAGAATGAAAGGTAGTTGTCCAAAACTCATTCTTTTCCAATAGAATAACCATGGAAAAGGCAGGAGAGGGGTAAAGTACTGTTTTCTCTAAGTCTGAATGCTGCCCACACTGTGCCTGTGTGCTGCACCTTGCATCTTCGCCTTTGGGAAGCTGCCGCTGGCTGATTCTCCCGGAGGCGAAGAAGCGGCTTCTTCGCACACAGAGCATTGTGGCGAGCGCAGGGAGCTCCTGAGAGCGGTTTGTGCCGAAAGAAGCCCGGGACCGGCACTTAGCTTCGGAGAGCTGCGTATCTGCGTCTTCTGCGTGTCTTGCCGCTCTACACTCAGCAAAAAGCTTTTCCACCATATCTTGCAAGGAGAAACTCTGCCAGGAAAGAAAACATCCAAAATCTTGTTCTAAAGCTTGCACGGGGGTCTGCAAAGAGTTTGGCAAGAATGAAAGGTAGTTGTCCAAAACTCGTTCTTTTCCAATAGAATAAGCATGGAAAAGGCAGGAGAGGGGTAAAGTACTGTTTTCTCTAAGTCTGAATGCCTCCCACACTGTGCCTGTGTGCTGCAGCTTGCATCTTCGCCTTTGGGAAGCTGCCGCTGGCCGATTCTCCCGGAGGCGAAGAAGCGGCTTCTTCGCACACAGAGCATTGTGGCGAGCGCAGGGAGCTCCTGAGAGCGGTTTGTGCCGAAAGAAGCCCGGGACCGGCACTTAGCTTCGGAGAGCTGCGTATCTGCGTCTTCTGCGTGTCTTGCCGCTCTACACTCAGCAAAAAGCTTTTCCACCATATCTTGCAAGGAGAAACTCTGCCAGGAAAGAAAACATCCAAAATCTTGTTCTAAAGCTTGCACGGGGGTCTGCAAAGAGTTTGGCAAGAATGAAAGGTAGTTGTCCAAAACTCGTTCTTTTCCAATAGAAGAACCATGGAAAAGGCAGGAGAGGGGTAAAGTACTGTTTTCTCTAAGTCTGAATGCTGCCCACACTGTGCCTGTGTGCTGCAGCTTGCATCTTCGCCTTTGGGAAGCTGCCGCTCGCCGATTCTCCCGGAGGCGAAGAAGCGGCTTCTTCGCACACAGAGCATTGTGGCGAGCGCAGGGAGCTCCTGAGAGCGGTTTGTGCCGAAAGAAGCCCGGGACCGGCACTTAGCTTCGGAGAGCTGCGTATCTGCGTCTTCTGCGTGTCTTGCCGCTCTACACTCAGCAAAAAGCTTTTCCACCATATCTTGCAAGGAGAAACTCTGCCAGGAAAGAAAACACCCAAAATCTTGTTCTAAAGCTTGCACGGGGGTCTGCAAAGAGTTTGGCAAGAATGAAAGGTAGTTGTCCAAAACTCGTTCTTTTCCAATAGAAGAACCATGGAAAAGGCAGGAGAGGGGTAAAGTACTGTTTTCTCTAAGTCTGAATGCTGCCCACACTGTGCCTGTGTGCTGCAGCTTGCATCTTCGCCTTTGGGAAGCTGCCGCTGGCCGATTCTCCCGGAGGCGAAGAAGCGGCTTCTTCGCACACAGAGCATTGTGGCGAGCGCAGGGAGCTCCTGAGAGCGGTTTGTGCCGAAAGAAGCCCGGGACCGGCACTTAGCTTCGGAGAGCTGCGTATCTGCGTCTTCTGCGTGTCTTGCCGCTCTACACTCAGCAAAAAGCTTTTCCACCATATCTTGCAAGGAGAAACTCTGCCAGGAAAGAAAACATCCCAAATCTTGTTCTAAAGCTTGCACGGGGGTCTGCAAAGAGTTTGGCAAGAATGAAAGGTAGTTGTCCAAAACTCGTTCTTTTCCAATAGAATAACCATGGAAAAGGCAGGAGAGGGGTAAAGTACTGTTTTCTCTAAGTCTGAATGCTGCCCACACTGTGCCTGTGTGCTGCAGCTTGCATCTTCGCCTTTGGGAAGCTGCCGCTCGCCGATTCTCCCGGAGGCGAAGAAGCGGCTTCTTCGCACACAGAGCATTGTGGTGAGCGCAGGGAGCTCCTGAGAGCGGTTTGTGCCGAAAGAAGCCCGGGACCGGCACTTAGCTTCGGAGAGCTGCGTATCTGCGTCTTCTGCGTGTCTTGCCGCTCTACACTCAGCAAAAAGCTTTTCCACCATATCTTGCAAGGAGAAACTCTGCCAGGAAAGAAAACATCCAAAATCTTCTTCTAAAGCTTGCACGGGGGTCTGCAAAGAGTTTGGCAAGAATGAAAGGTAGTTGTCCAAAACTCGTTCTTTTCCAATAGAAGAACCATGGAAAAGGCAGGAGAGGGGTAAAGTACTGTTTTCTCTAAGTCTGAATGCTGCCCACACTGTGCCTGTGTGCTGCAGCTTGCATCTTCGCCTTTGGGAAGCTGCCGCTCGCCGATTCTCCCGGAGGCGAAGAAGCGGCTTCTTCGCACACAGAGCATTGTGGCGAGCGCAGGGAGCTCCTGAGAGCGGTTTGTGCCGAAAGAAGCCCGGGACCGGCACTTAGCTTCGGAGAGCTGCGTATCTGCGTCTTCTGCGTGTCTTGCCGCTCTACACTCAGCAAAAAGCTTTTCCACCATATCTTGCAAGGAGAAACTCTGCCAGGAAAGAAAACATCCCAAATCTTGTTCTAAAGCTTGCACGGGGGTCTGCAAAGAGTTTGGCAAGAATGAAAGGTAGTTGTCCAAAACTCGTTCTTTTCCAATAGAATAACCATGGAAAAGGCAGGAGAGGGGTAAAGTACTGTTTTCTCTAAGTCTGAATGCTGCCCACACTGTGCCTGTGTGCTGCAGCTTGCATCTTCGCCTTTGGGAAGCTGCCGCTCGCCGATTCTCCCGGAGGCGAAGAAGCGGCTTCTTCGCACACAGAGCATTGTGGCGAGCGCAGGGAGCTCCTGAGAGCGGTTTGTGCCGAAAGAAGCCCGGGACCGGCACTTAGCTTCGGAGAGCTGCGTATCTGCGTCTTCTGCGTGTCTTGCCGCTCTACACTCAGCAAAAAGCTTTTCCACCATATCTTGCAAGGAGAAACTCTGCCAGGAAAGAAAACATCCCAAATCTTCTTCTAAAGCTTGCACGGGGGTCTGCAAAGAGTTTGGCAAGAATGAAAGGTAGTTGTCCAAAACTCGTTCTTTTCCAATAGAAGAACCATGGAAAAGGCAGGAGAGGGGTAAAGTACTGTTTTCTCTAAGTCTGAATGCTGCCCACACTGTGCCTGTGTGCTGCAGCTTGCATCTTCGCCTTTGGGAAGCTGCCGCTCGCCGATTCTCCCGGAGGCGAAGAAGCGGCTTCTTCGCACACAGAGCATTGTGGCGAGCGCAGGGAGCTCCTGAGAGCGGTTTGTGCCGAAAGAAGCCCGGGACCGGCACTTAGCTTCGGAGAGCTGCGTATCTGCGTCTTCTGCGTGTCTTGCCGCTCTACACTCAGCCAAAAGCTTTTCCAGCATATCTTGCAAGGAGAAACTCTGCCAGGAAAGAAAACATCCAAAATCTTGTTCTAAAGCTTGCACGGGGGTCTGCAAAGAGTTTGGCAAGAATGAAAGGTAGTTGTCCAAAACTCGTTCTTTTCCAATAGAATAACCATGGAAAAGGCAGGAGAGGGGTAAAGTACTGTTTTCTCTAAGTCTGAATGCTGCCCACACTGTGCCTGTGTGCTGCAGCTTGCATCTTCGCCTTTGGGAAGCTGCCGCTCGCCGATTCTCCCGGAGGCGAAGAAGCGGCTTCTTCGCACACAGAGCATTGTGGCGAGCGCAGGGAGCTCCTGAGAGCGGTTTGTGCCGAAAGAAGCCCGGGACCGGCACTTAGCTTCGGAGAGCTGCGTATCTGCGTCTTCTGCGTGTCTTGCCGCTCTACACTCAGCAAAAAGCTTTTCCACCATATCTTGCAAGGAGAAACTCTGCCAGGAAAGAAAACATCCAAAATCTTGTTCTAAAGCTTGCACGGGGGTCTGCAAAGAGTTTGGCAAGAATGAAAGGTAGTTGTCCAAAACTCGTTCTTTTCCAATAGAATAAGCATGGAAAAGGCAGGAGAGGGGTAAAGTACTGTTTTCTCTAAGTCTGAATGCTGCCCACACTGTGCCTGTGTGCTGCAGCTTGCATCTTCGCCTTTGGGAAGCTGCCGCTCGCCGATTCTCCCGGAGGCGAAGAAGCGGCTTCTTCGCACACAGAGCATTGTGGCGAGCGCAGGGAGCTCCTGAGAGCGGTTTGTGCCGAAAGAAGCCCGGGACCGGCACTTAGCTTCGGAGAGCTGCGTATCTGCGTCTTCTGCGTGTCTTGCCGCTCTACACTCAGCAAAAAGCTTTTCCACCATATCTTGCAAGGAGAAACTCTGCCAGGAAAGAAAACATCCAAAATCTTGTTCTAAAGCTTGCACGGGGGTCTGCAAAGAGTTTGGCAAGAATGAAAGGTAGTTGTCCAAAACTCGTTCTTTTCCAATAGAATAACCATGGAAAAGGCAGGAGAGGGGTAAAGTACTGTTTTCTCTAAGTCTGAATGCTGCCCACACTGTGCCTGTGTGCTGCAGCTTATCTTCGCCTTTGGGAAGCTGCCGCTCGCCGATTCTCCCGGAGGCGAAGAAGCGGCTTCTTCGCACACAGAGCATTGTGGCGAGCGCAGGGAGCTCCTGAGAGCGGTTTGTGCCGAAAGAAGCCCGGGACCGGCACTTAGCTTCGGAGAGCTGCGTATCTGCGTCTTCTGCGTGTCTTGCCGCTCTACACTCAGCCAAAAGCTTTTCCACCATATCTTGCAAGGAGAAACTCTGCCAGGAAAGAAAACATCCAAAATCTTGTTCTAAAGCTCGCACGGGGGTCTGCAAAGAGTTTGGCAAGAATGAAAGGTAGTTGTCCAAAACTCGTTCTTTTCCAATAGAATAACCATGGAAAAGGCAGGAGAGTGGTAAAGTACTGTTTTCTCTAAGTCTGAATGCTGCCCACACTGTGCCTGTGTGCTGCAGCTTGCATCTTCGCCTTTGGGAAGCTGCCGCTCGCCGATTCTCCCGGAGGCGAAGAAGCGGCTTCTTCGCACACAGAGCATTGTGGCGAGCGCAGGGAGCTCCTGAGAGCGGTTTGTGCCGAAAGAAGCCCGGGACCGGCACTTAGCTTCGGAGAGCTGCGTATCTGCGTCTTCTGCGTGTCTTGCCGCTCTACACTCAGCAAAAAGCTTTTCCACCATATCTTGCAAGGAGAAACTCTGCCAGGAAAGAAAACACCCAAAATCTTGTTCTAAAGCTTGCACGGGGGTCTGCAAAGAGTTTGGCAAGAATGAAAGGTAGTTGTCCAAAACTCGTTCTTTTCCAATAGAAGAACCATGGAAAAGGCAGGAGAGGGGTAAAGTACTGTTTTCTCTAAGTCTGAATGCTGCCCACACTGTGCCTGTGTGCTGCAGCTTGCATCTTCGCCTTTGGGAAGCTGCCGCTCGCCGATTCTCCCGGAGGCGAAGAAGCGGCTTCTTCGCACACAGAGCATTGTGGCGAGCGCAGGGAGCTCCTGAGAGCGGTTTGTGCCGAAAGAAGCCCGGGACCGGCACTTAGCTTCGGAGAGCTGCGTATCTGCGTCTTCTGCGTGTCTTGCCGCTCTACACTCAGCAAAAAGCTTTTCCACCATATCTTGCAAGGAGAAACTCTGCCAGGAAAGAAAACATCCAAAATCTTGTTCTAAAGCTTGCACGGGGGTCTGCAAAGAGTTTGGCAAGAATGAAAGGTAGTTGTCCAAAACTCGTTCTTTTCCAATAGAATAACCATGGAAAAGGCAGGAGAGGGGTAAAGTACTGTTTTCTCTAAGTCTGAATGCTGCCCACACTGTGCCTGTGTGCTGCAGCTTGCATCTTCGCCTTTGGGAAGCTGCCGCTCGCCGATTCTCCCGGAGGCGAAGAAGCGGCTTCTTCGCACACAGAGCATTGTGGCGAGCGCAGGGAGCTCCTGAGAGCGGTTTGTGCCGAAAGAAGCCCGGGACCGGCACTTAGCTTCGGAGAGCTGCGTATCTGCGTCTTCTGCGTGTCTTGCCGCTCTACACTCAGCAAAAAGCTTTTCCACCATATCTTGCAAGGAGAAACTCTGCCAGGAAAGAAAACATCCCAAATCTTGTTCTAAAGCTCGCACGGGGGTCTGCAAAGAGTTTGGCAAGAATGAAAGGTAGTTGTCCAAAACTCATTCTTTTCCAATAGAATAACCATGGAAAAGGCAGGAGAGGGGTAAAGTACTGTTTTCTCTAAGTCTGAATGCTGCCCACACTGTGCCTGTGTGCTGCACCTTGCATCTTCGCCTTTGGGAAGCTGCCGCTGGCTGATTCTCCCGGAGGCGAAGAAGCGGCTTCTTCGCACACAGAGCATTGTGGCGAGCGCAGGGAGCTCCTGAGAGCGGTTTGTGCCGAAAGAAGCCCGGGACCGGCACTTAGCTTCGGAGAGCTGCGTATCTGCGTCTTCTGCGTGTCTTGCCGCTCTACACTCAGCAAAAAGCTTTTCCACCATATCTTGCAAGGAGAAACTCTGCCAGGAAAGAAAACATCCAAAATCTTGTTCTAAAGCTTGCACGGGGGTCTGCAAAGAGTTTGGCAAGAATGAAAGGTAGTTGTCCAAAACTCGTTCTTTTCCAATAGAATAAGCATGGAAAAGGCAGGAGAGGGGTAAAGTACTGTTTTCTCTAAGTCTGAATGCCTCCCACACTGTGCCTGTGTGCTGCAGCTTGCATCTTCGCCTTTGGGAAGCTGCCGCTGGCCGATTCTCCCGGAGGCGAAGAAGCGGCTTCTTCGCACACAGAGCATTGTGGCGAGCGCAGGGAGCTCCTGAGAGCGGTTTGTGCCGAAAGAAGCCCGGGACCGGCACTTAGCTTCGGAGAGCTGCGTATCTGCGTCTTCTGCGTGTCTTGCCGCTCTACACTCAGCAAAAAGCTTTTCCACCATATCTTGCAAGGAGAAACTCTGCCAGGAAAGAAAACATCCAAAATCTTGTTCTAAAGCTTGCACGGGGGTCTGCAAAGAGTTTGGCAAGAATGAAAGGTAGTTGTCCAAAACTCGTTCTTTTCCAATAGAAGAACCATGGAAAAGGCAGGAGAGGGGTAAAGTACTGTTTTCTCTAAGTCTGAATGCTGCCCACACTGTGCCTGTGTGCTGCAGCTTGCATCTTCGCCTTTGGGAAGCTGCCGCTCGCCGATTCTCCCGGAGGCGAAGAAGCGGCTTCTTCGCACACAGAGCATTGTGGCGAGCGCAGGGAGCTCCTGAGAGCGGTTTGTGCCGAAAGAAGCCCGGGACCGGCACTTAGCTTCGGAGAGCTGCGTATCTGCGTCTTCTGCGTGTCTTGCCGCTCTACACTCAGCAAAAAGCTTTTCCACCATATCTTGCAAGGAGAAACTCTGCCAGGAAAGAAAACACCCAAAATCTTGTTCTAAAGCTTGCACGGGGGTCTGCAAAGAGTTTGGCAAGAATGAAAGGTAGTTGTCCAAAACTCGTTCTTTTCCAATAGAAGAACCATGGAAAAGGCAGGAGAGGGGTAAAGTACTGTTTTCTCTAAGTCTGAATGCTGCCCACACTGTGCCTGTGTGCTGCAGCTTGCATCTTCGCCTTTGGGAAGCTGCCGCTGGCCGATTCTCCCGGAGGCGAAGAAGCGGCTTCTTCGCACACAGAGCATTGTGGCGAGCGCAGGGAGCTCCTGAGAGCGGTTTGTGCCGAAAGAAGCCCGGGACCGGCACTTAGCTTCGGAGAGCTGCGTATCTGCGTCTTCTGCGTGTCTTGCCGCTCTACACTCAGCAAAAAGCTTTTCCACCATATCTTGCAAGGAGAAACTCTGCCAGGAAAGAAAACATCCCAAATCTTGTTCTAAAGCTTGCACGGGGGTCTGCAAAGAGTTTGGCAAGAATGAAAGGTAGTTGTCCAAAACTCGTTCTTTTCCAATAGAATAACCATGGAAAAGGCAGGAGAGGGGTAAAGTACTGTTTTCTCTAAGTCTGAATGCTGCCCACACTGTGCCTGTGTGCTGCAGCTTGCATCTTCGCCTTTGGGAAGCTGCCGCTCGCCGATTCTCCCGGAGGCGAAGAAGCGGCTTCTTCGCACACAGAGCATTGTGGTGAGCGCAGGGAGCTCCTGAGAGCGGTTTGTGCCGAAAGAAGCCCGGGACCGGCACTTAGCTTCGGAGAGCTGCGTATCTGCGTCTTCTGCGTGTCTTGCCGCTCTACACTCAGCAAAAAGCTTTTCCACCATATCTTGCAAGGAGAAACTCTGCCAGGAAAGAAAACATCCAAAATCTTCTTCTAAAGCTTGCACGGGGGTCTGCAAAGAGTTTGGCAAGAATGAAAGGTAGTTGTCCAAAACTCGTTCTTTTCCAATAGAAGAACCATGGAAAAGGCAGGAGAGGGGTAAAGTACTGTTTTCTCTAAGTCTGAATGCTGCCCACACTGTGCCTGTGTGCTGCAGCTTGCATCTTCGCCTTTGGGAAGCTGCCGCTCGCCGATTCTCCCGGAGGCGAAGAAGCGGCTTCTTCGCACACAGAGCATTGTGGCGAGCGCAGGGAGCTCCTGAGAGCGGTTTGTGCCGAAAGAAGCCCGGGACCGGCACTTAGCTTCGGAGAGCTGCGTATCTGCGTCTTCTGCGTGTCTTGCCGCTCTACACTCAGCAAAAAGCTTTTCCACCATATCTTGCAAGGAGAAACTCTGCCAGGAAAGAAAACATCCCAAATCTTGTTCTAAAGCTTGCACGGGGGTCTGCAAAGAGTTTGGCAAGAATGAAAGGTAGTTGTCCAAAACTCGTTCTTTTCCAATAGAATAACCATGGAAAAGGCAGGAGAGGGGTAAAGTACTGTTTTCTCTAAGTCTGAATGCTGCCCACACTGTGCCTGTGTGCTGCAGCTTGCATCTTCGCCTTTGGGAAGCTGCCGCTCGCCGATTCTCCCGGAGGCGAAGAAGCGGCTTCTTCGCACACAGAGCATTGTGGCGAGCGCAGGGAGCTCCTGAGAGCGGTTTGTGCCGAAAGAAGCCCGGGACCGGCACTTAGCTTCGGAGAGCTGCGTATCTGCGTCTTCTGCGTGTCTTGCCGCTCTACACTCAGCAAAAAGCTTTTCCACCATATCTTGCAAGGAGAAACTCTGCCAGGAAAGAAAACATCCCAAATCTTCTTCTAAAGCTTGCACGGGGGTCTGCAAAGAGTTTGGCAAGAATGAAAGGTAGTTGTCCAAAACTCGTTCTTTTCCAATAGAAGAACCATGGAAAAGGCAGGAGAGGGGTAAAGTACTGTTTTCTCTAAGTCTGAATGCTGCCCACACTGTGCCTGTGTGCTGCAGCTTGCATCTTCGCCTTTGGGAAGCTGCCGCTCGCCGATTCTCCCGGAGGCGAAGAAGCGGCTTCTTCGCACACAGAGCATTGTGGCGAGCGCAGGGAGCTCCTGAGAGCGGTTTGTGCCGAAAGAAGCCCGGGACCGGCACTTAGCTTCGGAGAGCTGCGTATCTGCGTCTTCTGCGTGTCTTGCCGCTCTACACTCAGCCAAAAGCTTTTCCAGCATATCTTGCAAGGAGAAACTCTGCCAGGAAAGAAAACATCCAAAATCTTGTTCTAAAGCTTGCACGGGGGTCTGCAAAGAGTTTGGCAAGAATGAAAGGTAGTTGTCCAAAACTCGTTCTTTTCCAATAGAATAACCATGGAAAAGGCAGGAGAGGGGTAAAGTACTGTTTTCTCTAAGTCTGAATGCTGCCCACACTGTGCCTGTGTGCTGCAGCTTGCATCTTCGCCTTTGGGAAGCTGCCGCTCGCCGATTCTCCCGGAGGCGAAGAAGCGGCTTCTTCGCACACAGAGCATTGTGGCGAGCGCAGGGAGCTCCTGAGAGCGGTTTGTGCCGAAAGAAGCCCGGGACCGGCACTTAGCTTCGGAGAGCTGCGTATCTGCGTCTTCTGCGTGTCTTGCCGCTCTACACTCAGCAAAAAGCTTTTCCACCATATCTTGCAAGGAGAAACTCTGCCAGGAAAGAAAACATCCAAAATCTTCTTCTAAAGCTTGCACGGGGGTCTGCAAAGAGTTTGGCAAGAATGAAAGGTAGTTGTCCAAAACTCGTTCTTTTCCAATAGAAGAACCATGGAAAAGGCAGGAGAGGGGTAAAGTACTGTTTTCTCTAAGTCTGAATGCTGCCCACACTGTGCCTGTGTGCTGCAGCTTGCATCTTCGCCTTTGGGAAGCTGCCGCTCGCCGATTCTCCCGGAGGCGAAGAAGCGGCTTCTTCGCACACAGAGCATTGTGGCGAGCGCAGGGAGCTCCTGAGAGCGGTTTGTGCCGAAAGAAGCCCGGGACCGGCACTTAGCTTCGGAGAGCTGCGTATCTGCGTCTTCTGCGTGTCTTGCCGCTCTACACTCAGCAAAAAGCTTTTCCACCATATCTTGCAAGGAGAAACTCTGCCAGGAAAGAAAACATCCAAAATCTTGTTCTAAAGCTTGCACGGGGGTCTGCAAAGAGTTTGGCAAGAATGAAAGGTAGTTGTCCAAAACTCGTTCTTTTCCAATAGAATAACCATGGAAAAGGCAGGAGAGGGGTAAAGTACTGTTTTCTCTAAGTCTGAAGGCTGCCCACACTGTGCCTGTGTGCTGCAGCTTGCATCTTCGCCTTTGGGAAGCTGCCGCTCGCCGATTCTCCCGGAGGCGAAGAAGCGGCTTCTTCGCACACAGAGCATTGTGGCGAGCGCAGGGAGCTCCTGAGAGCGGTTTGTGCCGAAAGAAGCCCGGGACCGGCACTTAGCTTCGGAGAGCTGCGTATCTGCGTCTTCTGCGTGTCTTGCCGCTCTACACTCAGCAAAAAGCTTTTCCACCATATCTTGCAAGGAGAAACTCTGCCAGGAAAGAAAACATCCCAAATCTTGTTCTAAAGCTTGCACGGAGGTCTGCAAAGAGTTTGGCAAGAATGAAAGGTAGTTGTCCAAAACTCGTTCTTTTCCAATAGAATAACCATGGAAAAGGCAGGAGAGGGGTAAAGTACTGTTTTCTCTAAGTCTGAATGCCTCCCACACTGTGCCTGTGTGCTGCAGCTTGCATCTTCGCCTTTGGGAAGCTGCCGCTGGCCGATTCTCCCGGAGGCGAAGAAGCGGCTTCTTCGCACACAGAGCATTGTGGCGAGCGCAGGGAGCTCCTGAGAGCGGTTTGTGCCGAAAGAAGCCCGGGACCGGCACTTAGCTTCGGAGAGCTGCGTATCTGCGTCTTCTGCGTGTCTTGCCGCTCTACACTCAGCCAAAAGCTTTTCCAGCATATCTTGCAAGGAGAAACTCTGCCAGGAAAGAAAACATCCAAAATCTTGTTCTAAAGCTTGCACGGGGGTCTGCAAAGAGTTTGGCAAGAATGAAAGGTAGTTGTCCAAAACTCGTTCTTTTCCAATAGAATAACCATGGAAAAGGCAGGAGAGGGGTAAAGTTCTGTTTTCTCCAAGTCTGAATGCTGCCCACACTGTGCCTGTGTGCTGCAGCTTGCATCTTCGCCTTTGGGAAGCTGCCGCTCGCCGATTCTCCCGGAGGCGAAGAAGCGGCTTCTTCGCACACAGAGCATTGTGGCGAGCGCAGGGAGCTCCTGAGAGCGGTTTGTGCCGAAAGAAGCCCGGGACCGGCACTTAGCTTCGGAGAGCTGCGTATCTGCGTCTTCTGCGTGTCTTGCCGCTCTACACTCAGCAAAAAGCTTTTCCACCATATCTTGCAAGGAGAAACTCTGCCAGGAAAGAAAACATCCAAAATCTTGTTCTAAAGCTTGCACGGGGGTCTGCAAAGAGTTTGGCAAGAATGAAAGGTAGTTGTCCAAAACTCGTTCTTTTCCAATAGAATAACCATGGAAAAGGCAGGAGAGGGGTAAAGTACTGTTTTCTCTAAGTCTGAATGCTGCCCACACTGTGCCTGTGTGCTGCAGCTTGCATCTTCGCCTTTGGGAAGCTGCCGCTCGCCGATTCTCCCGCAGGCGAAGAAGCGGCTTCTTCGAAAACAGAGCATTGTGGCGAGCGCAGGGAGCTCCTGAGAGCGGTTTGTGCCGAAAGAAGCCCGGGACCGGCACTTAGCTTCGGAGAGCTGCGTATCTGCGTCTTCTGCGTGTCTTGCCGCTCTACACTCAGCAAAAAGCTTTTCCACCATATCTTGCAAGGAGAAACTCTGCCAGGAAAGAAAACATCCAAAATCTTGTTCTAAAGCTTGCACGGGGGTCTGCAAAGAGTTTGGCAAGAATGAAAGGTAGTTGTCCAAAACTCGTTCTTTTCCAATAGAATAACCATGGAAAAGGCAGGAGAGGGGTAAAGTACTGTTTTCTCTAAGTCTGAATGCTGCCCACACTGTGCCTGTGTGCTGCAGCTTGCATCTTCGCCTTTGGGAAGCTGCCGCTCGCCGATTCTCCCGGAGGCGAAGAAGCGGCTTCTTCGCACACAGAGCATTGTGGCGAGCGCAGGGAGCTCCTGAGAGCGGTTTGTGCCGAAAGAAGCCCGGGACCGGCACTTAGCTTCGGAGAGCTGCGTATCTGCGTCTTCTGTGTGTCTTGCCGCTCTACACTCAGCAAAAAGCTTTTCCACCATATCTTGCAAGGAGAAACTCTGCCAGGAAAGAAAACATCCCAAATCTTGTTCTAAAGCTTGCACGGGGGTCTGCAAAGAGTTTGGCAAGAATGAAAGGTAGTTGTCCAAAACTCGTTCTTTTCCAATAGAATAACCATGGAAAAGGCAGGAGAGGGGTAAAGTACTGTTTTCTCTAAGTCTGAATGCTGCCCACACTGTGCCTGTGTGCTGCAGCTTGCATCTTCGCCTTTGGGAAGCTGCCGCTCGCCGATTCTCCCGGAGGCGAAGAAGCGGCTTCTTCGCACACAGAGCATTGTGGCGAGCGCAGGGAGCTCCTGAGAGCGGTTTGTGCCGAAAGAAGCCCGGGACCGGCACTTAGCTTCGGAGAGCTGCGTATCTGCGTCTTCTGCGTGTCTTGCCGCTCTACACTCAGCAAAAAGCTTTTCCACCATATCTTGCAAGGAGAAACTCTGCCAGGAAAGAAAACATCCAAAATCTTCTTCTAAAGCTTGCACGGGGGTCTGCAAAGAGTTTGGCAAGAATGAAAGGTAGTTGTCCAAAACTCGTTCTTTTCCAATAGAAGAACCATGGAAAAGGCAGGAGAGGGGTAAAGTACTGTTTTCTCTAAGTCTGAATGCTGCCCACACTGTGCCTGTGTGCTGCAGCTTGCATCTTCGCCTTTGGGAAGCTGCCGCTCGCCGATTCTCCCGGAGGCGAAGAAGCGGCTTCTTCGCACACAGAGCATTGTGGCGAGCGCAGGGAGCTCCTGAGAGCGGTTTGTGCCGAAAGAAGCCCGGGACCGGCACTTAGCTTCGGAGAGCTGCGTATCTGCGTCTTCTGCGTGTCTTGCCGCTCTACACTCAGCCAAAAGCTTTTCCACCATATCTTGCAAGGAGAAACTCTGCCAGGAAAGAAAACATCCAAAATCTTGTTCTAAAGCTTGCACGGGGGTCTGCAAAGAGTTTGGCAAGAATGAAAGGTAGTTGTCCAAAACTCGTTCTTTTCCAATAGAATAACCATGGAAAAGGCAGGAGAGGGGTAAAGTACTGTTTTCTCTAAGTCTGAATGCTGCCCACACTGTGCCTGTGTGCTGCAGCTTGCATCTTCGCCTTTGGGAAGCTGCCGCTCGCCGATTCTCCCGGAGGCGAAGAAGCGGCTTCTTCGCACACAGAGCATTGTGGCGAGCGCAGGGAGCTCCTGAGAGCGGTTTGTGCCGAAAGAAGCCCGGGACCGGCACTTAGCTTCGGAGAGCTGCGTATCTGCGTCTTCTGCGTGTCTTGCCGCTCTACACTCAGCAAAAAGCTTTTCCACCATATCTTGCAAGGAGAAACTCTGCCAGGAAAGAAAACATCCCAAATCTTGTTCTAAAGCTCGCACGGGGGTCTGCAAAGAGTTTGGCAAGAATGAAAGGTAGTTGTCCAAAACTCGTTCTTTTCCAATAGAATAAGCATGGAAAAGGCAGGAGAGGGGTAAAGTACTGTTTTCTCTAAGTCTGAATGCTGCCCACACTGTGCCTGTGTGCTGCACCTTGCATCTTCGCCTTTGGGAAGCTGCCGCTCGCCGATTCTCCCGGAGGCGAAGAAGCGGCTTCTTCGCACACAGAGCATTGTGGCGAGCGCAGGGAGCTCCTGAGAGCGGTTTGTGCCGAAAGAAGCCCGGGACCGGCACTTAGCTTCGGAGAGCTGCGTATCTGCGTCTTCTGCGTGTCTTGCCGCTCTACACTCAGCAAAAAGCTTTTCCACCATATCTTGCAAGGAGAAACTCTGCCAGGAAAGAAAACATCCCAAATCTTGTTCTAAAGCTTGCACGGGGGTCTGCAAAGAGTTTGGCAAGAATGAAAGGTAGTTGTCCAAAACTCGTTCTTTTCCAATAGAATAACCATGGAAAAGGCAGGAGAGGGGTAAAGTACTGTTTTCTCTAAGTCTGAATGCTGCCCACACTGTGCCTGTGTGCTGCAGCTTGCATCTTCGCCTTTGGGAAGCTGCCGCTCGCCGATTCTCCCGGAGGCGAAGAAGCGGCTTCTTCGCACACAGAGCATTGTGGCGAGCGCAGGGAGCTCCTGAGAGCGGTTTGTGCCGAAAGAAGCCCGGGACCGGCACTTAGCTTCGGAGAGCTGCGTATCTGCGTCTTCTGCGTGTCTTGCCGCTCTACACTCAGCAAAAAGCTTTTCCACCATATCTTGCAAGGAGAAACTCTGCCAGGAAAGAAAACATCCCAAATCTTCTTCTAAAGCTTGCACGGGGGTCTGCAAAGAGTTTGGCAAGAATGAAAGGTAGTTGTCCAAAACTCGTTCTTTTCCAATAGAAGAACCATGGAAAAGGCAGGAGAGGGGTAAAGTACTGTTTTCTCTAAGTCTGAATGCTGCCCACACTGTGCCTGTGTGCTGCAGCTTGCATCTTCGCCTTTGGGAAGCTGCCGCTCGCCGATTCTCCCGGAGGCGAAGAAGCGGCTTCTTCGCACACAGAGCATTGTGGCGAGCGCAGGGAGCTCCTGAGAGCGGTTTGTGCCGAAAGAAGCCCGGGACCGGCACTTAGCTTCGGAGAGCTGCGTATCTGCGTCTTCTGCGTGTCTTGCCGCTCTACACTCAGCCAAAAGCTTTTCCAGCATATCTTGCAAGGAGAAACTCTGCCAGGAAAGAAAACATCCAAAATCTTGTTCTAAAGCTTGCACGGGGGTCTGCAAAGAGTTTGGCAAGAATGAAAGGTAGTTGTCCAAAACTCGTTCTTTTCCAATAGAATAACCATGGAAAAGGCAGGAGAGGGGTAAAGTACTGTTTTCTCTAAGTCTGAATGCTGCCCACACTGTGCCTGTGTGCTGCAGCTTGCATCTTCGCCTTTGGGAAGCTGCCGCTCGCCGATTCTCCCGGAGGCGAAGAAGCGGCTTCTTCGCACACAGAGCATTGTGGCGAGCGCAGGGAGCTCCTGAGAGCGGTTTGTGCCGAAAGAAGCCCGGGACCGGCACTTAGCTTCGGAGAGCTGCGTATCTGCGTCTTCTGCGTGTCTTGCCGCTCTACACTCAGCAAAAAGCTTTTCCACCATATCTTGCAAGGAGAAACTCTGCCAGGAAAGAAAACATCCAAAATCTTCTTCTAAAGCTTGCACGGGGGTCTGCAAAGAGTTTGGCAAGAATGAAAGGTAGTTGTCCAAAACTCGTTCTTTTCCAATAGAAGAACCATGGAAAAGGCAGGAGAGGGGTAAAGTACTGTTTTCTCTAAGTCTGAATGCTGCCCACACTGTGCCTGTGTGCTGCAGCTTGCATCTTCGCCTTTGGGAAGCTGCCGCTCGCCGATTCTCCCGGAGGCGAAGAAGCGGCTTCTTCGCACACAGAGCATTGTGGCGAGCGCAGGGAGCTCCTGAGAGCGGTTTGTGCCGAAAGAAGCCCGGGACCGGCACTTAGCTTCGGAGAGCTGCGTATCTGCGTCTTCTGCGTGTCTTGCCGCTCTACACTCAGCAAAAAGCTTTTCCACCATATCTTGCAAGGAGAAACTCTGCCAGGAAAGAAAACATCCAAAATCTTGTTCTAAAGCTTGCACGGGGGTCTGCAAAGAGTTTGGCAAGAATGAAAGGTAGTTGTCCAAAACTCGTTCTTTTCCAATAGAATAACCATGGAAAAGGCAGGAGAGGGGTAAAGTACTGTTTTCTCTAAGTCTGAAGGCTGCCCACACTGTGCCTGTGTGCTGCAGCTTGCATCTTCGCCTTTGGGAAGCTGCCGCTCGCCGATTCTCCCGGAGGCGAAGAAGCGGCTTCTTCGCACACAGAGCATTGTGGCGAGCGCAGGGAGCTCCTGAGAGCGGTTTGTGCCGAAAGAAGCCCGGGACCGGCACTTAGCTTCGGAGAGCTGCGTATCTGCGTCTTCTGCGTGTCTTGCCGCTCTACACTCAGCAAAAAGCTTTTCCACCATATCTTGCAAGGAGAAACTCTGCCAGGAAAGAAAACATCCCAAATCTTGTTCTAAAGCTTGCACGGAGGTCTGCAAAGAGTTTGGCAAGAATGAAAGGTAGTTGTCCAAAACTCGTTCTTTTCCAATAGAATAACCATGGAAAAGGCAGGAGAGGGGTAAAGTACTGTTTTCTCTAAGTCTGAATGCCTCCCACACTGTGCCTGTGTGCTGCAGCTTGCATCTTCGCCTTTGGGAAGCTGCCGCTGGCCGATTCTCCCGGAGGCGAAGAAGCGGCTTCTTCGCACACAGAGCATTGTGGCGAGCGCAGGGAGCTCCTGAGAGCGGTTTGTGCCGAAAGAAGCCCGGGACCGGCACTTAGCTTCGGAGAGCTGCGTATCTGCGTCTTCTGCGTGTCTTGCCGCTCTACACTCAGCCAAAAGCTTTTCCAGCATATCTTGCAAGGAGAAACTCTGCCAGGAAAGAAAACATCCAAAATCTTGTTCTAAAGCTTGCACGGGGGTCTGCAAAGAGTTTGGCAAGAATGAAAGGTAGTTGTCCAAAACTCGTTCTTTTCCAATAGAATAACCATGGAAAAGGCAGGAGAGGGGTAAAGTTCTGTTTTCTCCAAGTCTGAATGCTGCCCACACTGTGCCTGTGTGCTGCAGCTTGCATCTTCGCCTTTGGGAAGCTGCCGCTCGCCGATTCTCCCGGAGGCGAAGAAGCGGCTTCTTCGCACACAGAGCATTGTGGCGAGCGCAGGGAGCTCCTGAGAGCGGTTTGTGCCGAAAGAAGCCCGGGACCGGCACTTAGCTTCGGAGAGCTGCGTATCTGCGTCTTCTGCGTGTCTTGCCGCTCTACACTCAGCAAAAAGCTTTTCCACCATATCTTGCAAGGAGAAACTCTGCCAGGAAAGAAAACATCCAAAATCTTGTTCTAAAGCTTGCACGGGGGTCTGCAAAGAGTTTGGCAAGAATGAAAGGTAGTTGTCCAAAACTCGTTCTTTTCCAATAGAATAACCATGGAAAAGGCAGGAGAGGGGTAAAGTACTGTTTTCTCTAAGTCTGAATGCTGCCCACACTGTGCCTGTGTGCTGCAGCTTGCATCTTCGCCTTTGGGAAGCTGCCGCTCGCCGATTCTCCCGCAGGCGAAGAAGCGGCTTCTTCGAAAACAGAGCATTGTGGCGAGCGCAGGGAGCTCCTGAGAGCGGTTTGTGCCGAAAGAAGCCCGGGACCGGCACTTAGCTTCGGAGAGCTGCGTATCTGCGTCTTCTGCGTGTCTTGCCGCTCTACACTCAGCAAAAAGCTTTTCCACCATATCTTGCAAGGAGAAACTCTGCCAGGAAAGAAAACATCCAAAATCTTGTTCTAAAGCTTGCACGGGGGTCTGCAAAGAGTTTGGCAAGAATGAAAGGTAGTTGTCCAAAACTCGTTCTTTTCCAATAGAATAACCATGGAAAAGGCAGGAGAGGGGTAAAGTACTGTTTTCTCTAAGTCTGAATGCTGCCCACACTGTGCCTGTGTGCTGCAGCTTGCATCTTCGCCTTTGGGAAGCTGCCGCTCGCCGATTCTCCCGGAGGCGAAGAAGCGGCTTCTTCGCACACAGAGCATTGTGGCGAGCGCAGGGAGCTCCTGAGAGCGGTTTGTGCCGAAAGAAGCCCGGGACCGGCACTTAGCTTCGGAGAGCTGCGTATCTGCGTCTTCTGTGTGTCTTGCCGCTCTACACTCAGCAAAAAGCTTTTCCACCATATCTTGCAAGGAGAAACTCTGCCAGGAAAGAAAACATCCCAAATCTTGTTCTAAAGCTTGCACGGGGGTCTGCAAAGAGTTTGGCAAGAATGAAAGGTAGTTGTCCAAAACTCGTTCTTTTCCAATAGAATAACCATGGAAAAGGCAGGAGAGGGGTAAAGTACTGTTTTCTCTAAGTCTGAATGCTGCCCACACTGTGCCTGTGTGCTGCAGCTTGCATCTTCGCCTTTGGGAAGCTGCCGCTCGCCGATTCTCCCGGAGGCGAAGAAGCGGCTTCTTCGCACACAGAGCATTGTGGCGAGCGCAGGGAGCTCCTGAGAGCGGTTTGTGCCGAAAGAAGCCCGGGACCGGCACTTAGCTTCGGAGAGCTGCGTATCTGCGTCTTCTGCGTGTCTTGCCGCTCTACACTCAGCAAAAAGCTTTTCCACCATATCTTGCAAGGAGAAACTCTGCCAGGAAAGAAAACATCCAAAATCTTCTTCTAAAGCTTGCACGGGGGTCTGCAAAGAGTTTGGCAAGAATGAAAGGTAGTTGTCCAAAACTCGTTCTTTTCCAATAGAAGAACCATGGAAAAGGCAGGAGAGGGGTAAAGTACTGTTTTCTCTAAGTCTGAATGCTGCCCACACTGTGCCTGTGTGCTGCAGCTTGCATCTTCGCCTTTGGGAAGCTGCCGCTCGCCGATTCTCCCGGAGGCGAAGAAGCGGCTTCTTCGCACACAGAGCATTGTGGCGAGCGCAGGGAGCTCCTGAGAGCGGTTTGTGCCGAAAGAAGCCCGGGACCGGCACTTAGCTTCGGAGAGCTGCGTATCTGCGTCTTCTGCGTGTCTTGCCGCTCTACACTCAGCCAAAAGCTTTTCCACCATATCTTGCAAGGAGAAACTCTGCCAGGAAAGAAAACATCCAAAATCTTGTTCTAAAGCTTGCACGGGGGTCTGCAAAGAGTTTGGCAAGAATGAAAGGTAGTTGTCCAAAACTCGTTCTTTTCCAATAGAATAACCATGGAAAAGGCAGGAGAGGGGTAAAGTACTGTTTTCTCTAAGTCTGAATGCTGCCCACACTGTGCCTGTGTGCTGCAGCTTGCATCTTCGCCTTTGGGAAGCTGCCGCTCGCCGATTCTCCCGGAGGCGAAGAAGCGGCTTCTTCGCACACAGAGCATTGTGGCGAGCGCAGGGAGCTCCTGAGAGCGGTTTGTGCCGAAAGAAGCCCGGGACCGGCACTTAGCTTCGGAGAGCTGCGTATCTGCGTCTTCTGCGTGTCTTGCCGCTCTACACTCAGCAAAAAGCTTTTCCACCATATCTTGCAAGGAGAAACTCTGCCAGGAAAGAAAACATCCCAAATCTTGTTCTAAAGCTCGCACGGGGGTCTGCAAAGAGTTTGGCAAGAATGAAAGGTAGTTGTCCAAAACTCGTTCTTTTCCAATAGAATAAGCATGGAAAAGGCAGGAGAGGGGTAAAGTACTGTTTTCTCTAAGTCTGAATGCTGCCCACACTGTGCCTGTGTGCTGCACCTTGCATCTTCGCCTTTGGGAAGCTGCCGCTCGCCGATTCTCCCGGAGGCGAAGAAGCGGCTTCTTCGCACACAGAGCATTGTGGCGAGCGCAGGGAGCTCCTGAGAGCGGTTTGTGCCGAAAGAAGCCCGGGACCGGCACTTAGCTTCGGAGAGCTGCGTATCTGCGTCTTCTGCGTGTCTTGCCGCTCTACACTCAGCAAAAAGCTTTTCCAGCATATCTTGCAAGGAGAAACTCTGCCAGGAAAGAAAACATCCAAAATCTTGTTCTAAAGCTTGCACGGGGGTCTGCAAAGAGTTTGGCAAGAATGAAAGGTAGTTGTCCAAAACTCGTTCTTTTCCAATAGAATAACCATGGAAAAGGCAGGAGAGGGGTAAAGTACTGTTTTCTCTAAGTCTGAATGCTGCCCACACTGTGCCTGTGTGCTGCACCTTGCATCTTCGCCTTTGGGAAGCTGCCGCTCGCTGATTCTCCCGGAGGCGAAGAAGCGGCTTCTTCGCACACAGAGCATTGTGGCGAGCGCAGGGAGCTCCTGAGAGCGGTTTGTGCCGAAAGAAGCCCGGGACCGGCACTTAGCTTCGGAGAGCTGCGTATCTGCGTCTTCTGCGTGTCTTGCCGCTCTACACTCAGCAAAAAGCTTTTCCACCATATCTTGCAAGGAGAAACTCTGCCAGGAAAGAAAACATCCAAAATCTTGTTCTAAAGCTTGCACGGGGGTCTGCAAAGAGTTTGGCAAGAATGAAAGGTAGTTGTCCAAAACTCGTTCTTTTCCAATAGAATAACCATGGAAAAGGCAGGAGAGGGGTAAAGTACTGTTTTCTCTAAGTCTGAATGCTGCCCACACTGTGCCTGTGTGCTGCAGCTTGCATCTTCGCCTTTGGGAAGCTGCCGCTCGCCGATTCTCCCGGAGGCGAAGAAGCGGCTTCTTCGCACACAGAGCATTGTGGCGAGCGCAGGGAGCTCCTGAGAGCGGTTTGTGCCGAAAGAAGCCCGGGACCGGCACTTAGCTTCGGAGAGCTGCGTATCTGCGTCTTCTGCGTGTCTTGCCGCTCTACACTCAGCAAAAAGCTTTTCCACCATATCTTGCAAGGAGAAACTCTGCCAGGAAAGAAAACATCCAAAATCTTGTTCTAAAGCTTGCACGGGGGTCTGCAAAGAGTTTGGCAAGAATGAAAGGTAGTTGTCCAAAACTCGTTCTTTTCCAATAGAATAACCATGGAAAAGGCAGGAGAGTGGTAAAGTACTGTTTTCTCTAAGTCTGAAGGCTGCCCACACTGTGCCTGTGTGCTGCAGCTTATCTTCGCCTTTGGGAAGCTGCCGCTCGCCGATTCTCCCGGAGGCGAAGAAGCGGCTTCTTCGCACACAGAGCATTGTGGCGAGCGCAGGGAGCTCCTGAGAGCGGTTTGTGCCGAAAGAAGCCCGGGACCGGCACTTAGCTTCGGAGAGCTGCGTATCTGCGTCTTCTGCGTGTCTTGCCGCTCTACACTCAGCCAAAAGCTTTTCCACCATATCTTGCAAGGAGAAACTCTGCCAGGAAAGAAAACACCCAAAATCTTGTTCTAAAGCTTGCACGGGGGTCTGCAAAGAGTTTGGCAAGAATGAAAGGTAGTTGTCCAAAACTCGTTCTTTTCCAATAGAAGAACCATGGAAAAGGCAGGAGAGGGGTAAAGTACTGTTTTCTCTAAGTCTGAATGCTGCCCACACTGTGCCTGTGTGCTGCAGCTTGCATCTTCGCCTTTGGGAAGCTGCCGCTCGCCGATTCTCCCGGAGGCGAAGAAGCGGCTTCTTCGCACACAGAGCATTGTGGCGAGCGCAGGGAGCTCCTGAGAGCGGTTTGTGCCGAAAGAAGCCCGGGACCGGCACTTAGCTTCGGAGAGCTGCGTATCTGCGTCTTCTGCGTGTCTTGCCGCTCTACACTCAGCAAAAAGCTTTTCCACCATATCTTGCAAGGAGAAACTCTGCCAGGAAAGAAAACATCCCAAATCTTGTTCTAAAGCTCGCACGGGGGTCTGCAAAGAGTTTGGCAAGAATGAAAGGTAGTTGTCCAAAACTCGTTCTTTTCCAATAGAATAAGCATGGAAAAGGCAGGAGAGGGGTAAAGTACTGTTTTCTCTAAGTCTGAATGCTGCCCACACTGTGCCTGTGTGGTGCAGCTTGCATCTTCGCCTTTGGGAAGCTGCCGCTCGCCGATTCTCCCGGAGGCGAAGAAGCGGCTTCTTCGCACACAGAGCATTGTGGCGAGCGCAGGGAGCTCCTGAGAGCGGTTTGTGCCGAAAGAAGCCCGGGACCGGCACTTAGCTTCGGAGAGCTGCGTATCTGCGTCTTCTGCGTGTCTTGCCGCTCTACACTCAGCAAAAAGCTTTTCCACCATATCTTGCAAGGAGAAACTCTGCCAGGAAAGAAAACATCCAAAATCTTGTTCTAAAGCTTGCACGGGGGTCTGCAAAGAGTTTGGCAAGAATGAAAGGTAGTTGTCCAAAACTCGTTCTTTTCCAATAGAAGAACCATGGAAAAGGCAGGAGAGGGGTAAAGTACTGTTTTCTCTAAGTCTGAATGCTGCCCACAGTGTGCCTGTGTGCTGCAGCTTGCATCTTCGCCTTTGGGAAGCTGCCGCTCGCCGATTCTCCCGGAGGCGAAGAAGCGGCTTCTTCGCACACAGAGCATTGTGGCGAGCGCAGGGAGCTCCTGAGAGCGGTTTGTGCCGAAAGAAGCCCGGGACCGGCACTTAGCTTCGGAGAGCTGCGTATCTGCGTCTTCTGCGTGTCTTGCCGCTCTACACTCAGCAAAAAGCTTTTCCACCATATCTTGCAAGGAGAAACTCTGCCAGGAAAGAAAACATCCAAAATCTTGTTCTAAAGCTTGCACGGGGGTCTGCAAAGAGTTTGGCAAGAATGAAAGGTAGTTGTCCAAAACTCGTTCTTTTCCAATAGAATAACCATGGAAAAGGCAGGAGAGTGGTAAAGTACTGTTTTCTCTAAGTCTGAATGCTGCCCACACTGTGCCTGTGTGCTGCAGCTTATCTTCGCCTTTGGGAAGCTGCCGCTCGCCGATTCTCCCGGAGGCGAAGAAGCGGCTTCTTCGCACACAGAGCATTGTGGCGAGCGCAGGGAGCTCCTGAGAGCGGTTTGTGCCGAAAGAAGCCCGGGACCGGCACTTAGCTTCGGAGAGCTGCGTATCTGCGTCTTCTGCGTGTCTTGCCGCTCTACACTCAGCCAAAAGCTTTTCCACCATATCTTGCAAGGAGAAACTCTGCCAGGAAAGAAAACATCCAAAATCTTGTTCTAAAGCTCGCACGGGGGTCTGCAAAGAGTTTGGCAAGAATGAAAGGTAGTTGTCCAAAACTCGTTCTTTTCCAATAGAATAACCATGGAAAAGGCAGGAGAGTGGTAAAGTACTGTTTTCTCTAAGTCTGAATGCTGCCCACACTGTGCCTGTGTGCTGCAGCTTGCATCTTCGCCTTTGGGAAGCTGCCGCTCGCTGATTCTCCCGGAGGCGAAGTAGCGGCTTCTTCGCACACAGAGCATTGTGGCGAGCGCAGGGAGCTCCTGAGAGCGGTTTGTGCCGAAAGAAGCCCGGGACCGGCACTTAGCTTCGGAGAGCTGCGTATCTGCGTCTTCTGCGTGTCTTGCCGCTCTACACTCAGCAAAAAGCTTTTCCACCATATCTTGCAAGGAGAAACTCTGCCAGGAAAGAAAACACCCAAAATCTTGTTCTAAAGCTCGCACGGGGGTCTGCAAAGAGTTTGGCAAGAATGAAAGGTAGTTGTCCAAAACTCGTTCTTTTCCAATAGAAGAACCATGGAAAAGGCAGGAGAGGGGTAAAGTACTGTTTTCTCTAAGTCTGAATGCTGCCCACACTGTGCCTGTGTGCTGCACCTTGCATCTTCGCCTTTGGGAAGCTGCCGCTCGCCGATTCTCCCGGAGGCGAAGAAGCGGCTTCTTCGCACACAGAGCATTGTGGCGAGCGCAGGGAGCTCCTGAGAGCGGTTTGTGCCGAAAGAAGCCCGGGACCGGCACTTAGCTTCGGAGAGCTGCGTATCTGCGTCTTCTGCGTGTCTTGCCGCTCTACACTCAGCAAAAAGCTTTTCCACCATATCTTGCAAGGAGAAACTCTGCCAGGAAAGAAAACATCCCAAATCTTGTTCTAAAGCTCGCACGGGGGTCTGCAAAGAGTTTGGCAAGAATGAAAGGTAGTTGTCCAAAACTCGTTCTTTTCCAATAGAATAACCATGGAAAAGGCAGGAGAGGGGTAAAGTACTGTTTTCTCTAAGTCTGAATGCTGCCCACACTGTGCCTGTGTGCTGCACCTTGCATCTTCGCCTTTGGGAAGCTGCCGCTCGCCGATTCTCCCGGAGGCGAAGAAGCGGCTTCTTCGCACACAGAGCATTGTGGCGAGCGCAGGGAGCTCCTGAGAGCGGTTTGTGCCGAAAGAAGCCCGGGACCGGCACTTAGCTTCGGAGAGCTGCGTATCTGCGTCTTCTGCGTGTCTTGCCGCTCTACACTCAGCAAAAAGCTTTTCCACCATATCTTGCAAGGAGAAACTCTGCCAGGAAAGAAAACATCCAAAATCTTGTTCTAAAGCTTGCACGGGGGTCTGCAAAGAGTTTGGCAAGAATGAAAGGTAGTTGTCCAAAACTCGTTCTTTTCCAATAGAATAACCATGGAAAAGGCAGGAGAGTGGTAAAGTACTGTTTTCTCTAAGTCTGAAGGCTGCCCACACTGTGCCTGTGTGCTGCAGCTTGCATCTTCGCCTTTGGGAAGCTGCCGCTCGCCGATTCTCCCGGAGGCGAAGAAGCGGCTTCTTCGCACACAGAGCATTGTGGCGAGCGCAGGGAGCTCCTGAGAGCGGTTTGTGCCGAAAGAAGCCCGGGACCGGCACTTAGCTTCGGAGAGCTGCGTATCTGCGTCTTCTGCGTGTCTTGCCGCTCTACACTCAGCAAAAAGCTTTTCCACCATATCTTGCAAGGAGAAACTCTGCCAGGAAAGAAAACACCCAAAATCTTGTTCTAAAGCTTGCACGGGGGTCTGCAAAGAGTTTGGCAAGAATGAAAGGTAGTTGTCCAAAACTCGTTCTTTTCCAATAGAAGAACCATGGAAAAGGCAGGAGAGGGGTAAAGTACTGTTTTCTCTAAGTCTGAATGCTGCCCACACTGTGCCTGTGTGCTGCAGCTTGCATCTTCGCCTTTGGGAAGCTGCCGCTCGCCGATTCTCCCGGAGGCGAAGAAGCGGCTTCTTCGCACACAGAGCATTGTGGCGAGCGCAGGGAGCTCCTGAGAGCGGTTTGTGCCGAAAGAAGCCCGGGACCGGCACTTAGCTTCGGAGAGCTGCGTATCTGCGTCTTCTGCGTGTCTTGCCGCTCTACACTCAGCAAAAAGCTTTTCCACCATATCTTGCAAGGAGAAACTCTGCCAGGAAAGAAAACATCCAAAATCTTGTTCTAAAGCTTGCACGGGGGTCTGCAAAGAGTTTGGCAAGAATGAAAGGTAGTTGTCCAAAACTCGTTCTTTTCCAATAGAATAACCATGGAAAAGGCAGGAGAGGGGTAAAGTACTGTTTTCTCTAAGTCTGAATGCTGCCCACACTGTGCCTGTGTGCTGCAGCTTGCATCTTCGCCTTTGGGAAGCTGCCGCTCGCCGATTCTCCCGGAGGCGAAGAAGCGGCTTCTTCGCACACAGAGCATTGTGGCGAGCGCAGGGAGCTCCTGAGAGCGGTTTGTGCCGAAAGAAGCCCGGGACCGGCACTTAGCTTCGGAGAGCTGCGTATCTGCGTCTTCTGCGTGTCTTGCCGCTCTACACTCAGCAAAAAGCTTTTCCACCATATCTTGCAAGGAGAAACTCTGCCAGGAAAGAAAACATCCAAAATCTTGTTCTAAAGCTTGCACGGGGGTCTGCAAAGAGTTTGGCAAGAATGAAAGGTAGTTGTCCAAAACTCGTTCTTTTCCAATAGAAGAACCATGGAAAAGGCAGGAGAGGGGTAAAGTACTGTTTTCTCTAAGTCTGAAGGCTGCCCACACTGTGCCTGTGTGCTGCAGCTTGCATCTTCGCCTTTGGGAAGCTGCCGCTCGCCGATTCTCCCGGAGGCGAAGAAGCGGCTTCTTCGCACACAGAGCATTGTGGCGAGCGCAGGGAGCTCCTGAGAGCGGTTTGTGCCGAAAGAAGCCCGGGACCGGCACTTAGGTTCGGAGAGCTGCGTATCTGCGTCTTCTGCGTGTCTTGCCGCTCTACACTCAGCAAAAAGCTTTTCCACCATATCTTGCAAGGAGAAACTCTGCCAGGAAAGAAAACATCCAAAATCTTGTTCTAAAGCTCGCACGGGGGTCTGCAAAGAGTTTGGCAAGAATGAAAGGTAGTTGTCCAAAACTCGTTCTTTTCCAATAGAATAAGCATGGAAAAGGCAGGAGAGGGGTAAAGTACTGTTTTCTCTAAGTCTGAATGCTGCCCACACTGTGCCTGTGTGCTGCAGCTTGCATCTTCGCCTTTGGGAAGCTGCCGCTCGCCGATTCTCCCGGAGGCGAAGAAGCGGCTTCTTCGCACACAGAGCATTGTGGCGAGCGCAGGGAGCTCCTGAGAGCGGTTTGTGCCGAAAGAAGCCCGGGACCGGCACTTAGCTTCGGAGAGCTGCGTATCTGCGTCTTCTGCGTGTCTTGCCGCTCTACACTCAGCAAAAAGCTTTTCCAGCATATCTTGCAAGGAGAAACTCTGCCAGGAAAGAAAACATCCAAAATCTTGTTCTAAAGCTTGCACGGGGGTCTGCAAAGAGTTTGGCAAGAATGAAAGGTAGTTGTCCAAAACTCGTTCTTTTCCAATAGAATAACCATGGAAAAGGCAGGAGAGTGGTAAAGTACTGTTTTCTCTAAGTCTGAAGGCTGCCCACACTGTGCCTGTGTGCTGCAGCTTGCATCTTCGCCTTTGGGAAGCTGCCGCTCGCCGATTCTCCCGGAGGCGAAGAAGCGGCTTCTTCGCACACAGAGCATTGTGGCGAGCGCAGGGAGCTCCTGAGAGCGGTTTGTGCCGAAAGAAGCCCGGGACCGGCACTTAGCTTCGGAGAGCTGCGTATCTGCGTCTTCTGCGTGTCTTGCCGCTCTACACTCAGCAAAAAGCTTTTCCACCATATCTTGCAAGGAGAAACTCTGCCAGGAAAGAAAACATCCAAAATCTTGTTCTAAAGCTTGCACGGGGGTCTGCAAAGAGTTTGGCAAGAATGAAAGGTAGTTGTCCAAAACTCGTTCTTTTCCAATAGAATAACCATGGAAAAGGCAGGAGAGGGGTAAAGTACTGTTTTCTCTAAGTCTGAATGCTGCCCACACTGTGCCTGTGTGCTGCAGCTTGCATCTTCGCCTTTGGGAAGCTGCCGCTCGCCGATTCTCCCGGAGGCGAAGAAGCGGCTTCTTCGCACACAGAGCATTGTGGCGAGCGCAGGGAGCTCCTGAGAGCGGTTTGTGCCGAAAGAAGCCCGGGACCGGCACTTAGCTTCGGAGAGCTGCGTATCTGCGTCTTCTGCGTGTCTTGCCGCTCTACACTCAGCAAAAAGCTTTTCCACCATATCTTGCAAGGAGAAACTCTGCCAGGAAAGAAAACATCCAAAATCTTGTTCTAAAGCTTGCACGGGGGTCTGCAAAGAGTTTGGCAAGAATGAAAGGTAGTTGTCCAAAACTCGTTCTTTTCCAATAGAATAACCATGGAAAAGGCAGGAGAGTGGTAAAGTACTGTTTTCTCTAAGTCTGAAGGCTGCCCACACTGTGCCTGTGTGCTGCAGCTTATCTTCGCCTTTGGGAAGCTGCCGCTCGCCGATTCTCCCGGAGGCGAAGAAGCGGCTTCTTCGCACACAGAGCATTGTGGCGAGCGCAGGGAGCTCCTGAGAGCGGTTTGTGCCGAAAGAAGCCCGGGACCGGCACTTAGCTTCGGAGAGCTGCGTATCTGCGTCTTCTGCGTGTCTTGCCGCTCTACACTCAGCCAAAAGCTTTTCCACCATATCTTGCAAGGAGAAACTCTGCCAGGAAAGAAAACACCCAAAATCTTGTTCTAAAGCTTGCACGGGGGTCTGCAAAGAGTTTGGCAAGAATGAAAGGTAGTTGTCCAAAACTCGTTCTTTTCCAATAGAAGAACCATGGAAAAGGCAGGAGAGGGGTAAAGTACTGTTTTCTCTAAGTCTGAATGCTGCCCACACTGTGCCTGTGTGCTGCAGCTTGCATCTTCGCCTTTGGGAAGCTGCCGCTCGCCGATTCTCCCGGAGGCGAAGAAGCGGCTTCTTCGCACACAGAGCATTGTGGCGAGCGCAGGGAGCTCCTGAGAGCGGTTTGTGCCGAAAGAAGCCCGGGACCGGCACTTAGCTTCGGAGAGCTGCGTATCTGCGTCTTCTGCGTGTCTTGCCGCTCTACACTCAGCAAAAAGCTTTTCCACCATATCTTGCAAGGAGAAACTCTGCCAGGAAAGAAAACATCCAAAATCTTGTTCTAAAGCTTGCACGGGGGTCTGCAAAGAGTTTGGCAAGAATGAAAGGTAGTTGTCCAAAACTCGTTCTTTTCCAATAGAATAACCATGGAAAAGGCAGGAGAGGGGTAAAGTACTGTTTTCTCTAAGTCTGAATGCTGCCCACACTGTGCCTGTGTGCTGCAGCTTGCATCTTCGCCTTTGGGAAGCTGCCGCTCGCCGATTCTCCCGGAGGCGAAGAAGCGGCTTCTTCGCACACAGAGCATTGTGGCGAGCGCAGGGAGCTCCTGAGAGCGGTTTGTGCCGAAAGAAGCCCGGGACCGGCACTTAGCTTCGGAGAGCTGCGTATCTGCGTCTTCTGCGTGTCTTGCCGCTCTACACTCAGCAAAAAGCTTTTCCACCATATCTTGCAAGGAGAAACTCTGCCAGGAAAGAAAACATCCAAAATCTTGTTCTAAAGCTTGCACGGGGGTCTGCAAAGAGTTTGGCAAGAATGAAAGGTAGTTGTCCAAAACTCGTTCTTTTCCAATAGAATAACCATGGAAAAGGCAGGAGAGGGGTAAAGTACTGTTTTCTCTAAGTCTGAATGCTGCCCACACTGTGCCTGTGTGCTGCAGCTTGCATCTTCGCCTTTGGGAAGCTGCCGCTCGCCGATTCTCCCGGAGGCGAAGAAGCGGCTTCTTCGCACACAGAGCATTGTGGCGAGCGCAGGGAGCTCCTGAGAGCGGTTTGTGCCGAAAGAAGCCCGGGACCGGCACTTAGCTTCGGAGAGCTGCGTATCTGCGTCTTCTGCGTGTCTTGCCGCTCTACACTCAGCAAAAAGCTTTTCCACCATATCTTGCAAGGAGAAACTCTGCCAGGAAAGAAAACATCCCAAATCTTGTTCTAAAGCTCGCACGGGGGTCTGCAAAGAGTTTGGCAAGAATGAAAGGTAGTTGTCCAAAACTCGTTCTTTTCCAATAGAATAAGCATGGAAAAGGCAGGAGAGGGGTAAAGTACTGTTTTCTCTAAGTCTGAATGCTGCCCACACTGTGCCTGTGTGCTGCAGCTTGCATCTTCGCCTTTGGGAAGCTGCCGCTCGCCGATTCTCCCGGAGGCGAAGAAGCGGCTTCTTCGCACACAGAGCATTGTGGCGAGCGCAGGGAGCTCCTGAGAGCGGTTTGTGCCGAAAGAAGCCCGGGACCGGCACTTAGCTTCGGAGAGCTGCGTATCTGCGTCTTCTGCGTGTCTTGCCGCTCTACACTCAGCAAAAAGCTTTTCCACCATATCTTGCAAGGAGAAACTCTGCCAGGAAAGAAAACATCCAAAATCTTGTTCTAAAGCTTGCACGGGGGTCTGCAAAGAGTTTGGCAAGAATGAAAGGTAGTTGTCCAAAACTCGTTCTTTTCCAATAGAATAAGCATGGAAAAGGCAGGAGAGGGGTAAAGTACTGTTTTCTCTAAGTCTGAATGCTGCCCACACTGTGCCTGTGTGCTGCAGCTTGCATCTTCGCCTTTGGGAAGCTGCCGCTCGCCGATTCTCCCGGAGGCGAAGAAGCGGCTTCTTCGCACACAGAGCATTGTGGCGAGCGCAGGGAGCTCCTGAGAGCGGTTTGTGCCGAAAGAAGCCCGGGACCGGCACTTAGCTTCGGAGAGCTGCGTATCTGCGTCTTCTGCGTGTCTTGCCGCTCTACACTCAGCAAAAAGCTTTTCCACCATATCTTGCAAGGAGAAACTCTGCCAGGAAAGAAAACATCCAAAATCTTGTTCTAAAGCTTGCACGGGGGTCTGCAAAGAGTTTGGCAAGAATGAAAGGTAGTTGTCCAAAACTCGTTCTTTTCCAATAGAATAACCATGGAAAAGGCAGGAGAGGGGTAAAGTACTGTTTTCTCTAAGTCTGAATGCTGCCCACACTGTGCCTGTGTGCTGCAGCTTATCTTCGCCTTTGGGAAGCTGCCGCTCGCCGATTCTCCCGGAGGCGAAGAAGCGGCTTCTTCGCACACAGAGCATTGTGGCGAGCGCAGGGAGCTCCTGAGAGCGGTTTGTGCCGAAAGAAGCCCGGGACCGGCACTTAGCTTCGGAGAGCTGCGTATCTGCGTCTTCTGCGTGTCTTGCCGCTCTACACTCAGCCAAAAGCTTTTCCACCATATCTTGCAAGGAGAAACTCTGCCAGGAAAGAAAACATCCAAAATCTTGTTCTAAAGCTCGCACGGGGGTCTGCAAAGAGTTTGGCAAGAATGAAAGGTAGTTGTCCAAAACTCGTTCTTTTCCAATAGAATAACCATGGAAAAGGCAGGAGAGTGGTAAAGTACTGTTTTCTCTAAGTCTGAATGCTGCCCACACTGTGCCTGTGTGCTGCAGCTTGCATCTTCGCCTTTGGGAAGCTGCCGCTCGCCGATTCTCCCGGAGGCGAAGAAGCGGCTTCTTCGCACACAGAGCATTGTGGCGAGTGCAGGGAGCTCCTGAGAGCGGTTTGTGCCGAAAGAAGCCCGGGACCGGCACTTAGCTTCGGAGAGCTGCGTATCTGCGTCTTCTGCGTGTCTTGCCGCTCTACACTCAGCAAAAAGCTTTTCCACCATATCTTGCAAGGAGAAACTCTGCCAGGAAAGAAAACACCCAAAATCTTGTTCTAAAGCTTGCACGGGGGTCTGCAAAGAGTTTGGCAAGAATGAAAGGTAGTTGTCCAAAACTCGTTCTTTTCCAATAGAAGAACCATGGAAAAGGCAGGAGAGGGGTAAAGTACTGTTTTCTCTAAGTCTGAATGCTGCCCACACTGTGCCTGTGTGCTGCAGCTTGCATCTTCGCCTTTGGGAAGCTGCCGCTCGCCGATTCTCCCGGAGGCGAAGAAGCGGCTTCTTCGCACACAGAGCATTGTGGCGAGCGCAGGGAGCTCCTGAGAGCGGTTTGTGCCGAAAGAAGCCCGGGACCGGCACTTAGCTTCGGAGAGCTGCGTATCTGCGTCTTCTGCGTGTCTTGCCGCTCTACACTCAGCAAAAAGCTTTTCCACCATATCTTGCAAGGAGAAACTCTGCCAGGAAAGAAAACATCCAAAATCTTGTTCTAAAGCTTGCACGGGGGTCTGCAAAGAGTTTGGCAAGAATGAAAGGTAGTTGTCCAAAACTCGTTCTTTTCCAATAGAATAACCATGGAAAAGGCAGGAGAGGGGTAAAGTACTGTTTTCTCTAAGTCTGAATGCTGCCCACACTGTGCCTGTGTGCTGCAGCTTGCATCTTCGCCTTTGGGAAGCTGCCGCTCGCCGATTCTCCCGGAGGCGAAGAAGCGGCTTCTTCGCACACAGAGCATTGTGGCGAGCGCAGGGAGCTCCTGAGAGCGGTTTGTGCCGAAAGAAGCCCGGGACCGGCACTTAGCTTCGGAGAGCTGCGTATCTGCGTCTTCTGCGTGTCTTGCCGCTCTACACTCAGCAAAAAGCTTTTCCACCATATCTTGCAAGGAGAAACTCTGCCAGGAAAGAAAACATCCCAAATCTTGTTCTAAAGCTCGCACGGGGGTCTGCAAAGAGTTTGGCAAGAATGAAAGGTAGTTGTCCAAAACTCGTTCTTTTCCAATAGAATAACCATGGAAAAGGCAGGAGAGGGGTAAAGTACTGTTTTCTCTAAGTCTGAATGCTGCCCACACTGTGCCTGTGTGCTGCACCTTGCATCTTCGCCTTTGGGAAGCTGCCGCTGGCTGATTCTCCCGGAGGCGAAGAAGCGGCTTCTTCGCACACAGAGCATTGTGGCGAGCGCAGGGAGCTCCTGAGAGCGGTTTGTGCCGAAAGAAGCCCGGGACCGGCACTTAGCTTCGGAGAGCTGCGTATCTGCGTCTTCTGCGTGTCTTGCCGCTCTACACTCAGCAAAAAGCTTTTCCACCATATCTTGCAAGGAGAAACTCTGCCAGGAAAGAAAACATCCAAAATCTTGTTCTAAAGCTTGCACGGGGGTCTGCAAAGAGTTTGGCAAGAATGAAAGGTAGTTGTCCAAAACTCGTTCTTTTCCAATAGAATAAGCATGGAAAAGGCAGGAGAGGGGTAAAGTACTGTTTTCTCTAAGTCTGAATGCCTCCCACACTGTGCCTGTGTGCTGCAGCTTGCATCTTCGCCTTTGGGAAGCTGCCGCTGGCCGATTCTCCCGGAGGCGAAGAAGCGGCTTCTTCGCACACAGAGCATTGTGGCGAGCGCAGGGAGCTCCTGAGAGCGGTTTGTGCCGAAAGAAGCCCGGGACCGGCACTTAGCTTCGGAGAGCTGCGTATCTGCGTCTTCTGCGTGTCTTGCCGCTCTACACTCAGCAAAAAGCTTTTCCACCATATCTTGCAAGGAGAAACTCTGCCAGGAAAGAAAACATCCAAAATCTTGTTCTAAAGCTTGCACGGGGGTCTGCAAAGAGTTTGGCAAGAATGAAAGGTAGTTGTCCAAAACTCGTTCTTTTCCAATAGAAGAACCATGGAAAAGGCAGGAGAGGGGTAAAGTACTGTTTTCTCTAAGTCTGAATGCTGCCCACACTGTGCCTGTGTGCTGCAGCTTGCATCTTCGCCTTTGGGAAGCTGCCGCTCGCCGATTCTCCCGGAGGCGAAGAAGCGGCTTCTTCGCACACAGAGCATTGTGGCGAGCGCAGGGAGCTCCTGAGAGCGGTTTGTGCCGAAAGAAGCCCGGGACCGGCACTTAGCTTCGGAGAGCTGCGTATCTGCGTCTTCTGCGTGTCTTGCCGCTCTACACTCAGCAAAAAGCTTTTCCACCATATCTTGCAAGGAGAAACTCTGCCAGGAAAGAAAACACCCAAAATCTTGTTCTAAAGCTTGCACGGGGGTCTGCAAAGAGTTTGGCAAGAATGAAAGGTAGTTGTCCAAAACTCGTTCTTTTCCAATAGAAGAACCATGGAAAAGGCAGGAGAGGGGTAAAGTACTGTTTTCTCTAAGTCTGAATGCTGCCCACACTGTGCCTGTGTGCTGCAGCTTGCATCTTCGCCTTTGGGAAGCTGCCGCTGGCCGATTCTCCCGGAGGCGAAGAAGCGGCTTCTTCGCACACAGAGCATTGTGGCGAGCGCAGGGAGCTCCTGAGAGCGGTTTGTGCCGAAAGAAGCCCGGGACCGGCACTTAGCTTCGGAGAGCTGCGTATCTGCGTCTTCTGCGTGTCTTGCCGCTCTACACTCAGCAAAAAGCTTTTCCACCATATCTTGCAAGGAGAAACTCTGCCAGGAAAGAAAACATCCAAAATCTTGTTCTAAAGCTTGCACGGGGGTCTGCAAAGAGTTTGGCAAGAATGAAAGGTAGTTGTCCAAAACTCGTTCTTTTCCAATAGAATAAGCATGGAAAAGGCAGGAGAGGGGTAAAGTACTGTTTTCTCTAAGTCTGAATGCTGCCCACACTGTGCCTGTGTGCTGCAGCTTGCATCTTCGCCTTTGGGAAGCTGCCGCTCGCCGATTCTCCCGGAGGCGAAGAAGCGGCTTCTTCGCACACAGAGCATTGTGGCGAGCGCAGGGAGCTCCTGAGAGCGGTTTGTGCCGAAAGAAGCCCGGGACCGGCACTTAGCTTCGGAGAGCTGCGTATCTGCGTCTTCTGCGTGTCTTGCCGCTCTACACTCAGCAAAAAGCTTTTCCACCATATCTTGCAAGGAGAAACTCTGCCAGGAAAGAAAACATCCAAAATCTTGTTCTAAAGCTTGCACGGGGGTCTGCAAAGAGTTTGGCAAGAATGAAAGGTAGTTGTCCAAAACTCGTTCTTTTCCAATAGAATAACCATGGAAAAGGCAGGAGAGGGGTAAAGTACTGTTTTCTCTAAGTCTGAATGCTGCCCACACTGTGCCTGTGTGCTGCAGCTTATCTTCGCCTTTGGGAAGCTGCCGCTCGCCGATTCTCCCGGAGGCGAAGAAGCGGCTTCTTCGCACACAGAGCATTGTGGCGAGCGCAGGGAGCTCCTGAGAGCGGTTTGTGCCGAAAGAAGCCCGGGACCGGCACTTAGCTTCGGAGAGCTGCGTATCTGCGTCTTCTGCGTGTCTTGCCGCTCTACACTCAGCAAAAAGCTTTTCCACCATATCTTGCAAGGAGAAACTCTGCCAGGAAAGAAAACATCCCAAATCTTGTTCTAAAGCTTGCACGGGGGTCTGCAAAGAGTTTGGCAAGAATGAAAGGTAGTTGTCCAAAACTCGTTCTTTTCCAATAGAATAACCATGGAAAAGGCAGGAGAGGGGTAAAGTACTGTTTTCTCTAAGTCTGAATGCTGCCCACACTGTGCCTGTGTGCTGCAGCTTGCATCTTCGCCTTTGGGAAGCTGCCGCTCGCCGATTCTCCCGGAGGCGAAGAAGCGGCTTCTTCGCACACAGAGCATTGTGGCGAGCGCAGGGAGCTCCTGAGAGCGGTTTGTGCCGAAAGAAGCCCGGGACCGGCACTTAGCTTCGGAGAGCTGCGTATCTGCGTCTTCTGCGTGTCTTGCCGCTCTACACTCAGCAAAAAGCTTTTCCACCATATCTTGCAAGGAGAAACTCTGCCAGGAAAGAAAACATCCCAAATCTTCTTCTAAAGCTTGCACGGGGGTCTGCAAAGAGTTTGGCAAGAATGAAAGGTAGTTGTCCAAAACTCGTTCTTTTCCAATAGAAGAACCATGGAAAAGGCAGGAGAGGGGTAAAGTACTGTTTTCTCTAAGTCTGAATGCTGCCCACACTGTGCCTGTGTGCTGCAGCTTGCATCTTCGCCTTTGGGAAGCTGCCGCTCGCCGATTCTCCCGGAGGCGAAGAAGCGGCTTCTTCGCACACAGAGCATTGTGGCGAGCGCAGGGAGCTCCTGAGAGCGGTTTGTGCCGAAAGAAGCCCGGGACCGGCACTTAGCTTCGGAGAGCTGCGTATCTGCGTCTTCTGCGTGTCTTGCCGCTCTACACTCAGCCAAAAGCTTTTCCAGCATATCTTGCAAGGAGAAACTCTGCCAGGAAAGAAAACATCCAAAATCTTGTTCTAAAGCTTGCACGGGGGTCTGCAAAGAGTTTGGCAAGAATGAAAGGTAGTTGTCCAAAACTCGTTCTTTTCCAATAGAATAACCATGGAAAAGGCAGGAGAGGGGTAAAGTACTGTTTTCTCTAAGTCTGAATGCTGCCCACACTGTGCCTGTGTGCTGCAGCTTGCATCTTCGCCTTTGGGAAGCTGCCGCTCGCCGATTCTCCCGGAGGCGAAGAAGCGGCTTCTTCGCACACAGAGCATTGTGGCGAGCGCAGGGAGCTCCTGAGAGCGGTTTGTGCCGAAAGAAGCCCGGGACCGGCACTTAGCTTCGGAGAGCTGCGTATCTGCGTCTTCTGCGTGTCTTGCCGCTCTACACTCAGCAAAAAGCTTTTCCACCATATCTTGCAAGGAGAAACTCTGCCAGGAAAGAAAACATCCAAAATCTTCTTCTAAAGCTTGCACGGGGGTCTGCAAAGAGTTTGGCAAGAATGAAAGGTAGTTGTCCAAAACTCGTTCTTTTCCAATAGAAGAACCATGGAAAAGGCAGGAGAGGGGTAAAGTACTGTTTTCTCTAAGTCTGAATGCTGCCCACACTGTGCCTGTGTGCTGCAGCTTGCATCTTCGCCTTTGGGAAGCTGCCGCTCGCCGATTCTCCCGGAGGCGAAGAAGCGGCTTCTTCGCACACAGAGCATTGTGGCGAGCGCAGGGAGCTCCTGAGAGCGGTTTGTGCCGAAAGAAGCCCGGGACCGGCACTTAGCTTCGGAGAGCTGCGTATCTGCGTCTTCTGCGTGTCTTGCCGCTCTACACTCAGCAAAAAGCTTTTCCACCATATCTTGCAAGGAGAAACTCTGCCAGGAAAGAAAACATCCAAAATCTTGTTCTAAAGCTTGCACGGGGGTCTGCAAAGAGTTTGGCAAGAATGAAAGGTAGTTGTCCAAAACTCGTTCTTTTCCAATAGAATAACCATGGAAAAGGCAGGAGAGGGGTAAAGTACTGTTTTCTCTAAGTCTGAAGGCTGCCCACACTGTGCCTGTGTGCTGCAGCTTGCATCTTCGCCTTTGGGAAGCTGCCGCTCGCCGATTCTCCCGGAGGCGAAGAAGCGGCTTCTTCGCACACAGAGCATTGTGGCGAGCGCAGGGAGCTCCTGAGAGCGGTTTGTGCCGAAAGAAGCCCGGGACCGGCACTTAGCTTCGGAGAGCTGCGTATCTGCGTCTTCTGCGTGTCTTGCCGCTCTACACTCAGCAAAAAGCTTTTCCACCATATCTTGCAAGGAGAAACTCTGCCAGGAAAGAAAACATCCCAAATCTTGTTCTAAAGCTTGCACGGAGGTCTGCAAAGAGTTTGGCAAGAATGAAAGGTAGTTGTCCAAAACTCGTTCTTTTCCAATAGAATAACCATGGAAAAGGCAGGAGAGGGGTAAAGTACTGTTTTCTCTAAGTCTGAATGCCTCCCACACTGTGCCTGTGTGCTGCAGCTTGCATCTTCGCCTTTGGGAAGCTGCCGCTGGCCGATTCTCCCGGAGGCGAAGAAGCGGCTTCTTCGCACACAGAGCATTGTGGCGAGCGCAGGGAGCTCCTGAGAGCGGTTTGTGCCGAAAGAAGCCCGGGACCGGCACTTAGCTTCGGAGAGCTGCGTATCTGCGTCTTCTGCGTGTCTTGCCGCTCTACACTCAGCCAAAAGCTTTTCCAGCATATCTTGCAAGGAGAAACTCTGCCAGGAAAGAAAACATCCAAAATCTTGTTCTAAAGCTTGCACGGGGGTCTGCAAAGAGTTTGGCAAGAATGAAAGGTAGTTGTCCAAAACTCGTTCTTTTCCAATAGAATAACCATGGAAAAGGCAGGAGAGGGGTAAAGTTCTGTTTTCTCCAAGTCTGAATGCTGCCCACACTGTGCCTGTGTGCTGCAGCTTGCATCTTCGCCTTTGGGAAGCTGCCGCTCGCCGATTCTCCCGGAGGCGAAGAAGCGGCTTCTTCGCACACAGAGCATTGTGGCGAGCGCAGGGAGCTCCTGAGAGCGGTTTGTGCCGAAAGAAGCCCGGGACCGGCACTTAGCTTCGGAGAGCTGCGTATCTGCGTCTTCTGCGTGTCTTGCCGCTCTACACTCAGCAAAAAGCTTTTCCACCATATCTTGCAAGGAGAAACTCTGCCAGGAAAGAAAACATCCAAAATCTTGTTCTAAAGCTTGCACGGGGGTCTGCAAAGAGTTTGGCAAGAATGAAAGGTAGTTGTCCAAAACTCGTTCTTTTCCAATAGAATAAGCATGGAAAAGGCAGGAGAGGGGTAAAGTACTGTTTTCTCTAAGTCTGAATGCTGCCCACACTGTGCCTGTGTGCTGCAGCTTGCATCTTCGCCTTTGGGAAGCTGCCGCTCGCCGATTCTCCCGGAGGCGAAGAAGCGGCTTCTTCGCACACAGAGCATTGTGGCGAGCGCAGGGAGCTCCTGAGAGCGGTTTGTGCCGAAAGAAGCCCGGGACCGGCACTTAGCTTCGGAGAGCTGCGTATCTGCGTCTTCTGCGTGTCTTGCCGCTCTACACTCAGCAAAAAGCTTTTCCACCATATCTTGCAAGGAGAAACTCTGCCAGGAAAGAAAACATCCAAAATCTTGTTCTAAAGCTTGCACGGGGGTCTGCAAAGAGTTTGGCAAGAATGAAAGGTAGTTGTCCAAAACTCGTTCTTTTCCAATAGAATAACCATGGAAAAGGCAGGAGAGGGGTAAAGTACTGTTTTCTCTAAGTCTGAATGCTGCCCACACTGTGCCTGTGTGCTGCAGCTTATCTTCGCCTTTGGGAAGCTGCCGCTCGCCGATTCTCCCGGAGGCGAAGAAGCGGCTTCTTCGCACACAGAGCATTGTGGCGAGCGCAGGGAGCTCCTGAGAGCGGTTTGTGCCGAAAGAAGCCCGGGACCGGCACTTAGCTTCGGAGAGCTGCGTATCTGCGTCTTCTGCGTGTCTTGCCGCTCTACACTCAGCCAAAAGCTTTTCCACCATATCTTGCAAGGAGAAACTCTGCCAGGAAAGAAAACATCCAAAATCTTGTTCTAAAGCTCGCACGGGGGTCTGCAAAGAGTTTGGCAAGAATGAAAGGTAGTTGTCCAAAACTCGTTCTTTTCCAATAGAATAACCATGGAAAAGGCAGGAGAGTGGTAAAGTACTGTTTTCTCTAAGTCTGAATGCTGCCCACACTGTGCCTGTGTGCTGCAGCTTGCATCTTCGCCTTTGGGAAGCTGCCGCTCGCCGATTCTCCCGGAGGCGAAGAAGCGGCTTCTTCGCACACAGAGCATTGTGGCGAGTGCAGGGAGCTCCTGAGAGCGGTTTGTGCCGAAAGAAGCCCGGGACCGGCACTTAGCTTCGGAGAGCTGCGTATCTGCGTCTTCTGCGTGTCTTGCCGCTCTACACTCAGCAAAAAGCTTTTCCACCATATCTTGCAAGGAGAAACTCTGCCAGGAAAGAAAACACCCAAAATCTTGTTCTAAAGCTTGCACGGGGGTCTGCAAAGAGTTTGGCAAGAATGAAAGGTAGTTGTCCAAAACTCGTTCTTTTCCAATAGAAGAACCATGGAAAAGGCAGGAGAGGGGTAAAGTACTGTTTTCTCTAAGTCTGAATGCTGCCCACACTGTGCCTGTGTGCTGCAGCTTGCATCTTCGCCTTTGGGAAGCTGCCGCTCGCCGATTCTCCCGGAGGCGAAGAAGCGGCTTCTTCGCACACAGAGCATTGTGGCGAGCGCAGGGAGCTCCTGAGAGCGGTTTGTGCCGAAAGAAGCCCGGGACCGGCACTTAGCTTCGGAGAGCTGCGTATCTGCGTCTTCTGCGTGTCTTGCCGCTCTACACTCAGCAAAAAGCTTTTCCACCATATCTTGCAAGGAGAAACTCTGCCAGGAAAGAAAACATCCAAAATCTTGTTCTAAAGCTTGCACGGGGGTCTGCAAAGAGTTTGGCAAGAATGAAAGGTAGTTGTCCAAAACTCGTTCTTTTCCAATAGAATAACCATGGAAAAGGCAGGAGAGGGGTAAAGTACTGTTTTCTCTAAGTCTGAATGCTGCCCACACTGTGCCTGTGTGCTGCAGCTTGCATCTTCGCCTTTGGGAAGCTGCCGCTCGCCGATTCTCCCGGAGGCGAAGAAGCGGCTTCTTCGCACACAGAGCATTGTGGCGAGCGCAGGGAGCTCCTGAGAGCGGTTTGTGCCGAAAGAAGCCCGGGACCGGCACTTAGCTTCGGAGAGCTGCGTATCTGCGTCTTCTGCGTGTCTTGCCGCTCTACACTCAGCAAAAAGCTTTTCCACCATATCTTGCAAGGAGAAACTCTGCCAGGAAAGAAAACATCCCAAATCTTGTTCTAAAGCTCGCACGGGGGTCTGCAAAGAGTTTGGCAAGAATGAAAGGTAGTTGTCCAAAACTCGTTCTTTTCCAATAGAATAACCATGGAAAAGGCAGGAGAGGGGTAAAGTACTGTTTTCTCTAAGTCTGAATGCTGCCCACACTGTGCCTGTGTGCTGCACCTTGCATCTTCGCCTTTGGGAAGCTGCCGCTGGCTGATTCTCCCGGAGGCGAAGAAGCGGCTTCTTCGCACACAGAGCATTGTGGCGAGCGCAGGGAGCTCCTGAGAGCGGTTTGTGCCGAAAGAAGCCCGGGACCGGCACTTAGCTTCGGAGAGCTGCGTATCTGCGTCTTCTGCGTGTCTTGCCGCTCTACACTCAGCAAAAAGCTTTTCCACCATATCTTGCAAGGAGAAACTCTGCCAGGAAAGAAAACATCCAAAATCTTGTTCTAAAGCTTGCACGGGGGTCTGCAAAGAGTTTGGCAAGAATGAAAGGTAGTTGTCCAAAACTCGTTCTTTTCCAATAGAATAAGCATGGAAAAGGCAGGAGAGGGGTAAAGTACTGTTTTCTCTAAGTCTGAATGCCTCCCACACTGTGCCTGTGTGCTGCAGCTTGCATCTTCGCCTTTGGGAAGCTGCCGCTGGCCGATTCTCCCGGAGGCGAAGAAGCGGCTTCTTCGCACACAGAGCATTGTGGCGAGCGCAGGGAGCTCCTGAGAGCGGTTTGTGCCGAAAGAAGCCCGGGACCGGCACTTAGCTTCGGAGAGCTGCGTATCTGCGTCTTCTGCGTGTCTTGCCGCTCTACACTCAGCAAAAAGCTTTTCCACCATATCTTGCAAGGAGAAACTCTGCCAGGAAAGAAAACATCCAAAATCTTGTTCTAAAGCTTGCACGGGGGTCTGCAAAGAGTTTGGCAAGAATGAAAGGTAGTTGTCCAAAACTCGTTCTTTTCCAATAGAAGAACCATGGAAAAGGCAGGAGAGGGGTAAAGTACTGTTTTCTCTAAGTCTGAATGCTGCCCACACTGTGCCTGTGTGCTGCAGCTTGCATCTTCGCCTTTGGGAAGCTGCCGCTCGCCGATTCTCCCGGAGGCGAAGAAGCGGCTTCTTCGCACACAGAGCATTGTGGCGAGCGCAGGGAGCTCCTGAGAGCGGTTTGTGCCGAAAGAAGCCCGGGACCGGCACTTAGCTTCGGAGAGCTGCGTATCTGCGTCTTCTGCGTGTCTTGCCGCTCTACACTCAGCAAAAAGCTTTTCCACCATATCTTGCAAGGAGAAACTCTGCCAGGAAAGAAAACACCCAAAATCTTGTTCTAAAGCTTGCACGGGGGTCTGCAAAGAGTTTGGCAAGAATGAAAGGTAGTTGTCCAAAACTCGTTCTTTTCCAATAGAAGAACCATGGAAAAGGCAGGAGAGGGGTAAAGTACTGTTTTCTCTAAGTCTGAATGCTGCCCACACTGTGCCTGTGTGCTGCAGCTTGCATCTTCGCCTTTGGGAAGCTGCCGCTGGCCGATTCTCCCGGAGGCGAAGAAGCGGCTTCTTCGCACACAGAGCATTGTGGCGAGCGCAGGGAGCTCCTGAGAGCGGTTTGTGCCGAAAGAAGCCCGGGACCGGCACTTAGCTTCGGAGAGCTGCGTATCTGCGTCTTCTGCGTGTCTTGCCGCTCTACACTCAGCAAAAAGCTTTTCCACCATATCTTGCAAGGAGAAACTCTGCCAGGAAAGAAAACATCCCAAATCTTGTTCTAAAGCTTGCACGGGGGTCTGCAAAGAGTTTGGCAAGAATGAAAGGTAGTTGTCCAAAACTCGTTCTTTTCCAATAGAATAACCATGGAAAAGGCAGGAGAGGGGTAAAGTACTGTTTTCTCTAAGTCTGAATGCTGCCCACACTGTGCCTGTGTGCTGCAGCTTGCATCTTCGCCTTTGGGAAGCTGCCGCTCGCCGATTCTCCCGGAGGCGAAGAAGCGGCTTCTTCGCACACAGAGCATTGTGGTGAGCGCAGGGAGCTCCTGAGAGCGGTTTGTGCCGAAAGAAGCCCGGGACCGGCACTTAGCTTCGGAGAGCTGCGTATCTGCGTCTTCTGCGTGTCTTGCCGCTCTACACTCAGCAAAAAGCTTTTCCACCATATCTTGCAAGGAGAAACTCTGCCAGGAAAGAAAACATCCAAAATCTTCTTCTAAAGCTTGCACGGGGGTCTGCAAAGAGTTTGGCAAGAATGAAAGGTAGTTGTCCAAAACTCGTTCTTTTCCAATAGAAGAACCATGGAAAAGGCAGGAGAGGGGTAAAGTACTGTTTTCTCTAAGTCTGAATGCTGCCCACACTGTGCCTGTGTGCTGCAGCTTGCATCTTCGCCTTTGGGAAGCTGCCGCTCGCCGATTCTCCCGGAGGCGAAGAAGCGGCTTCTTCGCACACAGAGCATTGTGGCGAGCGCAGGGAGCTCCTGAGAGCGGTTTGTGCCGAAAGAAGCCCGGGACCGGCACTTAGCTTCGGAGAGCTGCGTATCTGCGTCTTCTGCGTGTCTTGCCGCTCTACACTCAGCAAAAAGCTTTTCCACCATATCTTGCAAGGAGAAACTCTGCCAGGAAAGAAAACATCCCAAATCTTGTTCTAAAGCTTGCACGGGGGTCTGCAAAGAGTTTGGCAAGAATGAAAGGTAGTTGTCCAAAACTCGTTCTTTTCCAATAGAATAACCATGGAAAAGGCAGGAGAGGGGTAAAGTACTGTTTTCTCTAAGTCTGAATGCTGCCCACACTGTGCCTGTGTGCTGCAGCTTGCATCTTCGCCTTTGGGAAGCTGCCGCTCGCCGATTCTCCCGGAGGCGAAGAAGCGGCTTCTTCGCACACAGAGCATTGTGGCGAGCGCAGGGAGCTCCTGAGAGCGGTTTGTGCCGAAAGAAGCCCGGGACCGGCACTTAGCTTCGGAGAGCTGCGTATCTGCGTCTTCTGCGTGTCTTGCCGCTCTACACTCAGCAAAAAGCTTTTCCACCATATCTTGCAAGGAGAAACTCTGCCAGGAAAGAAAACATCCCAAATCTTCTTCTAAAGCTTGCACGGGGGTCTGCAAAGAGTTTGGCAAGAATGAAAGGTAGTTGTCCAAAACTCGTTCTTTTCCAATAGAAGAACCATGGAAAAGGCAGGAGAGGGGTAAAGTACTGTTTTCTCTAAGTCTGAATGCTGCCCACACTGTGCCTGTGTGCTGCAGCTTGCATCTTCGCCTTTGGGAAGCTGCCGCTCGCCGATTCTCCCGGAGGCGAAGAAGCGGCTTCTTCGCACACAGAGCATTGTGGCGAGCGCAGGGAGCTCCTGAGAGCGGTTTGTGCCGAAAGAAGCCCGGGACCGGCACTTAGCTTCGGAGAGCTGCGTATCTGCGTCTTCTGCGTGTCTTGCCGCTCTACACTCAGCCAAAAGCTTTTCCAGCATATCTTGCAAGGAGAAACTCTGCCAGGAAAGAAAACATCCAAAATCTTGTTCTAAAGCTTGCACGGGGGTCTGCAAAGAGTTTGGCAAGAATGAAAGGTAGTTGTCCAAAACTCGTTCTTTTCCAATAGAATAACCATGGAAAAGGCAGGAGAGGGGTAAAGTACTGTTTTCTCTAAGTCTGAATGCTGCCCACACTGTGCCTGTGTGCTGCAGCTTGCATCTTCGCCTTTGGGAAGCTGCCGCTCGCCGATTCTCCCGGAGGCGAAGAAGCGGCTTCTTCGCACACAGAGCATTGTGGCGAGCGCAGGGAGCTCCTGAGAGCGGTTTGTGCCGAAAGAAGCCCGGGACCGGCACTTAGCTTCGGAGAGCTGCGTATCTGCGTCTTCTGCGTGTCTTGCCGCTCTACACTCAGCAAAAAGCTTTTCCACCATATCTTGCAAGGAGAAACTCTGCCAGGAAAGAAAACATCCAAAATCTTCTTCTAAAGCTTGCACGGGGGTCTGCAAAGAGTTTGGCAAGAATGAAAGGTAGTTGTCCAAAACTCGTTCTTTTCCAATAGAAGAACCATGGAAAAGGCAGGAGAGGGGTAAAGTACTGTTTTCTCTAAGTCTGAATGCTGCCCACACTGTGCCTGTGTGCTGCAGCTTGCATCTTCGCCTTTGGGAAGCTGCCGCTCGCCGATTCTCCCGGAGGCGAAGAAGCGGCTTCTTCGCACACAGAGCATTGTGGCGAGCGCAGGGAGCTCCTGAGAGCGGTTTGTGCCGAAAGAAGCCCGGGACCGGCACTTAGCTTCGGAGAGCTGCGTATCTGCGTCTTCTGCGTGTCTTGCCGCTCTACACTCAGCAAAAAGCTTTTCCACCATATCTTGCAAGGAGAAACTCTGCCAGGAAAGAAAACATCCAAAATCTTGTTCTAAAGCTTGCACGGGGGTCTGCAAAGAGTTTGGCAAGAATGAAAGGTAGTTGTCCAAAACTCGTTCTTTTCCAATAGAATAACCATGGAAAAGGCAGGAGAGGGGTAAAGTACTGTTTTCTCTAAGTCTGAAGGCTGCCCACACTGTGCCTGTGTGCTGCAGCTTGCATCTTCGCCTTTGGGAAGCTGCCGCTCGCCGATTCTCCCGGAGGCGAAGAAGCGGCTTCTTCGCACACAGAGCATTGTGGCGAGCGCAGGGAGCTCCTGAGAGCGGTTTGTGCCGAAAGAAGCCCGGGACCGGCACTTAGCTTCGGAGAGCTGCGTATCTGCGTCTTCTGCGTGTCTTGCCGCTCTACACTCAGCAAAAAGCTTTTCCACCATATCTTGCAAGGAGAAACTCTGCCAGGAAAGAAAACATCCCAAATCTTGTTCTAAAGCTTGCACGGAGGTCTGCAAAGAGTTTGGCAAGAATGAAAGGTAGTTGTCCAAAACTCGTTCTTTTCCAATAGAATAACCATGGAAAAGGCAGGAGAGGGGTAAAGTACTGTTTTCTCTAAGTCTGAATGCCTCCCACACTGTGCCTGTGTGCTGCAGCTTGCATCTTCGCCTTTGGGAAGCTGCCGCTGGCCGATTCTCCCGGAGGCGAAGAAGCGGCTTCTTCGCACACAGAGCATTGTGGCGAGCGCAGGGAGCTCCTGAGAGCGGTTTGTGCCGAAAGAAGCCCGGGACCGGCACTTAGCTTCGGAGAGCTGCGTATCTGCGTCTTCTGCGTGTCTTGCCGCTCTACACTCAGCCAAAAGCTTTTCCAGCATATCTTGCAAGGAGAAACTCTGCCAGGAAAGAAAACATCCAAAATCTTGTTCTAAAGCTTGCACGGGGGTCTGCAAAGAGTTTGGCAAGAATGAAAGGTAGTTGTCCAAAACTCGTTCTTTTCCAATAGAATAACCATGGAAAAGGCAGGAGAGGGGTAAAGTTCTGTTTTCTCCAAGTCTGAATGCTGCCCACACTGTGCCTGTGTGCTGCAGCTTGCATCTTCGCCTTTGGGAAGCTGCCGCTCGCCGATTCTCCCGGAGGCGAAGAAGCGGCTTCTTCGCACACAGAGCATTGTGGCGAGCGCAGGGAGCTCCTGAGAGCGGTTTGTGCCGAAAGAAGCCCGGGACCGGCACTTAGCTTCGGAGAGCTGCGTATCTGCGTCTTCTGCGTGTCTTGCCGCTCTACACTCAGCAAAAAGCTTTTCCACCATATCTTGCAAGGAGAAACTCTGCCAGGAAAGAAAACATCCAAAATCTTGTTCTAAAGCTTGCACGGGGGTCTGCAAAGAGTTTGGCAAGAATGAAAGGTAGTTGTCCAAAACTCGTTCTTTTCCAATAGAAGAACCATGGAAAAGGCAGGAGAGGGGTAAAGTACTGTTTTCTCTAAGTCTGAATGCTGCCCACACTGTGCCTGTGTGCTGCAGCTTGCATCTTCGCCTTTGGGAAGCTGCCGCTCGCCGATTCTCCCGCAGGCGAAGAAGCGGCTTCTTCGAAAACAGAGCATTGTGGCGAGCGCAGGGAGCTCCTGAGAGCGGTTTGTGCCGAAAGAAGCCCGGGACCGGCACTTAGCTTCGGAGAGCTGCGTATCTGCGTCTTCTGCGTGTCTTGCCGCTCTACACTCAGCAAAAAGCTTTTCCACCATATCTTGCAAGGAGAAACTCTGCCAGGAAAGAAAACATCCAAAATCTTGTTCTAAAGCTTGCACGGGGGTCTGCAAAGAGTTTGGCAAGAATGAAAGGTAGTTGTCCAAAACTCGTTCTTTTCCAATAGAATAACCATGGAAAAGGCAGGAGAGGGGTAAAGTACTGTTTTCTCTAAGTCTGAATGCTGCCCACACTGTGCCTGTGTGCTGCAGCTTGCATCTTCGCCTTTGGGAAGCTGCCGCTCGCCGATTCTCCCGGAGGCGAAGAAGCGGCTTCTTCGCACACAGAGCATTGTGGCGAGCGCAGGGAGCTCCTGAGAGCGGTTTGTGCCGAAAGAAGCCCGGGACCGGCACTTAGCTTCGGAGAGCTGCGTATCTGCGTCTTCTGTGTGTCTTGCCGCTCTACACTCAGCAAAAAGCTTTTCCACCATATCTTGCAAGGAGAAACTCTGCCAGGAAAGAAAACATCCCAAATCTTGTTCTAAAGCTTGCACGGGGGTCTGCAAAGAGTTTGGCAAGAATGAAAGGTAGTTGTCCAAAACTCGTTCTTTTCCAATAGAATAACCATGGAAAAGGCAGGAGAGGGGTAAAGTACTGTTTTCTCTAAGTCTGAATGCTGCCCACACTGTGCCTGTGTGCTGCAGCTTGCATCTTCGCCTTTGGGAAGCTGCCGCTCGCCGATTCTCCCGGAGGCGAAGAAGCGGCTTCTTCGCACACAGAGCATTGTGGCGAGCGCAGGGAGCTCCTGAGAGCGGTTTGTGCCGAAAGAAGCCCGGGACCGGCACTTAGCTTCGGAGAGCTGCGTATCTGCGTCTTCTGCGTGTCTTGCCGCTCTACACTCAGCAAAAAGCTTTTCCACCATATCTTGCAAGGAGAAACTCTGCCAGGAAAGAAAACATCCAAAATCTTCTTCTAAAGCTTGCACGGGGGTCTGCAAAGAGTTTGGCAAGAATGAAAGGTAGTTGTCCAAAACTCGTTCTTTTCCAATAGAATAACCATGGAAAAGGCAGGAGAGGGGTAAAGTACTGTTTTCTCTAAGTCTGAATGCTGCCCACACTGTGCCTGTGTGCTGCAGCTTGCATCTTCGCCTTTGGGAAGCTGCCGCTCGCCGATTCTCCCGGAGGCGAAGAAGCGGCTTCTTCGCACACAGAGCATTGTGGCGAGCGCAGGGAGCTCCTGAGAGCGGTTTGTGCCGAAAGAAGCCCGGGACCGGCACTTAGCTTCGGAGAGCTGCGTATCTGCGTCTTCTGCGTGTCTTGCCGCTCTACACTCAGCCAAAAGCTTTTCCAGCATATCTTGCAAGGAGAAACTCTGCCAGGAAAGAAAACATCCAAAATCTTGTTCTAAAGCTTGCACGGGGGTCTGCAAAGAGTTTGGCAAGAATGAAAGGTAGTTGTCCAAAACTCGTTCTTTTCCAATAGAATAACCATGGAAAAGGCAGGAGAGGGGTAAAGTACTGTTTTCTCTAAGTCTGAATGCTGCCCACACTGTGCCTGTGTGCTGCAGCTTGCATCTTCGCCTTTGGGAAGCTGCCGCTCGCCGATTCTCCCGGAGGCGAAGAAGCGGCTTCTTCGCACACAGAGCATTGTGGCGAGCGCAGGGAGCTCCTGAGAGCGGTTTGTGCCGAAAGAAGCCCGGGACCGGCACTTAGCTTCGGAGAGCTGCGTATCTGCGTCTTCTGCGTGTCTTGCCGCTCTACACTCAGCAAAAAGCTTTTCCACCATATCTTGCAAGGAGAAACTCTGCCAGGAAAGAAAACATCCCAAATCTTGTTCTAAAGCTCGCACGGGGGTCTGCAAAGAGTTTGGCAAGAATGAAAGGTAGTTGTCCAAAACTCGTTCTTTTCCAATAGAATAAGCATGGAAAAGGCAGGAGAGGGGTAAAGTACTGTTTTCTCTAAGTCTGAATGCTGCCCACACTGTGCCTGTGTGCTGCACCTTGCATCTTCGCCTTTGGGAAGCTGCCGCTCGCCGATTCTCCCGGAGGCGAAGAAGCGGCTTCTTCGCACACAGAGCATTGTGGCGAGCGCAGGGAGCTCCTGAGAGCGGTTTGTGCCGAAAGAAGCCCGGGACCGGCACTTAGCTTCGGAGAGCTGCGTATCTGCGTCTTCTGCGTGTCTTGCCGCTCTACACTCAGCAAAAAGCTTTTCCAGCATATCTTGCAAGGAGAAACTCTGCCAGGAAAGAAAACATCCAAAATCTTGTTCTAAAGCTTGCACGGGGGTCTGCAAAGAGTTTGGCAAGAATGAAAGGTAGTTGTCCAAAACTCGTTCTTTTCCAATAGAAGAACCATGGAAAAGGCAGGAGAGGGGTAAAGTACTGTTTTCTCTAAGTCTGAATGCTGCCCACACTGTGCCTGTGTGCTGCACCTTGCATCTTCGCCTTTGGGAAGCTGCCGCTCGCTGATTCTCCCGGAGGCGAAGAAGCGGCTTCTTCGCACACAGAGCATTGTGGCGAGCGCAGGGAGCTCCTGAGAGCGGTTTGTGCCGAAAGAAGCCCGGGACCGGCACTTAGCTTCGGAGAGCTGCGTATCTGCGTCTTCTGCGTGTCTTGCCGCTCTACACTCAGCAAAAAGCTTTTCCACCATATCTTGCAAGGAGAAACTCTGCCAGGAAAGAAAACATCCAAAATCTTGTTCTAAAGCTTGCACGGGGGTCTGCAAAGAGTTTGGCAAGAATGAAAGGTAGTTGTCCAAAACTCGTTCTTTTCCAATAGAATAACCATGGAAAAGGCAGGAGAGGGGTAAAGTACTGTTTTCTCTAAGTCTGAATGCTGCCCACACTGTGCCTGTGTGCTGCAGCTTGCATCTTCGCCTTTGGGAAGCTGCCGCTCGCCGATTCTCCCGGAGGCGAAGAAGCGGCTTCTTCGCACACAGAGCATTGTGGCGAGCGCAGGGAGCTCCTGAGAGCGGTTTGTGCCGAAAGAAGCCCGGGACCGGCACTTAGCTTCGGAGAGCTGCGTATCTGCGTCTTCTGCGTGTCTTGCCGCTCTACACTCAGCAAAAAGCTTTTCCACCATATCTTGCAAGGAGAAACTCTGCCAGGAAAGAAAACATCCAAAATCTTGTTCTAAAGCTTGCACGGGGGTCTGCAAAGAGTTTGGCAAGAATGAAAGGTAGTTGTCCAAAACTCGTTCTTTTCCAATAGAATAACCATGGAAAAGGCAGGAGAGTGGTAAAGTACTGTTTTCTCTAAGTCTGAATGCTGCCCACACTGTGCCTGTGTGCTGCAGCTTATCTTCGCCTTTGGGAAGCTGCCGCTCGCCGATTCTCCCGGAGGCGAAGAAGCGGCTTCTTCGCACACAGAGCATTGTGGCGAGCGCAGGGAGCTCCTGAGAGCGGTTTGTGCCGAAAGAAGCCCGGGACCGGCACTTAGCTTCGGAGAGCTGCGTATCTGCGTCTTCTGCGTGTCTTGCCGCTCTACACTCAGCAAAAAGCTTTTCCACCATATCTTGCAAGGAGAAACTCTGCCAGGAAAGAAAACATCCCAAATCTTCTTCTAAAGCTTGCACGGGGGTCTGCAAAGAGTTTGGCAAGAATGAAAGGTAGTTGTCCAAAACTCGTTCTTTTCCAATAGAAGAACCATGGAAAAGGCAGGAGAGGGGTAAAGTACTGTTTTCTCTAAGTCTGAATGCTGCCCACACTGTGCCTGTGTGCTGCAGCTTGCATCTTCGCCTTTGGGAAGCTGCCGCTCGCCGATTCTCCCGGAGGCGAAGAAGCGGCTTCTTCGCACACAGAGCATTGTGGCGAGCGCAGGGAGCTCCTGAGAGCGGTTTGTGCCGAAAGAAGCCCGGGACCGGCACTTAGCTTCGGAGAGCTGCGTATCTGCGTCTTCTGCGTGTCTTGCCGCTCTACACTCAGCCAAAAGCTTTTCCAGCATATCTTGCAAGGAGAAACTCTGCCAGGAAAGAAAACATCCAAAATCTTGTTCTAAAGCTTGCACGGGGGTCTGCAAAGAGTTTGGCAAGAATGAAAGGTAGTTGTCCAAAACTCGTTCTTTTCCAATAGAATAACCATGGAAAAGGCAGGAGAGGGGTAAAGTACTGTTTTCTCTAAGTCTGAATGCTGCCCACACTGTGCCTGTGTGCTGCAGCTTGCATCTTCGCCTTTGGGAAGCTGCCGCTCGCCGATTCTCCCGGAGGCGAAGAAGCGGCTTCTTCGCACACAGAGCATTGTGGCGAGCGCAGGGAGCTCCTGAGAGCGGTTTGTGCCGAAAGAAGCCCGGGACCGGCACTTAGCTTCGGAGAGCTGCGTATCTGCGTCTTCTGCGTGTCTTGCCGCTCTACACTCAGCAAAAAGCTTTTCCACCATATCTTGCAAGGAGAAACTCTGCCAGGAAAGAAAACATCCAAAATCTTCTTCTAAAGCTTGCACGGGGGTCTGCAAAGAGTTTGGCAAGAATGAAAGGTAGTTGTCCAAAACTCGTTCTTTTCCAATAGAAGAACCATGGAAAAGGCAGGAGAGGGGTAAAGTACTGTTTTCTCTAAGTCTGAATGCTGCCCACACTGTGCCTGTGTGCTGCAGCTTGCATCTTCGCCTTTGGGAAGCTGCCGCTCGCCGATTCTCCCGGAGGCGAAGAAGCGGCTTCTTCGCACACAGAGCATTGTGGCGAGCGCAGGGAGCTCCTGAGAGCGGTTTGTGCCGAAAGAAGCCCGGGACCGGCACTTAGCTTCGGAGAGCTGCGTATCTGCGTCTTCTGCGTGTCTTGCCGCTCTACACTCAGCAAAAAGCTTTTCCACCATATCTTGCAAGGAGAAACTCTGCCAGGAAAGAAAACATCCAAAATCTTGTTCTAAAGCTTGCACGGGGGTCTGCAAAGAGTTTGGCAAGAATGAAAGGTAGTTGTCCAAAACTCGTTCTTTTCCAATAGAATAACCATGGAAAAGGCAGGAGAGGGGTAAAGTACTGTTTTCTCTAAGTCTGAAGGCTGCCCACACTGTGCCTGTGTGCTGCAGCTTGCATCTTCGCCTTTGGGAAGCTGCCGCTCGCCGATTCTCCCGGAGGCGAAGAAGCGGCTTCTTCGCACACAGAGCATTGTGGCGAGCGCAGGGAGCTCCTGAGAGCGGTTTGTGCCGAAAGAAGCCCGGGACCGGCACTTAGCTTCGGAGAGCTGCGTATCTGCGTCTTCTGCGTGTCTTGCCGCTCTACACTCAGCAAAAAGCTTTTCCACCATATCTTGCAAGGAGAAACTCTGCCAGGAAAGAAAACATCCCAAATCTTGTTCTAAAGCTTGCACGGAGGTCTGCAAAGAGTTTGGCAAGAATGAAAGGTAGTTGTCCAAAACTCGTTCTTTTCCAATAGAATAACCATGGAAAAGGCAGGAGAGGGGTAAAGTACTGTTTTCTCTAAGTCTGAATGCCTCCCACACTGTGCCTGTGTGCTGCAGCTTGCATCTTCGCCTTTGGGAAGCTGCCGCTGGCCGATTCTCCCGGAGGCGAAGAAGCGGCTTCTTCGCACACAGAGCATTGTGGCGAGCGCAGGGAGCTCCTGAGAGCGGTTTGTGCCGAAAGAAGCCCGGGACCGGCACTTAGCTTCGGAGAGCTGCGTATCTGCGTCTTCTGCGTGTCTTGCCGCTCTACACTCAGCCAAAAGCTTTTCCAGCATATCTTGCAAGGAGAAACTCTGCCAGGAAAGAAAACATCCAAAATCTTGTTCTAAAGCTTGCACGGGGGTCTGCAAAGAGTTTGGCAAGAATGAAAGGTAGTTGTCCAAAACTCGTTCTTTTCCAATAGAATAACCATGGAAAAGGCAGGAGAGGGGTAAAGTTCTGTTTTCTCCAAGTCTGAATGCTGCCCACACTGTGCCTGTGTGCTGCAGCTTGCATCTTCGCCTTTGGGAAGCTGCCGCTCGCCGATTCTCCCGGAGGCGAAGAAGCGGCTTCTTCGCACACAGAGCATTGTGGCGAGCGCAGGGAGCTCCTGAGAGCGGTTTGTGCCGAAAGAAGCCCGGGACCGGCACTTAGCTTCGGAGAGCTGCGTATCTGCGTCTTCTGCGTGTCTTGCCGCTCTACACTCAGCAAAAAGCTTTTCCACCATATCTTGCAAGGAGAAACTCTGCCAGGAAAGAAAACATCCAAAATCTTGTTCTAAAGCTTGCACGGGGGTCTGCAAAGAGTTTGGCAAGAATGAAAGGTAGTTGTCCAAAACTCGTTCTTTTCCAATAGAAGAACCATGGAAAAGGCAGGAGAGGGGTAAAGTACTGTTTTCTCTAAGTCTGAATGCTGCCCACACTGTGCCTGTGTGCTGCAGCTTGCATCTTCGCCTTTGGGAAGCTGCCGCTCGCCGATTCTCCCGCAGGCGAAGAAGCGGCTTCTTCGAAAACAGAGCATTGTGGCGAGCGCAGGGAGCTCCTGAGAGCGGTTTGTGCCGAAAGAAGCCCGGGACCGGCACTTAGCTTCGGAGAGCTGCGTATCTGCGTCTTCTGCGTGTCTTGCCGCTCTACACTCAGCAAAAAGCTTTTCCACCATATCTTGCAAGGAGAAACTCTGCCAGGAAAGAAAACATCCAAAATCTTGTTCTAAAGCTTGCACGGGGGTCTGCAAAGAGTTTGGCAAGAATGAAAGGTAGTTGTCCAAAACTCGTTCTTTTCCAATAGAATAACCATGGAAAAGGCAGGAGAGGGGTAAAGTACTGTTTTCTCTAAGTCTGAATGCTGCCCACACTGTGCCTGTGTGCTGCAGCTTGCATCTTCGCCTTTGGGAAGCTGCCGCTCGCCGATTCTCCCGGAGGCGAAGAAGCGGCTTCTTCGCACACAGAGCATTGTGGCGAGCGCAGGGAGCTCCTGAGAGCGGTTTGTGCCGAAAGAAGCCCGGGACCGGCACTTAGCTTCGGAGAGCTGCGTATCTGCGTCTTCTGTGTGTCTTGCCGCTCTACACTCAGCAAAAAGCTTTTCCACCATATCTTGCAAGGAGAAACTCTGCCAGGAAAGAAAACATCCCAAATCTTGTTCTAAAGCTTGCACGGGGGTCTGCAAAGAGTTTGGCAAGAATGAAAGGTAGTTGTCCAAAACTCGTTCTTTTCCAATAGAATAACCATGGAAAAGGCAGGAGAGGGGTAAAGTACTGTTTTCTCTAAGTCTGAATGCTGCCCACACTGTGCCTGTGTGCTGCAGCTTGCATCTTCGCCTTTGGGAAGCTGCCGCTCGCCGATTCTCCCGGAGGCGAAGAAGCGGCTTCTTCGCACACAGAGCATTGTGGCGAGCGCAGGGAGCTCCTGAGAGCGGTTTGTGCCGAAAGAAGCCCGGGACCGGCACTTAGCTTCGGAGAGCTGCGTATCTGCGTCTTCTGCGTGTCTTGCCGCTCTACACTCAGCAAAAAGCTTTTCCACCATATCTTGCAAGGAGAAACTCTGCCAGGAAAGAAAACATCCAAAATCTTCTTCTAAAGCTTGCACGGGGGTCTGCAAAGAGTTTGGCAAGAATGAAAGGTAGTTGTCCAAAACTCGTTCTTTTCCAATAGAAGAACCATGGAAAAGGCAGGAGAGGGGTAAAGTACTGTTTTCTCTAAGTCTGAATGCTGCCCACACTGTGCCTGTGTGCTGCAGCTTGCATCTTCGCCTTTGGGAAGCTGCCGCTCGCCGATTCTCCCGGAGGCGAAGAAGCGGCTTCTTCGCACACAGAGCATTGTGGCGAGCGCAGGGAGCTCCTGAGAGCGGTTTGTGCCGAAAGAAGCCCGGGACCGGCACTTAGCTTCGGAGAGCTGCGTATCTGCGTCTTCTGCGTGTCTTGCCGCTCTACACTCAGCCAAAAGCTTTTCCACCATATCTTGCAAGGAGAAACTCTGCCAGGAAAGAAAACATCCAAAATCTTGTTCTAAAGCTTGCACGGGGGTCTGCAAAGAGTTTGGCAAGAATGAAAGGTAGTTGTCCAAAACTCGTTCTTTTCCAATAGAATAACCATGGAAAAGGCAGGAGAGGGGTAAAGTACTGTTTTCTCTAAGTCTGAATGCTGCCCACACTGTGCCTGTGTGCTGCAGCTTGCATCTTCGCCTTTGGGAAGCTGCCGCTCGCCGATTCTCCCGGAGGCGAAGAAGCGGCTTCTTCGCACACAGAGCATTGTGGCGAGCGCAGGGAGCTCCTGAGAGCGGTTTGTGCCGAAAGAAGCCCGGGACCGGCACTTAGCTTCGGAGAGCTGCGTATCTGCGTCTTCTGCGTGTCTTGCCGCTCTACACTCAGCAAAAAGCTTTTCCACCATATCTTGCAAGGAGAAACTCTGCCAGGAAAGAAAACATCCCAAATCTTGTTCTAAAGCTCGCACGGGGGTCTGCAAAGAGTTTGGCAAGAATGAAAGGTAGTTGTCCAAAACTCGTTCTTTTCCAATAGAATAAGCATGGAAAAGGCAGGAGAGGGGTAAAGTACTGTTTTCTCTAAGTCTGAATGCTGCCCACACTGTGCCTGTGTGCTGCACCTTGCATCTTCGCCTTTGGGAAGCTGCCGCTCGCCGATTCTCCCGGAGGCGAAGAAGCGGCTTCTTCGCACACAGAGCATTGTGGCGAGCGCAGGGAGCTCCTGAGAGCGGTTTGTGCCGAAAGAAGCCCGGGACCGGCACTTAGCTTCGGAGAGCTGCGTATCTGCGTCTTCTGCGTGTCTTGCCGCTCTACACTCAGCAAAAAGCTTTTCCAGCATATCTTGCAAGGAGAAACTCTGCCAGGAAAGAAAACATCCAAAATCTTGTTCTAAAGCTTGCACGGGGGTCTGCAAAGAGTTTGGCAAGAATGAAAGGTAGTTGTCCAAAACTCGTTCTTTTCCAATAGAATAACCATGGAAAAGGCAGGAGAGGGGTAAAGTACTGTTTTCTCTAAGTCTGAATGCTGCCCACACTGTGCCTGTGTGCTGCAGCTTGCATCTTCGCCTTTGGGAAGCTGCCGCTCGCTGATTCTCCCGGAGGCGAAGAAGCGGCTTCTTCGCACACAGAGCATTGTGGCGAGCGCAGGGAGCTCCTGAGAGCGGTTTGTGCCGAAAGAAGCCCGGGACCGGCACTTAGCTTCGGAGAGCTGCGTATCTGCGTCTTCTGCGTGTCTTGCCGCTCTACACTCAGCAAAAAGCTTTTCCACCATATCTTGCAAGGAGAAACTCTGCCAGGAAAGAAAACATCCAAAATCTTGTTCTAAAGCTTGCACGGGGGTCTGCAAAGAGTTTGGCAAGAATGAAAGGTAGTTGTCCAAAACTCGTTCTTTTCCAATAGAATAACCATGGAAAAGGCAGGAGAGGGGTAAAGTACTGTTTTCTCTAAGTCTGAATGCTGCCCACACTGTGCCTGTGTGCTGCAGCTTGCATCTTCGCCTTTGGGAAGCTGCCGCTCGCCGATTCTCCCGGAGGCGAAGAAGCGGCTTCTTCGCACACAGAGCATTGTGGCGAGCGCAGGGAGCTCCTGAGAGCGGTTTGTGCCGAAAGAAGCCCGGGACCGGCACTTAGCTTCGGAGAGCTGCGTATCTGCGTCTTCTGCGTGTCTTGCCGCTCTACACTCAGCAAAAAGCTTTTCCACCATATCTTGCAAGGAGAAACTCTGCCAGGAAAGAAAACATCCAAAATCTTGTTCTAAAGCTTGCACGGGGGTCTGCAAAGAGTTTGGCAAGAATGAAAGGTAGTTGTCCAAAACTCGTTCTTTTCCAATAGAATAACCATGGAAAAGGCAGGAGAGTGGTAAAGTACTGTTTTCTCTAAGTCTGAAGGCTGCCCACACTGTGCCTGTGTGCTGCAGCTTATCTTCGCCTTTGGGAAGCTGCCGCTCGCCGATTCTCCCGGAGGCGAAGAAGCGGCTTCTTCGCACACAGAGCATTGTGGCGAGCGCAGGGAGCTCCTGAGAGCGGTTTGTGCCGAAAGAAGCCCGGGACCGGCACTTAGCTTCGGAGAGCTGCGTATCTGCGTCTTCTGCGTGTCTTGCCGCTCTACACTCATCCAAAAGCTTTTCCACCATATCTTGCAAGGAGAAACTCTGCCAGGAAAGAAAACACCCAAAATCTTGTTCTAAAGCTCGCACGGGGGTCTGCAAAGAGTTTGGCAAGAATGAAAGGTAGTTGTCCAAAACTCGTTCTTTTCCAATAGAAGAACCATGGAAAAGGCAGGAGAGGGGTAAAGTACTGTTTTCTCTAAGTCTGAATGCTGCCCACACTGTGCCTGTGTGCTGCAGCTTGCATCTTCGCCTTTGGGAAGCTGCCGCTCGCCGATTCTCCCGGAGGCGAAGAAGCGGCTTCTTCGCACACAGAGCATTGTGGCGAGCGCAGGGAGCTCCTGAGAGCGGTTTGTGCCGAAAGAAGCCCGGGACCGGCACTTAGCTTCGGAGAGCTGCGTATCTGCGTCTTCTGCGTGTCTTGCCGCTCTACACTCAGCAAAAAGCTTTTCCACCATATCTTGCAAGGAGAAACTCTGCCAGGAAAGAAAACATCCCAAATCTTGTTCTAAAGCTCGCACGGGGGTCTGCAAAGAGTTTGGCAAGAATGAAAGGTAGTTGTCCAAAACTCGTTCTTTTCCAATAGAATAAGCATGGAAAAGGCAGGAGAGGGGTAAAGTACTGTTTTCTCTAAGTCTGAATGCTGCCCACACTGTGCCTGTGTGGTGCAGCTTGCATCTTCGCCTTTGGGAAGCTGCCGCTCGCCGATTCTCCCGGAGGCGAAGAAGCGGCTTCTTCGCACACAGAGCATTGTGGCGAGCGCAGGGAGCTCCTGAGAGCGGTTTGTGCCGAAAGAAGCCCGGGACCGGCACTTAGCTTCGGAGAGCTGCGTATCTGCGTCTTCTGCGTGTCTTGCCGCTCTACACTCAGCAAAAAGCTTTTCCACCATATCTTGCAAGGAGAAACTCTGCCAGGAAAGAAAACACCCAAAATCTTGTTCTAAAGCTTGCACGGGGGTCTGCAAAGAGTTTGGCAAGAATGAAAGGTAGTTGTCCAAAACTCGTTCTTTTCCAATAGAAGAACCATGGAAAAGGCAGGAGAGGGGTAAAGTACTGTTTTCTCTAAGTCTGAATGCTGCCCACACTGTGCCTGTGTGCTGCAGCTTGCATCTTCGCCTTTGGGAAGCTGCCGCTCGCCGATTCTCCCGGAGGCGAAGAAGCGGCTTCTTCGCACACAGAGCATTGTGGCGAGCGCAGGGAGCTCCTGAGAGCGGTTTGTGCCGAAAGAAGCCCGGGACCGGCACTTAGCTTCGGAGAGCTGCGTATCTGCGTCTTCTGCGTGTCTTGCCGCTCTACACTCAGCAAAAAGCTTTTCCACCATATCTTGCAAGGAGAAACTCTGCCAGGAAAGAAAACATCCAAAATCTTGTTCTAAAGCTTGCACGGGGGTCTGCAAAGAGTTTGGCAAGAATGAAAGGTAGTTGTCCAAAACTCGTTCTTTTCCAATAGAATAACCATGGAAAAGGCAGGAGAGGGGTAAAGTACTGTTTTCTCTAAGTCTGAATGCTGCCCACACTGTGCCTGTGTGCTGCAGCTTGCATCTTCGCCTTTGGGAAGCTGCCGCTCGCCGATTCTCCCGGAGGCGAAGAAGCGGCTTCTTCGCACACAGAGCATTGTGGCGAGCGCAGGGAGCTCCTGAGAGCGGTTTGTGCCGAAAGAAGCCCGGGACCGGCACTTAGCTTCGGAGAGCTGCGTATCTGCGTCTTCTGCGTGTCTTGCCGCTCTACACTCAGCAAAAAGCTTTTCCACCATATCTTGCAAGGAGAAACTGTGCCAGGAAAGAAAACATCCAAAATCTTGTTCTAAAGCTTGCACGGGGGTCTGCAAAGAGTTTGGCAAGAATGAAAGGTAGTTGTCCAAAACTCGTTCTTTTCCAATAGAAGAACCATGGAAAAGGCAGGAGAGGGGTAAAGTACTGTTTTCTCTAAGTCTGAAGGCTGCCCACACTGTGCCTGTGTGCTGCAGCTTGCATCTTCGCCTTTGGGAAGCTGCCGCTCGCCGATTCTCCCGGAGGCGAAGAAGCGGCTTCTTCGCACACAGAGCATTGTGGCGAGCGCAGGGAGCTCCTGAGAGCGGTTTGTGCCGAAAGAAGCCCGGGACCGGCACTTAGGTTCGGAGAGCTGCGTATCTGCGTCTTCTGCGTGTCTTGCCGCTCTACACTCAGCAAAAAGCTTTTCCACCATATCTTGCAAGGAGAAACTCTGCCAGGAAAGAAAACATCCCAAATCTTGTTCTAAAGCTCGCACGGGGGTCTGCAAAGAGTTTGGCAAGAATGAAAGGTAGTTGTCCAAAACTCGTTCTTTTCCAATAGAATAAGCATGGAAAAGGCAGGAGAGGGGTAAAGTACTGTTTTCTCTAAGTCTGAATGCTGCCCACACTGTGCCTGTGTGCTGCAGCTTGCATCTTCGCCTTTGGGAAGCTGCCGCTCGCCGATTCTCCCGGAGGCGAAGAAGCGGCTTCTTCGCACACAGAGCATTGTGGCGAGCGCAGGGAGCTCCTGAGAGCGGTTTGTGCCGAAAGAAGCCCGGGACCGGCACTTAGCTTCGGAGAGCTGCGTATCTGCGTCTTCTGCGTGTCTTGCCGCTCTACACTCAGCAAAAAGCTTTTCCAGCATATCTTGCAAGGAGAAACTCTGCCAGGAAAGAAAACATCCAAAATCTTGTTCTAAAGCTTGCACGGGGGTCTGCAAAGAGTTTGGCAAGAATGAAAGGTAGTTGTCCAAAACTCGTTCTTTTCCAATAGAAGAACCATGGAAAAGGCAGGAGAGGGGTAAAGTACTGTTTTCTCTAAGTCTGAATGCTGCCCACACTGTGCCTGTGTGCTGCAGCTTGCATCTTCGCCTTTGGGAAGCTGCCGCTCGCCGATTCTCCCGGAGGCGAAGAAGCGGCTTCTTCGCACACAGAGCATTGTGGCGAGCGCAGGGAGCTCCTGAGAGCGGTTTGTGCCGAAAGAAGCCCGGGACCGGCACTTAGCTTCGGAGAGCTGCGTATCTGCGTCTTCTGCGTGTCTTGCCGCTCTACACTCAGCAAAAAGCTTTTCCACCATATCTTGCAAGGAGAAACTCTGCCAGGAAAGAAAACATCCAAAATCTTGTTCTAAAGCTTGCACGGGGGTCTGCAAAGAGTTTGGCAAGAATGAAAGGTAGTTGTCCAAAACTCGTTCTTTTCCAATAGAATAACCATGGAAAAGGCAGGAGAGGGGTAAAGTACTGTTTTCTCTAAGTCTGAATGCTGCCCACACTGTGCCTGTGTGCTGCAGCTTGCATCTTCGCCTTTGGGAAGCTGCCGCTCGCCGATTCTCCCGGAGGCGAAGAAGCGGCTTCTTCGCACACAGAGCATTGTGGCGAGCGCAGGGAGCTCCTGAGAGCGGTTTGTGCCGAAAGAAGCCCGGGACCGGCACTTAGCTTCGGAGAGCTGCGTATCTGCGTCTTCTGCGTGTCTTGCCGCTCTACACTCAGCAAAAAGCTTTTCCACCATATCTTGCAAGGAGAAACTCTGCCAGGAAAGAAAACATCCAAAATCTTGTTCTAAAGCTTGCACGGGGGTCTGCAAAGAGTTTGGCAAGAATGAAAGGTAGTTGTCCAAAACTCGTTCTTTTCCAATAGAATAACCATGGAAAAGGCAGGAGAGTGGTAAAGTACTGTTTTCTCTAAGTCTGAAGGCTGCCCACACTGTGCCTGTGTGCTGCAGCTTATCTTCGCCTTTGGGAAGCTGCCGCTCGCCGATTCTCCCGGAGGCGAAGAAGCGGCTTCTTCGCACACAGAGCATTGTGGCGAGCGCAGGGAGCTCCTGAGAGCGGTTTGTGCCGAAAGAAGCCCGGGACCGGCACTTAGCTTCGGAGAGCTGCGTATCTGCGTCTTCTGCGTGTCTTGCCGCTCTACACTCAGCCAAAAGCTTTTCCACCATATCTTGCAAGGAGAAACTCTGCCAGGAAAGAAAACACCCAAAATCTTGTTCTAAAGCTTGCACGGGGGTCTGCAAAGAGTTTGGCAAGAATGAAAGGTAGTTGTCCAAAACTCGTTCTTTTCCAATAGAAGAACCATGGAAAAGGCAGGAGAGGGGTAAAGTACTGTTTTCTCTAAGTCTGAATGCTGCCCACACTGTGCCTGTGTGCTGCAGCTTGCATCTTCGCCTTTGGGAAGCTGCCGCTCGCCGATTCTCCCGGAGGCGAAGAAGCGGCTTCTTCGCACACAGAGCATTGTGGCGAGCGCAGGGAGCTCCTGAGAGCGGTTTGTGCCGAAAGAAGCCCGGGACCGGCACTTAGCTTCGGAGAGCTGCGTATCTGCGTCTTCTGCGTGTCTTGCCGCTCTACACTCAGCAAAAAGCTTTTCCACCATATCTTGCAAGGAGAAACTCTGCCAGGAAAGAAAACATCCAAAATCTTGTTCTAAAGCTTGCACGGGGGTCTGCAAAGAGTTTGGCAAGAATGAAAGGTAGTTGTCCAAAACTCGTTCTTTTCCAATAGAATAACCATGGAAAAGGCAGGAGAGGGGTAAAGTACTGTTTTCTCTAAGTCTGAATGCTGCCCACACTGTGCCTGTGTGCTGCAGCTTGCATCTTCGCCTTTGGGAAGCTGCCGCTCGCCGATTCTCCCGGAGGCGAAGAAGCGGCTTCTTCGCACACAGAGCATTGTGGCGAGCGCAGGGAGCTCCTGAGAGCGGTTTGTGCCGAAAGAAGCCCGGGACCGGCACTTAGCTTCGGAGAGCTGCGTATCTGCGTCTTCTGCGTGTCTTGCCGCTCTACACTCAGCAAAAAGCTTTTCCACCATATCTTGCAAGGAGAAACTCTGCCAGGAAAGAAAACATCCAAAATCTTGTTCTAAAGCTTGCACGGGGGTCTGCAAAGAGTTTGGCAAGAATGAAAGGTAGTTGTCCAAAACTCGTTCTTTTCCAATAGAATAACCATGGAAAAGGCAGGAGAGGGGTAAAGTACTGTTTTCTCTAAGTCTGAATGCTGCCCACACTGTGCCTGTGTGCTGCAGCTTGCATCTTCGCCTTTGGGAAGCTGCCGCTCGCCGATTCTCCCGGAGGCGAAGAAGCGGCTTCTTCGCACACAGAGCATTGTGGCGAGCGCAGGGAGCTCCTGAGAGCGGTTTGTGCCGAAAGAAGCCCGGGACCGGCACTTAGCTTCGGAGAGCTGCGTATCTGCGTCTTCTGCGTGTCTTGCCGCTCTACACTCAGCAAAAAGCTTTTCCACCATATCTTGCAAGGAGAAACTCTGCCAGGAAAGAAAACATCCCAAATCTTGTTCTAAAGCTCGCACGGGGGTCTGCAAAGAGTTTGGCAAGAATGAAAGGTAGTTGTCCAAAACTCGTTCTTTTCCAATAGAATAAGCATGGAAAAGGCAGGAGAGGGGTAAAGTACTGTTTTCTCTAAGTCTGAATGCTGCCCACACTGTGCCTGTGTGCTGCAGCTTGCATCTTCGCCTTTGGGAAGCTGCCGCTCGCCGATTCTCCCGGAGGCGAAGAAGCGGCTTCTTCGCACACAGAGCATTGTGGCGAGCGCAGGGAGCTCCTGAGAGCGGTTTGTGCCGAAAGAAGCCCGGGACCGGCACTTAGCTTCGGAGAGCTGCGTATCTGCGTCTTCTGCGTGTCTTGCCGCTCTACACTCAGCAAAAAGCTTTTCCACCATATCTTGCAAGGAGAAACTCTGCCAGGAAAGAAAACATCCCAAATCTTGTTCTAAAGCTCGCACGGGGGTCTGCAAAGAGTTTGGCAAGAATGAAAGGTAGTTGTCCAAAACTCGTTCTTTTCCAATAGAATAACCATGGAAAAGGCAGGAGAGGGGTAAAGTACTGTTTTCTCTAAGTCTGAATGCTGCCCACACTGTGCCTGTGTGCTGCACCTTGCATCTTCGCCTTTGGGAAGCTGCCGCTCGCCGATTCTCCCGGAGGCGAAGAAGCGGCTTCTTCGCACACAGAGCATTGTGGCGAGCGCAGGGAGCTCCTGAGAGCGGTTTGTGCCGAAAGAAGCCCGGGACCGGCACTTAGCTTCGGAGAGCTGCGTATCTGCGTCTTCTGCGTGTCTTGCCGCTCTACACTCAGCAAAAAGCTTTTCCACCATATCTTGCAAGGAGAAACTCTGCCAGGAAAGAAAACATCCAAAATCTTGTTCTAAAGCTCGCACGGGGGTCTGCAAAGAGTTTGGCAAGAATGAAAGGTAGTTGTCCAAAACTCGTTCTTTTCCAATAGAAGAACCATGGAAAAGGCAGGAGAGGGGTAAAGTACTGTTTTCTCTAAGTCTGAATGCTGCCCACACTGTGCCTGTGTGCTGCAGCTTGCATCTTCGCCTTTGGGAAGCTGCCGCTCGCCGATTCTCCCGGAGGCGAAGAAGCGGCTTCTTCGCACACAGAGCATTGTGGCGAGCGCAGGGAGCTCCTGAGAGCGGTTTGTGCCGAAAGAAGCCCGGGACCGGCACTTAGCTTCGGAGAGCTGCGTATCTGCGTCTTCTGCGTGTCTTGCCGCTCTACACTCAGCAAAAAGCTTTTCCACCATATCTTGCAAGGAGAAACTCTGCCAGGAAAGAAAACATCCAAAATCTTGTTCTAAAGCTTGCACGGGGGTCTGCAAAGAGTTTGGCAAGAATGAAAGGTAGTTGTCCAAAACTCGTTCTTTTCCAATAGAATAACCATGGAAAAGGCAGGAGAGGGGTAAAGTACTGTTTTCTCTAAGTCTGAATGCTGCCCACACTGTGCCTGTGTGCTGCAGCTTGCATCTTCGCCTTTGGGAAGCTGCCGCTCGCCGATTCTCCCGCAGGCGAAGAAGCGGCTTCTTCGCACACAGAGCATTGTGGCGAGCGCAGGGAGCTCCTGAGAGCGGTTTGTGCCGAAAGAAGCCCGGGACCGGCACTTAGCTTCGGAGAGCTGCGTATCTGCGTCTTCTGCGTGTCTTGCCGCTCTACACTCAGCAAAAAGCTTTTCCACCATATCTTGCAAGGAGAAACTCTGCCAGGAAAGAAAACATCCAAAATCTTGTTCTAAAGCTTGCACGGGGGTCTGCAAAGAGTTTGGCAAGAATGAAAGGTAGTTGTCCAAAACTCGTTCTTTTCCAATAGAATAACCATGGAAAAGGCAGGAGAGGGGTAAAGTACTGTTTTCTCTAAGTCTGAATGCTGCCCACACTGTGCCTGTGTGCTGCAGCTTATCTTCGCCTTTGGGAAGCTGCCGCTCGCCGATTCTCCCGGAGGCGAAGAAGCGGCTTCTTCGCACACAGAGCATTGTGGCGAGCGCAGGGAGCTCCTGAGAGCGGTTTGTGCCGAAAGAAGCCCGGGACCGGCACTTAGCTTCGGAGAGCTGCGTATCTGCGTCTTCTGCGTGTCTTGCCGCTCTACACTCAGCCAAAAGCTTTTCCACCATATCTTGCAAGGAGAAACTCTGCCAGGAAAGAAAACATCCAAAATCTTGTTCTAAAGCTCGCACGGGGGTCTGCAAAGAGTTTGGCAAGAATGAAAGGTAGTTGTCCAAAACTCGTTCTTTTCCAATAGAATAACCATGGAAAAGGCAGGAGAGTGGTAAAGTACTGTTTTCTCTAAGTCTGAATGCTGCCCACACTGTGCCTGTGTGCTGCAGCTTGCATCTTCGCCTTTGGGAAGCTGCCGCTCGCCGATTCTCCCGGAGGCGAAGAAGCGGCTTCTTCGCACACAGAGCATTGTGGCGAGCGCAGGGAGCTCCTGAGAGCGGTTTGTGCCGAAAGAAGCCCGGGACCGGCACTTAGCTTCGGAGAGCTGCGTATCTGCGTCTTCTGCGTGTCTTGCCGCTCTACACTCAGCAAAAAGCTTTTCCACCATATCTTGCAAGGAGAAACTCTGCCAGGAAAGAAAACACCCAAAATCTTGTTCTAAAGCTTGCACGGGGGTCTGCAAAGAGTTTGGCAAGAATGAAAGGTAGTTGTCCAAAACTCGTTCTTTTCCAATAGAAGAACCATGGAAAAGGCAGGAGAGGGGTAAAGTACTGTTTTCTCTAAGTCTGAATGCTGCCCACACTGTGCCTGTGTGCTGCAGCTTGCATCTTCGCCTTTGGGAAGCTGCCGCTCGCCGATTCTCCCGGAGGCGAAGAAGCGGCTTCTTCGCACACAGAGCATTGTGGCGAGCGCAGGGAGCTCCTGAGAGCGGTTTGTGCCGAAAGAAGCCCGGGACCGGCACTTAGCTTCGGAGAGCTGCGTATCTGCGTCTTCTGCGTGTCTTGCCGCTCTACACTCAGCAAAAAGCTTTTCCACCATATCTTGCAAGGAGAAACTCTGCCAGGAAAGAAAACATCCAAAATCTTGTTCTAAAGCTTGCACGGGGGTCTGCAAAGAGTTTGGCAAGAATGAAAGGTAGTTGTCCAAAACTCGTTCTTTTCCAATAGAATAACCATGGAAAAGGCAGGAGAGGGGTAAAGTACTGTTTTCTCTAAGTCTGAATGCTGCCCACACTGTGCCTGTGTGCTGCAGCTTGCATCTTCGCCTTTGGGAAGCTGCCGCTCGCCGATTCTCCCGGAGGCGAAGAAGCGGCTTCTTCGCACACAGAGCATTGTGGCGAGCGCAGGGAGCTCCTGAGAGCGGTTTGTGCCGAAAGAAGCCCGGGACCGGCACTTAGCTTCGGAGAGCTGCGTATCTGCGTCTTCTGCGTGTCTTGCCGCTCTACACTCAGCAAAAAGCTTTTCCACCATATCTTGCAAGGAGAAACTCTGCCAGGAAAGAAAACATCCCAAATCTTGTTCTAAAGCTCGCACGGGGGTCTGCAAAGAGTTTGGCAAGAATGAAAGGTAGTTGTCCAAAACTCGTTCTTTTCCAATAGAATAACCATGGAAAAGGCAGGAGAGGGGTAAAGTACTGTTTTCTCTAAGTCTGAATGCTGCCCACACTGTGCCTGTGTGCTGCACCTTGCATCTTCGCCTTTGGGAAGCTGCCGCTCGCTGATTCTCCCGGAGGCGAAGAAGCGGCTTCTTCGCACACAGAGCATTGTGGCGAGCGCAGGGAGCTCCTGAGAGCGGTTTGTGCCGAAAGAAGCCCGGGACCGGCACTTAGCTTCGGAGAGCTGCGTATCTGCGTCTTCTGCGTGTCTTGCCGCTCTACACTCAGCAAAAAGCTTTTCCACCATATCTTGCAAGGAGAAACTCTGCCAGGAAAGAAAACATCCAAAATCTTGTTCTAAAGCTTGCACGGGGGTCTGCAAAGAGTTTGGCAAGAATGAAAGGTAGTTGTCCAAAACTCGTTCTTTTCCAATAGAATAAGCATGGAAAAGGCAGGAGAGGGGTAAAGTACTGTTTTCTCTAAGTCTGAATGCCTCCCACACTGTGCCTGTGTGCTGCAGCTTGCATCTTCGCCTTTGGGAAGCTGCCGCTGGCCGATTCTCCCGGAGGCGAAGAAGCGGCTTCTTCGCACACAGAGCATTGTGGCGAGCGCAGGGAGCTCCTGAGAGCGGTTTGTGCCGAAAGAAGCCCGGGACCGGCACTTAGCTTCGGAGAGCTGCGTATCTGCGTCTTCTGCGTGTCTTGCCGCTCTACACTCAGCAAAAAGCTTTTCCACCATATCTTGCAAGGAGAAACTCTGCCAGGAAAGAAAACATCCAAAATCTTGTTCTAAAGCTTGCACGGGGGTCTGCAAAGAGTTTGGCAAGAATGAAAGGTAGTTGTCCAAAACTCGTTCTTTTCCAATAGAAGAACCATGGAAAAGGCAGGAGAGGGGTAAAGTACTGTTTTCTCTAAGTCTGAATGCTGCCCACACTGTGCCTGTGTGCTGCAGCTTGCATCTTCGCCTTTGGGAAGCTGCCGCTCGCCGATTCTCCCGGAGGCGAAGAAGCGGCTTCTTCGCACACAGAGCATTGTGGCGAGCGCAGGGAGCTCCTGAGAGCGGTTTGTGCCGAAAGAAGCCCGGGACCGGCACTTAGCTTCGGAGAGCTGCGTATCTGCGTCTTCTGCGTGTCTTGCCGCTCTACACTCAGCAAAAAGCTTTTCCACCATATCTTGCAAGGAGAAACTCTGCCAGGAAAGAAAACACCCAAAATCTTGTTCTAAAGCTTGCACGGGGGTCTGCAAAGAGTTTGGCAAGAATGAAAGGTAGTTGTCCAAAACTCGTTCTTTTCCAATAGAAGAACCATGGAAAAGGCAGGAGAGGGGTAAAGTACTGTTTTCTCTAAGTCTGAATGCTGCCCACACTGTGCCTGTGTGCTGCAGCTTGCATCTTCGCCTTTGGGAAGCTGCCGCTGGCCGATTCTCCCGGAGGCGAAGAAGCGGCTTCTTCGCACACAGAGCATTGTGGCGAGCGCAGGGAGCTCCTGAGAGCGGTTTGTGCCGAAAGAAGCCCGGGACCGGCACTTAGCTTCGGAGAGCTGCGTATCTGCGTCTTCTGCGTGTCTTGCCGCTCTACACTCAGCAAAAAGCTTTTCCACCATATCTTGCAAGGAGAAACTCTGCCAGGAAAGAAAACATCCCAAATCTTGTTCTAAAGCTTGCACGGGGGTCTGCAAAGAGTTTGGCAAGAATGAAAGGTAGTTGTCCAAAACTCGTTCTTTTCCAATAGAATAACCATGGAAAAGGCAGGAGAGGGGTAAAGTACTGTTTTCTCTAAGTCTGAATGCTGCCCACACTGTGCCTGTGTGCTGCAGCTTGCATCTTCGCCTTTGGGAAGCTGCCGCTCGCCGATTCTCCCGGAGGCGAAGAAGCGGCTTCTTCGCACACAGAGCATTGTGGTGAGCGCAGGGAGCTCCTGAGAGCGGTTTGTGCCGAAAGAAGCCCGGGACCGGCACTTAGCTTCGGAGAGCTGCGTATCTGCGTCTTCTGCGTGTCTTGCCGCTCTACACTCAGCAAAAAGCTTTTCCACCATATCTTGCAAGGAGAAACTCTGCCAGGAAAGAAAACATCCAAAATCTTCTTCTAAAGCTTGCACGGGGGTCTGCAAAGAGTTTGGCAAGAATGAAAGGTAGTTGTCCAAAACTCGTTCTTTTCCAATAGAAGAACCATGGAAAAGGCAGGAGAGGGGTAAAGTACTGTTTTCTCTAAGTCTGAATGCTGCCCACACTGTGCCTGTGTGCTGCAGCTTGCATCTTCGCCTTTGGGAAGCTGCCGCTCGCCGATTCTCCCGGAGGCGAAGAAGCGGCTTCTTCGCACACAGAGCATTGTGGCGAGCGCAGGGAGCTCCTGAGAGCGGTTTGTGCCGAAAGAAGCCCGGGACCGGCACTTAGCTTCGGAGAGCTGCGTATCTGCGTCTTCTGCGTGTCTTGCCGCTCTACACTCAGCAAAAAGCTTTTCCACCATATCTTGCAAGGAGAAACTCTGCCAGGAAAGAAAACATCCCAAATCTTGTTCTAAAGCTTGCACGGGGGTCTGCAAAGAGTTTGGCAAGAATGAAAGGTAGTTGTCCAAAACTCGTTCTTTTCCAATAGAATAACCATGGAAAAGGCAGGAGAGGGGTAAAGTACTGTTTTCTCTAAGTCTGAATGCTGCCCACACTGTGCCTGTGTGCTGCAGCTTGCATCTTCGCCTTTGGGAAGCTGCCGCTCGCCGATTCTCCCGGAGGCGAAGAAGCGGCTTCTTCGCACACAGAGCATTGTGGCGAGCGCAGGGAGCTCCTGAGAGCGGTTTGTGCCGAAAGAAGCCCGGGACCGGCACTTAGCTTCGGAGAGCTGCGTATCTGCGTCTTCTGCGTGTCTTGCCGCTCTACACTCAGCAAAAAGCTTTTCCACCATATCTTGCAAGGAGAAACTCTGCCAGGAAAGAAAACATCCCAAATCTTCTTCTAAAGCTTGCACGGGGGTCTGCAAAGAGTTTGGCAAGAATGAAAGGTAGTTGTCCAAAACTCGTTCTTTTCCAATAGAAGAACCATGGAAAAGGCAGGAGAGGGGTAAAGTACTGTTTTCTCTAAGTCTGAATGCTGCCCACACTGTGCCTGTGTGCTGCAGCTTGCATCTTCGCCTTTGGGAAGCTGCCGCTCGCCGATTCTCCCGGAGGCGAAGAAGCGGCTTCTTCGCACACAGAGCATTGTGGCGAGCGCAGGGAGCTCCTGAGAGCGGTTTGTGCCGAAAGAAGCCCGGGACCGGCACTTAGCTTCGGAGAGCTGCGTATCTGCGTCTTCTGCGTGTCTTGCCGCTCTACACTCAGCCAAAAGCTTTTCCAGCATATCTTGCAAGGAGAAACTCTGCCAGGAAAGAAAACATCCAAAATCTTGTTCTAAAGCTTGCACGGGGGTCTGCAAAGAGTTTGGCAAGAATGAAAGGTAGTTGTCCAAAACTCGTTCTTTTCCAATAGAATAACCATGGAAAAGGCAGGAGAGGGGTAAAGTACTGTTTTCTCTAAGTCTGAATGCTGCCCACACTGTGCCTGTGTGCTGCAGCTTGCATCTTCGCCTTTGGGAAGCTGCCGCTCGCCGATTCTCCCGGAGGCGAAGAAGCGGCTTCTTCGCACACAGAGCATTGTGGCGAGCGCAGGGAGCTCCTGAGAGCGGTTTGTGCCGAAAGAAGCCCGGGACCGGCACTTAGCTTCGGAGAGCTGCGTATCTGCGTCTTCTGCGTGTCTTGCCGCTCTACACTCAGCAAAAAGCTTTTCCACCATATCTTGCAAGGAGAAACTCTGCCAGGAAAGAAAACATCCAAAATCTTGTTCTAAAGCTTGCACGGGGGTCTGCAAAGAGTTTGGCAAGAATGAAAGGTAGTTGTCCAAAACTCGTTCTTTTCCAATAGAAGAACCATGGAAAAGGCAGGAGAGGGGTAAAGTACTGTTTTCTCTAAGTCTGAATGCTGCCCACACTGTGCCTGTGTGCTGCAGCTTGCATCTTCGCCTTTGGGAAGCTGCCGCTCGCCGATTCTCCCGGAGGCGAAGAAGCGGCTTCTTCGCACACAGAGCATTGTGGCGAGCGCAGGGAGCTCCTGAGAGCGGTTTGTGCCGAAAGAAGCCCGGGACCGGCACTTAGCTTCGGAGAGCTGCGTATCTGCGTCTTCTGCGTGTCTTGCCGCTCTACACTCAGCAAAAAGCTTTTCCACCATATCTTGCAAGGAGAAACTCTGCCAGGAAAGAAAACATCCAAAATCTTGTTCTAAAGCTTGCACGGGGGTCTGCAAAGAGTTTGGCAAGAATGAAAGGTAGTTGTCCAAAACTCGTTCTTTTCCAATAGAATAACCATGGAAAAGGCAGGAGAGGGGTAAAGTACTGTTTTCTCTAAGTCTGAAGGCTGCCCACACTGTGCCTGTGTGCTGCAGCTTGCATCTTCGCCTTTGGGAAGCTGCCGCTCGCCGATTCTCCCGGAGGCGAAGAAGCGGCTTCTTCGCACACAGAGCATTGTGGCGAGCGCAGGGAGCTCCTGAGAGCGGTTTGTGCCGAAAGAAGCCCGGGACCGGCACTTAGCTTCGGAGAGCTGCGTATCTGCGTCTTCTGCGTGTCTTGCCGCTCTACACTCAGCAAAAAGCTTTTCCACCATATCTTGCAAGGAGAAACTCTGCCAGGAAAGAAAACATCCCAAATCTTGTTCTAAAGCTTGCACGGAGGTCTGCAAAGAGTTTGGCAAGAATGAAAGGTAGTTGTCCAAAACTCGTTCTTTTCCAATAGAATAACCATGGAAAAGGCAGGAGAGGGGTAAAGTACTGTTTTCTCTAAGTCTGAATGCCTCCCACACTGTGCCTGTGTGCTGCAGCTTGCATCTTCGCCTTTGGGAAGCTGCCGCTGGCCGATTCTCCCGGAGGCGAAGAAGCGGCTTCTTCGCACACAGAGCATTGTGGCGAGCGCAGGGAGCTCCTGAGAGCGGTTTGTGCCGAAAGAAGCCCGGGACCGGCACTTAGCTTCGGAGAGCTGCGTATCTGCGTCTTCTGCGTGTCTTGCCGCTCTACACTCAGCCAAAAGCTTTTCCACCATATCTTGCAAGGAGAAACTCTGCCAGGAAAGAAAACATCCAAAATCTTGTTCTAAAGCTTGCACGGGGGTCTGCAAAGAGTTTGGCAAGAATGAAAGGTAGTTGTCCAAAACTCGTTCTTTTCCAATAGAATAACCATGGAAAAGGCAGGAGAGGGGTAAAGTTCTGTTTTCTCCAAGTCTGAATGCTGCCCACACTGTGCCTGTGTGCTGCAGCTTGCATCTTCGCCTTTGGGAAGCTGCCGCTCGCCGATTCTCCCGGAGGCGAAGAAGCGGCTTCTTCGCACACAGAGCATTGTGGCGAGCGCAGGGAGCTCCTGAGAGCGGTTTGTGCCGAAAGAAGCCCGGGACCGGCACTTAGCTTCGGAGAGCTGCGTATCTGCGTCTTCTGCGTGTCTTGCCGCTCTACACTCAGCAAAAAGCTTTTCCACCATATCTTGCAAGGAGAAACTCTGCCAGGAAAGAAAACATCCAAAATCTTGTTCTAAAGCTTGCACGGGGGTCTGCAAAGAGTTTGGCAAGAATGAAAGGTAGTTGTCCAAAACTCGTTCTTTTCCAATAGAATAACCATGGAAAAGGCAGGAGAGGGGTAAAGTACTGTTTTCTCTAAGTCTGAATGCTGCCCACACTGTGCCTGTGTGCTGCAGCTTGCATCTTCGCCTTTGGGAAGCTGCCGCTCGCCGATTCTCCCGCAGGCGAAGAAGCGGCTTCTTCGAAAACAGAGCATTGTGGCGAGCGCAGGGAGCTCCTGAGAGCGGTTTGTGCCGAAAGAAGCCCGGGACCGGCACTTAGCTTCGGAGAGCTGCGTATCTGCGTCTTCTGCGTGTCTTGCCGCTCTACACTCAGCAAAAAGCTTTTCCACCATATCTTGCAAGGAGAAACTCTGCCAGGAAAGAAAACATCCCAAATCTTGTTCTAAAGCTTGCACGGGGGTCTGCAAAGAGTTTGGCAAGAATGAAAGGTAGTTGTCCAAAACTCGTTCTTTTCCAATAGAATAACCATGGAAAAGGCAGGAGAGGGGTAAAGTACTGTTTTCTCTAAGTCTGAATGCTGCCCACACTGTGCCTGTGTGCTGCAGCTTGCATCTTCGCCTTTGGGAAGCTGCCGCTCGCCGATTCTCCCGGAGGCGAAGAAGCGGCTTCTTCGCACACAGAGCATTGTGGCGAGCGCAGGGAGCTCCTGAGAGCGGTTTGTGCCGAAAGAAGCCCGGGACCGGCACTTAGCTTCGGAGAGCTGCGTATCTGCGTCTTCTGTGTGTCTTGCCGCTCTACACTCAGCAAAAAGCTTTTCCACCATATCTTGCAAGGAGAAACTCTGCCAGGAAAGAAAACATCCCAAATCTTGTTCTAAAGCTTGCACGGGGGTCTGCAAAGAGTTTGGCAAGAATGAAAGGTAGTTGTCCAAAACTCGTTCTTTTCCAATAGAATAACCATGGAAAAGGCAGGAGAGGGGTAAAGTACTGTTTTCTCTAAGTCTGAATGCTGCCCACACTGTGCCTGTGTGCTGCAGCTTGCATCTTCGCCTTTGGGAAGCTGCCGCTCGCCGATTCTCCCGGAGGCGAAGAAGCGGCTTCTTCGCACACAGAGCATTGTGGCGAGCGCAGGGAGCTCCTGAGAGCGGTTTGTGCCGAAAGAAGCCCGGGACCGGCACTTAGCTTCGGAGAGCTGCGTATCTGCGTCTTCTGCGTGTCTTGCCGCTCTACACTCAGCAAAAAGCTTTTCCACCATATCTTGCAAGGAGAAACTCTGCCAGGAAAGAAAACATCCAAAATCTTCTTCTAAAGCTTGCACGGGGGTCTGCAAAGAGTTTGGCAAGAATGAAAGGTAGTTGTCCAAAACTCGTTCTTTTCCAATAGAAGAACCATGGAAAAGGCAGGAGAGGGGTAAAGTACTGTTTTCTCTAAGTCTGAATGCTGCCCACACTGTGCCTGTGTGCTGCAGCTTGCATCTTCGCCTTTGGGAAGCTGCCGCTCGCCGATTCTCCCGGAGGCGAAGAAGCGGCTTCTTCGCACACAGAGCATTGTGGCGAGCGCAGGGAGCTCCTGAGAGCGGTTTGTGCCGAAAGAAGCCCGGGACCGGCACTTAGCTTCGGAGAGCTGCGTATCTGCGTCTTCTGCGTGTCTTGCCGCTCTACACTCAGCCAAAAGCTTTTCCACCATATCTTGCAAGGAGAAACTCTGCCAGGAAAGAAAACATCCAAAATCTTGTTCTAAAGCTTGCACGGGGGTCTGCAAAGAGTTTGGCAAGAATGAAAGGTAGTTGTCCAAAACTCGTTCTTTTCCAATAGAATAACCATGGAAAAGGCAGGAGAGGGGTAAAGTACTGTTTTCTCTAAGTCTGAATGCTGCCCACACTGTGCCTGTGTGCTGCAGCTTGCATCTTCGCCTTTGGGAAGCTGCCGCTCGCCGATTCTCCCGCAGGCGAAGAAGCGGCTTCTTCGCACACAGAGCATTGTGGCGAGCGCAGGGAGCTCCTGAGAGCGGTTTGTGCCGAAAGAAGCCCGGGACCGGCACTTAGCTTCGGAGAGCTGCGTATCTGCGTCTTCTGCGTGTCTTGCCGCTCTACACTCAGCAAAAAGCTTTTCCACCATATCTTGCAAGGAGAAACTCTGCCAGGAAAGAAAACATCCAAAATCTTGTTCTAAAGCTTGCACGGGGGTCTGCAAAGAGTTTGGCAAGAATGAAAGGTAGTTGTCCAAAACTCGTTCTTTTCCAATAGAATAAGCATGGAAAAGGCAGGAGAGTGGTAAAGTACTGTTTTCTCTAAGTCTGAATGCTGCCCACACTGTGCCTGTGTGCTGCAGCTTGCATCTTCGCCTTTGGGAAGCTGCCGCTCGCCGATTCTCCCGCAGGCGAAGAAGCGGCTTCTTCGCACACAGAGCATTGTGGCGAGCGCAGGGAGCTCCTGAGAGCGGTTTGTGCCGAAAGAAGCCCGGGACCGGCACTTAGCTTCGGAGAGCTGCGTATCTGCGTCTTCTGCGTGTCTTGCCGCTCTACACTCAGCAAAAAGCTTTTCCACCATATCTTGCAAGGAGAAACTCTGCCAGGAAAGAAAACATCCCAAATCTTGTTCTAAAGCTTGCACGGGGGTCTGCAAAGAGTTTGGCAAGAATGAAAGGTAGTTGTCCAAAACTCGTTCTTTTCCAATAGAATAACCATGGAAAAGGCAGGAGAGGGGTAAAGTACTGTTTTCTCTAAGTCTGAAGGCTGCCCACACTGTGCCTGTGTGCTGCAGCTTGCATCTTCGCCTTTGGGAAGCTGCCGCTGGCCGATTCTCCCGCAGGCGAAGAAGCGGCTTCTTCGCACACAGAGCATTGTGGCGAGCGCAGGGAGCTCCTGAGAGCGGTTTGTGCCGAAAGAAGCCCGGGACCGGCACTTAGCTTCGGAGAGCTGCGTATCTGCGTCTTCTGCGTGTCTTGCCGCTCTACACTCAGCAAAAAGCTTTTCCACCATATCTTGCAAGGAGAAACTCTGCCAGGAAAGAAAACATCCCAAATCTTGTTCTAAAGCTTGCACGGAGGTCTGCAAAGAGTTTGGCAAGAATGAAAGGTAGTTGTCCAAAACTCGTTCTTTTCCAATAGAATAACCATGGAAAAGGCAGGAGAGGGGTAAAGTACTGTTTTCTCTAAGTCTGAATGCCTCCCACACTGTGCCTGTGTGCTGCAGCTTGCATCTTCGCCTTTGGGAAGCTGCCGCTGGCCGATTCTCCCGGAGGCGAAGAAGCGGCTTCTTCGCACACAGAGCATTGTGGCGAGCGCAGGGAGCTCCTGAGAGCGGTTTGTGCCGAAAGAAGCCCGGGACCGGCACTTAGCTTCGGAGAGCTGCGTATCTGCGTCTTCTGCGTGTCTTGCCGCTCTACACTCAGCAAAAAGCTTTTCCACCATATCTTGCAAGGAGAAACTCTGCCAGGAAAGAAAACATCCAAAATCTTGTTCTAAAGCTTGCACGGGGGTCTGCAAAGAGTTTGGCAAGAATGAAAGGTAGTTGTCCAAAACTCGTTCTTTTCCAATAGAATAACCATGGAAAAGGCAGGAGAGTGGTAAAGTTCTGTTTTCTCCAAGTCTGAATGCTGCCCACACTGTGCCTGTGTGCTGCAGCTTGCATCTTCGCCTTTGGGAAGCTGCCGCTCGCCTATTCTCCCGGAGGCGAAGAAGCGGCTTCTTCGCACACAGAGCATTGTGGCGAGCGCAGGGAGCTCCTGAGAGCGGTTTGTGCCGAAAGAAGCCCGGGACCGGCACTTAGCTTCGGAGAGCTGCGTATCTGCGTCTTCTGCGTGTCTTGCCGCTCTACACTCAGCAAAAAGCTTTTCCAGCATATCTTGCAAGGAGAAACTCTGCCAGGAAAGAAAACATCCAAAATCTTGTTCTAAAGCTTGCACGGGGGTCTGCAAAGAGTTTGGCAAGAATGAAAGGTAGTTGTCCAAAACTCGTTCTTTTCCAATAGAATAACCATGGAAAAGGCAGGAGAGGGGTAAAGTACTGTTTTCTCTAAGTCTGAATGCTGCCCACACTGTGCCTGTGTGCTGCAGCTTGCATCTTCGCCTTTGGGAAGCTGCCGCTCGCCGATTCTCCCGGAGGCGAAGAAGCGGCTTCTTCGCACACAGAGCATTGTGGCGAGCGCAGGGAGCTCCTGAGAGCGGTTTGTGCCGAAAGAAGCCCGGGACCGGCACTTAGCTTCGGAGAGCTGCGTATCTGCGTCTTCTGCGTGTCTTGCCGCTCTACACTCAGCAAAAAGCTTTTCCACCATATCTTGCAAGGAGAAACTCTGCCAGGAAAGAAAACATCCAAAATCTTGTTCTAAAGCTTGCACGGGGGTCTGCAAAGAGTTTGGCAAGAATGAAAGGTAGTTGTCCAAAACTCGTTCTTTTCCAATAGAATAACCATGGAAAAGGCAGGAGAGGGGTAAAGTACTGTTTTCTCTAAGTCTGAATGCTGCCCACACTGTGCCTGTGTGCTGCAGCTTGCATCTTCGCCTTTGGGAAGCTGCCGCTCGCCGATTCTCCCGCAGGCGAAGAAGCGGCTTCTTCGCACACAGAGCATTGTGGCGAGCGCAGGGAGCTCCTGAGAGCGGTTTGTGCCGAAAGAAGCCCGGGACCGGCACTTAGCTTCGGAGAGCTGCGTATCTGCGTCTTCTGCGTGTCTTGCCGCTCTACACTCAGCCAAAAGCTTTTCCACCATATCTTGCAAGGAGAAACTCTGCCAGGAAAGAAAACATCCAAAATCTTGTTCTAAAGCTTGCACGGGGGTCTGCAAAGAGTTTGGCAAGAATGAAAGGTAGTTGTCCAAAACTCGTTCTTTTCCAATAGAATAACCATGGAAAAGGCAGGAGAGGGGTAAAGTACTGTTTTCTCTAAGTCTGAATGCTGCCCACACTGTGCCTGTGTGCTGCAGCTTGCATCTTCGCCTTTGGGAAGCTGCCGCTCGCCGATTCTCCCGGAGGCGAAGTAGTGGCTTCTTCGCACACAGAGCATTGTGGCGAGCGCAGGGAGCTCCTGAGAGCGGTTTGTGCCGAAAGAAGCCCGGGACCGGCACTTAGCTTCGGAGAGCTGCGTATCTGCATCTTCTGCGTGTCTTGCCGCTCTACACTCAGCAAAAAGCTTTTCCACCATATCTTGCAAGGAGAAACTCTGCCAGGAAAGAAAACATCCCAAATCTTGTTCTAAAGCTTGCACGGGGGTCTGCAAAGAGTTTGGCAAGAATGAAAGGTAGTTGTCCAAAACTCGTTCTTTTCCAATAGAATAACCATGGAAAAGGCAGGAGAGGGGTAAAGTACTGTTTTCTCTAAGTCTGAATGCTGCCCACACTGTGCCTGTGTGCTGCAGCTTGCATCTTCGCCTTTGGGAAGCTGCCGCTCGCCGATTCTCCCGGAGGCGAAGAAGCGGCTTCTTCGCACACAGAGCATTGTGGCGAGCGCAGGGAGCTCCTGAGAGCGGTTTGTGCCGAAAGAAGCCCGGGACCGGCACTTAGCTTCGGAGAGCTGCGTATCTGCGTCTTCTGCGTGTCTTGCCGCTCTACACTCAGCAAAAAGCTTTTCCACCATATCTTGCAAGGAGAAACTCTGCCAGGAAAGAAAACATCCAAAATCTTCTTCTAAAGCTTGCACGGGGGTCTGCAAAGAGTTTGGCAAGAATGAAAGGTAGTTGTCCAAAACTCGTTCTTTTCCAATAGAATAAGCATGGAAAAGGCAGGAGAGGGGTAAAGTACTGTTTTCTCTAAGTCTGAATGCTGCCCACACTGTGCCTGTGTGCTGCAGCTTGCATCTTCGCCTTTGGGAAGCTGCCGCTCGCCGATTCTCCCGGAGGCGAAGAAGCGGCTTCTTCGCACACAGAGCATTGTGGCGAGCGCAGGGAGCTCCTGAGAGCGGTTTGTGCCGAAAGAAGCCCGGGACCGGCACTTAGCTTCGGAGAGCTGCGTATCTGCGTCTTCTGCGTGTCTTGCCGCTCTACACTCAGCCAAAAGCTTTTCCACCATATCTTGCAAGGAGAAACTCTGCCAGGAAAGAAAACATCCAAAATCTTGTTCTAAAGCTTGCACGGGGGTCTGCAAAGAGTTTGGCAAGAATGAAAGGTAGTTGTCCAAAACTCGTTCTTTTCCAATAGAATAACCATGGAAAAGGCAGGAGAGGGGTAAAGTACTGTTTTCTCTAAGTCTGAATGCTGCCCACACTGTGCCTGTGTGCTGCAGCTTGCATCTTCGCCTTTGGGAAGCTGCCGCTCGCCGATTCTCCCGGAGGCGAAGAAGCGGCTTCTTCGCACACAGAGCATTGTGGCGAGCGCAGGGAGCTCCTGAGAGCGGTTTGTGCCGAAAGAAGCCCGGGACCGGCACTTAGCTTCGGAGAGCTGCGTATCTGCGTCTTCTGCGTGTCTTGCCGCTCTACACTCAGCAAAAAGCTTTTCCACCATATCTTGCAAGGAGAAACTCTGCCAGGAAAGAAAACATCCAAAATCTTGTTCTAAAGCTTGCACGGGGGTCTGCAAAGAGTTTGGCAAGAATGAAAGGTAGTTGTCCAAAACTCGTTCTTTTCCAATAGAAGAACCATGGAAAAGGCAGGAGAGGGGTAAAGTACTGTTTTCTCTAAGTCTGAATGCTGCCCACACTGTGCCTGTGTGCTGCAGCTTGCATCTTCGCCTTTGGGAAGCTGCCGCTCGCCGATTCTCCCGGAGGCGAAGAAGCGGCTTCTTCGCACACAGAGCATTGTGGCGAGCGCAGGGAGCTCCTGAGAGCGGTTTGTGCCGAAAGAAGCCCGGGACCGGCACTTAGCTTCGGAGAGCTGCGTATCTGCGTCTTCTGCGTGTCTTGCCGCTCTACACTCAGCCAAACGCTTTTCCACCATATCTTGCAAGGAGAAACTCTGCCAGGAAAGAAAACATCCCAAATCTTGTTCTAAAGCTTGCACGGGGGTCTGCAAAGAGTTTGGCAAGAATGAAAGGTAGTTGTCCAAAACTCGTTCTTTTCCAATAGAATAACCATGGAAAAGGCAGGAGAGGGGTAAAGTACTGTTTTCTCTAAGTCTGAAGGCTGCCCACACTGTGCCTGTGTGCTGCAGCTTGCATCTTCGCCTTTGGGAAGCTGCCGCTCGCCGATTCTCCCGGAGGCGAAGAAGCGGCTTCTTCGCACACAGAGCATTGTGGCGAGCGCAGGGAGCTCCTGGGAGCGGTTTGTGCCGAAAGAAGCCCGGGACCGGCACTTAGCTTCGGAGAGCTGCGTATCTGCGTCTTCTGCGTGTCTTGCCGCTCTACACTCAGCAAAAAGCTTTTCCACCATATCTTGCAAGGAGAAACTCTGCCAGGAAAGAAAACATCCAAAATCTTGTTCTAAAGCTTGCACGGAGGTCTGCAAAGAGTTTGGCAAGAATGAAAGGTAGTTGTCCAAAACTCGTTCTTTTCCAATAGAATAACCATGGAAAAGGCAGGAGAGGGGTAAAGTACTGTTTTCTCTAAGTCTGAATGCTGCCCACACTGTGCCTGTGTGCTGCAGCTTGCATCTTCGCCTTTGGGAAGCTGCCGCTCGCCGATTCTCCCGGAGGCGAAGAAGCGGCTTCTTCGCACACAGAGCATTGTGGCGAGCGCAGGGAGCTCCTGAGAGCGGTTTGTGCCGAAAGAAGCCCGGGACCGGCACTTAGCTTCGGAGAGCTGCGTATCTGCGTCTTCTGCGTGTCTTGCCGCTCTACACTCAGCAAAAAGCTTTTCCACCATATCTTGCAAGGAGAAACTCTGCCAGGAAAGAAAACATCCAAAATCTTGTTCTAAAGCTTGCACGGGGGTCTGCAAAGAGTTTGGCAAGAATGAAAGGTAGTTGTCCAAAACTCGTTCTTTTCCAATAGAATAACCATGGAAAAGGCAGGAGAGTGGTAAAGTTCTGTTTTCTCTAAGTCTGAATGCTGCCCACACTGTGCCTGTGTGCTGCAGCTTGCATCTTCGCCTTTGGGAAGCTGCCGCTCGCCGATTCTCCCGGAGGCGAAGAAGCGGCTTCTTCGCACACAGAGCATTGTGGCGAGCGCAGGGAGCTCCTGAGAGCGGTTTGTGCCGAAAGAAGCCCGGGACCGGCACTTAGCTTCGGAGAGCTGCGTATCTGCGTCTTCTGCGTGTCTTGCCGCTCTACACTCAGCCAAAAGCTTTTCCACCATATCTTGCAAGGAGAAACTCTGCCAGGAAAGAAAACATCCAAAATCTTGTTCTAAAGCTCGCACGGGGGTCTGCAAAGAGTTTGGCAAGAATGAAAGGTAGTTGTCCAAAACTCGTTCTTTTCCAATAGAATAACCATGGAAAAGGCAGGAGAGGGGTAAAGTACTGTTTTCTCTAAGTCTGAATGCTGCCCACACTCTGCCTGTGTGCTGCACCTTGCATCTTCGCCTTTGGGAAGCTGCCGCTCGCTGATTCTCCCGGAGGCGAAGAAGCGGCTTCTTCGCACACAGAGCATTGTGGCGAGCGCAGGGAGCTCCTGAGAGCGGTTTGTGCCGAAAGAAGCCCGGGACCGGCACTTAGCTTCGGAGAGCTGCGTATCTGCGTCTTCTGCGTGTCTTGCCGCTCTACACTCAGCAAAAAGCTTTTCCACCATATCTTGCAAGGAGAAACTCTGCCAGGAAAGAAAACATCCAAAATCTTGTTCTAAAGCTTGCACGGGGGTCTGCAAAGAGTTTGGCAAGAATGAAAGGTAGTTGTCCAAAACTCGTTCTTTTCCAATAGAATAACCATGGAAAAGGCAGGAGAGTGGTAAAGTACTGTTTTCTCTAAGTCTGAATGCTGCCCACACTGTGCCTGTGTGCTGCAGCTTGCATCTTCGCCTTTGGGAAGCTGCCGCTCGCCGATTCTCCCGGAGGCGAAGAAGCGGCTTCTTCGCACACAGAGCATTGTGGCGAGCGCAGGGAGCTCCTGAGAGCGGTTTGTGCCGAAAGAAGCCCGGGACCGGCACTTAGCTTCGGAGAGCTGCGTATCTGCGTCTTCTGCGTGTCTTGCCGCTCTACACTCAGCCAAAAGCTTTTCCACCATATCTTGCAAGGAGAAACTCTGCCAGGAAAGAAAACATCCAAAATCTTGTTCTAAAGCTTGCACGGGGGTCTGCAAAGAGTTTGGCAAGAATGAAAGGTAGTTGTCCAAAACTCGTTCTTTTCCAATAGAATAACCATGGAAAAGGCAGGAGAGGGGTAAAGTACTGTTTTCTCTAAGTCTGAATGCTGCCCACACTGTGCCTGTGTGCTGCAGCTTGCATCTTCGCCTTTGGGAAGCTGCCGCTCGCCGATTCTCCCGGAGGCGAAGAAGCGGCTTCTTCGCACACAGAGCATTGTGGCGAGCGCAGGGAGCTCCTGAGAGCGGTTTGTGCCGAAAGAAGCCCGGGACCGGCACTTAGCTTCGGAGAGCTGCGTATCTGCGTCTTCTGCGTGTCTTGCCGCTCTACACTCAGCAAAAAGCTTTTCCACCATATCTTGCAAGGAGAAACTCTGCCAGGAAAGAAAACACCCAAAATCTTGTTCTAAAGCTTGCACGGGGGTCTGCAAAGAGTTTGGCAAGAATGAAAGGTAGTTGTCCAAAACTCGTTCTTTTCCAATAGAAGAACCATGGAAAAGGCAGGAGAGTGGTAAAGTACTGTTTTCTCTAAGTCTGAATGCTGCCCACACTGTGCCTGTGTGCTGCAGCTTGCATCTTCGCCTTTGGGAAGCTGCCGCTCGCCGATTCTCCCGGAGGCGAAGAAGCGGCTTCTTCGCACACAGAGCATTGTGGCGAGCGCAGGGAGCTCCTGAGAGCGGTTTGTGCCGAAAGAAGCCCGGGACCGGCACTTAGCTTCGGAGAGCTGCGTATCTGCGTCTTCTGCGTGTCTTGCCGCTCTACACTCTGCAAAAAGCTTTTCCACCATATCTTGCAAGGAGAAACTCTGCCAGGAAAGAAAACATCCCAAATCTTGTTCTAAAGCTTGCACGGGGGTCTGCAAAGAGTTTGGCAAGAATGAAAGGTAGTTGTCCAAAACTCGTTCTTTTCCAATAGAAGAACCATGGAAAAGGCAGGAGAGGGGTAAAGTACTGTTTTCTCTAAGTCTGAATGCTGCCCACACTGTGCCTGTGTGCTGCAGCTTGCATCTTCGCCTTTGGGAAGCTGCCGCTCGCCGATTCTCCCGGAGGCGAAGAAGCGGCTTCTTCGCACACAGAGCATTGTGGCGAGCGCAGGGAGCTCCTGAGAGCGGTTTGTGCCGAAAGAAGCCCGGGACCGGCACTTAGCTTCGGAGAGCTGCGTATCTGCGTCTTCTGCGTGTCTTGCCGCTCTACACTCAGCAAAAAGCTTTTCCACCATATCTTGCAAGGAGAAATTCTGCCAGGAAAGAAAACACCCAAAATCTTGTTCTAAAGCTTGCACGGGGGTCTGCAAAGAGTTTGGCAAGAATGAAAGGTAGTTGTCCAAAACTCGTTCTTTTCCAATAGAAGAACCATGGAAAAGGCAGGAGAGGGGTAAAGTACTGTTTTCTCTAAGTCTGAATGCTGCCCACACTGTGCCTGTGTGCTGCAGCTTGCATCTTCGCCTTTGGGAAGCTGCCGCTCGCCGATTCTCCCGGAGGCGAAGAAGCGGCTTCTTCGCACACAGAGCATTGTGGCGAGCGCAGGGAGCTCCTGAGAGCGGTTTGTGCCGAAAGAAGCCCGGGACCGGCACTTAGCTTCGGAGAGCTGCGTATCTGCGTCTTCTGCGTGTCTTGCCGCTCTACACTCAGCCAAAAGCTTTTCCACCATATCTTGCAAGGAGAAACTCTGCCAGGAAAGAAAACATCCCAAATCTTGTTCTAAAGCTTGCACGGGGGTCTGCAAAGAGTTTGGCAAGAATGAAAGGTAGTTGTCCAAAACTCGTTCTTTTCCAATAGAATAACCATGGAAAAGGCAGGAGAGGGGTAAAGTACTGTTTTCTCTAAGTCTGAATGCTGCCCACACTGTGCCTGTGTGCTGCAGCTTGCATCTTCGCCTTTGGGAAGCTGCCGCTCGCCGATTCTCCCGGAGGTGAAGAAGCGGCTTCTTCGCACACAGAGCATTGTGGCGAGCGCAGGGAGCTCCTGAGAGCGGTTTGTGCCGAAAGAAGCCCGGGACCGGCACTTAGCTTCGGAGAGCTGCGTATCTGCGTCTTCTGCGTGTCTTGCCGCTCTACACTCAGCAAAAAGCTTTTCCACCATATCTTGCAAGGAGAAACTCTGCCAGGAAAGAAAACATCCAAAATCTTGTTCTAAAGCTTGCACGGGGGTCTGCAAAGAGTTTGGCAAGAATGAAAGGTAGTTGTCCAAAACTCGTTCTTTTCCAATAGAATAACCATGGAAAAGGCAGGAGAGGGGTAAAGTACTGTTTTCTCTAAGTCTGAATGCTGCCCACACTGTGCCTGTGTGCTGCAGCTTGCATCTTCGCCTTTGGGAAGCTGCCGCTCGCCGATTCTCCCGGAGGCGAAGAAGCGGCTTCTTCGCACACAGAGCATTGTGGCGAGCGCAGGGAGCTCCTGAGAGCGGTTTGTGCCGAAAGAAGCCCGGGACCGGCACTTAGCTTCGGAGAGCTGCGTATCTGCGTCTTCTGCGTGTCTTGCCGCTCTACACTCAGCAAAAAGCTTTTCCACCATATCTTGCAAGGAGAAACTCTGCCAGGAAAGAAAACATCCAAAATCTTGTTCTAAAGCTTGCACGGGGGTCTGCAAAGAGTTTGGCAAGAATGAAAGGTAGTTGTCCAAAACTCGTTCTTTTCCAATAAAATAACCATGGAAAAGGCAGGAGAGTGGTAAAGTTCTGTTTTCTCCAAGTCTGAATGCTGCCCACACTGTGCCTGTGTGCTGCAGCTTGCATCTTCGCCTTTGGGAAGCTGCCGCTCGCCGATTCTCCCGGAGGCGAAGAAGCGGCTTCTTCGCACACAGAGCATTGTGGCGAGCGCAGGGAGCTCCTGAGAGCGGTTTGTGCCGAAAGAAGCCCGGGACCGGCACTTAGCTTTGGAGAGCTGCGTATCTGCGTCTTCTGCGTGTCTTGCCGCTCTACACTCAGCAAAAAGCTTTTCCACCATATCTTGCAAGGAGAAACTCTGCCAGGAAAGAAAACATCCAAAATCTTGTTCTAAAGCTTGCACGGGGGTCTGCAAAGAGTTTGGCAAGAATGAAAGGTAGTTGTCCAAAACTCGTTCTTTTCCAATAGAATAACCATGGAAAAGGCAGGAGAGGGGTAAAGTACTGTTTTCTCTAAGTCTGAATGCTGCCCACACTGTGCCTGTGTGCTGCAGCTTGCATCTTCGCCTTTGGGAAGCTGCCGCTCGCCGATTCTCCCGGAGGCGAAGAAGCGGCTTCTTCGCACACAGAGCATTGTGGCGAGCGCAGGGAGCTCCTGAGAGCGGTTTGTGCCAAAAGAAGCCCGGGACCGGCACTTAGCTTCGGAGAGCTGCGTATCTGCGTCTTCTGCGTGTCTTGCCGCTCTACACTCAGCAAAAAGCTTTTCCACCATATCTTGCAAGGAGAAACTCTGCCAGGAAAGAAAACATCCAAAATCTTGTTCTAAAGCTTGCACGGGGGTCTGCAAAGAGTTTGGCAAGAATGAAAGGTAGTTGTCCAAAACTCGTTCTTTTCCAATAGAATAACCATGGAAAAGGCAGGAGAGTGGTAAAGTACTGTTTTCTCTAAGTCTGAAGGCTGCCCACACTGTGCCTGTGTGCTGCAGCTTGCATCTTCGCCTTTGGGAAGCTGCCGCTCGCCGATTCTCCCGGAGGCGAAGAAGCGGCTTCTTCGCACACAGAGCATTGTGGCGAGCGCAGGGAGCTCCTGAGAGCGGTTTGTGCCGAAAGAAGCCCGGGACCGGCACTTAGCTTCGGAGAGCTGCGTATCTGCGTCTTCTGCGTGTCTTGCCGCTCTACACTCAGCAAAAAGCTTTTCCACCATATCTTGCAAGGAGAAACTCTGCCAGGAAAGAAAACATCCAAAATCTTGTTCTAAAGCTTGCACGGGGGTCTGCAAAGAGTTTGGCAAGAATGAAAGGTAGTTGTCCAAAACTCGTTCTTTTCCAATAGAATAACCATGGAAAAGGCAGGAGAGTGATAAAGTACTGTTTTCTCTAAGTCTGAATGCTGCCCACACTGTGCCTGTGTGCTGCAGCTTGCATCTTCGCCTTTGGGAAGCTGCCGCTCGCCGATTCTCCCGGAGGCGAAGAAGCGGCTTCTTCGCACACAGAGCATTGTGGCGAGCGCAGGGAGCTCCTGAGAGCGGTTTGTGCCGAAAGAAGCCCGGGACCGGCACTTAGCTTCGGAGAGCTGCGTATCTGCGTCTTCTGCGTGTCTTGCCGCTCTACACTCAGCCAAAAGCTTTTCCACCATATCTTGCAAGGAGAAACTCTGCCAGGAAAGAAAACATCCAAAATCTTGTTCTAAAGCTTGCACGGGGGTCTGCAAAGAGTTTGGCAAGAATGAAAGGTAGTTGTCCAAAACTCGTTCTTTTCCAATAGAATAACCATGGAAAAGGCAGGAGAGGGGTAAAGTACTGTTTTCTCTAAGTCTGAATGCTGCCCACACTCTGCCTGTGTGCTGCACCTTGCATCTTCGCCTTTGGGAAGCTGCCGCTCGCTGATTCTCCCGGAGGCGAAGAAGCGGCTTCTTCGCACACAGAGCATTGTGGCGAGCGCAGGGAGCTCCTGAGAGCGGTTTGTGCCGAAAGAAGCCCGGGACCGGCACTTAGCTTCGGAGAGCTGCGTATCTGCGTCTTCTGCGTGTCTTGCCGCTCTACACTCAGCAAAAAGCTTTTCCACCATATCTTGCAAGGAGAAACTCTGCCAGGAAAGAAAACATCCAAAATCTTCTTCTAAAGCTTGCACGGGGGTCTGCAAAGAGTTTGGCAAGAATGAAAGGTAGTTGTCCAAAACTCGTTCTTTTCCAATAGAATAACCATGGAAAAGGCAGGAGAGTGGTAAAGTACTGTTTTCTCTAAGTCTGAATGCTGCCCACACTGTGCCTGTGTGCTGCAGCTTGCATCTTCGCCTTTGGGAAGCTGCCGCTCGCCGATTCTCCCGGAGGCGAAGAAGCGGCTTCTTCGCACACAGAGCATTGTGGCGAGCGCAGGGAGCTCCTGAGAGCGGTTTGTGCCGAAAGAAGCCCGGGACCGGCACTTAGCTTCGGAGAGCTGCGTATCTGCGTCTTCTGCGTGTCTTGCCGCTCTACACTCAGCAAAAAGCTTTTCCACCATATCTTGCAAGGAGAAACTCTGCCAGGAAAGAAAACATCCAAAATCTTGTTCTAAAGCTTGCACGGGGGTCTGCAAAGAGTTTGGCAAGAATGAAAGGTAGTTGTCCAAAACTCGTTCTTTTCCAATAGAATAACCATGGAAAAGGCAGGAGAGGGGTAAAGTACTGTTTTCTCTAAGTCTGAATGCTGCCCACACTGTGCCTGCGTGCTGCAGCTTGCATCTTCGCCTTTGGGAAGCTGCCGCTCGCCGATTCTCCCGGAGGCGAAGAAGCGGCTTCTTCGCACACAGAGCATTGTGGCGAGCGCAGGGAGCTCCTGAGAGCGGTTTGTGCCGAAAGAAGCCCGGGACCGGCACTTAGCTTCGGAGAGCTGCGTATCTGCGTCTTCTGCGTGTCTTGCCGCTCTACACTCAGCAAAAAGCTTTTCCACCATATCTTGCAAGGAGAAACTCTGCCAGGAAAGAAAACATCCAAAATCTTGTTCTAAAGCTTGCACGGGGGTCTGCAAAGAGTTTGGCAAGAATGAAAGGTAGTTGTCCAAAACTCGTTCTTTTCCAATAGAATAACCATGGAAAAGGCAGGAGAGTGGTAAAGTTCTGTTTTCTCCAAGCCTGAATGCTGCCCACACTGTGCCTGTGTGCTGCAGCTTGCATCTTCGCCTTTGGGAAGCTGCCGCTCGCCGATTCTCCCGGAGGCGAAGAAGCGGCTTCTTCGCACACAGAGCATTGTGGCGAGCGCAGGGAGCTCCTGAGAGCGGTTTGTGCCGAAAGAAGCCCGGGACCGGCACTTAGCTTCGGAGAGCTGCGTATCTGCGTCTTCTGCGTGTCTTGCCGCTCTACACTCAGCAAAAAGCTTTTCCACCATATCTTGCAAGGAGAAACTCTGCCAGGAAAGAAAACATCCAAAATCTTGTTCTAAAGCTTGCACGGGGGTCTGCAAAGCGTTTGGCAAGAATGAAAGGTAGTTGTCCAAAACTCGTTCTTTTCCAATAGAATAACCATGGAAAAGGCAGGAGAGGGGTAAAGTACTGTTTTCTCTAAGTCTGAAGGCTGCCCACACTGTGCCTGTGTGCTGCAGCTTGCATCTTCGCCTTTGGGAAGCTGCCGCTCGCCGATTCTCCCGGAGGCGAAGAAGCGGCTTCTTCGCACACAGAGCATTGTGGCGAGCGCAGGGAGCTCCTGAGAGCGGTTTGTGCCGAAAGAAGCCCGGGACCGGCACTTAGCTTCGGAGAGCTGCGTATCTGCGTCTTCTGCGTGTCTTGCCGCTCTACACTCAGCCAAAAGCTTTTCCACCATATCTTGCAAGGAGAAACTCTGCCAGGAAAGAAAACATCCAAAATCTTGTTCTAAAGCTTGCACGGGGGTCTGCAAAGAGTTTGGCAAGAATGAAAGGTAGTTGTCCAAAACTCGTTCTTTTCCAATAGAAGAACCATGGAAAAGGCAGGAGAGGGGTAAAGTACTGTTTTCTCTAAGTCTGAATGCTGCCCACACTGTGCCTGTGTGCTGCAGCTTGCATCTTCGCCTTTGGGAAGCTGCCGCTCGCCGATTCTCCCGGAGGCGAAGAAGCGGCTTCTTCGCACACAGAGCATTGTGGCGAGCGCAGGGAGCTCCTGAGAGCGGTTTGTGCCGAAAGAAGCCCGGGACCGGCACTTAGCTTCGGAGAGCTGCGTATCTGCGTCTTCTGCGTGTCTTGCCGCTCTACACTCAGCAAAAAGCTTTTCCACCATATCTTGCAAGGAGAAACTCTGCCAGGAAAGAAAACATCCAAAATCTTGTTCTAAAGCTTGCACGGGGGTCTGCAAAGAGTTTGGCAAGAATGAAAGGTAGTTGTCCAAAACTCGTTCTTTTCCAATAGAATAACCATGGAAAAGGCAGGAGAGTGGTAAAGTACTGTTTTCTCTAAGTCTGAAGGCTGCCCACACTGTGCCTGTGTGCTGCAGCTTGCATCTTCGCCTTTGGGAAGCTGCCGCTCGCCGATTCTCCCGGAGGCGAAGAAGCGGCTTCTTCGCACACAGAGCATTGTGGCGAGCGCAGGGAGCTCCTGAGAGCGGTTTGTGCCGAAAGAAGCCCGGGACCGGCACTTAGCTTCGGAGAGCTGCGTATCTGCGTCTTCTGCATGTCTTGCCGCTCTACACTCAGCAAAAAGCTTTTCCACCATATCTTGCAAGGAGAAACTCTGCCAGGAAAGAAAACATCCAAAATCTTGTTCTAAAGCTTGCACGGGGGTCTGCAAAGAGTTTGGCAAGAATGAAAGGTAGTTGTCCAAAACTCGTTCTTTTCCAATAGAATAACCATGGAAAAGGCAGGAGAGGGGTAAAGTACTGTTTTCTCTAAGTCTGAAGGCTGCCCACACTGTGCCTGTGTGCTGCAGCTTGCATCTTCGCCTTTGGGAAGCTGCCGCTCGCCGATTCTCCCGGAGGCGAAGAAGCGGCTTCTTCGCACACAGAGCATTGTGGCGAGCGCAGGGAGCTCCTGAGAGCGGTTTGTGCCGAAAGAAGCCCGGGACCGGCACTTAGCTTCGGAGAGCTGCGTATCTGCGTCTTCTGCGTGTCTTGCCGCTCTACACTCAGCAAAAAGCTTTTCCACCATATCTTGCAAGGAGAAACTCTGCCAGGAAAGAAAACATCCAAAATCTTGTTCTAAAGCTTGCACGGGGGTCTGCAAAGAGTTTGGCAAGAATGAAAGGTAGTTGTCCAAAACTCGTTCTTTTCCAATAGAAGAACCATGGAAAAGGCAGGAGAGGGGTAAAGTACTGTTTTCTCTAAGTCTGAATGCTGCCCACACTGTGCCTGCGTGCTGCAGCTTGCATCTTCGCCTTTGGGAAGCTGCCGCTCGCCGATTCTCCCGGAGGCGAAGAAGCGGCTTCTTCGCACACAGAGCATTGTGGCGAGCGCAGGGAGCTCCTGAGAGCGGTTTGTGCCGAAAGAAGCCCGGGACCGGCACTTAGCTTCGGAGAGCTGCGTATCTGCGTCTTCTGCGTGTCTTGCCGCTCTACACTCAGCAAAAAGCTTTTCCACCATATCTTGCAAGGAGAAACTCTGCCAGGAAAGAAAACATCCAAAATCTTGTTCTAAAGCTTGCACGGGGGTCTGCAAAGAGTTTGGCAAGAATGAAAGGTAGTTGTCCAAAACTCGTTCTTTTCCAATAGAAGAACCATGGAAAAGGCAGGAGAGGGGTAAAGTACTGTTTTCTCTAAGTCTGAATGCTGCCCACACTGTGCCTGTGTGCTGCAGCTTGCATCTTCGCCTTTGGGAAGCTGCCGCTCGCCGATTCTCCCGGAGGCGAAGAAGCGGCTTCTTCGCACACAGAGCATTGTGGCGAGCGCAGGGAGCTCCTGAGAGCGGTTTGTGCCGAAAGAAGCCCGGGACCGGCACTTAGCTTCGGAGAGCTGCGTATCTGCGTCTTCTGCGTGTCTTGCCGCTCTACACTCAGCACAAAGCTTTTCCACCATATCTTGCAAGGAGAAACTCTGCCAGGAAAGAAAACATCCAAAATCTTGTTCTAAAGCTTGCACGGGGGTCTGCAAAGAGTTTGGCAAGAATGAAAGGTAGTTGTCCAAAACTCGTTCTTTTCCAATAGAATAACCATGGAAAAGGCAGGAGAGGGGTAAAGTACTGTTTTCTCTAAGTCTGAAGGCTGCCCACACTGTGCCTGTGTGCTGCAGCTTGCATCTTCGCCTTTGGGAAGCTGCCGCTCGCCGATTCTCCCGGAGGCGAAGAAGCGGCTTCTTCGCACACAGAGCATTGTGGCGAGCGCAGGGAGCTCCTGAGAGCGGTTTGTGCCGAAAGAAGCCCGGGACCGGCACTTAGCTTCGGAGAGCTGCGTATCTGCGTCTTCTGCGTGTCTTGCCGCTCTACACTCAGCCAAAAGCTTTTCCACCATATCTTGCAAGGAGAAACTCTGCCAGGAAAGAAAACATCCAAAATCTTGTTCTAAAGCTCGCACGGGGGTCTGCAAAGAGTTTGGCAAGAATGAAAGGTAGTTGTCCAAAACTCGTTCTTTTCCAATAGAATAACCATGGAAAAGGCAGGAGAGGGGTAAAGTACTGTTTTCTCTAAGTCTGAATGCTGCCCACACTGTGCCTGTGTGCTGCACCTTGCATCTTCGCCTTTGGGAAGCTGCCACTCGCCGATTCTCCCGGAGGCGAAGTAGCGGCTTCTTCGCACACAGAGCATTGTGGCGAGCGCAGGGAGCTCCTGAGAGCGGTTTGTGCCGAAAGAAGCCCGGGACCGGCACTTAGCTTCGGAGAGCTGCGTATCTGCGTCTTCTGCGTGTCTTGCCGCTCTACACTCAGCCAAAAGCTTTTCCACCATATCTTGCAAGGAGAAACTCTGCCAGGAAAGAAAACATCCAAAATCTTGTTCTAAAGCTTGCACGGGGGTCTGCAAAGAGTTTGGCAAGAATGAAAGGTAGTTGTCCAAAACTCGTTCTTTTCCAATAGAATAACCATGGAAAAGGCAGGAGAGTGGTAAAGTACTGTTTTCTCTAAGTCTGAATGCTGCCCACACTGTGCCTGTGTGCTGCAGCTTGCATCTTCGCCTTTGGGAAGCTGCCGCTCGCCGATTCTCCCGGAGGCGAAGAAGCGGCTTCTTCGCACACAGAGCATTGTGGCGAGCGCAGGGAGCTCCTGAGAGCGGTTTGTGCCGAAAGAAGCCCGGGACCGGCACTTAGCTTCGGAGAGCTGCGTATCTGCGTCTTCTGCGTGTCTTGCCGCTCTACACTCAGCACAAAGCTTTTCCACCATATCTTGCAAGGAGAAACTCTGCCAGGAAAGAAAACATCCCAAATCTTGTTCTAAAGCTTGCACGGGGGTCTGCAAAGAGTTTGGCAAGAATGAAAGGTAGTTGTCCAAAACTCGTTCTTTTCCAATAGAATAACCATGGAAAAGGCAGGAGAGGGGTAAAGTACTGTTTTCTCTAAGTCTGAATGCCTCCCACACTGTGCCTGTGTGCTGCAGCTTGCATCTTCGCCTTTGGGAAGCTGCCGCTCGCCGATTCTCCCGGAGGCGAAGAAGCGGCTTCTTCGCACACAGAGCATTGTGGCGAGCGCAGGGAGCTCCTGAGAGCGGTTTGTGCCGAAAGAAGCCCGGGACCGGCACTTAGCTTCGGAGAGCTGCGTATCTGCGTCTTCTGCGTGTCTTGCCGCTCTACACTCAGCAAAAAGCTTTTCCACCATATCTTGCAAGGAGAAACTCTGCCAGGAAAGAAAACATCCAAAATCTTGTTCTAAAGCTTGCACGGGGGTCTGCAAAGAGTTTGGCAAGAATGAAAGGTAGTTGTCCAAAACTCGTTCTTTTCCAATAGAATAACCATGGAAAAGGCAGGAGAGGGGTAAAGTACTGTTTTCTCTAAGTCTGAAGGCTGCCCACACTGTGCCTGTGTGCTGCAGCTTGCATCTTCGCCTTTGGGAAGCTGCCGCTCGCCGATTCTCCCGCAGGCGAAGAAGCGGCTTCTTCGCACACAGAGCATTGTGGCGAGCGCAGGGAGCTCCTGAGAGCGGTTTGTGCCGAAAGAAGCCCGGGACCGGCACTTAGCTTCGGAGAGCTGCGTATCTGCGTCTTCTGCGTGTCTTGCCGCTCTACACTCTGCAAAAAGCTTTTCCACCATATCTTGCAAGGAGAAACTCTGCCAGGAAAGAAAACATCCAAAATCTTGTTCTAAAGCTTGCACGGGGGTCTGCAAAGAGTTTGGCAAGAATGAAAGGTAGTTGTCCAAAACTCGTTCTTTTCCAATAGAAGAACCATGGAAAAGGCAGGAGAGGGGTAAAGTACTGTTTTCTCTAAGTCTGAATGCTGCCCACACTGTGCCTGTGTGCTGCAGCTTGCATCTTCGCCTTTGGGAAGCTGCCGCTCGCCGATTCTCCCGGAGGCGAAGAAGCGGCTTCTTCGCACACAGAGCATTGTGGCGAGCGCAGGGAGCTCCTGAGAGCGGTTTGTGCCGAAAGAAGCCCGGGACCGGCACTTAGCTTCGGAGAGCTGCGTATCTGCGTCTTCTGCGTGTCTTGCCGCTCTACACTCAGCAAAAAGCTTTTCCACCATATCTTGCAAGGAGAAACTCTGCCAGGAAAGAAAACATCCAAAATCTTGTTCTAAAGCTTGCACGGGGGTCTGCAAAGAGTTTGGCAAGAATGAAAGGTAGTTGTCCAAAACTCGTTCTTTTCCAATAGAATAACCATGGAAAAGGCAGGAGAGTGGTAAAGTACTGTTTTCTCTAAGTCTGAATGCTGCCCACACTGTGCCTGTGTGCTGCAGCTTGCATCTTCGCCTTTGGGAAGCTGCCGCTCGCCGATTCTCCCGGAAGCGAAGAAGCGGCTTCTTCGCACACAGAGCATTGTGGCGAGCGCAGGGAGCTCCTGAGAGCGGTTTGTGCCGAAAGAAGCCCGGGACCGGCACTTAGCTTCGGAGAGCTGCGTATCTGCGTCTTCTGCGTGTCTTGCCGCTCTACACTCAGCAAAAAGCTTTTCCACCATATCTTGCAAGGAGAAACTCTGCCAGGAAAGAAAACATCCAAAATCTTGTTCTAAAGCTTGCACGGGGGTCTGCAAAGAGTTTGGCAAGAATGAAAGGTAGTTGTCCAAAACTCGTTCTTTTCCAATAGAAGAACCATGGAAAAGGCAGGAGAGGGGTAAAGTACTGTTTTCTCTAAGTCTGAATGCTGCCCACACTGTGCCTGTGTGCTGCAGCTTGCATCTTCGCCTTTGGGAAGCTGCCGCTCGCCGATTCTCCCGGAGGCGAAGAAGCGGCTTCTTCGCACACAGAGCATTGTGGCGAGCGCAGGGAGCTCCTGAGAGCGGTTTGTGCCGAAAGAAGCCCGGGACCGGCACTTAGCTTCGGAGAGCTGCGTATCTGCGTCTTCTGCGTGTCTTGCCGCTCTACACTCAGCAAAAAGCTTTTCCACCATATCTTGCAAGGAGAAACTCTGCCAGGAAAGAAAACATCCAAAATCTTGTTCTAAAGCTTGCACGGGGGTCTGCAAAGAGTTTGGCAAGAATGAAAGGTAGTTGTCCAAAACTCGTTCTTTTCCAATAGAATAACCATGGAAAAGGCAGGAGAGGGGTAAAGTACTGTTTTCTCTAAGTCTGAAGGCTGCCCACACTGTGCCTGTGTGCTGCAGCTTGCATCTTCGCCTTTGGGAAGCTGCCGCTCGCCGATTCTCCCGGAGGCGAAGAAGCGGCTTCTTCGCACACAGAGCATTGTGGCGAGCGCAGGGAGCTCCTGAGAGCGGTTTGTGCCGAAAGAAGCCCGGGACCGGCACTTAGCTTCGGAGAGCTGCGTATCTGCGTCTTCTGCGTGTCTTGCCGCTCTACACTCAGCAAAAAGCTTTTCCACCATATCTTGCAAGGAGAAACTCTGCCAGGAAAGAAAACATCCAAAATCTTGTTCTAAAGCTTGCACGGGGGTCTGCAAAGAGTTTGGCAAGAATGAAAGGTAGTTGTCCAAAACTCGTTCTTTTCCAATAGAATAACCATGGAAAAGGCAGGAGAGTGGTAAAGTACTGTTTTCTCTAAGTCTGAATGCTGCCCACACTGTGCCTGTGTGCTGCAGCTTGCATCTTCGCCTTTGGGAAGCTGCCGCTCGCCGATTCTCCCGGAAGCGAAGAAGCGGCTTCTTCGCACACAGAGCATTGTGGCGAGCGCAGGGAGCTCCTGAGAGCGGTTTGTGCCGAAAGAAGCCCGGGACCGGCACTTAGCTTCGGAGAGCTGCGTATCTGCGTCTTCTGCGTGTCTTGCCGCTCTACACTCAGCCAAAAGCTTTTCCACCATATCTTGCAAGGAGAAACTCTGCCAGGAAAGAAAACATCCAAAATCTTGTTCTAAAGCTTGCACGGGGGTCTGCAAAGAGTTTGGCAAGAATGAAAGGTAGTTGTCCAAAACTCGTTCTTTTCCAATAGAAGAACCATGGAAAAGGCAGGAGAGGGGTAAAGTACTGTTTTCTCTAAGTCTGAATGCTGCCCACACTGTGCCTGTGTGCTGCAGCTTGCATCTTCGCCTTTGGGAAGCTGCCGCTCGCCGATTCTCCCGGAGGCGAAGAAGCGGCTTCTTCGCACACAGAGCATTGTGGCGAGCGCAGGGAGCTCCTGAGAGCGGTTTGTGCCGAAAGAAGCCCGGGACCGGCACTTAGCTTCGGAGAGCTGCGTATCTGCGTCTTCTGCGTGTCTTGCCGCTCTACACTCAGCAAAAAGCTTTTCCACCATATCTTGCAAGGAGAAACTCTGCCAGGAAAGAAAACATCCAAAATCTTGTTCTAAAGCTTGCACGGGGGTCTGCAAAGAGTTTGGCAAGAATGAAAGGTAGTTGTCCAAAACTCGTTCTTTTCCAATAGAATAACCATGGAAAAGGCAGGAGAGGGGTAAAGTACTGTTTTCTCTAAGTCTGAATGCTGCCCACACTGTGCCTGTGTGCTGCAGCTTGCATCTTCGCCTTTGGGAAGCTGCCGCTCGCCGATTCTCCCGGAAGCGAAGAAGCGGCTTCTTCGCACACAGAGCATTGTGGCGAGCGCAGGGAGCTCCTGAGAGCGGTTTGTGCCGAAAGAAGCCCGGGACCGGCACTTAGCTTCGGAGAGCTGCGTATCTGCGTCTTCTGCGTGTCTTGCCGCTCTACACTCAGCAAAAAGCTTTTCCACCATATCTTGCAAGGAGAAACTCTGCCAGGAAAGAAAACATCCAAAATCTTGTTCTAAAGCTCGCACGGGGGTCTGCAAAGAGTTTGGCAAGAATGAAAGGTAGTTGTCCAAAACTCGTTCTTTTCCAATAGAAGAACCATGGAAAAGGCAGGAGAGGGGTAAAGTACTGTTTTCTCTAAGTCTGAATGCTGCCCACACTGTGCCTGTGTGCTGCAGCTTGCATCTTCGCCTTTGGGAAGCTGCCGCTCGCCGATTCTCCCGGAGGCGAAGAAGCGGCTTCTTCGCACACAGAGCATTGTGGCGAGCGCAGGGAGCTCCTGAGAGCGGTTTGTGCCGAAAGAAGCCCGGGACCGGCACTTAGCTTCGGAGAGCTGCGTATCTGCGTCTTCTGCGTGTCTTGCCGCTCTACACTCAGCAAAAAGCTTTTCCACCATATCTTGCAAGGAGAAACTCTGCCAGGAAAGAAAACATCCAAAATCTTGTTCTAAAGCTCGCACGGGGGTCTGCAAAGAGTTTGGCAAGAATGAAAGGTAGTTGTCCAAAACTCGTTCTTTTCCAATAGAAGAACCATGGAAAAGGCAGGAGAGGGGTAAAGTACTGTTTTCTCTAAGTCTGAAGGCTGCCCACACTGTGCCTGTGTGCTGCAGCTTGCATCTTCGCCTTTGGGAAGCTGCCGCTCGCCGATTCTCCCGGAGGCGAAGAAGCGGCTTCTTCGCACACAGAGCATTGTGGCGAGCGCAGGGAGCTCCTGAGAGCGGTTTGTGCCGAAAGAAGCCCGGGAGCGGCACTTAGCTTCGGAGAGCTGCGTATCTGCGTCTTCTGCGTGTCTTGCCGCTCTACACTCAGCAAAAAGCTTTTCCACCATATCTTGCAAGGAGAAACTCTGCCAGGAAAGAAAACATCCAAAATCTTGTTCTAAAGCTTGCACGGGGGTCTGCAAAGAGTTTGGCAAGAATGAAAGGTAGTTGTCCAAAACTCGTTCTTTTCCAATAGAATAACCATGGAAAAGGCAGGAGAGTGGTAAAGTACTGTTTTCTCTAAGTCTGAATGCTGCCCACACTGTGCCTGTGTGCTGCAGCTTGCATCTTCGCCTTTGGGAAGCTGCCGCTCGCCGATTCTCCCGGAAGCGAAGAAGCGGCTTCTTCGCACACAGAGCATTGTGGCGAGCGCAGGGAGCTCCTGAGAGCGGTTTGTGCCGAAAGAAGCCCGGGACCGGCACTTAGCTTCGGAGAGCTGCGTATCTGCGTCTTCTGCGTGTCTTGCCGCTCTACACTCAGCAAAAAGCTTTTCCACCATATCTTGCAAGGAGAAACTCTGCCAGGAAAGAAAACATCCAAAATCTTGTTCTAAAGCTTGCACGGGGGTCTGCAAAGAGTTTGGCAAGAATGAAAGGTAGTTGTCCAAAACTCGTTCTTTTCCAATAGAAGAACCATGGAAAAGGCAGGAGAGGGGTAAAGTACTGTTTTCTCTAAGTCTGAATGCTGCCCACACTGTGCCTGTGTGCTGCAGCTTGCATCTTCGCCTTTGGGAAGCTGCCGCTCGCCGATTCTCCCGGAGGCGAAGAAGCGGCTTCTTCGCACACAGAGCATTGTGGCGAGCGCAGGGAGCTCCTGAGAGCGGTTTGTGCCGAAAGAAGCCCGGGACCGGCACTTAGCTTCGGAGAGCTGCGTATCTGCGTCTTCTGCGTGTCTTGCCGCTCTACACTCAGCAAAAAGCTTTTCCACCATATCTTGCAAGGAGAAACTCTGCCAGGAAAGAAAACATCCAAAATCTTGTTCTAAAGCTTGCACGGGGGTCTGCAAAGAGTTTGGCAAGAATGAAAGGTAGTTGTCCAAAACTCGTTCTTTTCCAATAGAATAACCATGGAAAAGGCAGGAGAGGGGTAAAGTACTGTTTTCTCTAAGTCTGAATGCTGCCCACACTGTGCCTGTGTGCTGCAGCTTGCATCTTCGCCTTTGGGAAGCTGCCGCTCGCCGATTCTCCCGGAAGCGAAGAAGCGGCTTCTTCGCACACAGAGCATTGTGGCGAGCGCAGGGAGCTCCTGAGAGCGGTTTGTGCCGAAAGAAGCCCGGGACCGGCACTTAGCTTCGGAGAGCTGCGTATCTGCGTCTTCTGCGTGTCTTGCCGCTCTACACTCAGCAAAAAGCTTTTCCACCATATCTTGCAAGGAGAAACTCTGCCAGGAAAGAAAACATCCAAAATCTTGTTCTAAAGCTCGCACGGGGGTCTGCAAAGAGTTTGGCAAGAATGAAAGGTAGTTGTCCAAAACTCGTTCTTTTCCAATAGAAGAACCATGGAAAAGGCAGGAGAGGGGTAAAGTACTGTTTTCTCTAAGTCTGAATGCTGCCCACACTGTGCCTGTGTGCTGCAGCTTGCATCTTCGCCTTTGGGAAGCTGCCGCTCGCCGATTCTCCCGGAGGCGAAGAAGCGGCTTCTTCGCACACAGAGCATTGTGGCGAGCGCAGGGAGCTCCTGAGAGCGGTTTGTGCCGAAAGAAGCCCGGGACCGGCACTTAGCTTCGGAGAGCTGCGTATCTGCGTCTTCTGCGTGTCTTGCCGCTCTACACTCAGCAAAAAGCTTTTCCACCATATCTTGCAAGGAGAAACTCTGCCAGGAAAGAAAACATCCAAAATCTTGTTCTAAAGCTCGCACGGGGGTCTGCAAAGAGTTTGGCAAGAATGAAAGGTAGTTGTCCAAAACTCGTTCTTTTCCAATAGAAGAACCATGGAAAAGGCAGGAGAGGGGTAAAGTACTGTTTTCTCTAAGTCTGAAGGCTGCCCACACTGTGCCTGTGTGCTGCAGCTTGCATCTTCGCCTTTGGGAAGCTGCCGCTCGCCGATTCTCCCGGAGGCGAAGAAGCGGCTTCTTCGCACACAGAGCATTGTGGCGAGCGCAGGGAGCTCCTGAGAGCGGTTTGTGCCGAAAGAAGCCCGGGAGCGGCACTTAGCTTCGGAGAGCTGCGTATCTGCGTCTTCTGCGTGTCTTGCCGCTCTACACTCAGCAAAAAGCTTTTCCACCATATCTTGCAAGGAGAAACTCTGCCAGGAAAGAAAACATCCAAAATCTTGTTCTAAAGCTTGCACGGGGGTCTGCAAAGAGTTTGGCAAGAATGAAAGGTAGTTGTCCAAAACTCGTTCTTTTCCAATAGAATAACCATGGAAAAGGCAGGAGAGGGGTAAAGTACTGTTTTCTCTAAGTCTGAAGGCTGCCCACACTGTGCCTGTGTGCTGCAGCTTGCATCTTCGCCTTTGGGAAGCTGCCGCTCGCCGATTCTCCCGGAGGCGAAGAAGCGGCTTCTTCGCACACAGAGCATTGTGGCGAGCGCAGGGAGCTCCTGAGAGCGGTTTGTGCCGAAAGAAGCCCGGGACCGGCACTTAGCTTCGGAGAGCTGCGTATCTGCGTCTTCTGCGTGTCTTGCCGCTCTACACTCTGCAAAAAGCTTTTCCACCATATCTTGCAAGGAGAAACTCTGCCAGGAAAGAAAACATCCAAAATCTTGTTCTAAAGCTTGCACGGGGGTCTGCAAAGAGTTTGGCAAGAATGAAAGGTAGTTGTCCAAAACTCGTTCTTTTCCAATAGAATAACCATGGAAAAGGCAGGAGAGGGGTAAAGTACTGTTTTCTCTAAGTCTGAATGCTGCCCACACTGTGCCTGCGTGCTGCAGCTTGCATCTTCGCCTTTGGGAAGCTGCCGCTCGCCGATTCTCCCGGAGGCGAAGAAGCGGCTTCTTCGCACACAGAGCATTGTGGCGAGCGCAGGGAGCTCCTGAGAGCGGTTTGTGCCGAAAGAAGCCCGGGACCGGCACTTAGCTTCGGAGAGCTGCGTATCTGCGTCTTCTGCGTGTCTTGCCGCTCTACACTCAGCCAAAAGCTTTTCCACCATATCTTGCAAGGAGAAACTCTGCCAGGAAAGAAAACATCCAAAATCTTGTTCTAAAGCTTGCACGGGGGTCTGCAAAGAGTTTGGCAAGAATGAAAGGTAGTTGTCCAAAACTCGTTCTTTTCCAATAGAATAACCATGGAAAAGGCAGGAGAGGGGTAAAGTACTGTTTTCTCTAAGTCTGAATGCTGCCCACACTGTGCCTGTGTGCTGCAGCTTGCATCTTCGCCTTTGGGAAGCTGCCGCTCGCCGATTCTCCCGGAGGCGAAGAAGCGGCTTCTTCGCACACAGAGCATTGTGGCGAGCGCAGGGAGCTCCTGAGAGCGGTTTGTGCCGAAAGAAGCCCGGGACCGGCACTTAGCTTCGGAGAGCTGCGTATCTGCGTCTTCTGCGTGTCTTGCCGCTCTACACTCAGCAAAAAGCTTTTCCACCATATCTTGCAAGGAGAAACTCTGCCAGGAAAGAAAACATCCCAAATCTTGTTCTAAAGCTTGCACGGGGGTCTGCAAAGAGTTTGGCAAGAATGAAAGGTAGTTGTCCAAAACTCGTTCTTTTCCAATAGAATAACCATGGAAAAGGCAGGAGAGGGGTAAAGTACTGTTTTCTCTAAGTCTGAATGCTGCCCACACTGTGCCTGTGTGCTGCAGCTTGCATCTTCGCCTTTGGGAAGCTGCCGCTCGCCGATTCTCCCGGAAGCGAAGAAGCGGCTTCTTCGCACACAGAGCATTGTGGCGAGCGCAGGGAGCTCCTGAGAGCGGTTTGTGCCGAAAGAAGCCCGGGACCGGCACTTAGCTTCGGAGAGCTGCGTATCTGCGTCTTCTGCGTGTCTTGCCGCTCTACACTCAGCAAAAAGCTTTTCCACCATATCTTGCAAGGAGAAACTCTGCCAGGAAAGAAAACATCCAAAATCTTGTTCTAAAGCTCGCACGGGGGTCTGCAAAGAGTTTGGCAAGAATGAAAGGTAGTTGTCCAAAACTCGTTCTTTTCCAATAGAATAACCATGGAAAAGGCAGGAGAGGGGTAAAGTACTGTTTTCTCTAAGTCTGAATGCTGCCCACACTGTGCCTGTGTGCTGCAGCTTGCATCTTCGCCTTTGGGAAGCTGCCGCTGGCCGATTCTCCCGGAGGCGAAGAAGCGGCTTCTTCGCACACAGAGCATTGTGGCGAGCGCAGGGAGCTCCTGAGAGCGGTTTGTGCCGAAAGAAGCCCGGGACCGGCACTTAGCTTCGGAGAGCTGCGTATCTGCGTCTTCTGCGTGTCTTGCCGCTCTACACTCAGCAAAAAGCTTTTCCACCATATCTTGCAAGGAGAAACTCTGCCAGGAAAGAAAACATCCAAAATCTTGTTCTAAAGCTCGCACGGGGCTCTGCAAAGAGTTTGGCAAGAATGAAAGGTAGTTGTCCAAAACTCGTTCTTTTCCAATAGAAGAACCATGGAAAAGGCAGGAGAGGGGTAAAGTACTGTTTTCTCTAAGTCTGAAGGCTGCCCACACTGTGCCTGTGTGCTGCAGCTTGCATCTTCGCCTTTGGGAAGCTGCCGCTCGCCGATTCTCCCGGAGGCGAAGAAGCGGCTTCTTCGCACACAGAGCATTGTGGCGAGCGCAGGGAGCTCCTGAGAGCGGTTTGTGCCGAAAGAAGCCCGGGACCGGCACTTAGCTTCGGAGAGCTGCGTATCTGCGTCTTCTGCGTGTCTTGCCGCTCTACACTCAGCAAAAAGCTTTTCCACCATATCTTGCAAGGAGAAACTCTGCCAGGAAAGAAAACATCCAAAATCTTGTTCTAAAGCTTGCACGGGGGTCTGCAAAGAGTTTGGCAAGAATGAAAGGTAGTTGTCCAAAACTCGTTCTTTTCCAATAGAATAACCATGGAAAAGGCAGGAGAGGGGTAAAGTACTGTTTTCTCTAAGTCTGAAGGCTGCCCACACTGTGCCTGTGTGCTGCAGCTTGCATCTTCGCCTTTGGGAAGCTGCCGCTCGCCGATTCTCCCGGAGGCGAAGAAGCGGCTTCTTCGCACACAGAGCATTGTGGCGAGCGCAGGGAGCTCCTGAGAGCGGTTTGTGCCGAAAGAAGCCCGGGACCGGCACTTAGCTTCGGAGAGCTGCGTATCTGCGTCTTCTGCGTGTCTTGCCGCTCTACACTCAGCCAAAAGCTTTTCCACCATATCTTGCAAGGAGAAACTCTGCCAGGAAAGAAAACATCCAAAATCTTGTTCTAAAGCTTGCACGGGGGTCTGCAAAGAGTTTGGCAAGAATGAAAGGTAGTTGTCCAAAACTCGTTCTTTTCCAATAGAATAACCATGGAAAAGGCAGGAGAGTGGTAAAGTACTGTTTTCTCTAAGTCTGAATGCTGCCCACACTGTGCCTGTGTGCTGCACCTTGCATCTTCGCCTTTGGGAAGCTGCCGCTCGCCGATTCTCCCGGAGGCGAAGTAGCGGCTTCTTCGCACACAGAGCATTGTGGCGAGCGCAGGGAGCTCCTGAGAGCGGTTTGTGCCGAAAGAAGCCCGGGACCGGCACTTAGCTTCGGAGAGCTGCGTATCTGCGTCTTCTGCGTGTCTTGCCGCTCTACACTCAGCAAAAAGCTTTTCCAGCATATCTTGCAAGGAGAAACTCTGCCAGGAAAGAAAACATCCAAAATCTTGTTCTAAAGCTTGCACGGGGGTCTGCAAAGAGTTTGGCAAGAATGAAAGGTAGTTGTCCAAAACTCGTTCTTTTCCAATAGAAGAACCATGGAAAAGGCAGGAGAGGGGTAAAGTACTGTTTTCTCTAAGTCTGAATGCTGCCCACACTGTGCCTGTGTGCTGCAGCTTGCATCTTCGCCTTTGGGAAGCTGCCGCTCGCCGATTCTCCTGGAGGCGAAGAAGCGGCTTCTTCGCACACAGAGCATTGTGGCGAGCGCAGGGAGCTCCTGAGAGCGGTTTGTGCCGAAAGAAGCCCGGGACCGGCACTTAGCTTCGGAGAGCTGCGTATCTGCGTCTTCTGCGTGTCTTGCCGCTCTACACTCAGCAAAAAGCTTTTCCACCATATCTTGCAAGGAGAAACTCTGCCAGGAAAGAAAACATCCAAAATCTTGTTCTAAAGCTTGCACGGGGGTCTGCAAAGAGTTTGTCAAGAATGAAAGGTAGTTGTCCAAAACTCGTTCTTTTCCAATAGAATAACCATGGAAAAGGCAGGAGAGGGGTAAAGTACTGTTTTCTCTAAGTCTGAATGCTGCCCACACTGTGCCTGTGTGCTGCAGCTTGCATCTTCGCCTTTGGGAAGCTGCCGCTCGCCGATTCTCCCGGAGGCGAAGAAGCGGCTTCTTCGCACACAGAGCATTGTGGCGAGCGCAGGGAGCTCCTGAGAGCGGTTTGTGCCGAAAGAAGCCCGGGACCGGCACTTAGCTTCGGAGAGCTGCGTATCTGCGTCTTCTGCGTGTCTTGCCGCTCTACACTCAGCAAAAAGCTTTTCCACCATATCTTGCAAGGAGAAACTCTGCCAGGAAAGAAAACATCCAAAATCTTGTTCTAAAGCTCGCACGGGGGTCTGCAAAGAGTTTGGCAAGAATGAAAGGTAGTTGTCCAAAACTCGTTCTTTTCCAATAGAATAACCATGGAAAAGGCAGGAGAGTGGTAAAGTACTGTTTTCTCTAAGTCTGAATGCTGCCCACACTGTGCCTGTGTGCTGCAGCTTGCATCTTCGCCTTTGGGAAGCTGCCGCTCGCCGATTCTCCCGGAGGCGAAGAAGCGGCTTCTTCGCACACAGAGCATTGTGGCGAGCGCAGGGAGCTCCTGAGAGCGGTTTGTGCCGAAAGAAGCCCGGGACCGGCACTTAGCTTCGGAGAGCTGCGTATCTGCGTCTTCTGCGTGTCTTGCCGCTCTACACTCAGCAAAAAGCTTTTCCACCATATCTTGCAAGGAGAAACTCTGCCAGGAAAGAAAACATCCAAAATCTTGTTCTAAAGCTTGCACGGGGGTCTGCAAAGAGTTTGGCAAGAATGAAAGGTAGTTGTCCAAAACTCGTTCTTTTCCAATAGAAGAACCATGGAAAAGGCAGGAGAGGGGTAAAGTACTGTTTTCTCTAAGTCTGAATGCTGCCCACACTGTGCCTGTGTGCTGCAGCTTGCATCTTCGCCTTTGGGAAGCTGCCGCTCGCCGATTCTCCCGGAGGCGAAGAAGCGGCTTCTTCGCACACAGAGCATTGTGGCGAGCGCAGGGAGCTCCTGAGAGCGGTTTGTGCCGAAAGAAGCCCGGGACCGGCACTTAGCTTCGGAGAGCTGCGTATCTGCGTCTTCTGCGTGTCTTGCCGCTCTACACTCAGCAAAAAGCTTTTCCACCATATCTTGCAAGGAGAAACTCTGCCAGGAAAGAAAACATCCAAAATCTTGTTCTAAAGCTTGCACGGGGGTCTGCAAAGAGTTTGGCAAGAATGAAAGGTAGTTGTCCAAAACTCGTTCTTTTCCAATAGAATAACCATGGAAAAGGCAGGAGAGGGGTAAAGTACTGTTTTCTCTAAGTCTGAATGCTGCCCACACTGTGCCTGTGTGCTGCAGCTTGCATCTTCGCCTTTGGGAAGCTGCCGCTCGCCAATTCTCCCGGAGGCGAAGTAGCGGCTTCTTCGCACACAGAGCATTGTGGCGAGCGCAGGGAGCTCCTGAGAGCGGTTTGTGCCGAAAGAAGCCCGGGACCGGCACTTAGCTTCGGAGAGCTGCGTATCTGCGTCTTCTGCGTGTCTTGCCGCTCTACACTCAGCAAAAAGCTTTTCCACCATATCTTGCAAGGAGAAACTCTGCCAGGAAAGAAAACATCCAAAATCTTGTTCTAAAGCTTGCACGGGGGTCTGCAAAGAGTTTGGCAAGAATGAAAGGTAGTTGTCCAAAACTCGTTCTTTTCCAATAGAAGAACCATGGAAAAGGCAGGAGAGGGGTAAAGTACTGTTTTCTCTAAGTCTGAATGCTGCCCACACTGTGCCTGTGTGCTGCAGCTTGCATCTTCGCCTTTGGGAAGCTGCCGCTCGCCGATTCTCCCGGAGGCGAAGAAGCGGCTTCTTCGCACACAGAGCATTGTGGCGAGCGCAGGGAGCTCCTGAGAGCGGTTTGTGCCGAAAGAAGCCCGGGACCGGCACTTAGCTTCGGAGAGCTGCGTATCTGCGTCTTCTGCGTGTCTTGCCGCTCTACACTCAGCAAAAAGCTTTTCCACCATATCTTGCAAGGAGAAACTCTGCCAGGAAAGAAAACATCCAAAATCTTGTTCTAAAGCTTGCACGGGGGTCTGCAAAGAGTTTGGCAAGAATGAAAGGTAGTTGTCCAAAACTCGTTCTTTTCCAATAGAATAACCATGGAAAAGGCAGGAGAGGGGTAAAGTTCTGTTTTCTCTAAGTCTGAATGCTGCCCACACTGTGCCTGTGTGCTGCAGCTTGCATCTTCGCCTTTGGGAAGCTGCCGCTGGCCGATTCTCCCGGAGGCGAAGAAGCGGCTTCTTCGCACACAGAGCATTGTGGCGAGCGCAGGGAGCTCCTGAGAGCGGTTTGTGCCGAAAGAAGCCCGGGACCGGCACTTAGCTTCGGAGAGCTGCGTATCTGCGTCTTCTGCGTGTCTTGCCGCTCTACACTCAGCAAAAAGCTTTTCCACCATATCTTGCAAGGAGAAACTCTGCCAGGAAAGAAAACATCCCAAATCTTGTTCTAAAGCTTGCACGGGGGTCTGCAAAGAGTTTGGCAAGAATGAAAGGTAGTTGTCCAAAACTCGTTCTTTTCCAATAGAATAACCATGGAAAAGGCAGGAGAGGGGTAAAGTACTGTTTTCTCTAAGTCTGAAGGCTGCCCACACTGTGCCTGTGTGCTGCAGCTTGCATCTTCGCCTTTGGGAAGCTGCCGCTCGCCGATTCTCCCGGAGGCGAAGAAGCGGCTTCTTCGCACACAGAGCATTGTGGCGAGCGCAGGGAGCTCCTGAGAGCGGTTTGTGCCGAAAGAAGCCCGGGACCGGCACTTAGCTTCGGAGAGCTGCGTATCTGCGTCTTCTGCGTGTCTTGCCGCTCTACACTCAGCCAAAAGCTTTTCCACCATATCTTGCAAGGAGAAACTCTGCCAGGAAAGAAAACATCCAAAATCTTGTTCTAAAGCTTGCACGGGGGTCTGCAAAGAGTTTGGCAAGAATGAAAGGTAGTTGTCCAAAACTCGTTCTTTTCCAATAGAATAACCATGGAAAAGGCAGGAGAGTGGTAAAGTACTGTTTTCTCTAAGTCTGAATGCTGCCCACACTGTGCCTGTGTGCTGCACCTTGCATCTTCGCCTTTGGGAAGCTGCCGCTCGCCGATTCTCCCGGAGGCGAAGTAGCGGCTTCTTCGCACACAGAGCATTGTGGCGAGCGCAGGGAGCTCCTGAGAGCGGTTTGTGCCGAAAGAAGCCCGGGACCGGCACTTAGCTTCGGAGAGCTGCGTATCTGCGTCTTCTGCGTGTCTTGCCGCTCTACACTCAGCAAAAAGCTTTTCCAGCATATCTTGCAAGGAGAAACTCTGCCAGGAAAGAAAACATCCAAAATCTTGTTCTAAAGCTTGCACGGGGGTCTGCAAAGAGTTTGGCAAGAATGAAAGGTAGTTGTCCAAAACTCGTTCTTTTCCAATAGAAGAACCATGGAAAAGGCAGGAGAGGGGTAAAGTACTGTTTTCTCTAAGTCTGAATGCTGCCCACACTGTGCCTGTGTGCTGCAGCTTGCATCTTCGCCTTTGGGAAGCTGCCGCTCGCCGATTCTCCTGGAGGCGAAGAAGCGGCTTCTTCGCACACAGAGCATTGTGGCGAGCGCAGGGAGCTCCTGAGAGCGGTTTGTGCCGAAAGAAGCCCGGGACCGGCACTTAGCTTCGGAGAGCTGCGTATCTGCGTCTTCTGCGTGTCTTGCCGCTCTACACTCAGCAAAAAGCTTTTCCACCATATCTTGCAAGGAGAAACTCTGCCAGGAAAGAAAACATCCAAAATCTTGTTCTAAAGCTTGCACGGGGGTCTGCAAAGAGTTTGTCAAGAATGAAAGGTAGTTGTCCAAAACTCGTTCTTTTCCAATAGAATAACCATGGAAAAGGCAGGAGAGGGGTAAAGTACTGTTTTCTCTAAGTCTGAATGCTGCCCACACTGTGCCTGTGTGCTGCAGCTTGCATCTTCGCCTTTGGGAAGCTGCCGCTCGCCGATTCTCCCGGAGGCGAAGAAGCGGCTTCTTCGCACACAGAGCATTGTGGCGAGCGCAGGGAGCTCCTGAGAGCGGTTTGTGCCGAAAGAAGCCCGGGACCGGCACTTAGCTTCGGAGAGCTGCGTATCTGCGTCTTCTGCGTGTCTTGCCGCTCTACACTCAGCAAAAAGCTTTTCCACCATATCTTGCAAGGAGAAACTCTGCCAGGAAAGAAAACATCCAAAATCTTGTTCTAAAGCTCGCACGGGGGTCTGCAAAGAGTTTGGCAAGAATGAAAGGTAGTTGTCCAAAACTCGTTCTTTTCCAATAGAATAACCATGGAAAAGGCAGGAGAGTGGTAAAGTACTGTTTTCTCTAAGTCTGAATGCTGCCCACACTGTGCCTGTGTGCTGCAGCTTGCATCTTCGCCTTTGGGAAGCTGCCGCTCGCCGATTCTCCCGGAGGCGAAGAAGCGGCTTCTTCGCACACAGAGCATTGTGGCGAGCGCAGGGAGCTCCTGAGAGCGGTTTGTGCCGAAAGAAGCCCGGGACCGGCACTTAGCTTCGGAGAGCTGCGTATCTGCGTCTTCTGCGTGTCTTGCCGCTCTACACTCAGCAAAAAGCTTTTCCACCATATCTTGCAAGGAGAAACTCTGCCAGGAAAGAAAACATCCAAAATCTTGTTCTAAAGCTTGCACGGGGGTCTGCAAAGAGTTTGGCAAGAATGAAAGGTAGTTGTCCAAAACTCGTTCTTTTCCAATAGAAGAACCATGGAAAAGGCAGGAGAGGGGTAAAGTACTGTTTTCTCTAAGTCTGAATGCTGCCCACACTGTGCCTGTGTGCTGCAGCTTGCATCTTCGCCTTTGGGAAGCTGCCGCTCGCCGATTCTCCCGGAGGCGAAGAAGCGGCTTCTTCGCACACAGAGCATTGTGGCGAGCGCAGGGAGCTCCTGAGAGCGGTTTGTGCCGAAAGAAGCCCGGGACCGGCACTTAGCTTCGGAGAGCTGCGTATCTGCGTCTTCTGCGTGTCTTGCCGCTCTACACTCAGCAAAAAGCTTTTCCACCATATCTTGCAAGGAGAAACTCTGCCAGGAAAGAAAACATCCAAAATCTTGTTCTAAAGCTTGCACGGGGGTCTGCAAAGAGTTTGTCAAGAATGAAAGGTAGTTGTCCAAAACTCGTTCTTTTCCAATAGAATAACCATGGAAAAGGCAGGAGAGGGGTAAAGTACTGTTTTCTCTAAGTCTGAATGCTGCCCACACTGTGCCTGTGTGCTGCAGCTTGCATCTTCGCCTTTGGGAAGCTGCCGCTCGCCGATTCTCCCGGAGGCGAAGAAGCGGCTTCTTCGCACACAGAGCATTGTGGCGAGCGCAGGGAGCTCCTGAGAGCGGTTTGTGCCGAAAGAAGCCCGGGACCGGCACTTAGCTTCGGAGAGCTGCGTATCTGCGTCTTCTGCGTGTCTTGCCGCTCTACACTCAGCAAAAAGCTTTTCCACCATATCTTGCAAGGAGAAACTCTGCCAGGAAAGAAAACATCCAAAATCTTGTTCTAAAGCTCGCACGGGGGTCTGCAAAGAGTTTGGCAAGAATGAAAGGTAGTTGTCCAAAACTCGTTCTTTTCCAATAGAATAACCATGGAAAAGGCAGGAGAGTGGTAAAGTACTGTTTTCTCTAAGTCTGAATGCTGCCCACACTGTGCCTGTGTGCTGCAGCTTGCATCTTCGCCTTTGGGAAGCTGCCGCTCGCCGATTCTCCCGGAGGCGAAGAAGCGGCTTCTTCGCACACAGAGCATTGTGGCGAGCGCAGGGAGCTCCTGAGAGCGGTTTGTGCCGAAAGAAGCCCGGGACCGGCACTTAGCTTCGGAGAGCTGCGTATCTGCGTCTTCTGCGTGTCTTGCCGCTCTACACTCAGCAAAAAGCTTTTCCACCATATCTTGCAAGGAGAAACTCTGCCAGGAAAGAAAACATCCAAAATCTTGTTCTAAAGCTTGCACGGGGGTCTGCAAAGAGTTTGGCAAGAATGAAAGGTAGTTGTCCAAAACTCGTTCTTTTCCAATAGAAGAACCATGGAAAAGGCAGGAGAGGGGTAAAGTACTGTTTTCTCTAAGTCTGAATGCTGCCCACACTGTGCCTGTGTGCTGCAGCTTGCATCTTCGCCTTTGGGAAGCTGCCGCTCGCCGATTCTCCCGGAGGCGAAGAAGCGGCTTCTTCGCACACAGAGCATTGTGGCGAGCGCAGGGAGCTCCTGAGAGCGGTTTGTGCCGAAAGAAGCCCGGGACCGGCACTTAGCTTCGGAGAGCTGCGTATCTGCGTCTTCTGCGTGTCTTGCCGCTCTACACTCAGCAAAAAGCTTTTCCACCATATCTTGCAAGGAGAAACTCTGCCAGGAAAGAAAACATCCAAAATCTTGTTCTAAAGCTTGCACGGGGGTCTGCAAAGAGTTTGGCAAGAATGAAAGGTAGTTGTCCAAAACTCGTTCTTTTCCAATAGAATAACCATGGAAAAGGCAGGAGAGGGGTAAAGTACTGTTTTCTCTAAGTCTGAATGCTGCCCACACTGTGCCTGTGTGCTGCAGCTTGCATCTTCGCCTTTGGGAAGCTGCCGCTCGCCAATTCTCCCGGAGGCGAAGTAGCGGCTTCTTCGCACACAGAGCATTGTGGCGAGCGCAGGGAGCTCCTGAGAGCGGTTTGTGCCGAAAGAAGCCCGGGACCGGCACTTAGCTTCGGAGAGCTGCGTATCTGCGTCTTCTGCGTGTCTTGCCGCTCTACACTCAGCAAAAAGCTTTTCCACCATATCTTGCAAGGAGAAACTCTGCCAGGAAAGAAAACATCCAAAATCTTGTTCTAAAGCTTGCACGGGGGTCTGCAAAGAGTTTGGCAAGAATGAAAGGTAGTTGTCCAAAACTCGTTCTTTTCCAATAGAAGAACCATGGAAAAGGCAGGAGAGGGGTAAAGTACTGTTTTCTCTAAGTCTGAATGCTGCCCACACTGTGCCTGTGTGCTGCAGCTTGCATCTTCGCCTTTGGGAAGCTGCCGCTCGCCGATTCTCCCGGAGGCGAAGAAGCGGCTTCTTCGCACACAGAGCATTGTGGCGAGCGCAGGGAGCTCCTGAGAGCGGTTTGTGCCGAAAGAAGCCCGGGACCGGCACTTAGCTTCGGAGAGCTGCGTATCTGCGTCTTCTGCGTGTCTTGCCGCTCTACACTCAGCAAAAAGCTTTTCCACCATATCTTGCAAGGAGAAACTCTGCCAGGAAAGAAAACATCCAAAATCTTGTTCTAAAGCTTGCACGGGGGTCTGCAAAGAGTTTGGCAAGAATGAAAGGTAGTTGTCCAAAACTCGTTCTTTTCCAATAGAATAACCATGGAAAAGGCAGGAGAGGGGTAAAGTTCTGTTTTCTCTAAGTCTGAATGCTGCCCACACTGTGCCTGTGTGCTGCAGCTTGCATCTTCGCCTTTGGGAAGCTGCCGCTGGCCGATTCTCCCGGAGGCGAAGAAGCGGCTTCTTCGCACACAGAGCATTGTGGCGAGCGCAGGGAGCTCCTGAGAGCGGTTTGTGCCGAAAGAAGCCCGGGACCGGCACTTAGCTTCGGAGAGCTGCGTATCTGCGTCTTCTGCGTGTCTTGCCGCTCTACACTCAGCAAAAAGCTTTTCCACCATATCTTGCAAGGAGAAACTCTGCCAGGAAAGAAAACATCCCAAATCTTGTTCTAAAGCTTGCACGGGGGTCTGCAAAGAGTTTGGCAAGAATGAAAGGTAGTTGTCCAAAACTCGTTCTTTTCCAATAGAATAACCATGGAAAAGGCAGGAGAGGGGTAAAGTACTGTTTTCTCAAAGTCTGAATGCTGCCCACACTGTGCCTGTGTGCTGCAGCTTGCATCTTCGCCTTTGGGAAGCTGCCGCTCGCCGATTCTCCCGGAGGCGAAGAAGCGGCTTCTTCGCACACAGAGCATTGTGGCGAGCGCAGGGAGCTCCTGAGAGCGGTTTGTGCCGAAAGAAGCCCGGGACCGGCACTTAGCTTCGGAGAGCTGCGTATCTGCGTCTTCTGCGTGTCTTGCCGCTCTACACTCAGCCAAAAGCTTTTCCACCATATCTTGCAAGGAGAAACTCTGCCAGGAAAGAAAACATCCAAAATCTTGTTCTAAAGCTTGCACGGGGGTCTGCAAAGAGTTTGTCAAGAATGAAAGGTAGTTGTCCAAAACTCGTTCTTTTCCAATAGAAGAACCATGGAAAAGGCAGGAGAGGGGTAAAGTACTGTTTTCTCTAAGTCTGAATGCTGCCCACACTGTGCCTGTGTGCTGCAGCTTGCATCTTCGCCTTTGGGAAGCTGCCGCTCGCCGATTCTCCCGGAGGCGAAGAAGCGGCTTCTTCGCACACAGAGCATTGTGGCGAGCGCAGGGAGCTCCTGAGAGCGGTTTGTGCCGAAAGAAGCCCGGGACCGGCACTTAGCTTCGGAGAGCTGCGTATCTGCGTCTTCTGCGTGTCTTGCCGCTCTACACTCAGCCAAAAGCTTTTCCAGCATATCTTGCAAGGAGAAACTCTGCCAGGAAAGAAAACATCCAAAATCTTGTTCTAAAGCTTGCACGGGGGTCTGCAAAGAGTTTGGCAAGAATGAAAGGTAGTTGTCCAAAACTCGTTCTTTTCCAATAGAATAACCATGGAAAAGGCAGGAGAGTGGTAAAGTACTGTTTTCTCTAAGTCTGAATGCTGCCCACACTGTGCCTGTGTGCTGCAGCTTGCATCTTCGCCTTTGGGAAGCTGCCGCTCGCCGATTCTCCCGGAGGCGAAGAAGCGGCTTCTTCGCACACAGAGCATTGTGGCGAGCGCAGGGAGCTCCTGAGAGCGGTTTGTGCCGAAAGAAGCCCGGGACCGGCACTTAGCTTCGGAGAGCTGCGTATCTGCGTCTTCTGCGTGTCTTGCCGCTCTACACTCAGCAAAAAGCTTTTCCACCATATCTTGCAAGGAGAAACTCTGCCAGGAAAGAAAACATCCAAAATCTTGTTCTAAAGCTTGCACGGAGGTCTGCAAAGAGTTTGGCAAGAATGAAAGGTAGTTGTCCAAAACTCGTTCTTTTCCAATAGAATAACCATGGAAAAGGCAGGAGAGTGGTAAAGTTCTGTTTTCTCTAAGTCTGAATGCTGCCCACACTGTGCCTGTGTGCTGCAGCTTGCATCTTCGCCTTTGGGAAGCTGCCGCTCGCCGATTCTCCCGGAGGCGAAGAAGCGGCTTCTTCGCACACAGAGCATTGTGGCGAGCGCAGGGAGCTCCTGAGAGCGGTTTGTGCCGAAAGAAGCCCGGGACCGGCACTTAGCTTCGGAGAGCTGCGTATCTGCGTCTTCTGCGTGTCTTGCCGCTCTACACTCAGCAAAAAGCTTTTCCACCATATCTTGCAAGGAGAAACTCTGCCAGGAAAGAAAACATCCAAAATCTTGTTCTAAAGCTCGCACGGGGGACTGCAAAGAGTTTGGCAAGAATGAAAGGTAGTTGTCCAAAACTCGTTCTTTTCCAATATAATAACCATGGAAAAGGCAGGAGAGGGGTAAAGTACTGTTTTCTCTAAGTCTGAATGCTGCCCACACTGTGCCTGTGTGCTGCAGCTTGCATCTTCGCCTTTGGGAAGCTGCCGCTCGCTGATTCTCCCGGAGGCGAAGAAGCGGCTTCTTCGCACACAGAGCATTGTGGCGAGCGCAGGGAGCTCCTGAGAGCGGTTTGTGCCGAAAGAAGCCCGGGACCGGCACTTAGCTTCGGAGAGCTGCGTATCTGCGTCTTCTGCGTGTCTTGCCGCTCTACACTCAGCCAAAAGCTTTTCCACCATATCTTGCAAAGTGAAACTCTGCCAGGAAAGAAAACATCCAAAATCTTGTTCTAAAGCTTGCACGGGGGTCTGCAAAGAGTTTGGCAAGAATGAAAGGTAGTTGTCCAAAACTCGTTCTTTTCCAATAGAATAACCATGGAAAAGGCAGGAGAGGGGTAAAGTACTGTTTTCTCTAAGTCTGAATGCTGCCCACACTGTGCCTGTGTGCTGCAGCTTGCATCTTCGCCTTTGGGAAGCTGCCGCTCGCCGATTCTCCCGGAGGCGAAGAAGCGGCTTCTTCGCACACAGAGCATTGTGGCGAGCGCAGGGAGCTCCTGAGAGCGGTTTGTGCCGAAAGAAGCCCGGGACCGGCACTTAGCTTCGGAGAGCTGCGTATCTGCGTCTTCTGCGTGTCTTGCCGCTCTACACTCAGCAAAAAGCTTTTCCACCATATCTTGCAAGGAGAAACTCTGCCAGGAAAGAAAACATCCAAAATCTTGTTCTAAAGCTTGCACGGGGGTCTGCAAAGAGTTTGGCAAGAATGAAAGGTAGTTGTCCAAAACTCGTTCTTTTCCAATAGAATAACCATGGGAAAGGCAGGAGAGTGGTAAAGTTCTGTTTTCTCTAAGTCTGAATGCTGCCCACACTGTGCCTGCGTGCTGCAGCTTGCATCTTCGCCTTTGGGAAGCTGCCGCTCGCCGATTCTCCCGGAGGCGAAGAAGCGGCTTCTTCGCACACAGAGCATTGTGGCGAGCGCAGGGAGCTCCTGAGAGCGGTTTGTGCCGAAAGAAGCCCGGGACCGGCACTTAGCTTCGGAGAGCTGCGTATCTGCGTCTTCTGCGTGTCTTGCCGCTCTACACTCAGCAAAAAGCTTTTCCACCATATCTTGCAAGGAGAAACTCTGCCAGGAAAGAAAACTTCCCAAATCTTGTTCTAAAGCTCGCACGGGGGACTGCAAAGAGTTTGGCAAGAATGAAAGGTAGTTGTCCAAAACTCGTTCTTTTCCAATAGAATAACCATGGAAAAGGCAGGAGAGGGGTAAAGTACTGTTTTCTCTAAGTCTGAATGCTGCCCACACTGTGCCTGTGTGCTGCACCTTGCATCTTCGCCTTTGGGAAGCTGCCGCTCGCTGATTCTCCCGGAGGCGAAGAAGCGGCTTCTTCGCACACAGAGCATTGTGGCGAGCGCAGGGAGCTCCTGAGAGCGGTTTGTGCCGAAAGAAGCCCGGGACCGGCACTTAGCTTCGGAGAGCTGCGTATCTGCGTCTTCTGCGTGTCTTGCCGCTCTACACTCAGCCAAAAGCTTTTCCACCATATCTTGCAAAGTGAAACTCTGCCAGGAAAGAAAACATCCAAAATCTTGTTCTAAAGCTTGCACGGGGGTCTGCAAAGAGTTTGGCAAGAATGAAAGGTAGTTGTCCAAAACTCGTTCTTTTCCAATAGAAGAACCATGGAAAAGGCAGGAGAGGGGTAAAGTACTGTTTTCTCGAAGTCTGAATGCTGCCCACACTGTGCCTGTGTGCTGCAGCTTGCATCTTCGCCTTTGGGAAGCTGCCGCTCGCCGATTCTCCCGGAGGCGAAGAAGCGGCTTCTTCGCACACAGAGCATTGTGGCGAGCGCAGGGAGCTCCTGAGAGCGGTTTGTGCCGAAAGAAGCCCGGGACCGGCACTTAGCTTCGGAGAGCTGCGTATCTGCGTCTTCTGCGTGTCTTGCCGCTCTACACTCAGCAAAAAGCTTTTCCACCATATCTTGCAAGGAGAAACTCTGCCAGGAAAGAAAACATCCAAAATCTTGTTCTAAAGCTTGCACGGGGGTCTGCAAAGAGTTTGGCAAGAATGAAAGGTAGTTGTCCAAAACTCGTTCTTTTCCAATAGAATAACCATGGAAAAGGCAGGAGAGTGGTAAAGTTCTGTTTTCTCTAAGTCTGAATGCTGCCCACACTGTGCCTGCGTGCTGCAGCTTGCATCTTCGCCTTTGGGAAGCTGCCGCTCGCCGATTCTCCCGGAGGCGAAGAAGCGGCTTCTTCGCACACAGAGCATTGTGGCGAGCGCAGGGAGCTCCTGAGAGCGGTTTGTGCCGAAAGAAGCCCGGGACCGGCACTTAGCTTCGGAGAGCTGCGTATCTGCGTCTTCTGCGTGTCTTGCCGCTCTACACTCAGCAAAAAGCTTTTCCACCATATCTTGCAAGGAGAAACTCTGCCAGGAAAGAAAACATCCCAAATCTTGTTCTAAAGCTTGCACGGGGGTCTGCAAAGAGTTTGGCAAGAATGAAAGGTAGTTGTCCAAAACTCGTTCTTTTCCAATAGAAGAACCATGGAAAAGGCAGGAGAGGGGTAAAGTACTGTTTTCTCTAAGTCTGAATGCTGCCCACACTGTGCCTGTGTGCTGCAGCTTGCATCTTCGCCTTTGGGAAGCTGCCGCTCGCCGATTCTCCCGGAGGCGAAGAAGCGGCTTCTTCGCACACAGAGCATTGTGGCGAGCGCAGGGAGCTCCTGAGAGCGGTTTGTGCCGAAAGAAGCCCGGGACCGGCACTTAGCTTCGGAGAGCTGCGTATCTGCGTCTTCTGCGTGTCTTGCCGCTCTACACTCAGCAAAAAGCTTTTCCACCATATCTTGCAAGGAGAAACTCTGCCAGGAAAGAAAACATCCAAAATCTTGTTCTAAAGCTTGCACGGGGGTCTGCAAAGAGTTTGGCAAGAATGAAAGGTAGTTGTCCAAAACTCGTTCTTTTCCAATAGAATAACCATGGAAAAGGCAGGAGAGTGGTAAAGTACTGTTTTCTCTAAGTCTGAATGCTGCCCACACTGTGCCTGTGTGCTGCAGCTTGCATCTTCGCCTTTGGGAAGCTGCCGCTCGCCGATTCTCCCGGAGGCGAAGAAGCGGCTTCTTCGCACACAGAGCATTGTGGCGAGCGCAGGGAGCTCCTGAGAGTGGTTTGTGCCGAAAGAAGCCCGGGACCGGCACTTAGCTTCGGAGAGCTGCGTCTCTGCGTCTTCTGCGTGTCTTGCCGCTCTACACTCAGCCAAAAGCTTTTCCACCATATCTTGCAAGGAGAAACTCTGCCAGGAAAGAAAACATCCAAAATCTTGTTCTAAAGCTTGCACGGGGGTCTGCAAAGAGTTTGGCAAGAATGAAAGGTAGTTGTCCAAAACTCGTTCTTTTCCAATAGAATAACCATGGAAAAGGCAGGAGAGGGGTAAAGTACTGTTTTCTCGAAGTCTGAAGGCTGCCCACACTGTGCCTGTGTGCTGCACCTTGCATCTTCGCCTTTGGGAAGCTGCCGCTCGCCGATTCTCCCGGAGGCGAAGAAGCGGCTTCTTCGCACACAGAGCATTGTGGCGAGCGCAGGGAGCTCCTGAGAGCGGTTTGTGCCGAAAGAAGCCCGGGACCGGCACTTAGCTTCGGAGAGCTGCGTATCTGCGTCTTCTGCGTGTCTTGCCGCTCTACACTCAGCCAAAAGCTTTTCCACCATATCTTGCAAGGAGAAACTCTGCCAGGAAAGAAAACATCCAAAATCTTGTTCTAAAGCTTGCACGGAGGTCTGCAAAGAGTTTGGCAAGAATGAAAGGTAGTTGTCCAAAACTCGTTCTTTTCCAATAGAATAACCATGGAAAAGGCAGGAGAGTGGTAAAGTTCTGTTTTCTCTAAGTCTGAATGCTGCCCACACTGTGCCTGCGTGCTGCAGCTTGCATCTTCGCCTTTGGGAAGCTGCCGCTCGCCGATTCTCCCGCAGGCGAAGAAGCGGCTTCTTCGCACACAGAGCATTGTGGCGAGCGCAGGGAGCTCCTGAGAGCGGTTTGTGCCGAAAGAAGCCCGGGACCGGCACTTAGCTTCGGAGAGCTGCGTATCTGCGTCTTCTGCGTGTCTTGCCGCTCTACACTCAGCAAAAAGCTTTTCCACCATATCTTGCAAGGAGAAACTCTGCCAGGAAAGAAAACATCCAAAATCTTGTTCTAAAGCTTGCACGGGGGTCTGCAAAGAGTTTGGCAAGAATGAAAGGTAGTTGTCCAAAACTCGTTCTTTTCCAATAGAATAACCTTGGAAAAGGCAGGAGAGTGGTAAAGTTCTGTTTTCTCTAAGTCTGAATGCTGCCCACACTGTGCCTGCGTGCTGCAGCTTGCATCTTCGCCTTTGGGAAGCTGCCGCTCGCCGATTCTCCCGGAGGCGAAGAAGCGGCTTCTTCGCACACAGAGCATTGTGGCGAGCGCAGGGAGCTCCTGAGAGCGGTTTGTGCCGAAAGAAGCCCGGGACCGGCACTTAGCTTCGGAGAGCTGCGTATCTGCGTCTTCTGCGTGTCTTGCCGCTCTACACTCAGCAAAAAGCTTTTCCACCATATCTTGCAAGGAGAAACTCTGCCAGGAAAGAAAACATCCAAAATCTTGTTCTAAAGCTTGCACGGGGGTCTGCAAAGAGTTTGGCAAGAATGAAAGGTAGTTGTCCAAAACTCGTTCTTTTCCAATATAATAACCATGGAAAAGGCAGGAGAGGGGTAAAGTACTGTTTTCTCTAAGTCTGAATGCTGCCCACACTGTGCCTGTGTGCTGCAGCTTGCATCTTCGCCTTTGGGAAGCTGCCGCTCGCCGATTCTCCCGGAGGCGAAGAAGCGGCTTCTTCGCACACAGAGCATTGTGGCGAGCGCAGGGAGCTCCTGAGAGCGGTTTGTGCCGAAAGAAGCCCGGGACCGGCACTTAGCTTCGGAGAGCTGCGTATCTGCGTCTTCTGCGTGTCTTGCCGCTCTACACTCAGCAAAAAGCTTTTCCACCATATCTTGCAAAGTGAAACTCTGCCAGGAAAGAAAACATCCAAAATCTTGTTCTAAAGCTTGCACGGGGGTCTGCAAAGAGTTTGGCAAGAATGAAAGGTAGTTGTCCAAAACTCGTTCTTTTCCAATAGAATAACCATGGAAAAGGCAGGAGAGGGGTAAAGTACTGTTTTCTCTAAGTCTGAATGCTGCCCACACTGTGCCTGTGTGCTGCAGCTTGCATCTTCGCCTTTGGGAAGCTGCCGCTGGCCGATTCTCCCGGAGGCGAAGAAGCGGCTTCTTCGCACACAGAGCATTGTGGCGAGCGCAGGGAGCTCCTGAGAGCGGTTTGTGCCGAAAGAAGCCCGGGACCGGCACTTAGCTTCGGAGAGCTGCGTATCTGCGTCTTCTGCGTGTCTTGCCGCTCTACACTCAGCAAAAAGCTTTTCCACCATATCTTGCAAGGAGAAACTCTGCCAGGAAAGAAAACATCCAAAATCTTGTTCTAAAGCTTGCACGGGGGTCTGCAAAGAGTTTGGCAAGAATGAAAGGTAGTTGTCCAAAACTCGTTCTTTTCCAATAGAATAACCATGGAAAAGGCAGGAGAGTGGTAAAGTACTGTTTTCTCTAAGTCTGAATGCTGCCCACACTGTGCCTGTGTGCTGCAGCTTGCATCTTCGCCTTTGGGAAGCTGCCGCTCGCCGATTCTCCCGCAGGCGAAGAAGCGGCTTCTTCGCACACAGAGCATTGTGGCGAGCGCAGGGAGCTCCTGAGAGCGGTTTGTGCCGAAAGAAGCCCGGGACCGGCACTTAGCTTCGGAGAGCTGCGTCTCTGCGTCTTCTGCGTGTCTTGCCGCTCTACACTCAGCCAAAAGCTTTTCCACCATATCTTGCAAGGAGAAACTCTGCCAGGAAAGAAAACATCCAAAATCTTGTTCTAAAGCTTGCACGGGGGTCTGCAAAGAGTTTGGCAAGAATGAAAGGTAGTTGTCCAAAACTCGTTCTTTTCCAATAGAATAACCATGGAAAAGGCAGGAGAGGGGTAAAGTACTGTTTTCTCTAAGTCTGAATGCTGCCCACACTGTGCCTGTGTGCTGCAGCTTGCATCTTCGCCTTTGGGAAGCTGCCGCTCGCCGATTCTCCCGGAAGCGAAGAAGCGGCTTCTTCGCACACAGAGCATTGTGGCGAGCGCAGGGAGCTCCTGAGAGCAGTTTGTGCCGAAAGAAGCCCGGGACCGGCACTTAGCTTCGGAGAGCTGCGTATCTGCGTCTTCTGCGTGTCTTGCCGCTCTACACTCAGCAAAAAGCTTTTCCACCATATCTTGCAAGGAGAAACTCTGCCAGGAAAGAAAACATCCAAAATCTTGTTCTAAAGCTTGCACGGGGGTCTGCAAAGAGATTGGCAAGAATGAAAGGTAGTTGTCCAAAACTCGTTCTTTTCCAATAGAATAACCATGGAAAAGGCAGGAGAGTGGTAAAGTACTGTTTTCTCTAAGTCTGAAGGCTGCCCACACTGTGCCTGTGTGCTGCAGCTTGCATCTTCGCCTTTGGGAAGCTGCCGCTCGCCGATTCTCCCGGAGGCGAAGAAGCGGCTTCTTCGCACACAGAGCATTGTGGCGAGCGCAGGGAGCTCCTGAGAGCGGTTTGTGCCGAAAGAAGCCCGGGACCGGCACTTAGCTTCGGAGAGCTACGTATCTGCGTCTTCTGCGTGTCTTGCCGCTCTACACTCAGCAAAAAGCTTTTCCACCATATCTTGCAAGGAGAAACTCTGCCAGGAAAGAAAACATCCAAAATCTTGTTCTAAAGCTTGCACGGGGGTCTGCAAAGAGTTTGGCAAGAATGAAAGGTAGTTGTCCAAAACTCGTTCTTTTCCAATAGAATAACCATGGAAAAGGCAGGAGAGTGGTAAAGTTCTGTTTTCTCTAAGTCTGAAGGCTGCCCACACTGTGCCTGTGTGCTGCAGCTTGCATCTTCGCCTTTGGGAAGCTGCCGCTCGCCGATTCTCCCGGAGGCGAAGAAGCGGCTTCTTCGCACACAGAGCATTGTGGCGAGCGCAGGGAGCTGCTGAGAGCGGTTTGTGCCGAAAGAAGCCCGGGACCGGCACTTAGCTTCGGAGAGCTGCGTATCTGCGTCTTCTGCGTGTCTTGCCGCTCTACACTCAGCAAAAAGCTTTTCCAGCATATCTTGCAAGGAGAAACTCTGCCAGGAAAGAAAACATCCAAAATCTTGTTCTAAAGCTTGCACGGGGGTCTGCAAAGAGTTTGGCAAGAATGAAAGGTAGTTGTCCAAAACTCGTTCTTTTCCAATAGAATAACCATGGAAAAGGCAGGAGAGTGGTAAAGTACTGTTTTCTCTAAGTCTGAATGCTGCCCACACTGTGCCTGTGTGCTGCAGCTTGCATCTTCGCCTTTGGGAAGCTGCCGCTCGCCGATTCTCCCGGAAGCGAAGAAGCGGCTTCTTCGCACACAGAGCATTGTGGCGAGCGCAGGGAGCTCCTGAGAGCGGTTTGTGCCGAAAGAAGCCCGGGACCGGCACTTAGCTTCGGAGAGCTGCGTATCTGCGTCTTCTGCGTGTCTTGCCGCTCTACACTCAGCAAAAAGCTTTTCCACCATATCTTGCAAGGAGAAACTCTGCCAGGAAAGAAAACATCCAAAATCTTGTTCTAAAGCTCGCACGGGGGTCTGCAAAGAGTTTGGCAAGAATGAAAGGTAGTTGTCCAAAACTCGTTCTTTTCCAATAGAATAACCATGGAAAAGGCAGGAGAGGGGTAAAGTACTGTTTTCTCTAAGTCTGAATGCTGCCCACACTGTGCCTGTGTGCTGCAGCTTGCATCTTCGCCTTTGGGAAGCTGCCGCTCGCCGATTCTCCCGGAGGCGAAGAAGCGGCTTCTTCGCACACAGAGCATTGTGGCGAGCGCAGGGAGCTCCTGAGAGCGGTTTGTGCCGAAAGAAGCCCGGGACCGGCACTTAGCTTCGGAGAGCTGCGTATCTGCGTCTTCTGCGTGTCTTGCCGCTCTACACTCAGCAAAAAGCTTTTCCACCATATCTTGCAAGGAGAAACTCTGCCAGGAAAGAAAACATCCAAAATCTTGTTCTAAAGCTTGCACGGAGGTCTGCAAAGAGTTTGGCAAGAATGAAAGGTAGTTGTCCAAAACTCGTTCTTTTCCAATAGAATAACCATGGAAAAGGCAGGAGAGGGGTAAAGTACTGTTTTCTCTAAGTCTGAATGCTGCCCACACTGTGCCTGTGTGCTGCAGCTTGCATCTTCGCCTTTGGGAAGCTGCCGCTCGCCGATTCTCCCGGAGGCGAAGAAGCGGCTTCTTCGCACACAGAGCATTGTGGCGAGCGCAGGGAGCTCCTGAGAGCGGTTTGTGCCAAAAGAAGCCCGGGACCGGCACTTAGCTTCGGAGAGCTGCGTATCTGCGTCTTCTGCGTGTCTTGCCGCTCTACACTCAGCAAAAAGCTTTTCCACCATATCTTGCAAGGAGAAACTCTGCCAGGAAAGAAAACATCCAAAATCTTGTTCTAAAGCTTGCACGGGGGTCTGCAAAGAGTTTGGCAAGAATGAAAGGTAGTTGTCCAAAACTCGTTCTTTTCCAATAGAATAACCATGGAAAAGGCAGGAGAGTGGTAAAGTACTGTTTTCTCTAAGTCTGAATGCTGCCCACACTGTGCCTGTGTGCTGCAGCTTGCATCTTCGCCTTTGGGAAGCTGCCGCTCGCCGATTCTCCCGGAAGCGAAGAAGCGGCTTCTTCGCACACAGAGCATTGTGGCGAGCGCAGGGAGCTCCTGAGAGCGGTTTGTGCCGAAAGAAGCCCGGGACCGGCACTTAGCTTCGGAGAGCTGCGTATCTGCGTCTTCTGCGTGTCTTGCCGCTCTACACTCAGCAAAAAGCTTTTCCACCATATCTTGCAAGGAGAAACTCTGCCAGGAAAGAAAACATCCAAAATCTTGTTCTAAAGCTCGCACGGGGGTCTGCAAAGAGTTTGGCAAGAATGAAAGGTAGTTGTCCAAAACTCGTTCTTTTCCAATAGAAGAACCATGGAAAAGGCAGGAGAGGGGTAAAGTACTGTTTTCTCTAAGTCTGAATGCTGCCCACACTGTGCCTGTGTGCTGCAGCTTGCATCTTCGCCTTTGGGAAGCTGCCGCTCGCCGATTCTCCCGGAGGCGAAGAAGCGGCTTCTTCGCACACAGAGCATTGTGGCGAGCGCAGGGAGCTCCTGAGAGCGGTTTGTGCCGAAAGAAGCCCGGGACCGGCACTTAGCTTCGGAGAGCTGCGTATCTGCGTCTTCTGCGTGTCTTGCCGCTCTACACTCAGCAAAAAGCTTTTCCACCATATCTTGCAAGGAGAAACTCTGCCAGGAAAGAAAACATCCAAAATCTTGTTCTAAAGCTTGCACGGAGGTCTGCAAAGAGTTTGGCAAGAATGAAAGGTAGTTGTCCAAAACTCGTTCTTTTCCAATAGAATAACCATGGAAAAGGCAGGAGAGTGGTAAAGTACTGTTTTCTCTAAGTCTGAATGCTGCCCACACTGTGCCTGCGTGCTGCAGCTTGCATCTTCGCCTTTGGGAAGCTGCCGCTCGCCGATTCTCCCGGAGGCGAAGAAGCGGCTTCTTCGCACACAGAGCATTGTGGCGAGCGCAGGGAGCTCCTGAGAGCGGTTTGTGCCGAAAGAAGCCCGGGACCGGCACTTAGCTTCGGAGAGCTGCGTATCTGCGTCTTCTGCGTGTCTTGCCGCTCTACACTCAGCAAAAAGCTTTTCCACCATATCTTGCAAGGAGAAACTCTGCCAGGAAAGAAAACATCCAAAATCTTGTTCTAAAGCTTGCACGGGGGTCTGCAAAGAGTTTGGCAAGAATGAAAGGTAGTTGTCCAAAACTCGTTCTTTTCCAATAGAATAACCATGGAAAAGGCAGGAGAGTGGTAAAGTACTGTTTTCTCGAAGTCTGAATGCTGCCCACACTGTGCCTGTGTGCTGCAGCTTGCATCTTCGCCTTTGGGAAGCTGCCGCTCGCCGATTCTCCCGGAAGCGAAGAAGCGGCTTCTTCGCACACAGAGCATTGTGGCGAGCGCAGGGAGCTCCTGAGAGCGGTTTGTGCCGAAAGAAGCCCGGGACCGGCACTTAGCTTCGGAGAGCTGCGTATCTGCGTCTTCTGCGTGTCTTGCCGCTCTACACTCAGCAAAAAGCTTTTCCACCATATCTTGCAAGGAGAAACTCTGCCAGGAAAGAAAACATCCAAAATCTTGTTCTAAAGCTTGCACGGGGGTCTGCAAAGAGTTTGGCAAGAATGAAAGGTAGTTGTCCAAAACTCGTTCTTTTCCAATAGAATAACCATGGAAAAGGCAGGAGAGGGGTAAAGTACTGTTTTCTCTAAGTCTGAATGCTGCCCACACTGTGCCTGTGTGCTGCAGCTTGCATCTTCGCCTTTGGGAAGCTGCCGCTCGCCGATTCTCCCGGAGGCGAAGAAGCGGCTTCTTCGCACACAGAGCATTGTGGCGAGCGCAGGGAGCTCCTGAGAGCGGTTTGTGCCGAAAGAAGCCCGGGACCGGCACTTAGCTTCGGAGAGCTGCGTATCTGCGTCTTCTGCGTGTCTTGCCGCTCTACACTCAGCCAAAAGCTTTTCCACCATATCTTGCAAGGAGAAACTCTGCCAGGAAAGAAAACATCCAAAATCTTGTTCTAAAGCTCGCACGGGGGTCTGCAAAGAGTTTGGCAAGAATGAAAGGTAGTTGTCCAAAACTCGTTCTTTTCCAATAGAATAACCATGGAAAAGGCAGGAGAGGGGTAAAGTTCTGTTTTCTCTAAGTCTGAATGCTGCCCACACTGTGCCTGTGTGCTGCAGCTTGCATCTTCGCCTTTGGGAAGCTGCCGCTCGCCGATTCTCCCGGAGGCGAAGAAGAGGCTTCTTCGCACACAGAGCATTGTGGCGAGCGCAGGGAGCTCCTGAGAGCGGTTTGTGCCGAAAGAAGCCCGGGACCGGCACTTAGCTTCGGAGAGCTGCGTATCTGCGTCTTCTGCGTGTCTTGCCGCTCTACACTCAGCAAAAAGCTTTTCCACCATATCTTGCAAAGTGAAACTCTGCCAGGAAAGAAAACATCCAAAATCTTGTTCTAAAGCTCGCACGGGGGTCTGCAAAGAGTTTGGCAAGAATGAAAGGTAGTTGTCCAAAACTCGTTCTTTTCCAATAGAATAACCATGGAAAAGGCAGGAGAGGGGTAAAGTACTGTTTTCTCGAAGTCTGAAGGCTGCCCACACTGTGCCTGTGTGCTGCAGCTTGCATCTTCGCCTTTGGGAAGCTGCCGCTCGCCGATTCTCCCGGAGGCGAAGAAGCGGCTTCTTCGCACACAGAGCATTGTGGCGAGCGCAGGGAGCTCCTGAGAGCGGTTTGTGCCGAAAGAAGCCCGGGACCGGCACTTAGCTTCGGAGAGCTGCGTATCTGCGTCTTCTGCGTGTCTTGCCGCTCTACACTCAGCAAAAAGCTTTTCCACCATATCTTGCAAGGAGAAACTCTGCCAGGAAAGAAAACATCCAAAATCTTGTTCTAAAGCTTGCACGGAGGTCTGCAAAGAGTTTGGCAAGAATGAAAGGTAGTTGTCCAAAACTCGTTCTTTTCCAATAGAATAACCATGGAAAAGGCAGGAGAGTGGTAAAGTTCTGTTTTCTCTAAGTCTGAATGCTGCCCACACTGTGCCTGTGTGCTGCAGCTTGCATCTTCGCCTTTGAGAAGCTGCCGCTCGCCGATTCTCCCGCAGGCGAAGAAGCGGCTTCTTCGCACACAGAGCATTGTGGCGAGCGCAGGGAGCTCCTGAGAGCGGTTTGTGCCGAAAGAAGCCCGGGACCGGCACTTAGCTTCGGAGAGCTGCGTATCTGCGTCTTCTGCGTGTCTTGCCGCTCTACACTCAGCAAAAAGCTTTTCCACCATATCTTGCAAGGAGAAACTCTGCCAGGAAAGAAAACATCCAAAATCTTGTTCTAAAGCTTGCACGGGGGTCTGCAAAGAGTTTGGCAAGAATGAAAGGTAGTTGTCCAAAACTCGTTCTTTTCCAATAGAATAACCATGGAAAAGGCAGGAGAGTGGTAAAGTACTGTTTTCTCTAAGTCTGAATGCTGCCCACACTGTGCCTGTGTGCTGCAGCTTGCATCTTCGCCTTTGGGAAGCTGCCGCTCGCCGATTCTCCCGGAAGCGAAGAAGCGGCTTCTTCGCACACAGAGCATTGTGGCGAGCGCAGGGAGCTCCTGAGAGCGGTTTGTGCCGAAAGAAGCCCGGGACCGGCACTTAGCTTCGGAGAGCTGCGTATCTGCGTCTTCTGCGTGTCTTGCCGCTCTACACTCAGCAAAAAGCTTTTCCACCATATCTTGCAAGGAGAAACTCTGCCAGGAAAGAAAACATCCAAAATCTTGTTCTAAAGCTTGCACGGAGGTCTGCAAAGAGTTTGGCAAGAATGAAAGGTAGTTGTCCAAAACTCGTTCTTTTCCAATAGAATAACCATGGAAAAGGCAGGAGAGTGGTAAAGTACTGTTTTCTCTAAGTCTGAATGCTGCCCACACTGTGCCTGTGTGCTGCAGCTTGCATCTTCGCCTTTGGGAAGCTGCCGCTCGCCGATTCTCCCGGAGGCGAAGAAGCGGCTTCTTCGCACACAGAGCATTGTGGCGAGCGCAGGGAGCTCCTGAGAGCGGTTTGTGCCGAAAGAAGCCCGGGACCGGCACTTAGCTTCGGAGAGCTGCGTATCTGCGTCTTCTGCGTGTCTTGCCGCTCTACACTCAGCAAAAAGCTTTTCCACCATATCTTGCAAGGAGAAACTCTGCCAGAAAAGAAAACATCCAAAATCTTGTTCTAAAGCTCGCACGGGGGTCTGCAAAGAGTTTGGCAAGAATGAAAGGTAGTTGTCCAAAACTCGTTCTTTTCCAATATAATAACCATGGAAAAGGCAGGAGAGGGGTAAAGTACTGTTTTCTCTAAGTCTGAATGCTGCCCACACTGTGCCTGTGTGCTGCAGCTTGCATCTTCGCCTTTGGGAAGCTGCCGCTCGCTGATTCTCCCGGAGGCGAAGAAGCGGCTTCTTCGCACACAGAGCATTGTGGCGAGCGCAGGGAGCTCCTGAGAGCGGTTTGTGCCGAAAGAAGCCCGGGACCGGCACTTAGCTTCGGAGAGCTGCGTATCTGCGTCTTCTGCGTGTCTTGCCGCTCTACACTCAGCAAAAAGCTTTTCCACCATATCTTGCAAAGTGAAACTCTGCCAGGAAAGAAAACATCCCAAATCTTGTTCTAAAGCTTGCACGGGGGTCTGCAAAGAGTTTGGCAAGAATGAAAGGTAGTTGTCCAAAACTCGTTCTTTTCCAATAGAATAACCATGGAAAAGGCAGGAGAGGGGTAAAGTACTGTTTTCTCTAAGTCTGAAGGCTGCCCACACTGTGCCTGTGTGCTGCAGCTTGCATCTTCGCCTTTGGGAAGCTGCCGCTCGCCGATTCTCCCGGAGGCGAAGAAGCGGCTTCTTCGCACACAGAGCATTGTGGCGAGCGCAGGGAGCTCCTGAGAGCGGTTTGTGCCGAAAGAAGCCCGGGACCGGCACTTAGCTTCGGAGAGCTGCGTATCTGCGTCTTCTGCGTGTCTTGCCGCTCTACACTCAGCAAAAAGCTTTTCCACCATATCTTGCAAGGAGAAACTCTGCCAGGAAAGAAAACATCCAAAATCTTGTTCTAAAGCTTGCACGGGGGTCTGCAAAGAGTTTGGCAAGAATGAAAGGTAGTTGTCCAAAACTCGTTCTTTTCCAATAGAATAACCATGGAAAAGGCAGGAGAGTGGTAAAGTACTGTTTTCTCTAAGTCTGAATGCTGCCCACACTGTGCCTGCGTGCTGCAGCTTGCATCTTCGCCTTTGGGAAGCTGCCGCTCGCCGATTCTCCCGGAGGCGAAGAAGCGGCTTCTTCGCACACAGAGCATTGTGGCGAGCGCAGGGAGCTCCTGAGAGCGGTTTGTGCCGAAAGAAGCCCGGGACCGGCACTTAGCTTCGGAGAGCTGCGTATCTGCGTCTTCTGCGTGTCTTGCCGCTCTACACTCAGCAAAAAGCTTTTCCACCATATCTTGCAAGGAGAAACTCTGCCAGGAAAGAAAACATCCAAAATCTTGTTCTAAAGCTTGCACGGGGGTCTGCAAAGAGTTTGGCAAGAATGAAAGGTAGTTGTCCAAAACTCGTTCTTTTCCAATAGAATAACCATGGAAAAGGCAGGAGAGTGGTAAAGTACTGTTTTCTCTAAGTCTGAATGCTGCCCACACTGTGCCTGTGTGCTGCAGCTTGCATCTTCGCCTTTGGGAAGCTGCCGCTCGCCGATTCTCCCGGAGGCGAAGAAGCGGCTTCTTCGCACACAGAGCATTGTGGTGAGCGCAGGGAGCTCCTGAGAGCGGTTTGTGCCGAAAGAAGCCCGGGACCGGCACTTAGCTTCGGAGAGCTGCGTATCTGCGTCTTCTGCGTGTCTTGCCGCTCTACACTCAGCCAAAAGCTTTTCCACCATATCTTGCAAGGAGAAACTCTGCCAGGAAAGAAAACATCCAAAATCTTGTTCTAAAGCTTGCACGGGGGTCTGCAAAGAGTTTGGCAAGAATGAAAGGTAGTTGTCCAAAACTCGTTCTTTTCCAATAGAATAACCATGGAAAAGGCAGGAGAGGGGTAAAGTACTGTTTTCTCTAAGTCTGAATGCTGCCCACACTGTGCCTGTGTGCTGCAGCTTGCATCTTCGCCTTTGGGAAGCTGCCGCTCGCCGATTCTCCCGGAGGCGAAGAAGCGGCTTCTTCGCACACAGAGCATTGTGGCGAGCGCAGGGAGCTCCTGAGAGCGGTTTGTGCCGAAAGAAGCCCGGGACCGGCACTTAGCTTCGGAGAGCTGCGTATCTGCGTCTTCTGCGTGTCTTGCTGCTCTACACTCAGCCAAAAGCTTTTCCACCATATCTTGCAAGGAGAAACTCTGCCAGGAAAGAAAACATCCAAAATCTTGTTCTAAAGCTCGCACGGGGGTCTGCAAAGAGTTTGGCAAGAATGAAAGGTAGTTGTCCAAAACTCGTTCTTTTCCAATAGAATAACCATGGAAAAGGCAGGAGAGGGGTAAAGTTCTGTTTTCTCTAAGTCTGAATGCTGCCCACACTGTGCCTGTGTGCTGCAGCTTGCATCTTCGCCTTTGGGAAGCTGCCGCTCGCCGATTCTCCCGGAGGCGAAGAAGCGGCTTCTTCGCACACAGAGCATTGTGGCGAGCGCAGGGAGCTCCTGAGAGCGGTTTGTGCCGAAAGAAGCCCGGGACCGGCACTTAGCTTCGGAGAGCTGCGTATCTGCGTCTTCTGCGTGTCTTGCCGCTCTACACTCAGCAAAAAGCTTTTCCACCATATCTTGCAAAGTGAAACTCTGCCAGGAAAGAAAACATCCAAAATCTTGTTCTAAAGCTCGCACGGGGGTCTGCAAAGAGTTTGGCAAGAATGAAAGGTAGTTGTCCAAAACTCGTTCTTTTCCAATAGAATAACCATGGAAAAGGCAGGAGAGGGGTAAAGTACTGTTTTCTCGAAGTCTGAAGGCTGCCCACACTGTGCCTGTGTGCTGCAGCTTGCATCTTCGCCTTTGGGAAGCTGCCGCTCGCCGATTCTCCCGGAGGCGAAGAAGCGGCTTCTTCGCACACAGAGCATTGTGGCGAGCGCAGGGAGCTCCTGAGAGCGGTTTGTGCCGAAAGAAGCCCGGGACCGGCACTTAGCTTCGGAGAGCTGCGTATCTGCGTCTTCTGCGTGTCTTGCCGCTCTACACTCAGCAAAAAGCTTTTCCACCATATCTTGCAAGGAGAAACTCTGCCAGGAAAGAAAACATCCAAAATCTTGTTCTAAAGCTTGCACGGAGGTCTGCAAAGAGTTTGGCAAGAATGAAAGGTAGTTGTCCAAAACTCGTTCTTTTCCAATAGAATAACCATGGAAAAGGCAGGAGAGTGGTAAAGTACTGTTTTCTCTAAGTCTGAATGCTGCCCACACTGTGCCTGTGTGCTGCAGCTTGCATCTTCGCCTTTGAGAAGCTGCCGCTCGCCGATTCTCCCGCAGGCGAAGAAGCGGCTTCTTCGCACACAGAGCATTGTGGCGAGCGCAGGGAGCTCCTGAGAGCGGTTTGTGCCGAAAGAAGCCCGGGACCGGCACTTAGCTTCGGAGAGCTGCGTATCTGCGTCTTCTGCGTGTCTTGCCGCTCTACACTCAGCAAAAAGCTTTTCCACCATATCTTGCAAGGAGAAACTCTGCCAGGAAAGAAAACATCCAAAATCTTGTTCTAAAGCTTGCACGGGGGTCTGCAAAGAGTTTGGCAAGAATGAAAGGTAGTTGTCCAAAACTCGTTCTTTTCCAATAGAATAACCATGGAAAAGGCAGGAGAGGGGTAAAGTACTGTTTTCTCTAAGTCTGAATGCTGCCCACACTGTGTCTGTGTGCTGCACCTTGCATCTTCGCCTTTGGGAAGCTGCCGCTCGCTGATTCTCCTGGAGGCGAAGAAGCGGCTTCTTCGCACACAGAGCATTGTGGCGAGCGCAGGGAGCTCCTGAGAGCGGTTTGTGCCGAAAGAAGCCCGGGACCGGCACTTAGCTTCGGAGAGCTGCGTATCTGCGTCTTCTGCGTGTCTTGCCGCTCTACACTCAGCAAAAAGCTTTTCCACCATATCTTGCAAAGTGAAACTCTGCCAGGAAAGAAAACATCCAAAATCTTGTTCTAAAGCTTGCACGGGGGTCTGCAAAGAGTTTGGCAAGAATGAAAGGTAGTTGTCCAAAACTCGTTCTTTTCCAATAGAATAACCATGGAAAAGGCAGGAGAGGGGTAAAGTACTGTTTTCTCGAAGTCTGAAGGCTGCCCACACTGTGCCTGTGTGCTGCAGCTTGCATCTTCGCCTTTGGGAAGCTGCCGCTCGCCGATTCTCCCGGAGGCGAAGAAGCGGCTTCTTCGCACACAGAGCATTGTGGCGAGCGCAGGGAGCTCCTGAGAGCGGTTTGTGCCGAAAGAAGCCCGGGAGCGGCACTTAGCTTCGGAGAGCTGCGTATCTGCGTCTTCTGCGTGTCTTGCCGCTCTACACTCAGCAAAAAGCTTTTCCACCATATCTTGCAAGGAGAAACTCTGCCAGGAAAGAAAACATCCAAAATCTTGTTCTAAAGCTTGCACGGGGGTCTGCAAAGAGTTTGGCAAGAATGAAAGGTAGTTGTCCAAAACTCGTTCTTTTCCAATAGAATAACCATGGAAAAGGCAGGAGAGGGGTAAAGTACTGTTTTCTCTAAGTCTGAATGCTGCCCACACTGTGCCTGTGTGCTGCAGCTTGCATCTTCGCCTTTGGGAAGCTGCCGCTCGCCGATTCTCCCGGAGGCGAAGAAGCGGCTTCTTCGCACACAGAGCATTGTGGCGAGCGCAGGGAGCTCCTGAGAGCGGTTTGTGCCGAAAGAAGCCCGGGACCGGCACTTAGCTTCGGAGAGCTGCGTATCTGCGTCTTCTGCGTGTCTTGCCGCTCTACACTCAGCAAAAAGCTTTTCCACCATATCTTGCAAGGAGAAACTCTGCCAGGAAAGAAAACATCCAAAATCTTGTTCTAAAGCTTGCACGGGGGTCTGCAAAGAGTTTGGCAAGAATGAAAGGTAGTTGTCCAAAACTCGTTCTTTTCCAATAGAATAACCATGGAAAAGGCAGGAGAGTGGTAAAGTACTGTTTTCTCGAAGTCTGAATGCTGCCCACACTGTGCCTGTGTGCTGCAGCTTGCATCTTCGCCTTTGGGAAGCTGCCGCTCGCCGATTCTCCCGGAGGCGAAGAAGCGGCTTCTTCGCACACAGAGCATTGTGGCGAGCGCAGGGAGCTCCTGAGAGCGGTTTGTGCCGAAAGAAGCCCGGGACCGGCACTTAGCTTCGGAGAGCTGCGTATCTGCGTCTTCTGCGTGTCTTGCCGCTCTACACTCAGCCAAAAGCTTTTCCACCATATCTTGCAAGGAGAAACTCTGCCAGGAAAGAAAACATCCAAAATCTTGTTCTAAAGCTTGCACGGGGGTCTGCAAAGAGTTTGGCAAGAATGAAAGGTAGTTGTCCAAAACTCGTTCTTTTCCAATAGAATAACCATGGAAAAGGCAGGAGAGGGGTAAAGTACTGTTTTCTCTAAGTCTGAATGCTGCCCACACTGTGCCTGTGTGCTGCAGCTTGCATCTTCGCCTTTGGGAAGCTGCCGCTCGCCGATTCTCCCGGAGGCGAAGAAGCGGCTTCTTCGCACACAGAGCATTGTGGCGAGCGCAGGGAGCTCCTGAGAGCGGTTTGTGCCGAAAGAAGCCCGGGACCGGCACTTAGCTTCGGAGAGCTGCGTATCTGCGTCTTCTGCGTGTCTTGCTGCTCTACACTCAGCCAAAAGCTTTTCCACCATATCTTGCAAGGAGAAACTCTGCCAGGAAAGAAAACATCCAAAATCTTGTTCTAAAGCTCGCACGGGGGTCTGCAAAGAGTTTGGCAAGAATGAAAGGTAGTTGTCCAAAACTCGTTCTTTTCCAATAGAATAACCATGGAAAAGGCAGGAGAGGGGTAAAGTACTGTTTTCTCGAAGTCTGAAGGCTGCCCACACTGTGCCTGTGTGCTGCAGCTTGCATCTTCGCCTTTGGGAAGCTGCCGCTGGCCGATTCTCCCGGAGGCGAAGAAGCGGCTTCTTCGCACACAGAGCATTGTGGCGAGCGCAGGGAGCTCCTGAGAGCGGTTTGTGCCGAAAGAAGCCCGGGACCGGCACTTAGCTTCGGAGAGCTGCGTATCTGCGTCTTCTGCGTGTCTTGCCGCTCTACACTCAGCAAAAAGCTTTTCCACCATATCTTGCAAGGAGAAACTCTGCCAGGAAAGAAAACATCCAAAATCTTGTTCTAAAGCTTGCACGGAGGTCTGCAAAGAGTTTGGCAAGAATGAAAGGTAGTTGTCCAAAACTCGTTCTTTTCCAATAGAATAACCATGGAAAAGGCAGGAGAGTGGTAAAGTTCTGTTTTCTCTAAGTCTGAATGCTGCCCACACTGTGCCTGTGTGCTGCAGCTTGCATCTTCGCCTTTGAGAAGCTGCCGCTCGCCGATTCTCCCGCAGGCGAAGAAGCGGCTTCTTCGCACACAGAGCATTGTGGCGAGCGCAGGGAGCTCCTGAGAGCGGTTTGTGCCGAAAGAAGCCCGGGACCGGCACTTAGCTTCGGAGAGCTGCGTATCTGCGTCTTCTGCGTGTCTTGCCGCTCTACACTCAGCAAAAAGCTTTTCCACCATATCTTGCAAGGAGAAACTCTGCCAGGAAAGAAAACATCCAAAATCTTGTTCTAAAGCTTGCACGGGGGTCTGCAAAGAGTTTGGCAAGAATGAAAGGTAGTTGTCCAAAACTCGTTCTTTTCCAATAGAATAACCATGGAAAAGGCAGGAGAGGGGTAAAGTACTGTTTTCTCTAAGTCTGAATGCTGCCCACACTGTGTCTGTGTGCTGCACCTTGCATCTTCGCCTTTGGGAAGCTGCCGCTCGCTGATTCTCCTGGAGGCGAAGAAGCGGCTTCTTCGCACACAGAGCATTGTGGCGAGCGCAGGGAGCTCCTGAGAGCGGTTTGTGCCAAAAGAAGCCCGGGACCGGCACTTAGCTTCGGAGAGCTGCGTATCTGCGTCTTCTGCGTGTCTTGCCGCTCTACACTCAGCAAAAAGCTTTTCCACCATATCTTGCAAAGTGAGACTCTGCCAGGAAAGAAAACATCCAAAATCTTGTTCTAAAGCTTGCACGGGGGTCTGCAAAGAGTTTGGCAAGAATGAAAGGTAGTTGTCCAAAACTCGTTCTTTTCCAATAGAATAACCATGGAAAAGGCAGGAGAGGGGTAAAGTACTGTTTTCTCGAAGTCTGAAGGCTGCCCACACTGTGCCTGTGTGCTGCAGCTTGCATCTTCGCCTTTGGGAAGCTGCCGCTCGCCGATTCTCCCGGAGGCGAAGAAGCGGCTTCTTCGCACACAGAGCATTGTGGCGAGCGCAGGGAGCTCCTGAGAGCGGTTTGTGCCGAAAGAAGCCCGGGACCGGCACTTAGCTTCGGAGAGCTGCGTATCTGCGTCTTCTGCGTGTCTTGCCGCTCTACACTCAGCAAAAAGCTTTTCCACCATATCTTGCAAGGAGAAACTCTGCCAGGAAAGAAAACATCCAAAATCTTGTTCTAAAGCTTGCACGGGGGTCTGCAAAGAGTTTGGCAAGAATGAAAGGTAGTTGTCCAAAACTCGTTCTTTTCCAATAGAATAACCATGGAAAAGGCAGGAGAGGGGTAAAGTACTGTTTTCTCTAAGTCTGAATGCTGCCCACACTGTGCCTGTGTGCTGCAGCTTGCATCTTCGCCTTTGGGAAGCTGCCGCTCGCCGATTCTCCCGGAGGCGAAGAAGCGGCTTCTTCGCACACAGAGCATTGTGGCGAGCGCAGGGAGCTCCTGAGAGCGGTTTGTGCCGAAAGAAGCCCGGGAGCGGCACTTAGCTTCGGAGAGCTGCGTATCTGCGTCTTCTGCGTGTCTTGCCGCTCTACACTCAGCAAAAAGCTTTTCCACCATATCTTGCAAGGAGAAACTCTGCCAGGAAAGAAAACATCCAAAATCTTGTTCTAAAGCTTGCACGGGGGTCTGCAAAGAGTTTGGCAAGAATGAAAGGTAGTTGTCCAAAACTCGTTCTTTTCCAATAGAATAACCATGGAAAAGGCAGGAGAGGGGTAAAGTACTGTTTTCTCTAAGTCTGAATGCTGCCCACACTGTGCCTGTGTGCTGCAGCTTGCATCTTCGCCTTTGGGAAGCTGCCGCTCGCCGATTCTCCCGGAGGCGAAGAAGCGGCTTCTTCGCACACAGAGCATTGTGGCGAGCGCAGGGAGCTCCTGAGAGCGGTTTGTGCCGAAAGAAGCCCGGGACCGGCACTTAGCTTCGGAGAGCTGCGTATCTGCGTCTTCTGCGTGTCTTGCCGCTCTACACTCAGCAAAAAGCTTTTCCACCATATCTTGCAAGGAGAAACTCTGCCAGGAAAGAAAACATCCAAAATCTTGTTCTAAAGCTTGCACGGGGGTCTGCAAAGAGTTTGACAAGAATGAAAGGTAGTTGTCCAAAACTCGTTCTTTTCCAATAGAATAACCATGGAAAAGGCAGGAGAGTGGTAAAGTACTGTTTTCTCTAAGTCTGAATGCTGCCCACACTGTGCCTGTGTGCTGCACCTTGCATCTTCGCCTTTGGGAAGCTGCCGCTCGCCGATTCTCCCGGAGGCGAAGTAGCGGCTTCTTCGCACACAGAGCATTGTGGCGAGCGCAGGGAGCTCCTGAGAGCGGTTTGTGCCGAAAGAAGCCCGGGACCGGCACTTAGCTTCGGAGAGCTGCGTATCTGCGTCTTCTGCGTGTCTTGCCGCTCTACACTCAGCAAAAAGCTTTTCCACCATATCTTGCAAGGAGAAACTCTGCCAGGAAAGAAAACATCCAAAATCTTGTTCTAAAGCTTGCACGGGGGTCTGCAAAGAGTTTGGCAAGAATGAAAGGTAGTTGTCCAAAACTCGTTCTTTTCCAATAGAAGAACCATGGAAAAGGCAGGAGAGGGGTAAAGTACTGTTTTCTCTAAGTCTGAATGCTGCCCACACTGTGCCTGTGTGCTGCAGCTTGCATCTTCGCCTTTGGGAAGCTGCCGCTCGCCGATTCTCCCGGAGGCGAAGAAGCGGCTTCTTCGCACACAGAGCATTGTGGCGAGCGCAGGGAGCTCCTGAGAGCGGTTTGTGCCGAAAGAAGCCCGGGACCGGCACTTAGCTTCGGAGAGCTGCGTATCTGCGTCTTCTGCGTGTCTTGCCGCTCTACACTCAGCAAAAAGCTTTTCCACCATATCTTGCAAGGAGAAACTCTGCCAGGAAAGAAAACATCCAAAATCTTGTTCTAAAGCTTGCACGGGGGTCTGCAAAGAGTTTGGCAAGAATGAAAGGTAGTTGTCCAAAACTCGTTCTTTTCCAATAGAATAACCATGGAAAAGGCAGGAGAGTGGTAAAGTACTGTTTTCTCTAAGTCTGAATGCTGCCCACACTGTGCCTGTGTGCTGCACCTTGCATCTTCGCCTTTGGGAAGCTGCCGCTCGCTGATTCTCCCGGAGGCGAAGTAGCGGCTTCTTCGCACACAGAGCATTGTGGCGAGCGCAGGGAGCTCCTGAGAGCGGTTTGTGCCGAAAGAAGCCCGGGACCGGCACTTAGCTTCGGAGAGCTGCGTATCTGCGTCTTCTGCGTGTCTTGCCGCTCTACACTCAGCAAAAAGCTTTTCCACCATATCTTGCAAGGAGAAACTCTGCCAGGAAAGAAAACATCCAAAATCTTGTTCTAAAGCTTGCACGGGGGTCTGCAAAGAGTTTGGCAAGAATGAAAGGTAGTTGTCCAAAACTCGTTCTTTTCCAATAGAATAACCATGGAAAAGGCAGGAGAGTGGTAAAGTACTGTTTTCTCTAAGTCTGAATGCTGCCCACACTGTGCCTGTGTGCTGCAGCTTGCATCTTCGCCTTTGGGAAGCTGCCGCTCGCCGATTCTCCCGGAGGCGAAGTAGCGGCTTCTTCGCACACAGAGCATTGTGGCGAGCGCAGGGAGCTCCTGAGAGCGGTTTGTGCCGAAAGAAGCCCGGGACCGGCACTTAGCTTCGGAGAGCTGCGTATCTGCGTCTTCTGCGTGTCTTGCCGCTCTACACTCAGCAAAAAGCTTTTCCACCATATCTTGCAAGGAGAAACTCTGCCAGGAAAGAAAACATCCAAAATCTTGTTCTAAAGCTTGCATGGGGGTCTGCAAAGAGTTTGGCAAGAATGAAAGGTAGTTGTCCAAAACTCGTTCTTTTCCAATAGAATAACCATGGAAAAGGCAGGAGAGTGGTAAAGTACTGTTTTCTCTAAGTCTGAATGCTGCCCACACTGTGCCTGTGTGCTGCAGCTTGCATCTTCGCCTTTGGGAAGCTGCCGCTCGCCGATTCTCCCGGAGGCGAAGAAGCGGCTTCTTGGCACACAGAGCATTGTGGCGAGCGCAGGGAGCTCCTGAGAGCGGTTTGTGCCGAAAGAAGCCCGGGACCGGCACTTAGCTTCGGAGAGCTGCGTATCTGCGTCTTCTGCGTGTCTTGCCGCTCTACACTCAGCAAAAAGCTTTTCCACCATATCTTGCAAGGAGAAACTCTGCCAGGAAAGAAAACATCCCAAATCTTGTTCTAAAGCTTGCACGGGGGTCTGCAAAGAGTTTGGCAAGAATGAAAGGTAGTTGTCCAAAACTCATTCTTTTCCAATAGAATAACCATGGAAAAGGCAGGAGAGTGGTAAAGTACTGTTTTCTCTAAGTCTGAATGCTGCCCACACTGTGCCTGTGTGCTGCAGCTTGCATCTTCGCCTTTGGGAAGCTGCCGCTCGCCGATTCTCCCGGAGGCGAAGTAGCGGCTTCTTCGCACACAGAGCATTGTGGCGAGCGCAGGGAGCTCCTGAGAGCGGTTTGTGCCGAAAGAAGCCCGGGACCGGCACTTAGCTTCGGAGAGCTGCGTATCTGCGTCTTCTGCGTGTCTTGCCGCTCTACACTCAGCAAAAAGCTTTTCCACCATATCTTGCAAGGAGAAACTCTGCCAGGAAAGAAAACATCCAAAATCTTGTTCTAAAGCTTGCACGGGGGTCTGCAAAGAGTTTGGCAAGAATGAAAGGTAGTTGTCCAAAACTCGTTCTTTTCCAATAGAATAACCATGGAAAAGGCAGGAGAGGGGTAAAGTACTGTTTTCTCTAAGTCTGAATGCTGCCCACACTGTGCCTGTGTGCTGCAGCTTGCATCTTCGCCTTTGGGAAGCTGCCGCTCGCCGATTCTCCCGGAGGCGAAGAAGCGGCTTCTTCGCACACAGAGCATTGTGGCGAGCGCAGGGAGCTCCTGAGAGCGGTTTGTGCCGAAAGAAGCCCGGGACCGGCACTTAGCTTCGGAGAGCTGCGTATCTGCGTCTTCTGCGTGTCTTGCCGCTCTACACTCAGCAAAAAGCTTTTCCACCATATCTTGCAAGGAGAAACTCTGCCAGGAAAGAAAACATCCAAAATCTTGTTCTAAAGCTTGCACGGGGGTCTGCAAAGAGTTTGGCAAGAATGAAAGGTAGTTGTCCAAAACTCGTTCTTTTCCAATAGAATAACCATGGAAAAGGCAGGAGAGGGGTAAAGTACTGTTTTCTCTAAGTCTGAATGCTGCCCACACTGTGCCTGTGTGCTGCAGCTTGCATCTTCGCCTTTGGGAAGCTGCCGCTCGCCGATTCTCCCGGAGGCGAAGAAGCGGCTTCTTCGCACACAGAGCATTGTGGCGAGCGCAGGGAGCTCCTGAGAGCGGTTTGTGCCGAAAGAAGCCCGGGACCGGCACTTAGCTTCGGAGAGCTGCGTATCTGCGTCTTCTGCGTGTCTTGCCGCTCTACACTCAGCAAAAAGCTTTTCCACCATATCTTGCAAGGAGAAACTCTGCCAGGAAAGAAAACATCCCAAATCTTGTTCTAAAGCTTGCACGGGGGTCTGCAAAGAGTTTGGCAAGAATGAAAGGTAGTTGTCCAAAACTCGTTCTTTTCCAATAGAATAACCATGGAAAAGGCAGGAGAGGGGTAAAGTACTGTTTTCTCTAAGTCTGAATGCTGCCCACACTGTGCCTGTGTGCTGCAGCTTGCATCTTCGCCTTTGGGAAGCTGCCGCTCGCCGATTCTCCCGGAGGCGAAGAAGCGGCTTCTTCGCACACAGAGCATTGTGGCGAGCGCAGGGAGCTCCTGAGAGCGGTTTGTGCCGAAAGAAGCCCGGGACCGGCACTTAGCTTCGGAGAGCTGCGTATCTGCGTCTTCTGCGTGTCTTGCCGCTCTACACTCAGCCAAAAGCTTTTCCACCATATCTTGCAAGGAGAAACTCTGCCAGGAAAGAAAACATCCAAAATCTTGTTCTAAAGCTTGCACTGGGGTCTGCAAAGAGTTTGGCAAGAATGAAAGGTAGTTGTCCAAAACTCGTTCTTTTCCAATAGAATAACCATGGAAAAGGCAGGAGAGGGGTAAAGTACTGTTTTCTCTAAGTCTGAAGGCTGCCCACACTGTGCCTGTGTGCTGCAGCTTGCATCTTCGCCTTTGGGAAGCTGCCGCTCGCCGATTCTCCCGGAGGCGAAGTAGCGGCTTCTTCGCACACAGAGCATTGTGGCGAGCGCAGGGAGCTCCTGAGAGCGGTTTGTGCCGAAAGAAGCCCGGGACCGGCACTTAGCTTCGGAGAGCTGCGTATCTGCGTCTTCTGCGTGTCTTGCCGCTCTACACTCAGCAAAAAGCTTTTCCACCATATCTTGCAAGGAGAAACTCTGCCAGGAAAGAAAACATCCAAAATCTTGTTCTAAAGCTTGCATGGGGGTCTGCAAAGAGTTTGGCAAGAATGAAAGGTAGTTGTCCAAAACTCGTTCTTTTCCAATAGAATAACCATGGAAAAGGCAGGAGAGTGGTAAAGTACTGTTTTCTCTAAGTCTGAATGCTGCCCACACTGTGCCTGCGTGCTGCAGCTTGCATCTTCGCCTTTGGGAAGCTGCCGCTCGCCGATTCTCCCGGAGGCGAAGAAGCGGCTTCTTGGCGCACAGAGCATTGTGGCGAGCGCAGGGAGCTCCTGAGAGCGGTTTGTGCCGAAAGAAGCCCGGGACCGGCACTTAGCTTCGGAGAGCTGCGTATCTGCGTCTTCTGCGTGTCTTGCCGCTCTACACTCAGCAAAAAGCTTTTCCACCATATCTTGCAAGGAGAAACTCTGCCAGGAAAGAAAACATCCAAAATCTTGTTCTAAAGCTTGCACGGGGGTCTGCAAAGAGTTTGGCAAGAATGAAAGGTAGTTGTCCAAAACTCGTTCTTTTCCAATAGAATAACCATGGAAAAGGCAGGAGAGGGGTAAAGTACTGTTTTCTCTAAGTCTGAATGCTGCCCACACTGTGCCTGTGTGCTGCAGCTTGCATCTTCGCCTTTGGGAAGCTGCCGCTCGCCGATTCTCCCGGAGGCGAAGAAGCGGCTTCTTCGCACACAGAGCATTGTGGCGAGCGCAGGGAGCTCCTGAGAGCGGTTTGTGCCGAAAGAAGCCCGGGAGCGGCACTTAGCTTCGGAGAGCTGCGTATCTGCGTCTTCTGCGTGTCTTGCCGCTCTACACTCAGCAAAAAGCTTTTCCACCATATCTTGCAAGGAGAAACTCTGCCAGGAAAGAAAACATCCCAAATCTTGTTCTAAAGCTTGCACGGGGGTCTGCAAAGAGTTTGGCAAGAATGAAAGGTAGTTGTCCAAAACTCATTCTTTTCCAATAGAATAACCATGGAAAAGGCAGGAGAGTGGTAAAGTACTGTTTTCTCTAAGTCTGAATGCTGCCCACACTGTGCCTGTGTGCTGCAGCTTGCATCTTCGCCTTTGGGAAGCTGCCGCTCGCCGATTCTCCCGGAGGCGAAGTAGCGGCTTCTTCGCACACAGAGCATTGTGGCGAGCGCAGGGAGCTCCTGAGAGCGGTTTGTGCCGAAAGAAGCCCGGGACCGGCACTTAGCTTCGGAGAGCTGCGTATCTGCGTCTTCTGCGTGTCTTGCCGCTCTACACTCAGCAAAAAGCTTTTCCACCATATCTTGCAAGGAGAAACTCTGCCAGGAAAGAAAACATCCAAAATCTTGTTCTAAAGCTTGCACGGGGGTCTGCAAAGAGTTTGGCAAGAATGAAAGGTAGTTGTCCAAAACTCGTTCTTTTCCAATAGAAGAACCATGGAAAAGGCAGGAGAGGGGTAAAGTACTGTTTTCTCTAAGTCTGAATGCTGCCCACACTGTGCCTGTGTGCTGCAGCTTGCATCTTCGCCTTTGGGAAGCTGCCGCTCGCCGATTCTCCCGGAGGCGAAGAAGCGGCTTCTTCGCACACAGAGCATTGTGGCGAGCGCAGGGAGCTCCTGAGAGCGGTTTGTGCCGAAAGAAGCCCGGGACCGGCACTTAGCTTCGGAGAGCTGCGTATCTGCGTCTTCTGCGTGTCTTGCCGCTCTACACTCAGCAAAAAGCTTTTCCACCATATCTTGCAAGGAGAAACTCTGCCAGGAAAGAAAACATCCAAAATCTTGTTCTAAAGCTTGCACGGGGGTCTGCAAAGAGTTTGGCAAGAATGAAAGGTAGTTGTCCAAAACTCGTTCTTTTCCAATAGAATAACCATGGAAAAGGCAGGAGAGGGGTAAAGTACTGTTTTCTCTAAGTCTGAATGCTGCCCACACTGTGCCTGTGTGCTGCAGCTTGCATCTTCGCCTTTGGGAAGCTGCCGCTCGCCGATTCTCCCGGAGGCGAAGAAGCGGCTTCTTCGCACACAGAGCATTGTGGCGAGCGCAGGGAGCTCCTGAGAGCGGTTTGTGCCGAAAGAAGCCCGGGACCGGCACTTAGCTTCGGAGAGCTGCGTATCTGCGTCTTCTGCGTGTCTTGCCGCTCTACACTCAGCAAAAAGCTTTTCCACCATATCTTGCAAGGAGAAACTCTGCCAGGAAAGAAAACATCCCAAATCTTGTTCTAAAGCTTGCACGGGGGTCTGCAAAGAGTTTGGCAAGAATGAAAGGTAGTTGTCCAAAACTCGTTCTTTTCCAATAGAATAACCATGGAAAAGGCAGGAGAGGGGTAAAGTACTGTTTTCTCTAAGTCTGAATGCTGCCCACACTGTGCCTGTGTGCTGCAGCTTGCATCTTCGCCTTTGGGAAGCTGCCGCTCGCCGATTCTCCCGGAGGCGAAGAAGCGGCTTCTTCGCACACAGAGCATTGTGGCGAGCGCAGGGAGCTCCTGAGAGCGGTTTGTGCCGAAAGAAGCCCGGGACCGGCACTTAGCTTCGGAGAGCTGCGTATCTGCGTCTTCTGCGTGTCTTGCCGCTCTACACTCAGCCAAAAGCTTTTCCACCATATCTTGCAAGGAGAAACTCTGCCAGGAAAGAAAACATCCAAAATCTTGTTCTAAAGCTTGCACTGGGGTCTGCAAAGAGTTTGGCAAGAATGAAAGGTAGTTGTCCAAAACTCGTTCTTTTCCAATAGAATAACCATGGAAAAGGCAGGAGAGGGGTAAAGTACTGTTTTCTCTAAGTCTGAAGGCTGCCCACACTGTGCCTGTGTGCTGCAGCTTGCATCTTCGCCTTTGGGAAGCTGCCGCTCGCCGATTCTCCCGGAGGCGAAGAAGCGGCTTCTTCGCACACAGAGCATTGTGGCGAGCGCAGGGAGCTCCTGAGAGCGGTTTGTGCCGAAAGAAGCCCGGGACCGGCACTTAGCTTCGGAGAGCTGCGTATCTGCGTCTTCTGCGTGTCTTGCCACTCTACACTCAGCAAAAAGCTTTTCCACCATATCTTGCAAGGAGAAACTCTGCCAGGAAAGAAAACATCCAAAATCATGTTCTAAAGCTTGCACGGAGGTCTGCAAAGAGTTTGGCAAGAATGAAAGGTAGTTGTCCAAAACTCGTTCTTTTCCAATAGAATAACCATGGAAAAGGCAGGAGAGTGGTAAAGTTCTGTTTTCTCTAAGTCTGAATGCTGCCCACACTGTGCCTGCATGCTGCAGCTTGCATCTTCGCCTTTGGGAAGCTGCCGCTCGCCGATTCTCCCGGAGGCGAAGAAGCGGCTTCTTCGCACACAGAGCATTGTGGCGAGCGCAGGGAGCTCCTGAGAGCGGTTTGTGCCGAAAGAAGCCCGGGACCGGCACTTAGCTTCGGAGAGCTGCGTATCTGCGTCTTCTGCGTGTCTTGCCGCTCTACACTCAGCAAAAAGCTTTTCCACCATATCTTGCAAGGAGAAACTCTGCCAGGAAAGAAAACATCCAAAATCTTGTTCTAAAGCTCGCACGGGGGTCTGCAAAGAGTTTGGCAAGAATGAAAGGTAGTTGTCCAAAACTCGTTCTTTTCCAATAGAATAACCATGGAAAAGGCAGGAGAGGGGTAAAGTACTGTTTTCTCTAAGTCTGAATGCTGCCCACACTGTGCCTGTGTGCTGCAGCTTGCATCTTCGCCTTTGGGAAGCTGCCGCTCGCCGATTCTCCCGGAGGCGAAGAAGCGGCTTCTTCGCACACAGAGCATTGTGGCGAGCGCAGGGAGCTCCTGAGAGCGGTTTGTGCCGAAAGAAGCCCGGGACCGGCACTTAGCTTCGGAGAGCTGCGTATCTGCGTCTTCTGCGTGTCTTGCCGCTCTACACTCAGCAAAAAGCTTTTCCACCATATCTTGCAAGGAGAAACTCTGCCAGGAAAGAAAACATCCCAAATCTTGTTCTAAAGCTTGCACGGGGGTCTGCAAAGAGTTTGGCAAGAATGAAAGGTAGTTGTCCAAAACTCGTTCTTTTCCAATAGAATAACCATGGAAAAGGCAAGAGAGGGGTAAAGTACTGTTTTCTCTAAGTCTGAATGCTGCCCACACTGTGCCTGTGTGCTGCAGCTTGCATCTTCGCCTTTGGGAAGCTGCCGCTCGCCGATTCTCCCGGAGGCGAAGAAGCGGCTTCTTCGCACACAGAGCATTGTGGCGAGCGCAGGGAGCTCCTGAGAGCGGTTTGTGCCGAAAGAAGCCCGGGACCGGCACTTAGCTTCGGAGAGCTGCGTATCTGCGTCTTCTGCGTGTCTTGCCGCTCTACACTCAGCCAAAATCTTTTCCACCATATCTTGCAAGGAGAAACTCTGCCAGGAAAGAAAACATCCAAAATCTTGTTCTAAAGCTCGCACGGGGGTCTGCAAAGAGTTTGGCAAGAATGAAAGGTAGTTGTCCAAAACTCATTCTTTTCCAATAGAATAACCATGGAAAAGGCAGGAGAGGGGTAAAGTACTGTTTTCTCTAAGTCTGAATGCTGCCCACACTGTGCCTGTGTGCTGCACCTTGCATCTTCGCCTTTGGGAAGCTGCCGCTCGCTGATTCTCCCGGAGGCGAAGTAGCGGCTTCTTCGCACACAGAGCATTGTGGCGAGCGCAGGGAGCTCCTGAGAGCGGTTTGTGCCGAAAGAAGCCCGGGACCGGCACTTAGCTTCGGAGAGCTGCGTATCTGCGTCTTCTGCGTGTCTTGCCGCTCTACACTCAGCAAAAAGCTTTTCCAGCATATCTTGCAAGGAGAAACTCTGCCAGGAAAGAAAACATCCAAAATCTTGTTCTAAAGCTTGCACGGGGGTCTGCAAAGAGTTTGGCAAGAATGAAAGGTAGTTGTCCAAAACTCGTTCTTTTCCAATAGAATAACCATGGAAAAGGCAGGAGAGTGGTAAAGTTCTGTTTTCTCTAAGTCTGAATGCTGCCCACACTGTGCCTGCGTGCTGCAGCTTGCATCTTCGCCTTTGGGAAGCTGCCGCTCGCCGATTCTCCCGGAGGCGAAGAAGCGGCTTCTTCGCACACAGAGCATTGTGGCGAGCGCAGGGAGCTCCTGAGAGCGGTTTGTGCCGAAAGAAGCCCGGGACCGGCACTTAGCTTCGGAGAGCTGCGTATCTGCGTCTTCTGCGTGTCTTGCCGCTCTACACTCAGCAAAAAGCTTTTCCACCATATCTTGCAAGGAGAAACTCTGCCAGGAAAGAAAACATCCAAAATCTTGTTCTAAAGCTCGCACGGGGGTCTGCAAAGAGTTTGGCAAGAATGAAAGGTAGTTGTCCAAAACTCGTTCTTTTCCAATAGAAGAACCATGGAAAAGGCAGGAGAGGGGTAAAGTACTGTTTTCTCTAAGTCTGAATGCTGCCCACACTGTGCCTGTGTGCTGCAGCTTGCATCTTCGCCTTTGGGAAGCTGCCGCTGGCCGATTCTCCCGGAGGCGAAGAAGCGGCTTCTTCGCACACAGAGCATTGTGGCGAGCGCAGGGAGCTCCTGAGAGCGGTTTGTGCCGAAAGAAGCCCGGGACCGGCACTTAGCTTCGGAGAGCTGCGTATCTGCGTCTTCTGCGTGTCTTGCCGCTCTACACTCAGCAAAAAGCTTTTCCACCATATCTTGCAAGGAGAAACTCTGCCAGGAAAGAAAACATCCCAAATCTTGTTCTAAAGCTTGCACGGGGGTCTGCAAAGAGTTTGGCAAGAATGAAAGGTAGTTGTCCAAAACTCGTTCTTTTCCAATAGAATAACCATGGAAAAGGCAGGAGAGGGGTAAAGTACTGTTTTCTCGAAGTCTGAAGGCTGCCCACACTGTGCCTGTGTGCTGCAGCTTGCATCTTCGCCTTTGGGAAGCTGCCGCTCGCCGATTCTCCCGGAGGCGAAGAAGCGGCTTCTTCGCACACAGAGCATTGTGGCGAGCGCAGGGAGCTCCTGAGAGCGGTTTGTGCCGAAAGAAGCCCGGGACCGGCACTTAGCTTCGGAGAGCTGCGTATCTGCGTCTTCTGCGTGTCTTGCCGCTCTACACTCAGCAAAAAGCTTTTCCACCATATCTTGCAAGGAGAAACTCTGCCAGGAAAGAAAACATCCAAAATCTTGTTCTAAAGCTTGCACGGAGGTCTGCAAAGAGTTTGGCAAGAATGAAAGGTAGTTGTCCAAAACTCGTTCTTTTCCAATAGAATAACCATGGAAAAGGCAGGAGAGTGGTAAAGTTCTGTTTTCTCTAAGTCTGAATGCTGCCCACACTGTGCCTGCGTGCTGCAGCTTGCATCTTCGCCTTTGGGAAGCTGCCGCTCGCCGATTCTCCCGGAGGCGAAGAAGCGGCTTCTTCGCACACAGAGCATTGTGGCGAGCGCAGGGAGCTCCTGAGAGCGGTTTGTGCCGAAAGAAGCCCGGGACCGGCACTTAGCTTCGGAGAGCTGCGTATCTGCGTCTTCTGCGTGTCTTGCCGCTCTACACTCAGCAAAAAGCTTTTCCACCATATCTTGCAAGGAGAAACTCTGCCAGGAAAGAAAACATCCAAAATCTTGTTCTAAAGCTCGCACGGGGGTCTGCAAAGAGTTTGGCAAGAATGAAAGGTAGTTGTCCAAAACTCGTTCTTTTCCAATAGAATAACCATGGAAAAGGCAGGAGAGGGGTAAAGTACTGTTTTCTCGAAGTCTGAAGGCTGCCCACACTGTGCCTGTGTGCTGCAGCTTGCATCTTCGCCTTTGGGAAGCTGCCGCTCGCCGATTCTCCCGGAGGCGAAGAAGCGGCTTCTTCGCACACAGAGCATTGTGGCGAGCGCAGGGAGCTCCTGAGAGCGGTTTGTGCCGAAAGAAGCCCGGGACCGGCACTTAGCTTCGGAGAGCTGCGTATCTGCGTCTTCTGCGTGTCTTGCCGCTCTACACTCAGCAAAAAGCTTTTCCACCATATCTTGCAAGGAGAAACTCTGCCAGGAAAGAAAACATCCAAAATCTTGTTCTAAAGCTTGCACGGGGGTCTGCAAAGAGTTTGGCAAGAATGAAAGGTAGTTGTCCAAAACTCGTTCTTTTCCAATAGAATAACCATGGAAAAGGCAGGAGAGGGGTAAAGTACTGTTTTCTCTAAGTCTGAATGCTGCCCACACTGTGCCTGTGTGCTGCAGCTTGCATCTTCGCCTTTGGGAAGCTGCCGCTCGCCGATTCTCCCGGAGGCGAAGAAGCGGCTTCTTCGCACACAGAGCATTGTGGCGAGCGCAGGGAGCTCCTGAGAGCGGTTTGTGCCGAAAGAAGCCCGGGACCGGCACTTAGCTTCGGAGAGCTGCGTATCTGCGTCTTCTGCGTGTCTTGCCGCTCTACACTCAGCAAAAAGCTTTTCCACCATATCTTGCAAGGAGAAACTCTGCCAGGAAAGAAAACATCCAAAATCTTGTTCTAAAGCTTGCACGGGGGTCTGCAAAGAGTTTGGCAAGAATGAAAGGTAGTTGTCCAAAACTCGTTCTTTTCCAATAGAATAACCATGGAAAAGGCAGGAGAGGGGTAAAGTACTGTTTTCTCTAAGTCTGAATGCTGCCCACACTGTGCCTGTGTGCTGCACCTTGCATCTTCGCCTTTGGGAAGCTGCCGCTCGCTGATTCTCCCGGAGGCGAAGTAGCGGCTTCTTCGCACACAGAGCATTGTGGCGAGCGCAGGGAGCTCCTGAGAGCGGTTTGTGCCGAAAGAAGCCCGGGACCGGCACTTAGCTTCGGAGAGCTGCGTATCTGCGTCTTCTGCGTGTCTTGCCGCTCTACACTCAGCAAAAAGCTTTTCCACCATATCTTGCAAGGAGAAACTCTGCCAGGAAAGAAAACATCCAAAATCTTGTTCTAAAGCTTGCACGGGGGTCTGCAAAGAGTTTGGCAAGAATGAAAGGTAGTTGTCCAAAACTCGTTCTTTTCCAATAGAAGAACCATGGAAAAGGCAGGAGAGGGGTAAAGTACTGTTTTCTCTAAGTCTGAATGCTGCCCACACTGTGCCTGTGTGCTGCAGCTTGCATCTTCGCCTTTGGGAAGCTGCCGCTCGCCGATTCTCCCGGAGGCGAAGAAGCGGCTTCTTCGCACACAGAGCATTGTGGCGAGCGCAGGGAGCTCCTGAGAGCGGTTTGTGCCGAAAGAAGCCCGGGACCGGCACTTAGCTTCGGAGAGCTGCGTATCTGCGTCTTCTGCGTGTCTTGCCGCTCTACACTCAGCAAAAAGCTTTTCCACCATATCTTGCAAGGAGAAACTCTGCCAGGAAAGAAAACATCCAAAATCTTGTTCTAAAGCTTGCACGGGGGTCTGCAAAGAGTTTGGCAAGAATGAAAGGTAGTTGTCCAAAACTCGTTCTTTTCCAATAGAATAACCATGGAAAAGGCAGGAGAGGGGTAAAGTACTGTTTTCTCTAAGTCTGAATGCTGCCCACACTGTGCCTGTGTGCTGCAGCTTGCATCTTCGCCTTTGGGAAGCTGCCGCTCGCCGATTCTCCCGCAGGCGAAGAAGCGGCTTCTTCGCACACAGAGCATTGTGGCGAGCGCAGGGAGCTCCTGAGAGCGGTTTGTGCCGAAAGAAGCCCGGGACCGGCACTTAGCTTCGGAGAGCTGCGTATCTGCGTCTTCTGCGTGTCTTGCCGCTCTACACTCAGCAAAAAGCTTTTCCACCATATCTTGCAAGGAGAAACTCTGCCAGGAAAGAAAACATCCCAAATCTTGTTCTAAAGCTTGCACGGGGGTCTGCAAAGAGTTTGGCAAGAATGAAAGGTAGTTGTCCAAAACTCGTTCTTTTCCAATAGAATAACCATGGAAAAGGCAGGAGAGTGGTAAAGTACTGTTTTCTCTAAGTCTGAATGCTGCCCACACTGTGCCTGTGTGCTGCAGCTTGCATCTTCGCCTTTGGGAAGCTGCCGCTCGCCGATTCTCCCGGAGGCGAAGAAGCGGCTTCTTCGCACACAGAGCATTGTGGCGAGCGCAGGGAGCTCCTGAGAGCGGTTTGTGCCGAAAGAAGCCCGGGACCGGCACTTAGCTTCGGAGAGCTGCGTATCTGCGTCTTCTGCGTGTCTTGCCGCTCTACACTCAGCAAAAAGCTTTTCCACCATATCTTGCAAGGAGAAACTCTGCCAGGAAAGAAAACATCCAAAATCTTGTTCTAAAGCTTGCACGGGGGTCTGCAAAGAGTTTGGCAAGAATGAAAGGTAGTTGTCCAAAACTCGTTCTTTTCCAATAGAATAACCATGGAAAAGGCAGGAGAGTGGTAAAGTACTGTTTTCTCCAAGTCTGAATGCTGCCCACACTGTGCCTGTGTGCTGCAGCTTGCATCTTCGCCTTTGGGAAGCTGCCGCTCGCCGATTCTCCCGGAGGCGAAGAAGCGGCTTCTTCGCACACAGAGCATTGTGGCGAGCGCAGGGAGCTCCTGAGAGCGGTTTGTGCCGAAAGAAGCCCGGGACCGGCACTTAGCTTCGGAGAGCTGCGTATCTGCGTCTTCTGCGTGTCTTGCCGCTCTACACTCAGCAAAAAGCTTTTCCACCATATCTTGCAAGGAGAAACTCTGCCAGGAAAGAAAACATCCAAAATCTTGTTCTAAAGCTTGCACGGGGGTCTGCAAAGAGTTTGGCAAGAATGAAAGGTAGTTGTCCAAAACTCGTTCTTTTCCAATAGAATAACCATGGAAAAGGCAGGAGAGGGGTAAAGTACTGTTTTCTCTAAGTCTGAATGCTGCCCACACTGTGCCTGTGTGCTGCAGCTTGCATCTTCGCCTTTGGGAAGCTGCCGCTCGCCGATTCTCCCGGAGGCGAAGAAGCGGCTTCTTCGCACACAGAGCATTGTGGCGAGCGCAGGGAGCTCCTGAGAGCGGTTTGTGCCGAAAGAAGCCCGGGACCGGCACTTAGCTTCGGAGAGCTGCGTATCTGCGTCTTCTGCGTGTCTTGCCGCTCTACACTCAGCAAAAAGCTTTTCCACCATATCTTGCAAGGAGAAACTCTGCCAGGAAAGAAAACATCCCAAATCTTGTTCTAAAGCTTGCACGGGGGTCTGCAAAGAGTTTGGCAAGAATGAAAGGTAGTTGTCCAAAACTCGTTCTTTTCCAATAGAATAACCATGGAAAAGGCAGGAGAGGGGTAAAGTACTGTTTTCTCTAAGTCTGAAGGCTGCCCACACTGTGCCTGTGTGCTGCAGCTTGCATCTTCGCCTTTGGGAAGCTGCCGCTCGCCGATTCTCCCGGAGGCGAAGAAGCGGCTTCTTCGCACACAGAGCATTGTGGCGAGCGCAGGGAGCTCCTGAGAGCGGTTTGTGCCGAAAGAAGCCCGGGACCGGCACTTAGCTTCGGAGAGCTGCGTATCTGCGTCTTCTGCGTGTCTTGCCGCTCTACACTCAGCAAAAAGCTTTTCCACCATATCTTGCAAGGAGAAACTCTGCCAGGAAAGAAAACATCCCAAATCTTGTTCTAAAGCTTGCACGGGGGTCTGCAAAGAGTTTGGCAAGAATGAAAGGTAGTTGTCCAAAACTCGTTCTTTTCCAATAGAATAACCATGGAAAAGGCAGGAGAGTGGTAAAGTACTGTTTTCTCTAAGTCTGAATGCTGCCCACACTGTGCCTGTGTGCTGCAGCTTGCATCTTCGCCTTTGGGAAGCTGCCGCTCGCCGATTCTCCCGGAGGCGAAGAAGCGGCTTCTTCGCACACAGAGCATTGTGGCGAGCGCAGGGAGCTCCTGAGAGCGGTTTGTGCCGAAAGAAGCCCGGGACCGGCACTTAGCTTCGGAGAGCTGCGTATCTGCGTCTTCTGCGTGTCTTGCCGCTCTACACTCAGCAAAAAGCTTTTCCACCATATCTTGCAAGGAGAAACTCTGCCAGGAAAGAAAACATCCAAATCTTGTTCTAAAGCTTGCACGGGGGTCTGCAAAGAGTTTGGCAAGAATGAAAGGTAGTTGTCCAAAACTCGTTCTTTTCCAATAGAATAACCATGGAAAAGGCAGGAGAGTGGTAAAGTACTGTTTTCTCCAAGTCTGAATGCTGCCCACACTGTGCCTGTGTGCTGCAGCTTGCATCTTCGCCTTTGGGAAGCTGCCGCTCGCCGATTCTCCCGGAGGCGAAGAAGCGGCTTCTTCGCACACAGAGCATTGTGGCGAGCGCAGGGAGCTCCTGAGAGCGGTTTGTGCCGAAAGAAGCCCGGGACCGGCACTTAGCTTCGGAGAGCTGCGTATCTGCGTCTTCTGCGTGTCTTGCCGCTCTACACTCAGCAAAAAGCTTTTCCACCATATCTTGCAAGGAGAAACTCTGCCAGGAAAGAAAACATCCAAAATCTTGTTCTAAAGCTTGCACGGGGGTCTGCAAAGAGTTTGGCAAGAATGAAAGGTAGTTGTCCAAAACTCGTTCTTTTCCAATAGAATAACCATGGAAAAGGCAGGAGAGTGGTAAAGTACTGTTTTCTCTAAGTCTGAATGCTGCCCACACTGTGCCTGTGTGCTGCAGCTTGCATCTTCGCCTTTGGGAAGCTGCCGCTCGCCGATTCTCCCGGAGGCGAAGAAGCGGCTTCTTCGCACACAGAGCATTGTGGCGAGCGCAGGGAGCTCCTGAGAGCGGTTTGTGCCGAAAGAAGCCCGGGACCGGCACTTAGCTTCGGAGAGCTGTGTATCTGCGTCTTCTGCGTGTCTTGCCGCTCTACACTCAGCCAAAAGCTTTTCCACCATATCTTGCAAGGAGAAACTCTGCCAGGAAAGAAAACATCCAAAATCTTGTTCTAAAGCTTGCACGGGGGTCTGCAAAGAGTTTGGCAAGAATGAAAGGTAGTTGTCCAAAACTCGTTCTTTTCCAATAGAATAACCATGGAAAAGGCAGGAGAGGGGTAAAGTACTGTTTTCTCTAAGTCTGAAGGCTGCCCACACTGTGCCTGTGTGCTGCAGCTTGCATCTTCGCCTTTGGGAAGCTGCCGCTCGCCGATTCTCCCGGAGGCGAAGAAGCGGCTTCTTCGCACACAGAGCATTGTGGCGAGCGCAGGGAGCTCCTGAGAGCGGTTTGTGCCGAAAGAAGCCCGGGACCGGCACTTAGCTTCGGAGAGCTGCGTATCTGCGTCTTCTGCGTGTCTTGCCGCTCTACACTCAGCAAAAAGCTTTTCCACCATATCTTGCAAGGAGAAACTCTGCCAGGAAAGAAAACATCCAAAATCTTGTTCTAAAGCTTGCACGGGGGTCTGCAAAGAGTTTGGCAAGAATGAAAGGTAGTTGTCCAAAACTCGTTCTTTTCCAATAGAATAACCATGGAAAAGGCAGGAGAGTGGTAAAGTACTGTTTTCTCTAAGTCTGAATGCTGCCCACACTGTGCCTGTGTGCTGCACCTTGCATCTTCGCCTTTGGGAAGCTGCCGCTCGCTGATTCTCCCGGAGGCGAAGTAGCGGCTTCTTCGCACACAGAGCATTGTGGCGAGCGCAGGGAGCTCCTGAGAGCGGTTTGTGCCGAAAGAAGCCCGGGACCGGCACTTAGCTTCGGAGAGCTGCGTATCTGCGTCTTCTGCGTGTCTTGCCGCTCTACACTCAGCAAAAAGCTTTTCCAGCATATCTTGCAAGGAGAAACTCTGCCAGGAAAGAAAACATCCAAAATCTTGTTCTAAAGCTCGCACGGGGGTCTGCAAAGAGTTTGGCAAGAATGAAAGGTAGTTGTCCAAAACTCGTTCTTTTCCAATAGAAGAACCATGGAAAAGGCAGGAGAGGGGTAAAGTACTGTTTTCTCTAAGTCTGAATGCTGCCCACACTGTGCCTGTGTGCTGCAGCTTGCATCTTCGCCTTTGGGAAGCTGCCGCTCGCCGATTCTCCCGGAGGCGAAGAAGCGGCTTCTTCGCACACAGAGCATTGTGGCGAGCGCAGGGAGCTCCTGAGAGCGGTTTGTGCCGAAAGAAGCCCGGGACTGGCACTTAGCTTCGGAGAGCTGCGTATCTGCGTCTTCTGCGTGTCTTGCCGCTCTACACTCAGCAAAAAGCTTTTCCACCATATCTTGCAAGGAGAAACTCTGCCAGGAAAGAAAACATCCCAAATCTTGTTCTAAAGCTTGCACGGGGGTCTGCAAAGAGTTTGGCAAGAATGAAAGGTAGTTGTCCAAAACTCGTTCTTTTCCAATAGAATAACCATGGAAAAGGCAGGAGAGGGGTAAAGTACTGTTTTCTCTAAGTCTGAAGGCTGCCCACACTGTGCCTGTGTGCTGCAGCTTGCATCTTCGCCTTTGGGAAGCTGCCGCTCGCCGATTCTCCCGGAGGCGAAGAAGCGGCTTCTTCGCACACAGAGCATTGTGGCGAGCGCAGGGAGCTCCTGAGAGCGGTTTGTGCCGAAAGAAGCCCGGGACCGGCACTTAGCTTCGGAGAGCTGCGTATCTGCGTCTTCTGCGTGTCTTGCCGCTCTACACTCAGCAAAAAGCTTTTCCACCATATCTTGCAAGGAGAAACTCTGCCAGGAAAGAAAACATCCCAAATCTTGTTCTAAAGCTTGCACGGGGGTCTGCAAAGAGTTTGGCAAGAATGAAAGGTAGTTGTCCAAAACTCGTTCTTTTCCAATAGAATAACCATGGAAAAGGCAGGAGAGGGGTAAAGTACTGTTTTCTCTAAGTCTGAAGGCTGCCCACACTGTGCCTGTGTGCTGCAGCTTGCATCTTCGCCTTTGGGAAGCTGCCGCTCGCCGATTCTCCCGGAGGCGAAGAAGCGGCTTCTTTGCACACAGAGCATTGTGGCGAGCGCAGGGAGCTCCTGAGAGCGGTTTGTGCCGAAAGAAGCCCGGGACCGGCACTTAGCTTCGGAGAGCTGCGTATCTGCGTCTTCTGCGTGTCTTGCCGCTCTACACTCAGCCAAAAGCTTTTCCACCATATCTTGCAAGGAGAAACTCTGCCAGGAAAGAAAACATCCCAAATCTTGTTCTAAAGCTTGCACGGGGGTCTGCAAAGAGTTTGGCAAGAATGAAAGGTAGTTGTCCAAAACTCGTTCTTTTCCAATAGAAGAACCATGGAAAAGGCAGGAGAGTGGTAAAGTACTGTTTTCTCTAAGTCTGAATGCTGCCCACACTGTGCCTGTGTGCTGCAGCTTGCATCTTCGCCTTTGGGAAGCTGCCGCTCGCCGATTCTCCCGGAGGCGAAGAAGCGGCTTCTTCGCACACAGAGCATTGTGGCGAGCGCAGGGAGCTCCTGAGAGCGGTTTGTGCCGAAAGAAGCCCGGGACCGGCACTTAGCTTCGGAGAGCTGCGTATCTGCGTCTTCTGCGTGTCTTGCCGCTCTACACTCAGCAAAAAGCTTTTCCACCATATCTTGCAAGGAGAAACTCTGCCAGGAAAGAAAACATCCAAAATCTTGTTCTAAAGCTTGCACGGGGGTCTGCAAAGAGTTTGGCAAGAATGAAAGGTAGTTGTCCAAAACTCGTTCTTTTCCAATAGAATAACCATGGAAAAGGCAGGAGAGTGGTAAAGTACTGTTTTCTCCAAGTCTGAATGCTGCCCACACTGTGCCTGTGTGCTGCAGCTTGCATCTTCGCCTTTGGGAAGCTGCCGCTCGCCGATTCTCCCGGAGGCGAAGAAGCGGCTTCTTCGCACACAGAGCATTGTGGCGAGCGCAGGGAGCTCCTGAGAGCGGTTTGTGCCGAAAGAAGCCCGGGACCGGCACTTAGCTTCGGAGAGCTGCGTATCTGCGTCTTCTGCGTGTCTTGCCGCTCTACACTCAGCAAAAAGCTTTTCCACCATATCTTGCAAGGAGAAACTCTGCCAGGAAAGAAAACATCCAAAATCTTGTTCTAAAGCTTGCACGGGGGTCTGCAAAGAGTTTGGCAAGAATGAAAGGTAGTTGTCCAAAACTCGTTCTTTTCCAATAGAATAACCATGGAAAAGGCAGGAGAGTGGTAAAGTACTGTTTTCTCTAAGTCTGAATGCTGCCCACACTGTGCCTGTGTGCTGCAGCTTGCATCTTCGCCTTTGGGAAGCTGCCGCTCGCCGATTCTCCCGGAGGCGAAGAAGCGGCTTCTTCGCACACAGAGCATTGTGGCGAGCGCAGGGAGCTCCTGAGAGCGGTTTGTGCCGAAAGAAGCCCGGGAGCGGCACTTAGCTTCGGAGAGCTGCGTATCTGCGTCTTCTGCGTGTCTTGCCGCTCTACACTCAGCAAAAAGCTTTTCCACCATATCTTGCAAGGAGAAACTCTGCCAGGAAAGAAAACATCCAAAATCTTGTTCTAAAGCTTGCACGGGGGTCTGCAAAGAGTTTGGCAAGAATGAAAGGTAGTTGTCCAAAACTCGTTCTTTTCCAATAGAAGAACCATGGAAAAGGCAGGAGAGGGGTAAAGTACTGTTTTCTCTAAGTCTGAAGGCTGCCCACACTGTGCCTGTGTGCTGCAGCTTGCATCTTCACCTTTGGGAAGCTGCCACTCGCCGATTCTCCCGGAGGCGAAGTAGCGGCTTCTTCGCACACAGAGCATTGTGGCGAGCGCAGGGAGCTCCTGAGAGCGGTTTGTGCCGAAAGAAGCCCGGGACCGGCACTTAGCTTCGGAGAGCTGCGTATCTGCGTCTTCTGCGTGTCTTGCCGCTCTACACTCAGCCAAAAGCTTTTCCACCATATCTTGCAAGGAGAAACTCTGCCAGGAAAGAAAACATCCAAAATCTTGTTCTAAAGCTTGCACGGGGGTCTGCAAAGAGTTTGGCAAGAATGAAAGGTAGTTGTCCAAAACTCGTTCTTTTCCAATAGAAGAACCATGGAAAAGGCAGGAGAGGGGTAAAGTACTGTTTTCTCTAAGTCTGAATGCTGCCCACACTGTGCCTGTGTGCTGCAGCTTGCATCTTCGCCTTTGGGAAGCTGCCGCTCGCCGATTCTCCCGGAGGCGAAGAAGCGGCTTCTTCGCACACAGAGCATTGTGGCGAGCGCAGGGAGCTCCTGAGAGCGGTTTGTGCCGAAAGAAGCCCGGGACCGGCACTTAGCTTCGGAGAGCTGCGTATCTGCGTCTTCTGCGTGTCTTGCCGCTCTACACTCAGCAAAAAGCTTTTCCACCATATCTTGCAAGGAGAAACTCTGCCAGGAAAGAAAACATCCAAAATCTTGTTCTAAAGCTTGCACGGGGGTCTGCAAAGAGTTTGGCAAGAATGAAAGGTAGTTGTCCAAAACTCGTTCTTTTCCAATAGAATAACCATGGAAAAGGCAGGAGAGGGGTAAAGTACTGTTTTCTCTAAGTCTGAAGGCTGCCCACACTGTGCCTGTGTGCTGCAGCTTGCATCTTCGCCTTTGGGAAGCTGCCGCTCGCCGATTCTCCCGGAGGCGAAGAAGCGGCTTCTTCGCACACAGAGCATTGTGGCGAGCGCAGGGAGCTCCTGAGAGCGGTTTGTGCCGAAAGAAGCCCGGGACCGGCACTTAGCTTCGGAGAGCTGCGTATCTGCGTCTTCTGCGTGTCTTGCCGCTCTACACTCAGCAAAAAGCTTTTCCACCATATCTTGCAAGGAGAAACTCTGCCAGGAAAGAAAACATCCAAAATCTTGTTCTAAAGCTTGCACGGGGGTCTGCAAAGAGTTTGGCAAGAATGAAAGGTAGTTGTCCAAAACTCGTTCTTTTCCAATAGAATAACCATGGAAAAGGCAGGAGAGTGGTAAAGTACTGTTTTCTCCAAGTCTGAATGCTGCCCACACTGTGCCTGTGTGCTGCAGCTTGCATCTTCGCCTTTGGGAAGCTGCCGCTCGCCGATTCTCCCGGAGGCGAAGAAGCGGCTTCTTCGCACACAGAGCATTGTGGCGAGCGCAGGGAGCTCCTGAGAGCGGTTTGTGCCGAAAGAAGCCCGGGACCGGCACTTAGCTTCGGAGAGCTGCGTATCTGCGTCTTCTGCGTGTCTTGCCGCTCTACACTCAGCAAAAAGCTTTTCCACCATATCTTGCAAGGAGAAACTCTGCCAGGAAAGAAAACATCCAAAATCTTGTTCTAAAGCTTGCACGGGGGTCTGCAAAGAGTTTGGCAAGAATGAAAGGTAGTTGTCCAAAACTCGTTCTTTTCCAATAGAATAACCATGGAAAAGGCAGGAGAGTGGTAAAGTACTGTTTTCTCTAAGTCTGAATGCTGCCCACACTGTGCCTGTGTGCTGCAGCTTGCATCTTCGCCTTTGGGAAGCTGCCGCTCGCCGATTCTCCCGGAGGCGAAGTAGCGGCTTCTTCGCACACAGAGCATTGTGGCGAGCGCAGGGAGCTCCTGAGAGCGGTTTGTGCCGAAAGAAGCCCGGGACCGGCACTTAGCTTCGGAGAGCTGCGTATCTGCGTCTTCTGCGTGTCTTGCCGCTCTACACTCAGCAAAAAGCTTTTCCACCATATCTTGCAAGGAGAAACTCTGCCAGGAAAGAAAACATCCAAAATCTTGTTCTAAAGCTTGCACGGGGGTCTGCAAAGAGTTTGGCAAGAATGAAAGGTAGTTGTCCAAAACTCGTTCTTTTCCAATAGAATAACCATGGAAAAGGCAGGAGAGTGGTAAAGTTCTGTTTTCTCTAAGTCTGAAGGCTGCCCACACTGTGCCTGTGTGCTGCAGCTTGCATCTTCGCCTTTGGGAAGCTGCCGCTCGCCGATTCTCCCGGAGGCGAAGAAGCGGCTTCTTCGCACACAGAGCATTGTGGCGAGCGCAGGGAGCTCCTGAGAGCGGTTTGTGCCGAAAGAAGCCCGGGACCGGCACTTAGCTTCGGAGAGCTGCGTATCTGCGTCTTCTGCGTGTCTTGCCGCTCTACACTCAGCAAAAAGCTTTTCCACCATATCTTGCAAGGAGAAACTCTGCCAGGAAAGAAAACATCCAAAATCTTGTTCTAAAGCTTGCACGGGGGTCTGCAAAGAGTTTGGCAAGAATGAAAGGTAGTTGTCCAAAACTCGTTCTTTTCCAATAGAATAACCATGGAAAAGGCAGGAGAGGGGTAAAGTACTATTTTCTCTAAGTCTGAATGCTGCCCACACTGTGCCTGTGTGCTGCAGCTTGCATCTTCGCCTTTGGGAAGCTGCCGCTCGCCGATTCTCCCGGAGGCGAAGAAGCGGCTTCTTCGCACACAGAGCATTGTGGCGAGCGCAGGGAGCTCCTGAGAGCGGTTTGTGCCGAAAGAAGCCCGGGACCGGCACTTAGCTTCGGAGAGCTGCGTATCTGCGTCTTCTGCGTGTCTTGCCGCTCTACACTCAGCCAAAAGCTTTTCCACCATATCTTGCAAGGAGAAACTCTGCCAGGAAAGAAAACATCCAAAATCTTGTTCTAAAGCTTGCACGGGGGTCTGCAAAGAGTTTGGCAAGAATGAAAGGTAGTTGTCCAAAACTCGTTCTTTTCCAATAGAAGAACCATGGAAAAGGCAGGAGAGGGGTAAAGTACTGTTTTCTCTAAGTCTGAATGCTGCCCACACTGTGCCTGTGTGCTGCAGCTTGCATCTTCGCCTTTGGGAAGCTGCCGCTCGCCGATTCTCCCGGAGGCGAAGAAGAGGCTTCTTCGCACACAGAGCATTGTGGCGAGCGCAGGGAGCTCCTGAGAGCGGTTTGTGCCGAAAGAAGCCCGGGACCGGCACTTAGCTTCGGAGAGCTGCGTATCTGCGTCTTCTGCGTGTCTTGCCGCTCTACACTCAGCAAAAAGCTTTTCCACCATATCTTGCAAGGAGAAACTCTGCCAGGAAAGAAAACATCCAAAATCTTGTTCTAAAGCTCGCACGGGGGTCTGCAAAGAGTTTGGCAAGAATGAAAGGTAGTTGTCCAAAACTCATTCTTTTCCAATAGAATAACCATGGAAAAGGCAGGAGAGTGGTAAAGTACTGTTTTCTCTAAGTCTGAATGCTGCCCACACTGTGCCTGTGTGCTGCAGCTTGCATCTTCGCCTTTGGGAAGCTGCCGCTCGCCGATTCTCCCGGAGGCGAAGAAGCGGCTTCTTCGCACACAGAGCATTGTGGCGAGCGCAGGGAGCTCCTGAGAGCGGTTTGTGCCGAAAGAAGCCCGGGACCGGCACTTAGCTTCGGAGAGCTGCGTATCTGCGTCTTCTGCGTGTCTTGCCGCTCTACACTCAGCAAAAAGCTTTTCCACCATATCTTGCAAGGAGAAACTCTGCCAGGAAAGAAAACGTCCAAAATCTTGTTCTAAAGCTTGCACGGAGGTCTGCAAAGAGTTTGGCAAGAATGAAAGGTAGTTGTCCAAAACTCGTTCTTTTCCAATAGAATAACCATGGAAAAGGCAGGAGAGGGGTAAAGTACTGTTTTCTCTAAGTCTGAATGCTGCCCATACTGTGCCTGTGTGCTGCAGCTTGCATCTTCGCCTTTGGGAAGCTGCCGCTCGCCGATTCTCCCGGAGGCGAAGAAGCGGCTTCTTCGCACACAGAGCATTGTGGCGAGCGCAGGGAGCTCCTGAGAGCGGTTTGTGCCGAAAGAAGCCCGGGAGCGGCACTTAGCTTCGGAGAGCTGCGTATCTGCGTCTTCTGCGTGTCTTGCCGCTCTACACTCAGCAAAAAGCTTTTCCACCATATCTTGCAAGGAGAAACTCTGCCAGGAAAGAAAACATCCAAAATCTTGTTCTAAAGCTCGCACGGGGGTCTGCAAAGAGTTTGGCAAGAATGAAAGGTAGTTGTCCAAAACTCGTTCTTTTCCAATAGAATAACCATGGAAAAGGCAGGAGAGGGGTAAAGTTCTGTTTTCTCTAAGTCTGAATGCTGCCCACACTGTGCCTGTGTGCTGCAGCTTGCATCTTCGCCTTTGGGAAGCTGCCGCTCGCAGATTCTCCCGGAGGCGAAGAAGAGGCTTCTTCGCACACAGAGCATTGTGGCGAGCGCAGGGAGCTCCTGAGAGCGGTTTGTGCTGAAAGAAGCCCGGGACCGGCACTTAGCTTCGGAGAGCTGCGTATCTGCGTCTTCTGCGTGTCTTGCCGCTCTACACTCAGCAAAAAGCTTTTCCACCATATCTTGCAAAGTGAAACTCTGCCAGGAAAGAAAACATCCAAAATCTTGTTCTAAAGCTTGCACGGGGGTCTGCAAAGAGTTTGGCAAGAATGAAAGGTAGTTGTCCAAAACTCGTTCTTTTCCAATAGAATAACCATGGAAAAGGCAGGAGAGGGGTAAAGTACTGTTTTCTCGAAGTCTGAAGGCTGCCCACACTGTGCCTGTGTGCTGCAGCTTGCATCTTCGCCTTTGGGAAGCTGCCGCTCGCCGATTCTCCCGGAGGCGAAGAAGCGGCTTCTTCGCACACAGAGCATTGTGGCGAGCGCAGGGAGCTCCTGAGAGCGGTTTGTGCCGAAAGAAGCCCGGGACCGGCACTTAGCTTCGGAGAGCTGCGTATCTGCGTCTTCTGCGTGTCTTGCCGCTCTACACTCAGCAAAAAGCTTTTCCACCATATCTTGCAAGGAGAAACTCTGCCAGGAAAGAAAACATCCAAAATCTTGTTCTAAAGCTTGCACGGAGGTCTGCAAAGAGTTTGGCAAGAATGAAAGGTAGTTGTCCAAAACTCGTTCTTTTCCAATAGAATAACCATGGAAAAGGCAGGAGAGTGGTAAAGTTCTGTTTTCTCTAAGTCTGAATGCTGCCCACACTGTGCCTGTGTGCTGCAGCTTGCATCTTCGCCTTTGGGAAGCTGCCGCTCGCCGATTCTCCCGGAGGCGAAGAAGCGGCTTCTTCGCACACAGAGCATTGTGGCGAGCGCAGGGAGCTCCTGAGAGCGGTTTGTGCCGAAAGAAGCCCGGGACCGGCACTTAGCTTCGGAGAGCTGCGTATCTGCGTCTTCTGCGTGTCTTGCCGCTCTACACTCAGCAAAAAGCTTTTCCAGCATATCTTGCAAGGAGAAACTCTGCCAGGAAAGAAAACATCCAAAATCATGTTCTAAAGCTTGCACGGGGGTCTGCAAAGAGTTTGGCAAGAATGAAAGGTAGTTGTCCAAAACTCGTTCTTTTCCAATATAATAACCATGGAAAAGGCAGGAGAGGGGTAAAGTACTGTTTTCTCTAAGTCTGAATGCTGCCCACACTGTGTCTGTGTGCTGCACCTTGCATCTTCGCCTTTGGGAAGCTGCCGCTCGCCGATTCTCCCGGAGGCGAAGAAGCGGCTTCTTCGCACACAGAGCATTGTGGCGAGCGCAGGGAGCTCCTGAGAGCGGTTTGTGCCGAAAGAAGCCCGGGACCGGCACTTAGCTTCGGAGAGCTGCGTATCTGCGTCTTCTGCGTGTCTTGCCGCTCTACACTCAGCAAAAAGCTTTTCCACCATATCTTGCAAAGTGAAACTCTGCCAGGAAAGAAAACATCCAAAATCTTGTTCTAAAGCTTGCACGGGGGTCTGCAAAGAGTTTGGCAAGAATGAAAGGTAGTTGTCCAAAACTCGTTCTTTTCCAATATAATAACCATGGAAAAGGCAGGAGAGGGGTAAAGTACTGTTTTCTCGAAGTCTGAAGGCTGCCCACACTGTGTCTGTGTGCTCCACCTTGCATCTTCGCCTTTGGGAAGCTGCCGCTCGCTGATTCTCCCGGAGGCGAAGAAGCGGCTTCTTCGCACACAGAGCATTGTGGCGAGCGCAGGGAGCTCCTGAGAGCGGTTTGTGCCGAAAGAAGCCCGGGACCGGCACTTAGCTTCGGAGAGCTGCGTATCTGCGTCTTCTGCGTGTCTTGCCGCTCTACACTCAGCAAAAAGCTTTTCCACCATATCTTGCAAAGTGAAACTCTGCCAGGAAAGAAAACATCCAAAATCTTGTTCTAAAGCTTGCACGGGGGTCTGCAAAGAGTTTGGCAAGAATGAAAGGTAGTTGTCCAAAACTCATTCTTTTCCAATAGAATAACCATGGAAAAGGCAGGAGAGGGGTAAAGTACTGTTTTCTCTAAGTCTGAATGCTGCCCACACTGTGCCTGTGTGCTGCAGCTTGCATCTTCGCCTTTGGGAAGCTGCCGCTCGCCGATTCTCCCGGAGGCGAAGAAGCGGCTTCTTCGCACACAGAGCATTGTGGCGAGCGCAGGGAGCTCCTGAGAGCGGTTTGTGCCGAAAGAAGCCCGGGACCGGCACTTAGCTTCGGAGAGCTGCGTATCTGCGTCTTCTGCGTGTCTTGCCGCTCTACACTCAGCCAAAAGCTTTTCCACCATATCTTGCAAGGAGAAACTCTGCCAGGAAAGAAAACATCCAAAATCTTGTTCTAAAGCTTGCACAGGGGTCTGCAAAGAGTTTGGCAAGAATGAAAGGTAGTTGTCCAAAACTCGTTCTTTTCCAATAGAATAACCATGGAAAAGGCAGGAGAGGGGTAAAGTACTGTTTTCTCTAAGTCTGAATGCTGCCCACACTGTGCCTGTGTGCTGCAGCTTGCATCTTCGCCTTTGGGAAGCTGCCGCTCGCCGATTCTCCCGGAGGCGAAGAAGCGGCTTCTTCGCACACAGAGCATTGTGGCGAGCGCAGGGAGCTCCTGAGAGCGGTTTGTGCCGAAAGAAGCCCGGGACCGGCACTTAGCTTCGGAGAGCTGCGTATCTGCGTCTTCTGCGTGTCTTGCCGCTCTACACTCAGCCAAAAGCTTTTCCACCATATCTTGCAAGGAGAAACTCTGCCAGGAAAGAAAACATCCAAAATCTTGTTCTAAAGCTTGCACGGGGGTCTGCAAAGAGTTTGGCAAGAATGAAAGGTAGTTGTCCAAAACTCGTTCTTTTCCAATAGAATAACCATGGAAAAGGCAGGAGAGGGGTAAAGTACTGTTTTCTCTAAGTCTGAATGCTGCCCACACTGTGCCTGTGTGCTGCAGCTTGCATCTTCGCCTTTGGGAAGCTGCCGCTCGCCGATTCTCCCGGAGGCGAAGAAGCGGCTTCTTCGCACACAGAGCATTGTGGCGAGCGCAGGGAGCTCCTGAGAGCGGTTTGTGCCGAAAGAAGCCCGGGACCGGCACTTAGCTTCGGAGAGCTGCGTATCTGCGTCTTCTGCGTGTCTTGCCGCTCTACACTCAGCAAAAAGCTTTTCCACCATATCTTGCAAAGTGAAACTCTGCCAGGAAAGAAAACATCCAAAATCTTGTTCTAAAGCTTGCACGGGGGTCTGCAAAGAGTTTGGCAAGAATGAAAGGTAGTTGTCCAAAACTCGTTCTTTTCCAATAGAATAACCATGGAAAAGGCAGGAGAGGGGTAAAGTACTGTTTTCTCGAAGTCTGAAGGCTGCCCACACTGTGCCTGTGTGCTGCAGCTTGCATCTTCGCCTTTGGGAAGCTGCCGCTCGCCGATTCTCCCGGAGGCGAAGAAGCGGCTTCTTCGCACACAGAGCATTGTGGCGAGCGCAGGGAGCTCCTGAGAGCGGTTTGTGCCGAAAGAAGCCCGGGACCGGCACTTAGCTTCGGAGAGCTGCGTCTCTGCGTCTTCTGCGTGTCTTGCCGCTCTACACTCAGCAAAAAGCTTTTCCACCATATCTTGCAAGGAGAAACTCTGCCAGGAAAGAAAACATCCAAAATCTTGTTCTAAAGCTTGCACGGAGGTCTGCAAAGAGTTTGGCAAGAATGAAAGGTAGTTGTCCAAAACTCGTTCTTTTCCAATAGAATAACCATGGAAAAGGCAGGAGAGTGGTAAAGTTCTGTTTTCTCTAAGTCTGAATGCTGCCCACACTGTGCCTGCGTGCTGCAGCTTGCATCTTCGCCTTTGGGAAGCTGCCGCTCGCCGATTCTCCCGGAGGCGAAGAAGCGGCTTCTTCGCACACAGAGCATTGTGGCGAGCGCAGGGAGCTCCTGAGAGCGGTTTGTGCCGAAAGAAGCCCGGGACCGGCACTTAGCTTCGGAGAGCTGCGTATCTGCGTCTTCTGCGTGTCTTGCCGCTCTACACTCAGCAAAAAGCTTTTCCACCATATCTTGCAAGGAGAAACTCTGCCAGGAAAGAAAACATCCAAAATCTTGTTCTAAAGCTTGCACGGGGGTCTGCAAAGAGTTTGGCAAGAATGAAAGGTAGTTGTCCAAAACTCGTTCTTTTCCAATATAATAACCATGGAAAAGGCAGGAGAGGGGTAAAGTACTGTTTTCTCTAAGTCTGAATGCTGCCCACACTGTGTCTGTGTGCTGCACCTTGCATCTTCGCCTTTGGGAAGCTGCCGCTCGCTGATTCTCCCGGAGGCGAAGAAGCGGCTTCTTCGCACACAGAGCATTGTGGCGAGCGCAGGGAGCTCCTGAGAGCGGTTTGTGCCGAAAGAAGCCCGGGACCGGCACTTAGCTTCGGAGAGCTGCGTATCTGCGTCTTCTGCGTGTCTTGCCGCTCTACACTCAGCAAAAAGCTTTTCCACCATATCTTGCAAAGTGAAACTCTGCCAGGAAAGAAAACATCCAAAATCTTGTTCTAAAGCTTGCACGGGGGTCTGCAAAGAGTTTGGCAAGAATGAAAGGTAGTTGTCCAAAACTCGTTCTTTTCCAATATAATAACCATGGAAAAGGCAGGAGAGGGGTAAAGTACTGTTTTCTCGAAGTCTGAAGGCTGCCCACACTGTGTCTGTGTGCTCCACCTTGCATCTTCGCCTTTGGGAAGCTGCCGCTCGCTGATTCTCCCGGAGGCGAAGAAGCGGCTTCTTCGCACACAGAGCATTGTGGCGAGCGCAGGGAGCTCCTGAGAGCGGTTTGTGCCGAAAGAAGCCCGGGACCGGCACTTAGCTTCGGAGAGCTGCGTATCTGCGTCTTCTGCGTGTCTTGCCGCTCTACACTCAGCAAAAAGCTTTTCCACCATATCTTGCAAAGTGAAACTCTGCCAGGAAAGAAAACATCAAAAATCTTGTTCTAAAGCTTGCACGGGGGTCTGCAAAGAGTTTGGCAAGAATGAAAGGTAGTTGTCCAAAACTCATTCTTTTCCAATAGAATAACCATGGAAAAGGCAGGAGAGGGGTAAAGTACTGTTTTCTCTAAGTCTGAATGCTGCCCACACTGTGCCTGTGTGCTGCAGCTTGCATCTTCGCCTTTGGGAAGCTGCCGCTCGCCGATTCTCCCGGAGGCGAAGAAGCGGCTTCTTCGCACACAGAGCATTGTGGCGAGCGCAGGGAGCTCCTGAGAGCGGTTTGTGCCGAAAGAAGCCCGGGACCGGCACTTAGCTTCGGAGAGCTGCGTATCTGCGTCTTCTGCGTGTCTTGCCGCTCTACACTCAGCAAAAAGCTTTTCCACCATATCTTGCAAGGAGAAACTCTGCCAGGAAAGAAAACATCCAAAATCTTGTTCTAAAGCTTGCACAGGGGTCTGCAAAGAGTTTGGCAAGAATGAAAGGTAGTTGTCCAAAACTCGTTCTTTTCCAATAGAATAACCATGGAAAAGGCAGGAGAGGGGTAAAGTACTGTTTTCTCTAAGTCTGAATGCTGCCCACACTGTGCCTGTGTGCTGCAGCTTGCATCTTCGCCTTTGGGAAGCTGCCGCTCGCCGATTCTCCCGGAGGCGAAGAAGCGGCTTCTTCGCACACAGAGCATTGTGGCGAGCACAGGGAGCTCCTGAGAGCGGTTTGTGCCGAAAGAAGCCCGGGACCGGCACTTAGCTTCGGAGAGCTGCGTATCTGCGTCTTCTGCGTGTCTTGCCGCTCTACACTCAGCCAAAAGCTTTTCCACCATATCTTGCAAGGAGAAACTCTGCCAGGAAAGAAAACATCCAAAATCTTGTTCTAAAGCTTGCACGGGGGTCTGCAAAGAGTTTGGCAAGAATGAAAGGTAGTTGTCCAAAACTCGTTCTTTTCCAATAGAATAACCATGGAAAAGGCAGGAGAGGGGTAAAGTACTGTTTTCTCTAAGTCTGAATGCTGCCCACACTGTGCCTGTGTGCTGCAGCTTGCATCTTCGCCTTTGGGAAGCTGCCGCTGGCCGATTCTCCCGGAGGCGAAGAAGCGGCTTCTTCGCACACAGAGCATTGTGGCGAGCGCAGGGAGCTCCTGAGAGCGGTTTGTGCCGAAAGAAGCCCGGGACCGGCACTTAGCTTCGGAGAGCTGCGTATCTGCGTCTTCTGCGTGTCTTGCCGCTCTACACTCAGCAAAAAGCTTTTCCACCATATCTTGCAAGGAGAAACTCTGCCAGGAAAGAAAACATCCAAAATCTTGTTCTAAAGCTCGCACGGGGGTCTGCAAAGAGTTTGGCAAGAATGAAAGGTAGTTGTCCAAAACTCGTTCTTTTCCAATAGAATAACCATGGAAAAGGCAGGAGAGGGGTAAAGTACTGTTTTCTCTAAGTCTGAATGCTGCCCACACTGTGCCTGTGTGCTGCAGCTTGCATCTTCGCCTTTGGGAAGCTGCCGCTCGCCGATTCTCCCGGAGGCGAAGAAGAGGCTTCTTCGCACACAGAGCATTGTGGCGAGCGCAGGGAGCTCCTGAGAGCGGTTTGTGCCGAAAGAAGCCCGGGACCGGCACTTAGCTTCGGAGAGCTGCGTATCTGCGTCTTCTGCGTGTCTTGCCGCTCTACACTCAGCAAAAAGCTTTTCCACCATATCTTGCAAGGAGAAACTCTGCCAGGAAAGAAAACATCCCAAATCTTGTTCTAAAGCTTGCACGGAGGTCTGCAAAGAGTTTGGCAAGAATGAAAGGTAGTTGTCCAAAACTCGTTCTTTTCCAATAGAATAACCATGGAAAAGGCAGGAGAGGGGTAAAGTACTGTTTTCTCTAAGTCTGAATGCTGCCCATACTGTGCCTGTGTGCTGCAGCTTGCATCTTCGCCTTTGGGAAGCTGCCGCTCGCCGATTCTCCCGGAGGCGAAGAAGCGGCTTCTTCGCACACAGAGCATTGTGGCGAGCGCAGGGAGCTCCTGAGAGCGGTTTGTGCCGAAAGAAGCCCGGGACCGGCACTTAGCTTCGGAGAGCTGCGTATCTGCGTCTTCTGCGTGTCTTGCCGCTCTACACTCAGCAAAAAGCTTTTCCACCATATCTTGCAAGGAGAAACTCTGCCAGGAAAGAAAACATCCAAAATCTTGTTCTAAAGCTTGCACGGGGGTCTGCAAAGAGTTTGGCAAGAATGAAAGGTAGTTGTCCAAAACTCGTTCTTTTCCAATAGAATAACCATGGAAAAGGCAGGAGAGGGGTAAAGTACTGTTTTCTCTAAGTCTGAATGCTGCCCACACTGTGTCTGTGTGCTGCACCTTGCATCTTCGCCTTTGGGAAGCTGCCGCTCGCTGATTCTCCCGGAGGCGAAGAAGCGGCTTCTTCGCACACAGAGCATTGTGGCGAGCGCAGGGAGCTCCTGAGAGCGGTTTGTGCCGAAAGAAGCCCGGGACCGGCACTTAGCTTCGGAGAGCTGCGTATCTGCGTCTTCTGCGTGTCTTGCCGCTCTACACTCAGCAAAAAGCTTTTCCACCATATCTTGCAAAGTGAAACTCTGCCAGGAAAGAAAACATCCAAAATCTTGTTCTAAAGCTTGCACGGGGGTCTGCAAAGAGTTTGGCAAGAATGAAAGGTAGTTGTCCAAAACTCGTTCTTTTCCAATATAATAACCATGGAAAAGGCAGGAGAGGGGTAAAGTACTGTTTTCTCGAAGTCTGAAGGCTGCCCACACTGTGTCTGTGTGCTCCACCTTGCATCTTCGCCTTTGGGAAGCTGCCGCTCGCTGATTCTCCCGGAGGCGAAGAAGCGGCTTCTTCGCACACAGAGCATTGTGGCGAGCGCAGGGAGCTCCTGAGAGCGGTTTGTGCCGAAAGAAGCCCGGGACCGGCACTTAGCTTCGGAGAGCTGCGTATCTGCGTCTTCTGCGTGTCTTGCCGCTCTACACTCAGCAAAAAGCTTTTCCACCATATCTTGCAAAGTGAAACTCTGCCAGGAAAGAAAACATCCAAAATCTTGTTCTAAAGCTTGCACAGAGGTCTGCAAAGAGTTTGGCAAGAATGAAAGGTAGTTGTCCAAAACTCGTTCTTTTCCAATAGAATAACCATGGAAAAGGCAGGAGAGGGGTAAAGTACTGTTTTCTCTAAGTCTGAATGCTGCCCACACTGTGCCTGTGTGCTGCAGCTTGCATCTTCGCCTTTGGGAAGCTGCCGCTCGCCGATTCTCCCGGAGGCGAAGAAGCGGCTTCTTCGCACACAGAGCATTGTGGCGAGCGCAGGGAGCTCCTGAGAGCGGTTTGTGCCGAAAGAAGCCCGGGACCGGCACTTAGCTTCGGAGAGCTGCGTATCTGCGTCTTCTGCGTGTCTTGCCGCTCTACACTCAGCAAAAAGCTTTTCCACCATATCTTGCAAGGAGAAACTCTGCCAGGAAAGAAAACATCCAAAATCTTGTTCTAAAGCTTGCACAGGGGTCTGCAAAGAGTTTGGCAAGAATGAAAGGTAGTTGTCCAAAACTCGTTCTTTTCCAATAGAATAAGCATGGAAAAGGCAGGAGAGGGGTAAAGTACTGTTTTCTCTAAGTCTGAATGCTGCCCACACTGTGCCTGTGTGCTGCAGCTTGCATCTTCGCCTTTGGGAAGCTGCCGCTCGCCGATTCTCCCGGAGGCGAAGAAGCGGCTTCTTCGCACACAGAGCATTGTGGCGAGCGCAGGGAGCTCCTGAGAGCGGTTTGTGCCGAAAGAAGCCCGGGACCGGCACTTAGCTTCGGAGAGCTGCGTATCTGCGTCTTCTGCGTGTCTTGCCGCTCTACACTCAGCCAAAAGCTTTTCCACCATATCTTGCAAGGAGAAACTCTGCCAGGAAAGAAAACATCCAAAATCTTGTTCTAAAGCTTGCACGGGGGTCTGCAAAGAGTTTGGCAAGAATGAAAGGTAGTTGTCCAAAACTCGTTCTTTTCCAATAGAATAACCATGGAAAAGGCAGGAGAGGGGTAAAGTACTGTTTTCTCTAAGTCTGAATGCTGCCCAGACTGTGCCTGTGTGCTGCAGCTTGCATCTTCGCCTTTGGGAAGCTGCCGCTCGCCGATTCTCCCGGAGGCGAAGAAGCGGCTTCTTCGCACACAGAGCATTGTGGCGAGCGCAGGGAGCTCCTGAGAGCGGTTTGTGCCGAAAGAAGCCCGGGACCGGCACTTAGCTTCGGAGAGCTGCGTATCTGCGTCTTCTGCGTGTCTTGCCGCTCTACACTCAGCAAAAAGCTTTTCCACCATATCTTGCAAGGAGAAACTCTGCCAGGAAAGAAAACATCCAAAATCTTGTTCTAAAGCTCGCACGGGGGTCTGCAAAGAGTTTGGCAAGAATGAAAGGTAGTTGTCCAAAACTCGTTCTTTTCCAATAGAATAACCATGGAAAAGGCAGGAGAGGGGTAAAGTACTGTTTTCTCTAAGTCTGAATGCTGCCCACACTGTGCCTGTGTGCTGCAGCTTGCATCTTCGCCTTTGGGAAGCTGCCGCTCGCCGATTCTCCCGGAGGCGAAGAAGCGGCTTCTTCGCACACAGAGCATTGTGGCGAGCGCAGGGAGCTCCTGAGAGCGGTTTGTGCCGAAAGAAGCCCGGGACCGGCACTTAGCTTCGGAGAGCTGCGTATCTGCGTCTTCTGCGTGTCTTGCCGCTCTACACTCAGCAAAAAGCTTTTCCACCATATCTTGCAAAGTGAAACTCTGCCAGGAAAGAAAACATCCAAAATCTTGTTCTAAAGCTTGCACGGAGGTCTGCAAAGAGTTTGGCAAGAATGAAAGGTAGTTGTCCAAAACTCGTTCTTTTCCAATAGAATAACCATGGAAAAGGCAGGAGAGGGGTAAAGTACTGTTTTCTCTAAGTCTGAATGCTGCCCACACTGTGCCTGTGTGCTGCAGCTTGCATCTTCGCCTTTGGGAAGCTGCCGCTCGCCGATTCTCCCGGAGGCGAAGAAGCGGCTTCTTCGCACACAGAGCATTGTGGCGAGCGCAGGGAGCTCCTGAGAGCGGTTTGTGCCGAAAGAAGCCCGGGACCGGCACTTAGCTTCGGAGAGCTGCGTATCTGCGTCTTCTGCGTGTCTTGCCGCTCTACACTCAGCAAAAAGCTTTTCCACCATATCTTGCAAGGAGAAACTCTGCCAGGAAAGAAAACATCCAAAATCTTGTTCTAAAGCTTGCACAGGGGTCTGCAAAGAGTTTGGCAAGAATGAAAGGTAGTTGTCCAAAACTCGTTCTTTTCCAATAGAATAACCATGGAAAAGGCAGGAGAGGGGTAAAGTACTGTTTTCTCTAAGTCTGAATGCTGCCCACACTGTGCCTGTGTGCTGCAGCTTGCATCTTCGCCTTTGGGAAGCTGCCGCTCGCCGATTCTCCCGGAGGCGAAGAAGCGGCTTCTTCGCACACAGAGCATTGTGGCGAGCGCAGGGAGCTCCTGAGAGCGGTTTGTGCCGAAAGAAGCCCGGGACCGGCACTTAGCTTCGGAGAGCTGCGTATCTGCGTCTTCTGCGTGTCTTGCCGCTCTACACTCAGCAAAAAGCTTTTCCACCATATCTTGCAAGGAGAAACTCTGCCAGGAAAGAAAACATCCAAAATCTTGTTCTAAAGCTCGCACGGGGGTCTGCAAAGAGTTTGGCAAGAATGAAAGGTAGTTGTCCAAAACTCGTTCTTTTCCAATAGAATAACCATGGAAAAGGCAGGAGAGGGGTAAAGTACTGTTTTCTCTAAGTCTGAATGCTGCCCACACTGTGCCTGTGTGCTGCAGCTTGCATCTTCGCCTTTGGGAAGCTGCCGCTCGCCGATTCTCCCGGAGGCGAAGAAGCGGCTTCTTCGCACACAGAGCATTGTGGCGAGCGCAGGGAGCTCCTGAGAGCGGTTTGTGCCGAAAGAAGCCCGGGACCGGCACTTAGCTTCGGAGAGCTGCGTATCTGCGTCTTCTGCGTGTCTTGCCGCTCTACACTCAGCAAAAAGCTTTTCCACCATATCTTGCAAAGTGAAACTCTGCCAGGAAAGAAAACATCCAAAATCTTGTTCTAAAGCTTGCACAGAGGTCTGCAAAGAGATTGGCAAGAATGAAAGGTAGTTGTCCAAAACTCGTTCTTTTCCAATAGAATAACCATGGAAAAGGCAGGAGAGGGGTAAAGTACTGTTTTCTCTAAGTCTGAATGCTGCCCACACTGTGCCTGTGTGCTGCAGCTTGCATCTTCGCCTTTGGGAAGCTGCCGCTCGCCGATTCTCCCGGAGGCGAAGAAGCGGCTTCTTCGCACACAGAGCATTGTGGCGAGCGCAGGGAGCTCCTGAGAGCGGTTTGTGCCGAAAGAAGCCCGGGACCGGCACTTAGCTTCGGAGAGCTGCGTATCTGCGTCTTCTGCGTGTCTTGCCGCTCTACACTCAGCCAAAAGCTTTTCCACCATATCTTGCAAGGAGAAACTCTGCCAGGAAAGAAAACATCCAAAATCTTGTTCTAAAGCTTGCACAGGGGTCTGCAAAGAGTTTGGCAAGAATGAAAGGTAGTTGTCCAAAACTCGTTCTTTTCCAATAGAATAAGCATGGAAAAGGCAGGAGAGGGGTAAAGTACTGTTTTCTCTAAGTCTGAATGCTGCCCACACTGTGCCTGTGTGCTGCAGCTTGCATCTTCGCCTTTGGGAAGCTGCCGCTCGCCGATTCTCCCGGAGGCGAAGAAGCGGCTTCTTCGCACACAGAGCATTGTGGCGAGCGCAGGGAGCTCCTGAGAGCGGTTTGTGCCGAAAGAAGCCCGGGACCGGCACTTAGCTTCGGAGAGCTGCGTATCTGCGTCTTCTGCGTGTCTTGCCGCTCTACACTCAGCCAAAAGCTTTTCCACCATATCTTGCAAGGAGAAACTCTGCCAGGAAAGAAAACATCCAAAATCTTGTTCTAAAGCTTGCACGGGGGTCTGCAAAGATTTTGGCAAGAATGAAAGGTAGTTGTCCAAAACTCGTTCTTTTCCAATAGAATAACCATGGAAAAGGCAGGAGAGGGGTAAAGTACTGTTTTCTCTAAGTCTGAATGCTGCCCACACTGTGCCTGTGTGCTGCAGCTTGCATCTTCGCCTTTGGGAAGCTGCCGCTCGCCGATTCTCCCGGAGGCGAAGAAGCGGCTTCTTCGCACACAGCATTGTGGCGAGCGCAGGGAGCTCCTGAGAGCGGTTTGTGCCGAAAGAAGCCCGGGACCGGCACTTAGCTTCGGAGAGCTGCGTATCTGCGTCTTCTGCGTGTCTTGCCGCTCTACACTCAGCAAAAAGCTTTTCCACCATATCTTGCAAGGAGAAACTCTGCCAGGAAAGAAAACATCCAAAATCTTGTTCTAAAGCTCGCACGGGGGTCTGCAAAGAGTTTGGCAAGAATGAAAGGTAGTTGTCCAAAACTCGTTCTTTTCCAATAGAATAACCATGGAAAAGGCAGGAGAGGGGTAAAGTACTGTTTTCTCTAAGTCTGAATGCTGCCCACACTGTGCCTGTGTGCTGCAGCTTGCATCTTCGCCTTTGGGAAGCTGCCGCTCGCCGATTCTCCCGGAGGCGAAGAAGCGGCTTCTTCACACACAGAGCATTGTGGCGAGCGCAGGGAGCTCCTGAGAGCGGTTTGTGCCGAAAGAAGCCCGGGACCGGCACTTAGCTTCGGAGAGCTGCGTATCTGCGTCTTCTGCGTGTCTTGCCGCTCTACACTCAGCAAAAAGCTTTTCCACCATATCTTGCAAAGTGAAACTCTGCCAGGAAAGAAAACATCCAAAATCTTGTTCTAAAGCTTGCACGGAGGTCTGCAAAGAGTTTGGCAAGAATGAAAGGTAGTTGTCCAAAACTCGTTCTTTTCCAATAGAATAACCATGGAAAAGGCAGGAGAGGGGTAAAGTACTGTTTTCTCTAAGTCTGAATGCTGCCCACACTGTGCCTGTGTGCTGCAGCTTGCATCTTCGCCTTTGGGAAGCTGCCGCTCGCCGATTCTCCCGGAGGCGAAGAAGCGGCTTCTTCGCACACAGAGCATTGTGGCGAGCGCAGGGAGCTCCTGAGAGCGGTTTGTGCCGAAAGAAGCCCGGGACCGGCACTTAGCTTCGGAGAGCTGCGTATCTGCGTCTTCTGCGTGTCTTGCCGCTCTACACTCAGCAAAAAGCTTTTCCACCATATCTTGCAAGGAGAAACTCTGCCAGGAAAGAAAACATCCAAAATCTTGTTCTAAAGCTTGCACAGGGGTCTGCAAAGAGTTTGGCAAGAATGAAAGGTAGTTGTCCAAAACTCGTTCTTTTCCAATAGAATAACCATGGAAAAGGCAGGAGAGGGGTAAAGTACTGTTTTCTCTAAGTCTGAATGCTGCCCACACTGTGCCTGTGTGCTGCAGCTTGCATCTTCGCCTTTGGGAAGCTGCCGCTCGCCGATTCTCCCGGAGGCGAAGAAGCGGCTTCTTCGCACACAGAGCATTGTGGCGAGCGCAGGGAGCTCCTGAGAGCGGTTTGTGCCGAAAGAAGCCCGGGACCGGCACTTAGCTTCGGAGAGCTGCGTATCTGCGTCTTCTGCGTGTCTTGCCGCTCTACACTCAGCAAAAAGCTTTTCCACCATATCTTGCAAGGAGAAACTCTGCCAGGAAAGAAAACATCCAAAATCTTGTTCTAAAGCTCGCACGGGGGTCTGCAAAGAGTTTGGCAAGAATGAAAGGTAGTTGTCCAAAACTCGTTCTTTTCCAATAGAATAACCATGGAAAAGGCAGGAGAGGGGTAAAGTACTGTTTTCTCTAAGTCTGAATGCTGCCCACACTGTGCCTGTGTGCTGCAGCTTGCATCTTCGCCTTTGGGAAGCTGCCGCTCGCCGATTCTCCCGGAGGCGAAGAAGCGGCTTCTTCGCACACAGAGCATTGTGGCGAGCGCAGGGAGCTCCTGAGAGCGGTTTGTGCCGAAAGAAGCCCGGGACCGGCACTTAGCTTCGGAGAGCTGCGTATCTGCGTCTTCTGCGTGTCTTGCCGCTCTACACTCAGCAAAAAGCTTTTCCACCATATCTTGCAAGGAGAAACTCTGCCAGGAAAGAAAACATCCAAAATCTTGTTCTAAAGCTTGCACGGGGGTCTGCAAAGAGTTTGGCAAGAATGAAAGGTAGTTGTCCAAAACTCGTTCTTTTCCAATAGAATAACCATGGAAAAGGCAGGAGAGGGGTAAAGTACTGTTTTCTCTAAGTCTGAATGCTGCCCACACTGTGCCTGTGTGCTGCAGCTTGCATCTTCGCCTTTGGGAAGCTGCCGCTCGCCGATTCTCCCGGAGGCGAAGAAGCGGCTTCTTCGCACACAGAGCATTGTGGCGAGCGCAGGGAGCTCCTGAGAGCGGTTTGTGCCGAAAGAAGCCTGGGACCGGCACTTAGCTTCGGAGAGCTGCGTATCTGCGTCTTCTGCGTGTCTTGCCGCTCTACACTCAGCAAAAAGCTTTTCCACCATATCTTGCAAGGAGAAACTCTGCCAGGAAAGAAAACATCCAAAATCTTGTTCTAAAGCTTGCACGGGGGTCTGAAAAGAGTTTGGCAAGAATGAAAGGTAGTTGTCCAAAACTCGTTCTTTTCCAATAGAATAACCATGGAAAAGGCAGGAGAGTGGTAAAGTACTGTTTTCTCTAAGTCTGAAGGCTGCCCACACTGTGCCTGTGTGCTGCAGCTTGCATCTTCGCCTTTGGGAAGCTGCCGCTCGCCGATTCTCCCGGAGGCGAAGTAGCGGCTTCTTCGCACACAGAGCATTGTGGCGAGCGCAGGGAGCTCCTGAGAGCGGTTTGTGCCGAAAGAAGCCCGGGACCGGCACTTAGCTTCGGAGAGCTGCGTATCTGCGTCTTCTGCGTGTCTTGCCGCTCTACACTCAGCAAAAAGCTTTTCCACCATATCTTGCAAGGAGAAACTCTGCCAGGAAAGAAAGCATCCAAAATCTTGTTCTAAAGCTTGCACGGAGGTCTGCAAAGAGTTTGGCAAGAATGAAAGGTAGTTGTCCAAAACTCGTTCTTTTCCAATAGAATAACCATGGAAAAGGCAGGAGAGTGGTAAAGTTCTGTTTTCTCTAAGTCTGAATGCTGCCCACACTGTGCCTGTGTGCTGCAGCTTGCATCTTCGCCTTTGGGAAGCTGCCGCTCGCCGATTCTCCCGGAGGCGAAGAAGCGGCTTCTTCGCACACAGAGCATTGTGGCGAGCGCAGGGAGCTCCTGAGAGCGGTTTGTGCCGAAAGAAGCCCGGGACCGGCACTTAGCTTCGGAGAGCTGCGTATCTGCGTCTTCTGCGTGTCTTGCCGCTCTACACTCAGCCAAAAGCTTTTCCACCATATCTTGCAAGGAGAAACTCTGCCAGGAAAGAAAACATCCAAAATCTTGTTCTAAAGCTCGCACGGGGGTCTGCAAAGAGTTTGGCAAGAATGAAAGGTAGTTGTCCAAAACTCGTTCTTTTCCAATAGAATAACCATGGAAAAGGCAGGAGAGTGGTAAAGTACTGTTTTCTCTAAGTCTGAAGGCTGCCCACACTGTGCCTGTGTGCTGCAGCTTGCATCTTCGCCTTTGGGAAGCTGCCGCTCGCCGATTCTCCCGGAGGCGAAGAAGCGGCTTCTTCGCACACAGAGCATTGTGGCGAGCGCAGGGAGCTCCTGAGAGCGGTTTGTGCCGAAAGAAGCCCGGGACCGGCACTTAGCTTCGGAGAGCTGCGTATCTGCGTCTTCTGCGTGTCTTGCCGCTCTACACTCAGCAAAAAGCTTTTCCACCATATCTTGCAAGGAGAAACTCTGCCAGGAAAGAAAACATCCAAAATCTTGTTCTAAAGCTTGCACGGAGGTCTGCAAAGAGTTTGGCAAGAATGAAAGGTAGTTGTCCAAAACTCGTTCTTTTCCAATAGAATAACCATGGAAAAGGCAGGAGAGGGGTAAAGTACTGTTTTCTCTAAGTCTGAATGCTGCCCACACTGTGCCTGTGTGCTGCAGCTTGCATCTTCGCCTTTGGGAAGCTGCCGCTCGCTGATTCTCCCGGAGGCGAAGAAGCGGCTTCTTCGCACACAGAGCATTGTGGCGAGCGCAGGGAGCTCCTGAGAGCGGTTTGTGCCGAAAGAAGCCCGGGACCGGCACTTAGCTTCGGAGAGCTGCGTATCTGCGTCTTCTGCGTGTCTTGCCGCTCTACACTCAGCAAAAAGCTTTTCCAGCATATCTTGCAAGGAGAAACTCTGCCAGGAAAGAAAACATCCAAAATCTTGTTCTAAAGCTTGCACGGGGGTCTGCAAAGAGTTTGGCAAGAATGAAAGGTAGTTGTCCAAAACTCGTTCTTTTCCAATAGAAGAACCATGGAAAAGGCAGGAGAGGGGTAAAGTACTGTTTTCTCTAAGTCTGAATGCTGCCCACACTGTGCCTGTGTGCTGCAGCTTGCATCTTCGCCTTTGGGAAGCTGCCGCTCGCCGATTCTCCCGGAGGCGAAGAAGCGGCTTCTTCGCACACAGAGCATTGTGGCGAGCGCAGGGAGCTCCTGAGAGCGGTTTGTGCCGAAAGAAGCCCGGGACCGGCACTTAGCTTCGGAGAGCTGCGTATCTGCGTCTTCTGCGTGTCTTGCCGCTCTACACTCAGCAAAAAGCTTTTCCACCATATCTTGCAAGGAGAAACTCTGCCAGGAAAGAAAACATCCAAAATCTTGTTCTAAAGCTTGCACAGGGGTCTGCAAAGAGTTTGGCAAGAATGAAAGGTAGTTGTCCAAAACTCGTTCTTTTCCAATAGAATAACCATGGAAAAGGCAGGAGAGGGGTAAAGTACTGTTTTCTCTAAGTCTGAATGCTGCCCACACTGTGCCTGTGTGCTGCAGCTTGCATCTTCGCCTTTGGGAAGCTGCCGCTCGCCGATTCTCCCGGAGGCGAAGAAGCGGCTTCTTCGCACACAGAGCATTGTGGCGAGCGCAGGGAGCTCCTGAGAGCGGTTTGTGCCGAAAGAAGCCCGGGACCGGCACTTAGCTTCGGAGAGCTGCGTATCTGCGTCTTCTGCGTGTCTTGCCGCTCTACACTCAGCAAAAAGCTTTTCCACCATATCTTGCAAGGAGAAACTCTGCCAGGAAAGAAAACATCCAAAATCTTGTTCTAAAGCTCGCACGGGGGTCTGCAAAGAGTTTGGCAAGAATGAAAGGTAGTTGTCCAAAACTCGTTCTTTTCCAATAGAATAACCATGGAAAAGGCAGGAGAGGGGTAAAGTACTGTTTTCTCTAAGTCTGAATGCTGCCCACACTGTGCCTGTGTGCTGCAGCTTGCATCTTCGCCTTTGGGAAGCTGCCGCTCGCCGATTCTCCCGGAGGCGAAGAAGCGGCTTCTTCGCACACAGAGCATTGTGGCGAGCGCAGGGAGCTCCTGAGAGCGGTTTGTGCCGAAAGAAGCCCGGGACCGGCACTTAGCTTCGGAGAGCTGCGTATCTGCGTCTTCTGCGTGTCTTGCCGCTCTACACTCAGCAAAAAGCTTTTCCACCATATCTTGCAAGGAGAAACTCTGCCAGGAAAGAAAACATCCAAAATCTTGTTCTAAAGCTTGCACGGGGGTCTGCAAAGAGTTTGGCAAGAATGAAAGGTAGTTGTCCAAAACTCGTTCTTTTCCAATAGAATAACCATGGAAAAGGCAGGAGAGGGGTAAAGTACTGTTTTCTCTAAGTCTGAATGCTGCCCACACTGTGCCTGTGTGCTGCAGCTTGCATCTTCGCCTTTGGGAAGCTGCCGCTCGCCGATTCTCCCGGAGGCGAAGAAGCGGCTTCTTCGCACACAGAGCATTGTGGCGAGCGCAGGGAGCTCCTGAGAGCGGTTTGTGCCGAAAGAAGCCTGGGACCGGCACTTAGCTTCGGAGAGCTGCGTATCTGCGTCTTCTGCGTGTCTTGCCGCTCTACACTCAGCAAAAAGCTTTTCCACCATATCTTGCAAGGAGAAACTCTGCCAGGAAAGAAAACATCCAAAATCTTGTTCTAAAGCTTGCACGGGGGTCTGCAAAGAGTTTGGCAAGAATGAAAGGTAGTTGTCCAAAACTCGTTCTTTTCCAATAGAATAACCATGGAAAAGGCAGGAGAGTGGTAAAGTACTGTTTTCTCTAAGTCTGAAGGCTGCCCACACTGTGCCTGTGTGCTGCAGCTTGCATCTTCGCCTTTGGGAAGCTGCCGCTCGCCGATTCTCCCGGAGGCGAAGTAGCGGCTTCTTCGCACACAGAGCATTGTGGCGAGCGCAGGGAGCTCCTGAGAGCGGTTTGTGCCGAAAGAAGCCCGGGACCGGCACTTAGCTTCGGAGAGCTGCGTATCTGCGTCTTCTGCGTGTCTTGCCGCTCTACACTCAGCAAAAAGCTTTTCCACCATATCTTGCAAGGAGAAACTCTGCCAGGAAAGAAAGCATCCAAAATCTTGTTCTAAAGCTTGCACGGAGGTCTGCAAAGAGTTTGGCAAGAATGAAAGGTAGTTGTCCAAAACTCGTTCTTTTCCAATAGAATAACCATGGAAAAGGCAGGAGAGTGGTAAAGTTCTGTTTTCTCTAAGTCTGAATGCTGCCCACACTGTGCCTGTGTGCTGCAGCTTGCATCTTCGCCTTTGGGAAGCTGCCGCTCGCCGATTCTCCCGGAGGCGAAGAAGCGGCTTCTTCGCACACAGAGCATTGTGGCGAGCGCAGGGAGCTCCTGAGAGCGGTTTGTGCCGAAAGAAGCCCGGGACCGGCACTTAGCTTCGGAGAGCTGCGTATCTGCGTCTTCTGCGTGTCTTGCCGCTCTACACTCAGCAAAAAGCTTTTCCACCATATCTTGCAAGGAGAAACTCTGCCAGGAAAGAAAACATCCAAAATCTTGTTCTAAAGCTCGCACGGGGGTCTGCAAAGAGTTTGGCAAGAATGAAAGGTAGTTGTCCAAAACTCGTTCTTTTCCAATAGAATAACCATGGAAAAGGCAGGAGAGTGGTAAAGTACTGTTTTCTCTAAGTCTGAAGGCTGCCCACACTGTGCCTGTGTGCTGCAGCTTGCATCTTCGCCTTTGGGAAGCTGCCGCTCGCCGATTCTCCCGGAGGCGAAGAAGCGGCTTCTTCGCACACAGAGCATTGTGGCGAGCGCAGGGAGCTCCTGAGAGCGGTTTGTGCCGAAAGAAGCCCGGGACCGGCACTTAGCTTCGGAGAGCTGCGTATCTGCGTCTTCTGCGTGTCTTGCCGCTCTACACTCAGCAAAAAGCTTTTCCACCATATCTTGCAAGGAGAAACTCTGCCAGGAAAGAAAACATCCAAAATCTTGTTCTAAAGCTTGCACGGAGGTCTGCAAAGAGTTTGGCAAGAATGAAAGGTAGTTGTCCAAAACTCGTTCTTTTCCAATAGAATAACCATGGAAAAGGCAGGAGAGGGGTAAAGTACTGTTTTCTCTAAGTCTGAATGCTGCCCACACTGTGCCTGTGTGCTGCAGCTTGCATCTTCGCCTTTGGGAAGCTGCCGCTCGCTGATTCTCCCGGAGGCGAAGAAGCGGCTTCTTCGCACACAGAGCATTGTGGCGAGCGCAGGGAGCTCCTGAGAGCGGTTTGTGCCGAAAGAAGCCCGGGACCGGCACTTAGCTTCGGAGAGCTGCGTATCTGCGTCTTCTGCGTGTCTTGCCGCTCTACACTCAGCAAAAAGCTTTTCCAGCATATCTTGCAAGGAGAAACTCTGCCAGGAAAGAAAACATCCAAAATCTTGTTCTAAAGCTTGCACGGGGGTCTGCAAAGAGTTTGGCAAGAATGAAAGGTAGTTGTCCAAAACTCGTTCTTTTCCAATAGAAGAACCATGGAAAAGGCAGGAGAGGGGTAAAGTACTGTTTTCTCTAAGTCTGAATGCTGCCCACACTGTGCCTGTGTGCTGCAGCTTGCATCTTCGCCTTTGGGAAGCTGCCGCTCGCCGATTCTCCCGGAGGCGAAGAAGCGGCTTCTTCGCACACAGAGCATTGTGGCGAGCGCAGGGAGCTCCTGAGAGCGGTTTGTGCCGAAAGAAGCCCGGGACCGGCACTTAGCTTCGGAGAGCTGCGTATCTGCGTCTTCTGCGTGTCTTGCCGCTCTACACTCAGCAAAAAGCTTTTCCACCATATCTTGCAAGGAGAAACTCTGCCAGGAAAGAAAACATCCAAAATCTTGTTCTAAAGCTTGCACGGGGGTCTGCAAAGAGTTTGGCAAGAATGAAAGGTAGTTGTCCAAAACTCGTTCTTTTCCAATAGAATAACCATGGAAAAGGCAGGAGAGTGGTAAAGTACTGTTTTCTCTAAGTCTGAATGCTGCCCACACTGTGCCTGTGTGCTGCAGCTTGCATCTTCGCCTTTGGGAAGCTGCCGCTCGCCGATTCTCCCGGAGGCGAAGAAGCGGCTTCTTCGCACACAGAGCATTGTGGCGAGCGCAGGGAGCTCCTGAGAGCGGTTTGTGCCGAAAGAAGCCCGGGACCGGCACTTAGCTTCGGAGAGCTGCGTATCTGCGTCTTCTGCGTGTCTTGCCGCTCTACACTCAGCAAAAAGCTTTTCCAGCATATCTTGCAAGGAGAAACTCTGCCAGGAAAGAAAACATCCAAAATCTTGTTCTAAAGCTTGCACGGGGGTCTGCAAAGAGTTTGGCAAGAATGAAAGGTAGTTGTCCAAAACTCGTTCTTTTCCAATAGAAGAACCATGGAAAAGGCAGGAGAGGGGTAAAGTACTGTTTTCTCTAAGTCTGAATGCTGCCCACACTGTGCCTGTGTGCTGCAGCTTGCATCTTCGCCTTTGGGAAGCTGCCGCTCGCCGATTCTCCCGGAGGCGAAGAAGCGGCTTCTTCGCACACAGAGCATTGTGGCGAGCGCAGGGAGCTCCTGAGAGCGGTTTGTGCCGAAAGAAGCCCGGGACCGGCACTTAGCTTCGGAGAGCTGCGTATCTGCGTCTTCTGCGTGTCTTGCCGCTCTACACTCAGCAAAAAGCTTTTCCACCATATCTTGCAAGGAGAAACTCTGCCAGGAAAGAAAACATCCAAAATCTTGTTCTAAAGCTTGCACGGGGGTCTGCAAAGAGTTTGGCAAGAATGAAAGGTAGTTGTCCAAAACTCGTTCTTTTCCAATAGAATAACCATGGAAAAGGCAGGAGAGTGGTAAAGTACTGTTTTCTCCAAGTCTGAATGCTGCCCACACTGTGCCTGTGTGCTGCAGCTTGCATCTTCGCCTTTGGGAAGCTGCCGCTCGCCGATTCTCCCGGAGGCGAAGAAGCGGCTTCTTCGCACACAGAGCATTGTGGCGAGCGCAGGGAGCTCCTGAGAGCGGTTTGTGCCGAAAGAAGCCCGGGACCGGCACTTAGCTTCGGAGAGCTGCGTATCTGCGTCTTCTGCGTGTCTTGCCGCTCTACACTCAGCAAAAAGCTTTTCCACCATATCTTGCAAGGAGAAACTCTGCCAGGAAAGAAAACATCCCAAATCTTGTTCTAAAGCTTGCACGGGGGTCTGCAAAGAGTTTGGCAAGAATGAAAGGTAGTTGTCCAAAACTCGTTCTTTTCCAATAGAATAACCATGGAAAAGGCAGGAGAGTGGTAAAGTTCTGTTTTCTCCAAGTCTGAATGCTGCCCACACTGTGCCTGTGTGCTGCAGCTTGCATCTTCGCCTTTGGGAAGCTGCCGCTCGCCGATTCTCCCGGAGGCGAAGAAGCGGCTTCTTCGCACACAGAGCATTGTGGCGAGCGCAGGGAGCTCCTGAGAGCGGTTTGTGCCGAAAGAAGCCCGGGACCGGCACTTAGCTTCGGAGAGCTGCGTATCTGCGTCTTCTGCGTGTCTTGCCGCTCTACACTCAGCAAAAAGCTTTTCCACCATATCTTGCAAGGAGAAACTCTGCCAGGAAAGAAAACATCCAAAATCTTGTTCTAAAGCTTGCACGGGGGTCTGCAAAGAGTTTGGCAAGAATGAAAGGTAGTTGTCCAAAACTCGTTCTTTTCCAATAGAATAACCATGGAAAAGGCAGGAGAGTGGTAAAGTACTGTTTTCTCCAAGTCTGAATGCTGCCCACACTGTGCCTGTGTGCTGCAGCTTGCATCTTCGCCTTTGGGAAGCTGCCGCTCGCCGATTCTCCCGGAGGCGAAGTAGCGGCTTCTTCGCACACACAGCATTGTGGCGAGCGCAGGGAGCTCCTGAGAGCGGTTTGTGCCGAAAGAAGCCCGGGACCGGCACTTAGCTTCGGAGAGCTGCGTATCTGCGTCTTCTGCGTGTCTTGCCGCTCTACACTCAGCAAAAAGCTTTTCCACCATATCTTGCAAGGAGAAACTCTGCCAGGAAAGAAAACATCCAAAATCTTGTTCTAAAGCTTGCACGGGGGTCTGCAAAGAGTTTGGCAAGAATGAAAGGTAGTTGTCCAAAACTCGTTCTTTTCCAATAGAATAACCATGGAAAAGGCAGGAGAGGGGTAAAGTACTGTTTTCTCTAAGTCTGAATGCTGCCCACACTGTACCTGTGTGCTGCAGCTTGCATCTTCGCCTTTGGGAAGCTGCCGCTGGCCGATTCTCCCGGAGGCGAAGAAGCGGCTTCTTCGCACACAGAGCATTGTGGCGAGCGCAGGGAGCTCCTGAGAGCGGTTTGTGCCGAAAGAAGCCCGGGACCGGCACTTAGCTTCGGAGAGCTGCGTATCTGCGTCTTCTGCGTGTCTTGCCGCTCTACACTCAGCCAAAAGCTTTTCCACCATATCTTGCAAGGAGAAACTCTGCCAGGAAAGAAAACATCCAAAATCTTGTTCTAAAGCTTGCACGGAGGTCTGCAAAGAGTTTGGCAAGAATGAAAGGTAGTTGTCCAAAACTCGTTCTTTTCCAATAGAATAACCATGGAAAAGGCAGGAGAGTGGTAAAGTTCTGTTTTCTCTAAGTCTGAATGCTGCCCACACTGTGCCTGCGTGCTGCAGCTTGCATCTTCGCCTTTGGGAAGCTGCCGCTCGCCGATTCTCCCGGAGGCGAAGAAGCGGCTTCTTCGCACACAGAGCATTGTGGCGAGCGCAGGGAGCTCCTGAGAGCGGTTTGTGCCGAAAGAAGCCCGGGACCGGCACTTAGCTTCGGAGAGCTGCGTATCTGCGTCTTCTGCGTGTCTTGCCGCTCTACACTCAGCAAAAAGCTTTTCCACCATATCTTGCAAGGAGAAACTCTGCCAGGAAAGAAAACATCCAAAATCTTGTTCTAAAGCTCGCACGGGGGTCTGCAAAGAGTTTGGCAAGAATGAAAGGTAGTTGTCCAAAACTCGTTCTTTTCCAATATAATAACCATGGAAAAGGCAGGAGAGGGGTAAAGTACTGTTTTCTCTAAGTCTGAATGCTGCCCACACTGTGTCTGTGTGCTGCACCTTGCATCTTCGCCTTTGGGAAGCTGCCGCTCGCTGATTCTCCCGGAGGCGAAGAAGCGGCTTCTTCGCACACAGAGCATTGTGGCGAGCGCAGGGAGCTCCTGAGAGCGGTTTGTGTTGAAAGAAGCCCGGGACCGGCACTTAGCTTCGGAGAGCTGCGTATCTGCGTCTTCTGCGTGTCTTGCCGCTCTACACTCAGCAAAAAGCTTTTCCACCATATCTTGCAAGGAGAAACTCTGCCAGGAAAGAAAACATCCAAAATCTTGTTCTAAAGCTTGCACGGGGGTCTGCAAAGAGTTTGGCAAGAATGAAAGGTAGTTGTCCAAAACTCGTTCTTTTCCAATAGAATAACCATGGAAAAGGCAGGAGAGTGGTAAAGTTCTGTTTTCTCTAAGTCTGAAGGCTGCCCACACTGTGCCTGTGTGCTGCAGCTTGCATCTTCGCCTTTGGGAAGCTGCCGCTCGCTGATTCTCCCGGAGGCGAAGAAGCGGCTTCTTCGCACACAGAGCATTGTGGCGAGCGCAGGGAGCTCCTGAGAGCGGTTTGTGCCGAAAGAAGCCCGGGACCGGCACTTAGCTTCGGAGAGCTGCGTATCTGCGTCTTCTGCGTGTCTTGCCGCTCTACACTCAGCAAAAAGCTTTTCCACCATATCTTGCAAGGAGAAACTCTGCCAGGAAAGAAAACATCCAAAATCTTGTTCTAAAGCTTGCACGGGGGTCTGCAAAGAGTTTGGCAAGAATGAAAGGTAGTTGTCCAAAACTCGTTCTTTTCCAATAGAATAACCATGGAAAAGGCAGGAGAGGGGTAAAGTACTGTTTTCTCGAAGTCTGAAGGCTGCCCACACTGTGCCTGTGTGCTGCAGCTTGCATCTTCGCCTTTGGGAAGCTGCCGCTCGCCGATTCTCCCGGAGGCGAAGAAGCGGCTTCTTCGCACACAGAGCATTGTGGCGAGCGCAGGGAGCTCCTGAGAGCGGTTTGTGCCGAAAGAAGCCCGGGACCGGCACTTAGCTTCGGAGAGCTGCGTATCTGCGTCTTCTGCGTGTCTTGCCGCTCTACACTCAGCCAAAAGCTTTTCCACCATATCTTGCAAGGAGAAACTCTGCCAGGAAAGAAAACATCCAAAATCTTGTTCTAAAGCTTGCACGGGGGTCTGCAAAGAGTTTGGCAAGAATGAAAGGTAGTTGTCCAAAACTCGTTCTTTTCCAATAGAATAACCATGGAAAAGGCAGGAGAGGGGTAAAGTACTGTTTTCTCTAAGTCTGAATGCTGCCCACACTGTGCCTGTGTGCTGCAGCTTGCATCTTCGCCTTTGGGAAGCTGCCGCTCGCCGATTCTCCCGGAGGCGAAGAAGCGGCTTCTTCGCACACAGAGCATTGTGGCGAGCGCAGGGAGCTCCTGAGAGCGGTTTGTGCCGAAAGAAGCCCGGGACCGGCACTTAGCTTCGGAGAGCTGCGTATCTGCGTCTTCTGCGTGTCTTGCCGCTCTACACTCAGCAAAAAGCTTTTCCACCATATCTTGCAAGGAGAAACTCTGCCAGGAAAGAAAACATCCAAAATCTTGTTCTAAAGCTCGCACGGGGGTCTGCAAAGAGTTTGGCAAGAATGAAAGGTAGTTGTCCAAAACTCGTTCTTTTCCAATAGAAGAACCATGGAAAAGGCAGGAGAGGGGTAAAGTACTGTTTTCTCTAAGTCTGAATGCTGCCCACACTGTGCCTGTGTGCTGCACCTTGCATCTTCGCCTTTGGGAAGCTGCCGCTCGCTGATTCTCCCGGAGGCGAAGAAGCGGCTTCTTCGCACACAGAGCATTGTGGCGAGCGCAGGGAGCTCCTGAGAGCGGTTTGTGCCGAAAGAAGCCCGGGACCGGCACTTAGCTTCGGAGAGCTGCGTATCTGCGTCTTCTGCGTGTCTTGCCGCTCTACACTCAGCCAAAAGCTTTTCCACCATATCTTGCAAGGAGAAACTCTGCCAGGAAAGAAAACATCCAAAATCTTGTTCTAAAGCTTGCACGGGGGTCTGCAAAGAGTTTGGCAAGAATGAAAGGTAGTTGTCCAAAACTCGTTCTTTTCCAATAGAATAACCATGGAAAAGGCAGGAGAGGGGTAAAGTACTGTTTTCTCGAAGTCTGAAGGCTGCCCACACTGTGCCTGTGTGCTGCAGCTTGCATCTTCGCCTTTGGGAAGCTGCCGCTCGCTGATTCTCCCGGAGGCGAAGAAGCGGCTTCTTCGCACACAGAGCATTGTGGCGAGCGCAGGGAGCTCCTGAGAGCGGTTTGTGCCGAAAGAAGCCCGGGACCGGCACTTAGCTTCGGAGAGCTGCGTATCTGCGTCTTCTGCGTGTCTTGCCGCTCTACACTCAGCAAAAAGCTTTTCCACCATATCTTGCAAGGAGAAACTCTGCCAGGAAAGAAAACATCCAAAATCTTGTTCTAAAGCTTGCACGGGGGTCTGCAAAGAGTTTGGCAAGAATGAAAGGTAGTTGTCCAAAACTCGTTCTTTTCCAATAGAATAACCATGGAAAAGGCAGGAGAGGGGTAAAGTACTGTTTTCTCGAAGTCTGAATGCTGCCCACACTGTGCCTGTGTGCTGCAGCTTGCATCTTCGCCTTTGGGAAGCTGCCGCTCGCCGATTCTCCCGGAGGCGAAGAAGCGGCTTCTTCGCACACAGAGCATTGTGGCGAGCGCAGGGAGCTCCTGAGAGCGGTTTGTGCCGAAAGAAGCCCGGGACCGGCACTTAGCTTCGGAGAGCTGCGTATCTGCGTCTTCTGCGTGTCTTGCCGCTCTACACTCAGCAAAAAGCTTTTCCACCATATCTTGCAAGGAGAAATTCTGCCAGGAAAGAAAACATCCAAAATCTTGTTCTAAAGCTTGCACGGGGGTCTGCAAAGAGTTTGGCAAGAATGAAAGGTAGTTGTCCAAAACTCGTTCTTTTCCAATAGAATAACCATGGAAAAGGCAGGAGAGTGGTAAAGTACTGTTTTCTCTAAGTCTGAATGCTGCCCACACTGTGCCTGTGTGCTGCAGCTTGCATCTTCGCCTTTGGGAAGCTGCCGCTCGCTGATTCTCCCGGAGGCGAAGTAGCGGCTTCTTCGCACACAGAGCATTGTGGCGAGCGCAGGGAGCTCCTGAGAGCGGTTTGTGCCGAAAGAAGCCCGGGACCGGCACTTAGCTTCGGAGAGCTGCGTATCTGCGTCTTCTGCGTGTCTTGCCGCTCTACACTCAGCAAAAAGCTTTTCCACCATATCTTGCAAGGAGAAACTCTGCCAGGAAAGAAAACATCCAAAATCTTGTTCTAAAGCTTGCACGGGGGTCTGCAAAGAGTTTGGCAAGAATGAAAGGTAGTTGTCCAAAACTCGTTCTTTTCCAATAGAAGAACCATGGAAAAGGCAGGAGAGGGGTAAAGTACTGTTTTCTCTAAGTCTGAATGCTGCCCACACTGTGCCTGTGTGCTGCAGCTTGCATCTTCGCCTTTGGGAAGCTGCCGCTCGCCGATTCTCCCGGAGGCGAAGAAGCGGCTTCTTCGCACACAGAGCATTGTGGCGAGCGCAGGGAGCTCCTGAGAGCGGTTTGTGCCGAAAGAAGCCCGGGACCGGCACTTAGCTTCGGAGAGCTGCGTATCTGCGTCTTCTGCGTGTCTTGCCGCTCTACACTCAGCAAAAAGCTTTTCCACCATATCTTGCAAGGAGAAACTCTGCCAGGAAAGAAAACATCCAAAATCTTGTTCTAAAGCTTGCACGGGGGTCTGCAAAGAGTTTGGCAAGAATGAAAGGTAGTTGTCCAAAACTCGTTCTTTTCCAATAGAAGAACCATGGAAAAGGCAGGAGAGGGGTAAAGTACTGTTTTCTCTAAGTCTGAAGGCTGCCCACACTGTGCCTGTGTGCTGCAGCTTGCATCTTCGCCTTTGGGAAGCTGCCGCTCGCCGATTCTCCCGGAGGCGAAGAAGCGGCTTCTTCGCACACAGAGCATTGTGGCGAGTGCAGGGAGCTCCTGAGAGCGGTTTGTGCCGAAAGAAGCCCGGGACCGGCACTTAGCTTCGGAGAGCTGCGTATCTGCGTCTTCTGCGTGTCTTGCCGCTCTACACTCAGCAAAAAGCTTTTCCACCATATCTTGCAAGGAGAAACTCTGCCAGGAAAGAAAACATCCCAAATCTTGTTCTAAAGCTTGCACGGGGGTCTGCAAAGAGTTTGGCAAGAATGAAAGGTAGTTGTCCAAAACTCGTTCTTTTCCAATAGAATAACCATGGAAAAGGCAGGAGAGTGGTAAAGTACTGTTTTCTCTAAGTCTGAATGCTGCCCACACTGTGCCTGTGTGCTGCAGCTTGCATCTTCGCCTTTGGGAAGCTGCCGCTCGCCGATTCTCCCGGAGGCGAAGAAGCGGCTTCTTCGCACACAGAGCATTGTGGCGAGCGCAGGGAGCTCCTGAGAGCGGTTTGTGCCGAAAGAAGCCCGGGACCGGCACTTAGCTTCGGAGAGCTGCGTATCTGCGTCTTCTGCGTGTCTTGCCGCTCTACACTCAGCAAAAAGCTTTTCCACCATATCTTGCAAGGAGAAACTCTGCCAGGAAAGAAAACATCCAAAATCTTGTTCTAAAGCTTGCACGGGGGTCTGCAAAGAGTTTGGCAAGAATGAAAGGTAGTTGTCCAAAACTCGTTCTTTTCCAATAGAATAACCATGGAAAAGGCAGGAGAGTGGTAAAGTACTGTTTTCTCCAAGTCTGAATGCTGCCCACACTGTGCCTGTGTGCTGCAGCTTGCATCTTCGCCTTTGGGAAGCTGCCGCTCGCCGATTCTCCCGGAGGCGAAGAAGCGGCTTCTTCGCACACAGAGCATTGTGGCGAGCGCAGGGAGCTCCTGAGAGCGGTTTGTGCCGAAAGAAGCCCGGGACCGGCACTTAGCTTCGGAGAGCTGCGTATCTGCGTCTTCTGCGTGTCTTGCCGCTCTACACTCAGCCAAAAGCTTTTCCACCATATCTTGCAAGGAGAAACTCTGCCAGGAAAGAAAACATCCAAAATCTTGTTCTAAAGCTTGCACGGGGGTCTGCAAAGAGTTTGGCAAGAATGAAAGGTAGTTGTCCAAAACTCGTTCTTTTCCAATAGAATAACCATGGAAAAGGCAGGAGAGTGGTAAAGTACTGTTTTCTCTAAGTCTGAATGCTGCCCACACTGTGCCTGTGTGCTGCAGCTTGCATCTTCGCCTTTGGGAAGCTGCCGCTCGCCGATTCTCCCGGAGGCGAAGTAGCGGCTTCTTCGCACACAGATCATTGTGGCGAGCGCAGGGAGCTCCTGAGAGCGGTTTGTGCCGAAAGAAGCCCGGGACCGGCACTTAGCTTCGGAGAGCTACGTCTCTGCGTCTTCTGCGTGTCTTGCCGCTCTACACTCAGCCAAAAGCTTTTCCACCATATCTTGCAAGGAGAAACTCTGCCAGGAAAGAAAACATCCAAAATCTTGTTCTAAAGCTTGCACGGGGGTCTGCAAAGAGTTTGGCAAGAATGAAAGGTAGTTGTCCAAAACTCGTTCTTTTCCAATAGAATAACCATGGAAAAGGCAGGAGAGTGGTAAAGTTCTGTTTTCTCTAAGTCTGAAGGCTGCCCACACTGTGCCTGTGTGCTGCAGCTTGCATCTTCGCCTTTGGGAAGCTGCCGCTCGCCGATTCTCCCGGAGGCGAAGAAGCGGCTTCTTCGCACACAGAGCATTGTGGCGAGCGCAGGGAGCTCCTGAGAGCGGTTTGTGCCGAAAGAAGCCCGGGACCGGCACTTAGCTTCGGAGAGCTGCGTATCTGCGTCTTCTGCGTGTCTTGCCGCTCTACACTCAGCAAAAAGCTTTTCCACCATATCTTGCAAGGAGAAACTCTGCCAGGAAAGAAAACATCCCAAATCTTGTTCTAAAGCTTGCACGGGGGTCTGCAAAGAGTTTGGCAAGAATGAAAGGTAGTTGTCCAAAACTCGTTCTTTTCCAATAGAATAACCATGGAAAAGGCAGGAGAGGGGTAAAGTACTGTTTTCTCTAAGTCTGAAGGCTGCCCACACTGTGCCTGTGTGCTGCAGCTTGCATCTTCGCCTTTGGGAAGCTGCCGCTCGCCGATTCTCCCGGAGGCGAAGAAGCGGCTTCTTCGCACACAGAGCATTGTGGCGAGCGCAGGGAGCTCCTGAGAGCGGTTTGTGCCGAAAGAAGCCCGGGACCGGCACTTAGCTTCGGAGAGCTGCGTATCTGCGTCTTCTGCGTGTCTTGCCGCTCTACACTCAGCAAAAAGCTTTTCCACCATATCTTGCAAGGAGAAACTCTGCCAGGAAAGAAAACATCCAAAATCTTGTTCTAAAGCTCGCACGGGGGTCTGCAAAGAGTTTGGCAAGAATGAAAGGTAGTTGTCCAAAACTCGTTCTTTTCCAATAGAATAACCATGGAAAAGGCAGGAGAGGGGTAAAGTACTGTTTTCTCTAAGTCTGAATGCTGCCCACACTGTGCCTGTGTGCTGCAGCTTGCATCTTCGCCTTTGGGAAGCTGCCGCTCGCCGATTCTCCCGGAGGCGAAGAAGCGGCTTCTTCGCACACAGAGCATTGTGGCGAGCGCAGGGAGCTCCTGAGAGCGGTTTGTGCCGAAAGAAGCCCGGGACCGGCACTTAGCTTCGGAGAGCTGCGTATCTGCGTCTTCTGCGTGTCTTGCCGCTCTACACTCAGCAAAAAGCTTTTCCACCATATCTTGCAAGGAGAAACTCTGCCAGGAAAGAAAACATCCCAAATCTTGTTCTAAAGCTTGCACGGGGGTCTGCAAAGAGTTTGGCAAGAATGAAAGGTAGTTGTCCAAAACTCGTTCTTTTCCAATAGAATAACCATGGAAAAGGCAGGAGAGTGGTAAAGTACTGTTTTCTCTAAGTCTGAATGCTGCCCACACTGTGCCTGTGTGCTGCAGCTTGCATCTTCGCCTTTGGGAAGCTGCCGCTCGCCGATTCTCCCGGAGGCGAAGTAGCGGCTTCTTCGCACACAGAGCATTGTGGCGAGCGCAGGGAGCTCCTGAGAGCGGTTTGTGCCGAAAGAAGCCCGGGACCGGCACTTAGCTTCGGAGAGCTACGTATCTGCGTCTTCTGCGTGTCTTGCCGCTCTACACTCAGCAAAAAGCTTTTCCACCATATCTTGCAAGGAGAAACTCTGCCAGGAAAGAAAACATCCAAAATCTTGTTCTAAAGCTTGCACGGGGGTCTGCAAAGAGTTTGGCAAGAATGAAAGGTAGTTGTCCAAAACTCGTTCTTTTCCAATAGAATAACCATGGAAAAGGCAGGAGAGTGGTAAAGTTCTGTTTTCTCTAAGTCTGAAGGCTGCCCACACTGTGCCTGTGTGCTGCAGCTTGCATCTTCGCCTTTGGGAAGCTGCCGCTCGCCGATTCTCCCGGAGGCGAAGAAGCGGCTTCTTCGCACACAGAGCATTGTGGCGAGCGCAGGGAGCTCCTGAGAGCGGTTTGTGCCGAAAGAAGCCCGGGACCGGCACTTAGCTTCGGAGAGCTGCGTATCTGCGTCTTCTGCGTGTCTTGCCGCTCTACACTCAGCAAAAAGCTTTTCCACCATATCTTGCAAGGAGAAACTCTGCCAGGAAAGAAAACATCCAAAATCTTGTTCTAAAGCTTGCACGGGGGTCTGCAAAGAGTTTGGCAAGAATGAAAGGTAGTTGTCCAAAACTCGTTCTTTTCCAATAGAATAACCATGGAAAAGGCAGGAGAGTGGTAAAGTACTGTTTTCTCCAAGTCTGAATGCTGCCCACACTGTGCCTGTGTGCTGCAGCTTGCATCTTCGCCTTTGGGAAGCTGCCGCTCGCCGATTCTCCCGGAGGCGAAGAAGCGGCTTCTTCGCACACAGAGCATTGTGGCGAGCGCAGGGAGCTCCTGAGAGCGGTTTGTGCCGAAAGAAGCCCGGGACCGGCACTTAGCTTCGGAGAGCTGCGTATCTGCGTCTTCTGCGTGTCTTGCCGCTCTACACTCAGCAAAAAGCTTTTCCACCATATCTTGCAAGGAGAAACTCTGCCAGGAAAGAAAACATCCCAAATCTTGTTCTAAAGCTTGCACGGGGGTCTGCAAAGAGTTTGGCAAGAATGAAAGGTAGTTGTCCAAAACTCGTTCTTTTCCAATAGAATAACCATGGAAAAGGCAGGAGAGTGGTAAAGTTCTGTTTTCTCCAAGTCTGAATGCTGCCCACACTGTGCCTGTGTGCTGCAGCTTGCATCTTCGCCTTTGGGAAGCTGCCGCTCGCCGATTCTCCCGGAGGCGAAGAAGCGGCTTCTTCGCACACAGAGCATTGTGGCGAGCGCAGGGAGCTCCTGAGAGCGGTTTGTGCCGAAAGAAGCCCGGGACCGGCACTTAGCTTCGGAGAGCTGCGTATCTGCGTCTTCTGCGTGTCTTGCCGCTCTACACTCAGCAAAAAGCTTTTCCACCATATCTTGCAAGGAGAAACTCTGCCAGGAAAGAAAACATCCAAAATCTTGTTCTAAAGCTTGCACGGGGGTCTGCAAAGAGTTTGGCAAGAATGAAAGGTAGTTGTCCAAAACTCGTTCTTTTCCAATAGAATAACCATGGAAAAGGCAGGAGAGTGGTAAAGTACTGTTTTCTCCAAGTCTGAATGCTGCCCACACTGTGCCTGTGTGCTGCAGCTTGCATCTTCGCCTTTGGGAAGCTGCCGCTCGCCGATTCTCCCGGAGGCGAAGTAGCGGCTTCTTCGCACACACAGCATTGTGGCGAGCGCAGGGAGCTCCTGAGAGCGGTTTGTGCCGAAAGAAGCCCGGGACCGGCACTTAGCTTCGGAGAGCTGCGTATCTGCGTCTTCTGCGTGTCTTGCCGCTCTACACTCAGCAAAAAGCTTTTCCACCATATCTTGCAAGGAGAAACTCTGCCAGGAAAGAAAACATCCAAAATCTTGTTCTAAAGCTTGCACGGGGGTCTGCAAAGAGTTTGGCAAGAATGAAAGGTAGTTGTCCAAAACTCGTTCTTTTCCAATAGAATAACCATGGAAAAGGCAGGAGAGGGGTAAAGTACTGTTTTCTCTAAGTCTGAATGCTGCCCACACTGTACCTGTGTGCTGCAGCTTGCATCTTCGCCTTTGGGAAGCTGCCGCTGGCCGATTCTCCCGGAGGCGAAGAAGCGGCTTCTTCGCACACAGAGCATTGTGGCGAGCGCAGGGAGCTCCTGAGAGCGGTTTGTGCCGAAAGAAGCCCGGGACCGGCACTTAGCTTCGGAGAGCTGCGTATCTGCGTCTTCTGCGTGTCTTGCCGCTCTACACTCAGCCAAAAGCTTTTCCACCATATCTTGCAAGGAGAAACTCTGCCAGGAAAGAAAACATCCAAAATCTTGTTCTAAAGCTTGCACGGAGGTCTGCAAAGAGTTTGGCAAGAATGAAAGGTAGTTGTCCAAAACTCGTTCTTTTCCAATAGAATAACCATGGAAAAGGCAGGAGAGTGGTAAAGTTCTGTTTTCTCTAAGTCTGAATGCTGCCCACACTGTGCCTGCGTGCTGCAGCTTGCATCTTCGCCTTTGGGAAGCTGCCGCTCGCCGATTCTCCCGGAGGCGAAGAAGCGGCTTCTTCGCACACAGAGCATTGTGGCGAGCGCAGGGAGCTCCTGAGAGCGGTTTGTGCCGAAAGAAGCCCGGGACCGGCACTTAGCTTCGGAGAGCTGCGTATCTGCGTCTTCTGCGTGTCTTGCCGCTCTACACTCAGCAAAAAGCTTTTCCACCATATCTTGCAAGGAGAAACTCTGCCAGGAAAGAAAACATCCAAAATCTTGTTCTAAAGCTCGCACGGGGGTCTGCAAAGAGTTTGGCAAGAATGAAAGGTAGTTGTCCAAAACTCGTTCTTTTCCAATATAATAACCATGGAAAAGGCAGGAGAGGGGTAAAGTACTGTTTTCTCTAAGTCTGAATGCTGCCCACACTGTGTCTGTGTGCTGCACCTTGCATCTTCGCCTTTGGGAAGCTGCCGCTCGCTGATTCTCCCGGAGGCGAAGAAGCGGCTTCTTCGCACACAGAGCATTGTGGCGAGCGCAGGGAGCTCCTGAGAGCGGTTTGTGTTGAAAGAAGCCCGGGACCGGCACTTAGCTTCGGAGAGCTGCGTATCTGCGTCTTCTGCGTGTCTTGCCGCTCTACACTCAGCAAAAAGCTTTTCCACCATATCTTGCAAGGAGAAACTCTGCCAGGAAAGAAAACATCCAAAATCTTGTTCTAAAGCTTGCACGGGGGTCTGCAAAGAGTTTGGCAAGAATGAAAGGTAGTTGTCCAAAACTCGTTCTTTTCCAATAGAATAACCATGGAAAAGGCAGGAGAGTGGTAAAGTTCTGTTTTCTCTAAGTCTGAAGGCTGCCCACACTGTGCCTGTGTGCTGCAGCTTGCATCTTCGCCTTTGGGAAGCTGCCGCTCGCTGATTCTCCCGGAGGCGAAGAAGCGGCTTCTTCGCACACAGAGCATTGTGGCGAGCGCAGGGAGCTCCTGAGAGCGGTTTGTGCCGAAAGAAGCCCGGGACCGGCACTTAGCTTCGGAGAGCTGCGTATCTGCGTCTTCTGCGTGTCTTGCCGCTCTACACTCAGCAAAAAGCTTTTCCACCATATCTTGCAAGGAGAAACTCTGCCAGGAAAGAAAACATCCAAAATCTTGTTCTAAAGCTTGCACGGGGGTCTGCAAAGAGTTTGGCAAGAATGAAAGGTAGTTGTCCAAAACTCGTTCTTTTCCAATAGAATAACCATGGAAAAGGCAGGAGAGGGGTAAAGTACTGTTTTCTCGAAGTCTGAAGGCTGCCCACACTGTGCCTGTGTGCTGCAGCTTGCATCTTCGCCTTTGGGAAGCTGCCGCTCGCCGATTCTCCCGGAGGCGAAGAAGCGGCTTCTTCGCACACAGAGCATTGTGGCGAGCGCAGGGAGCTCCTGAGAGCGGTTTGTGCCGAAAGAAGCCCGGGACCGGCACTTAGCTTCGGAGAGCTGCGTATCTGCGTCTTCTGCGTGTCTTGCCGCTCTACACTCAGCCAAAAGCTTTTCCACCATATCTTGCAAGGAGAAACTCTGCCAGGAAAGAAAACATCCAAAATCTTGTTCTAAAGCTTGCACGGGGGTCTGCAAAGAGTTTGGCAAGAATGAAAGGTAGTTGTCCAAAACTCGTTCTTTTCCAATAGAATAACCATGGAAAAGGCAGGAGAGGGGTAAAGTACTGTTTTCTCTAAGTCTGAATGCTGCCCACACTGTGCCTGTGTGCTGCAGCTTGCATCTTCGCCTTTGGGAAGCTGCCGCTCGCCGATTCTCCCGGAGGCGAAGAAGCGGCTTCTTCGCACACAGAGCATTGTGGCGAGCGCAGGGAGCTCCTGAGAGCGGTTTGTGCCGAAAGAAGCCCGGGACCGGCACTTAGCTTCGGAGAGCTGCGTATCTGCGTCTTCTGCGTGTCTTGCCGCTCTACACTCAGCAAAAAGCTTTTCCACCATATCTTGCAAGGAGAAACTCTGCCAGGAAAGAAAACATCCAAAATCTTGTTCTAAAGCTCGCACGGGGGTCTGCAAAGAGTTTGGCAAGAATGAAAGGTAGTTGTCCAAAACTCGTTCTTTTCCAATAGAAGAACCATGGAAAAGGCAGGAGAGGGGTAAAGTACTGTTTTCTCTAAGTCTGAATGCTGCCCACACTGTGCCTGTGTGCTGCACCTTGCATCTTCGCCTTTGGGAAGCTGCCGCTCGCTGATTCTCCCGGAGGCGAAGAAGCGGCTTCTTCGCACACAGAGCATTGTGGCGAGCGCAGGGAGCTCCTGAGAGCGGTTTGTGCCGAAAGAAGCCCGGGACCGGCACTTAGCTTCGGAGAGCTGCGTATCTGCGTCTTCTGCGTGTCTTGCCGCTCTACACTCAGCCAAAAGCTTTTCCACCATATCTTGCAAGGAGAAACTCTGCCAGGAAAGAAAACATCCAAAATCTTGTTCTAAAGCTTGCACGGGGGTCTGCAAAGAGTTTGGCAAGAATGAAAGGTAGTTGTCCAAAACTCGTTCTTTTCCAATAGAATAACCATGGAAAAGGCAGGAGAGGGGTAAAGTACTGTTTTCTCGAAGTCTGAAGGCTGCCCACACTGTGCCTGTGTGCTGCAGCTTGCATCTTCGCCTTTGGGAAGCTGCCGCTCGCTGATTCTCCCGGAGGCGAAGAAGCGGCTTCTTCGCACACAGAGCATTGTGGCGAGCGCAGGGAGCTCCTGAGAGCGGTTTGTGCCGAAAGAAGCCCGGGACCGGCACTTAGCTTCGGAGAGCTGCGTATCTGCGTCTTCTGCGTGTCTTGCCGCTCTACACTCAGCAAAAAGCTTTTCCACCATATCTTGCAAGGAGAAACTCTGCCAGGAAAGAAAACATCCAAAATCTTGTTCTAAAGCTTGCACGGGGGTCTGCAAAGAGTTTGGCAAGAATGAAAGGTAGTTGTCCAAAACTCGTTCTTTTCCAATAGAATAACCATGGAAAAGGCAGGAGAGGGGTAAAGTACTGTTTTCTCGAAGTCTGAATGCTGCCCACACTGTGCCTGTGTGCTGCAGCTTGCATCTTCGCCTTTGGGAAGCTGCCGCTCGCCGATTCTCCCGGAGGCGAAGAAGCGGCTTCTTCGCACACAGAGCATTGTGGCGAGCGCAGGGAGCTCCTGAGAGCGGTTTGTGCCGAAAGAAGCCCGGGACCGGCACTTAGCTTCGGAGAGCTGCGTATCTGCGTCTTCTGCGTGTCTTGCCGCTCTACACTCAGCAAAAAGCTTTTCCACCATATCTTGCAAGGAGAAATTCTGCCAGGAAAGAAAACATCCAAAATCTTGTTCTAAAGCTTGCACGGGGGTCTGCAAAGAGTTTGGCAAGAATGAAAGGTAGTTGTCCAAAACTCGTTCTTTTCCAATAGAATAACCATGGAAAAGGCAGGAGAGTGGTAAAGTACTGTTTTCTCTAAGTCTGAATGCTGCCCACACTGTGCCTGTGTGCTGCAGCTTGCATCTTCGCCTTTGGGAAGCTGCCGCTCGCTGATTCTCCCGGAGGCGAAGTAGCGGCTTCTTCGCACACAGAGCATTGTGGCGAGCGCAGGGAGCTCCTGAGAGCGGTTTGTGCCGAAAGAAGCCCGGGACCGGCACTTAGCTTCGGAGAGCTGCGTATCTGCGTCTTCTGCGTGTCTTGCCGCTCTACACTCAGCAAAAAGCTTTTCCACCATATCTTGCAAGGAGAAACTCTGCCAGGAAAGAAAACATCCAAAATCTTGTTCTAAAGCTTGCACGGGGGTCTGCAAAGAGTTTGGCAAGAATGAAAGGTAGTTGTCCAAAACTCGTTCTTTTCCAATAGAAGAACCATGGAAAAGGCAGGAGAGGGGTAAAGTACTGTTTTCTCTAAGTCTGAATGCTGCCCACACTGTGCCTGTGTGCTGCAGCTTGCATCTTCGCCTTTGGGAAGCTGCCGCTCGCCGATTCTCCCGGAGGCGAAGAAGCGGCTTCTTCGCACACAGAGCATTGTGGCGAGCGCAGGGAGCTCCTGAGAGCGGTTTGTGCCGAAAGAAGCCCGGGACCGGCACTTAGCTTCGGAGAGCTGCGTATCTGCGTCTTCTGCGTGTCTTGCCGCTCTACACTCAGCAAAAAGCTTTTCCACCATATCTTGCAAGGAGAAACTCTGCCAGGAAAGAAAACATCCAAAATCTTGTTCTAAAGCTTGCACGGGGGTCTGCAAAGAGTTTGGCAAGAATGAAAGGTAGTTGTCCAAAACTCGTTCTTTTCCAATAGAAGAACCATGGAAAAGGCAGGAGAGGGGTAAAGTACTGTTTTCTCTAAGTCTGAAGGCTGCCCACACTGTGCCTGTGTGCTGCAGCTTGCATCTTCGCCTTTGGGAAGCTGCCGCTCGCCGATTCTCCCGGAGGCGAAGAAGCGGCTTCTTCGCACACAGAGCATTGTGGCGAGTGCAGGGAGCTCCTGAGAGCGGTTTGTGCCGAAAGAAGCCCGGGACCGGCACTTAGCTTCGGAGAGCTGCGTATCTGCGTCTTCTGCGTGTCTTGCCGCTCTACACTCAGCAAAAAGCTTTTCCACCATATCTTGCAAGGAGAAACTCTGCCAGGAAAGAAAACATCCCAAATCTTGTTCTAAAGCTTGCACGGGGGTCTGCAAAGAGTTTGGCAAGAATGAAAGGTAGTTGTCCAAAACTCGTTCTTTTCCAATAGAATAACCATGGAAAAGGCAGGAGAGTGGTAAAGTACTGTTTTCTCTAAGTCTGAATGCTGCCCACACTGTGCCTGTGTGCTGCAGCTTGCATCTTCGCCTTTGGGAAGCTGCCGCTCGCCGATTCTCCCGGAGGCGAAGAAGCGGCTTCTTCGCACACAGAGCATTGTGGCGAGCGCAGGGAGCTCCTGAGAGCGGTTTGTGCCGAAAGAAGCCCGGGACCGGCACTTAGCTTCGGAGAGCTGCGTATCTGCGTCTTCTGCGTGTCTTGCCGCTCTACACTCAGCAAAAAGCTTTTCCACCATATCTTGCAAGGAGAAACTCTGCCAGGAAAGAAAACATCCAAAATCTTGTTCTAAAGCTTGCACGGGGGTCTGCAAAGAGTTTGGCAAGAATGAAAGGTAGTTGTCCAAAACTCGTTCTTTTCCAATAGAATAACCATGGAAAAGGCAGGAGAGTGGTAAAGTACTGTTTTCTCCAAGTCTGAATGCTGCCCACACTGTGCCTGTGTGCTGCAGCTTGCATCTTCGCCTTTGGGAAGCTGCCGCTCGCCGATTCTCCCGGAGGCGAAGAAGCGGCTTCTTCGCACACAGAGCATTGTGGCGAGCGCAGGGAGCTCCTGAGAGCGGTTTGTGCCGAAAGAAGCCCGGGACCGGCACTTAGCTTCGGAGAGCTGCGTATCTGCGTCTTCTGCGTGTCTTGCCGCTCTACACTCAGCCAAAAGCTTTTCCACCATATCTTGCAAGGAGAAACTCTGCCAGGAAAGAAAACATCCAAAATCTTGTTCTAAAGCTTGCACGGGGGTCTGCAAAGAGTTTGGCAAGAATGAAAGGTAGTTGTCCAAAACTCGTTCTTTTCCAATAGAATAACCATGGAAAAGGCAGGAGAGTGGTAAAGTACTGTTTTCTCTAAGTCTGAATGCTGCCCACACTGTGCCTGTGTGCTGCAGCTTGCATCTTCGCCTTTGGGAAGCTGCCGCTCGCCGATTCTCCCGGAGGCGAAGTAGCGGCTTCTTCGCACACAGATCATTGTGGCGAGCGCAGGGAGCTCCTGAGAGCGGTTTGTGCCGAAAGAAGCCCGGGACCGGCACTTAGCTTCGGAGAGCTACGTCTCTGCGTCTTCTGCGTGTCTTGCCGCTCTACACTCAGCCAAAAGCTTTTCCACCATATCTTGCAAGGAGAAACTCTGCCAGGAAAGAAAACATCCAAAATCTTGTTCTAAAGCTTGCACGGGGGTCTGCAAAGAGTTTGGCAAGAATGAAAGGTAGTTGTCCAAAACTCGTTCTTTTCCAATAGAATAACCATGGAAAAGGCAGGAGAGTGGTAAAGTTCTGTTTTCTCTAAGTCTGAAGGCTGCCCACACTGTGCCTGTGTGCTGCAGCTTGCATCTTCGCCTTTGGGAAGCTGCCGCTCGCCGATTCTCCCGGAGGCGAAGAAGCGGCTTCTTCGCACACAGAGCATTGTGGCGAGCGCAGGGAGCTCCTGAGAGCGGTTTGTGCCGAAAGAAGCCCGGGACCGGCACTTAGCTTCGGAGAGCTGCGTATCTGCGTCTTCTGCGTGTCTTGCCGCTCTACACTCAGCAAAAAGCTTTTCCACCATATCTTGCAAGGAGAAACTCTGCCAGGAAAGAAAACATCCCAAATCTTGTTCTAAAGCTTGCACGGGGGTCTGCAAAGAGTTTGGCAAGAATGAAAGGTAGTTGTCCAAAACTCGTTCTTTTCCAATAGAATAACCATGGAAAAGGCAGGAGAGGGGTAAAGTACTGTTTTCTCTAAGTCTGAAGGCTGCCCACACTGTGCCTGTGTGCTGCAGCTTGCATCTTCGCCTTTGGGAAGCTGCCGCTCGCCGATTCTCCCGGAGGCGAAGAAGCGGCTTCTTCGCACACAGAGCATTGTGGCGAGCGCAGGGAGCTCCTGAGAGCGGTTTGTGCCGAAAGAAGCCCGGGACCGGCACTTAGCTTCGGAGAGCTGCGTATCTGCGTCTTCTGCGTGTCTTGCCGCTCTACACTCAGCAAAAAGCTTTTCCACCATATCTTGCAAGGAGAAACTCTGCCAGGAAAGAAAACATCCAAAATCTTGTTCTAAAGCTCGCACGGGGGTCTGCAAAGAGTTTGGCAAGAATGAAAGGTAGTTGTCCAAAACTCGTTCTTTTCCAATAGAATAACCATGGAAAAGGCAGGAGAGGGGTAAAGTACTGTTTTCTCTAAGTCTGAATGCTGCCCACACTGTGCCTGTGTGCTGCAGCTTGCATCTTCGCCTTTGGGAAGCTGCCGCTCGCCGATTCTCCCGGAGGCGAAGAAGCGGCTTCTTCGCACACAGAGCATTGTGGCGAGCGCAGGGAGCTCCTGAGAGCGGTTTGTGCCGAAAGAAGCCCGGGACCGGCACTTAGCTTCGGAGAGCTGCGTATCTGCGTCTTCTGCGTGTCTTGCCGCTCTACACTCAGCAAAAAGCTTTTCCACCATATCTTGCAAGGAGAAACTCTGCCAGGAAAGAAAACATCCCAAATCTTGTTCTAAAGCTTGCACGGGGGTCTGCAAAGAGTTTGGCAAGAATGAAAGGTAGTTGTCCAAAACTCGTTCTTTTCCAATAGAATAACCATGGAAAAGGCAGGAGAGTGGTAAAGTACTGTTTTCTCTAAGTCTGAATGCTGCCCACACTGTGCCTGTGTGCTGCAGCTTGCATCTTCGCCTTTGGGAAGCTGCCGCTCGCCGATTCTCCCGGAGGCGAAGTAGCGGCTTCTTCGCACACAGAGCATTGTGGCGAGCGCAGGGAGCTCCTGAGAGCGGTTTGTGCCGAAAGAAGCCCGGGACCGGCACTTAGCTTCGGAGAGCTACGTATCTGCGTCTTCTGCGTGTCTTGCCGCTCTACACTCAGCAAAAAGCTTTTCCACCATATCTTGCAAGGAGAAACTCTGCCAGGAAAGAAAACATCCAAAATCTTGTTCTAAAGCTTGCACGGGGGTCTGCAAAGAGTTTGGCAAGAATGAAAGGTAGTTGTCCAAAACTCGTTCTTTTCCAATAGAATAACCATGGAAAAGGCAGGAGAGTGGTAAAGTTCTGTTTTCTCTAAGTCTGAAGGCTGCCCACACTGTGCCTGTGTGCTGCAGCTTGCATCTTCGCCTTTGGGAAGCTGCCGCTCGCCGATTCTCCCGGAGGCGAAGAAGCGGCTTCTTCGCACACAGAGCATTGTGGCGAGCGCAGGGAGCTCCTGAGAGCGGTTTGTGCCGAAAGAAGCCCGGGACCGGCACTTAGCTTCGGAGAGCTGCGTATCTGCGTCTTCTGCGTGTCTTGCCGCTCTACACTCAGCAAAAAGCTTTTCCACCATATCTTGCAAGGAGAAACTCTGCCAGGAAAGAAAACATCCCAAATCTTGTTCTAAAGCTTGCACGGGGGTCTGCAAAGAGTTTGGCAAGAATGAAAGGTAGTTGTCCAAAACTCGTTCTTTTCCAATAGAATAACCATGGAAAAGGCAGGAGAGGGGTAAAGTACTGTTTTCTCTAAGTCTGAATGCTGCCCACACTGTGCCTGTGTGCTGCAGCTTGCATCTTCGCCTTTGGGAAGCTGCCGCTCGCCGATTCTCCCGGAGGCGAAGAAGCGGCTTCTTCGCACACAGAGCATTGTGGCGAGCGCAGGGAGCTCCTGAGAGCGGTTTGTGCCGAAAGAAGCCCGGGACCGGCACTTAGCTTCGGAGAGCTGCGTATCTGCGTCTTCTGCGTGTCTTGCCGCTCTACACTCAGCAAAAAGCTTTTCCACCATATCTTGCAAGGAGAAACTCTGCCAGGAAAGAAAACATCCAAAATCTTGTTCTAAAGCTCGCACGGGGGTCTGCAAAGAGTTTGGCAAGAATGAAAGGTAGTTGTCCAAAACTCGTTCTTTTCCAATAGAATAACCATGGAAAAGGCAGGAGAGGGGTAAAGTACTGTTTTCTCTAAGTCTGAATGCTGCCCACACTGTGCCTGTGTGCTGCAGCTTGCATCTTCGCCTTTGGGAAGCTGCCGCTCGCCGATTCTCCCGGAGGCGAAGAAGCGGCTTCTTCGCACACAGAGCATTGTGGCGAGCGCAGGGAGCTCCTGAGAGCGGTTTGTGCCGAAAGAAGCCCGGGACCGGCACTTAGCTTCGGAGAGCTGCGTATCTGCGTCTTCTGCGTGTCTTGCCGCTCTACACTCAGCAAAAAGCTTTTCCACCATATCTTGCAAGGAGAAACTCTGCCAGGAAAGAAAACATCCCAAATCTTGTTCTAAAGCTTGCACGGAGGTCTGCAAAGAGTTTGGCAAGAATGAAAGGTAGTTGTCCAAAACTCGTTCTTTTCCAATAGAATAACCATGGAAAAGGCAGGAGAGGGGTAAAGTATTGTTTTCTCTAAGTCTGAATGCTGCCCACACTGTGCCTGTGTGCTGCAGCTTGCATCTTCGCCTTTGGGAAGCTGCCGCTCGCCGATTCTCCCGGAGGCGAAGAAGCGGCTTCTTCGCACACAGAGCATTGTGGCGAGCGCAGGGAGCTCCTGAGAGCGGTTTGTGCCGAAAGAAGCCCGGGACCGGCACTTAGCTTCGGAGAGCTGCGTATCTGCGTCTTCTGCGTGTCTTGCCGCTCTACACTCAGCAAAAAGCTTTTCCACCATATCTTGCAAGGAGAAACTCTGCCAGGAAAGAAAACATCCAAAATCTTGTTCTAAAGCTCGCACGGGGGTCTGCAAAGAGTTTGGCAAGAATGAAAGGTAGTTGTCCAAAACTCGTTCTTTTCCAATAGAATAACCATGGAAAAGGCAGGAGAGGGGTAAAGTACTGTTTTCTCGAAGTCTGAATGCTGCCCACACTGTGCCTGTGTGCTGCACCTTGCATCTTCGCCTTTGGGAAGCTGCCGCTCGCTGATTCTCCCGGAGGCGAAGTAGCGGCTTCTTCGCACACAGAGCATTGTGGCGAGCGCAGGGAGCTCCTGAGAGCGGTTTGTGCCGAAAGAAGCCCGGGACCGGCACTTAGCTTCGGAGAGCTGCGTATCTGCGTCTTCTTCGTGTCTTGCCGCTCTACACTCAGCAAAAAGCTTTTCCACCATATCTTGCAAGGATAAACTCTGCCAGGAAAGAAAACATCCAAAATCTTGTTCTAAAGCTTGCACGGGGGTCTGCAAAGAGTTTGGCAAGAATGAAAGGTAGTTGTCCAAAACTCGTTCTTTTCCAATAGAAGAACCATGGAAAAGGCAGGAGAGGGGTAAAGTACTGTTTTCTCTAAGTCTGAATGCTGCCCACACTGTGCCTGTGTGCTGCAGCTTGCATCTTCGCCTTTGGTAAGCTGCCGCTCGCTGATTCTCCCGGAGGCGAAGTAGCGGCTTCTTCGCACACAGAGCATTGTGGCGAGCGCAGGGAGCTCCTGAGAGCGGTTTGTGCCGAAAGAAGCCCGGGACCGGCACTTAGCTTCGGAGAGCTGCGTATCTGCGTCTTCTGCGTGTCTTGCCGCTCTACACTCAGCCAAAAGCTTTTCCAGCATATCTTGCAAGGAGAAACTCTGCCAGGAAAGAAAACATCCAAAATCTTGTTCTAAAGCTCGCACGGGGGTCTGCAAAGAGTTTGGCAAGAATGAAAGGTAGTTGTCCAAAACTCGTTCTTTTCCAATAGAATAACCATGGAAAAGGCAGGAGAGGGGTAAAGTTCTGTTTTCTCTAAGTCTGAATGCTGCCCACACTGTGCCTGTGTGCTGCAGCTTGCATCTTCGCCTTTGGGAAGCTGCCGCTCGCCGATTCTCCCGGAGGCGTAGAAGAGGCTTCTTCGCACACAGAGCATTGTGGCGAGCGCAGGGAGCTCCTGAGAGCGGTTTGTGCCGAAAGAAGCCCGGGACCGGCACTTAGCTTCGGAGAGCTGCGTATCTGCGTCTTCTGCGTGTCTTGCCGCTCTACACTCAGCAAAAAGCTTTTCCACCATATCTTGCAAAGTGAAACTCTGCCAGGAAAGAAAACATCCAAAATCTTGTTCTAAAGCTTGCACGGGGGTCTGCAAAGAGTTTGGCAAGAATGAAAGGTAGTTGTCCAAAACTCGTTCTTTTCCAATAGAATAACCATGGAAAAGGCAGGAGAGGGGTAAAGTACTGTTTTCTCGAAGTCTGAAGGCTGCCCACACTGTGCCTGTGTGCTGCAGCTTGCATCTTCGCCTTTGGGAAGCTGCCGCTCGCCGATTCTCCCGGAGGCGAAGAAGCGGCTTCTTCGCACACAGAGCATTGTGGCGAGCGCAGGGAGCTCCTGAGAGCGGTTTGTGCCGAAAGAAGCCCGGGACCGGCACTTAGCTTCGGAGAGCTGCGTATCTGCGTCTTCTGCGTGTCTTGCCGCTCTACACTCAGCAAAAAGCTTTTCCACCATATCTTGCAAGGAGAAACTCTGCCAGGAAAGAAAACATCCAAAATCTTGTTCTAAAGCTTGCACGGAGGTCTGCAAAGAGTTTGGCAAGAATGAAAGGTAGTTGTCCAAAACTCGTTCTTTTCCAATAGAATAACCATGGAAAAGGCAGGAGAGTGGTAAAGTTCTGTTTTCTCTAAGTCTGAATGCTGCCCACACTGTGCCTGCGTGCTGCAGCTTGCATCTTCGCCTTTGGGAAGCTGCCGCTCGCCGATTCTCCCGGAGGCGAAGAAGCGGCTTCTTCGCACACAGAGCATTGTGGCGAGCGCAGGGAGCTCCTGAGAGCGGTTTGTGCCGAAAGAAGCCCGGGACCGGCACTTAGCTTCGGAGAGCTGCGTATCTGCGTCTTCTGCGTGTCTTGCCGCTCTACACTCAGCAAAAAGCTTTTCCACCATATCTTGCAAGGAGAAACTCTGCCAGGAAAGAAAACATCCAAAATCTTGTTCTAAAGCTCGCACGGGGGTCTGCAAAGAGTTTGGCAAGAATGAAAGGTAGTTGTCCAAAACTCGTTCTTTTCCAATAGAAGAACCATGGAAAAGGCAGGAGAGGGGTAAAGTACTGTTTTCTCTAAGTCTGAATGCTGCCCACACTGTGTCTGTGTGCTGCACCTTGCATCTTCGCCTTTGGGAAGCTGCCGCTCGCTGATTCTCCCGGAGGCGAAGAAGCGGCTTCTTCGCACACAGAGCATTGTGGCGAGCGCAGGGAGCTCCTGAGAGCGGTTTGTGCCGAAAGAAGCCCGGGACCGGCACTTAGCTTCGGAGAGCTGCGTATCTGCGTCTTCTGCGTGTCTTGCCGCTCTACACTCAGCAAAAAGCTTTTCCACCATATCTTGCAAGGAGAAACTCTGCCAGGAAAGAAAACATCCAAAATCTTGTTCTAAAGCTCGCACGGGGGTCTGCAAAGAGTTTGGCAAGAATGAAAGGTAGTTGTCCAAAACTCGTTCTTTTCCAATAGAATAACCATGGAAAAGGCAGGAGAGGGGTAAAGTACTGTTTTCTCTAAGTCTGAATGCTGCCCACACTGTGCCTGTGTGCTGCAGCTTGCATCTTCGCCTTTGGGAAGCTGCCGCTCGCCGATTCTCCCGGAGGCGAAGAAGCGGCTTCTTCGCACACAGAGCATTGTGGCGAGCGCAGGGAGCTCCTGAGAGCGGTTTGTGCCGAAAGAAGCCCGGGACCGGCACTTAGCTTCGGAGAGCTGCGTATCTGCGTCTTCTGCGTGTCTTGCCGCTCTACACTCAGCAAAAAGCTTTTCCACCATATCTTGCAAGGAGAAACTCTGCCAGGAAAGAAAACATCCAAAATCTTGTTCTAAAGCTTGCACGGGGGTCTGCAAAGAGTTTGGCAAGAATGAAAGGTAGTTGTCCAAAACTCGTTCTTTTCCAATAGAATAACCATGGAAAAGGCAGGAGAGGGGTAAAGTACTGTTTTCTCTAAGTCTGAATGCTGCCCACACTGTGCCTGTGTGCTGCAGCTTGCATCTTCGCCTTTGGGAAGCTGCCGCTCGCCGATTCTCCCGGAGGCGAAGAAGCGGCTTCTTCGCACACAGAGCATTGTGGCGAGCACAGGGAGCTCCTGAGAGCGGTTTGTGCCGAAAGAAGCCCGGGACCGGCACTTAGCTTCGGAGAGCTGCGTATCTGCGTCTTCTGCGTGTCTTGCCGCTCTACACTCAGCAAAAAGCTTTTCCACCATATCTTGCAAGGAGAAACTCTGCCAGGAAAGAAAACATCCAAAATCTTGTTCTAAAGCTTGCACGGGGGTCTGCAAAGAGTTTGGCAAGAATGAAAGGTAGTTGTCCAAAACTCGTTCTTTTCCAATAGAAGAACCATGGAAAAGGCAGGAGAGGGGTAAAGTACTGTTTTCTCTAAGTCTGAAGGCTGCCCACACTGTGCCTGTGTGCTGCAGCTTGCATCTTCGCCTTTGGGAAGCTGCCGCTCGCCGATTCTCCCGGAGGCGAAGTAGCGGCTTCTTCGCACACAGAGCATTGTGGCGAGCGCAGGGAGCTCCTGAGAGCGGTTTGTGCCGAAAGAAGCCCGGGACCGGCACTTAGCTTCGGAGAGCTGCGTATCTGCGTCTTCTGCGTGTCTTGCCGCTCTACACTCAGCAAAAAGCTTTTCCACCATATCTTGCAAGGAGAAACTCTGCCAGGAAAGAAAACATCCAAAATCTTGTTCTAAAGCTTGCACGGGGGTCTGCAAAGAGTTTGGCAAGAATGAAAGGTAGTTGTCCAAAACTCGTTCTTTTCCAATAGAATAACCATGGAAAAGGCAGGAGAGGGGTAAAGTACTGTTTTCTCTAAGTCTGAATGCTGCCCACACTGTGCCTGTGTGCTGCAGCTTGCATCTTCGCCTTTGGGAAGCTGCCGCTCGCCGATTCTCCCGGAGGCGAAGAAGCGGCTTCTTCGCACACAGAGCATTGTGGCGAGCGCAGGGAGCTCCTGAGAGCGGTTTGTGCCGAAAGAAGCCCGGGACCGGCACTTAGCTTCGGAGAGCTGCGTATCTGCGTCTTCTGCGTGTCTTGCCGCTCTACACTCAGCAAAAAGCTTTTCCACCATATCTTGCAAGGAGAAACTCTGCCAGGAAAGAAAACATCCAAAATCTTGTTCTAAAGCTTGCACGGGGGTCTGCAAAGAGTTTGGCAAGAATGAAAGGTAGTTGTCCAAAACTCGTTCTTTTCCAATAGAATAACCATGGAAAAGGCAGGAGAGTGGTAAAGTACTGTTTTCTCTAAGTCTGAATGCTGCCCACACTGTGCCTGTGTGCTGCAGCTTGCATCTTCGCCTTTGGGAAGCTGCCGCTCGCCGATTCTCCCGGAGGCGAAGTAGCGGCTTCTTCGCACACAGAGCATTGTGGCGAGCGCAGGGAGCTCCTGAGAGCGGTTTGTGCCGAAAGAAGCCCGGGACCGGCACTTAGCTTCGGAGAGCTGCGTATCTGCGTCTTCTGCGTGTCTTGCCGCTCTACACTCAGCAAAAAGCTTTTCCACCATATCTTGCAAGGAGAAACTCTGCCAGGAAAGAAAACATCCAAAATCTTGTTCTAAAGCTTGCACGGGGGTCTGCAAAGAGTTTGGCAAGAATGAAAGGTAGTTGTCCAAAACTCGTTCTTTTCCAATAGAATAACCATGGAAAAGGCAGGAGAGGGGTAAAGTACTGTTTTCTCTAAGTCTGAAGGCTGCCCACACTGTGCCTGTGTGCTGCAGCTTGCATCTTCGCCTTTGGGAAGCTGCCGCTCGCTGATTCTCCCGGAGGCGAAGAAGCGGCTTCTTCGCACACAGAGCATTGTGGCGAGCGCAGGGAGCTCCTGAGAGCGGTTTGTGCCGAAAGAAGCCCGGGACCGGCACTTAGCTTCGGAGAGCTGCGTATCTGCGTCTTCTGCGTGTCTTGCCGCTCTACACTCAGCAAAAAGCTTTTCCACCATATCTTGCAAGGAGAAACTCTGCCAGGAAAGAAAACATCCAAAATCTTGTTCTAAAGCTTGCACGGGGGTCTGCAAAGAGTTTGGCAAGAATGAAAGGTAGTTGTCCAAAACTCGTTCTTTTCCAATAGAATAACCATGGAAAAGGCAGGAGAGGGGTAAAGTACTGTTTTCTCTAAGTCTGAATGCTGCCCACACTGTGCCTGTGTGCTGCAGCTTGCATCTTCGCCTTTGGGAAGCTGCCGCTCGCCGATTCTCCCGGAGGCGAAGAAGCGGCTTCTTCGCACACAGAGCATTGTGGCGAGCGCAGGGAGCTCCTGAGAGCGGTTTGTGCCGAAAGAAGCCCGGGACCGGCACTTAGCTTCGGAGAGCTGCGTATCTGCGTCTTCTGCGTGTCTTGCCGCTCTACACTCAGCAAAAAGCTTTTCCACCATATCTTGCAAGGAGAAACTCTGCCAGGAAAGAAAACATCCCAAATCTTGTTCTAAAGCTTGCACGGAGGTCTGCAAAGAGTTTGGCAAGAATGAAAGGTAGTTGTCCAAAACTCGTTCTTTTCCAATAGAATAACCATGGAAAAGGCAGGAGAGGGGTAAAGTATTGTTTTCTCTAAGTCTGAATGCTGCCCACACTGTGCCTGTGTGCTGCAGCTTGCATCTTCGCCTTTGGGAAGCTGCCGCTCGCCGATTCTCCCGGAGGCGAAGAAGCGGCTTCTTCGCACACAGAGCATTGTGGCGAGCGCAGGGAGCTCCTGAGAGCGGTTTGTGCCGAAAGAAGCCCGGGACCGGCACTTAGCTTCGGAGAGCTGCGTATCTGCGTCTTCTGCGTGTCTTGCCGCTCTACACTCAGCAAAAAGCTTTTCCACCATATCTTGCAAGGAGAAACTCTGCCAGGAAAGAAAACATCCAAAATCTTGTTCTAAAGCTCGCACGGGGGTCTGCAAAGAGTTTGGCAAGAATGAAAGGTAGTTGTCCAAAACTCGTTCTTTTCCAATAGAATAACCATGGAAAAGGCAGGAGAGGGGTAAAGTACTGTTTTCTCGAAGTCTGAATGCTGCCCACACTGTGCCTGTGTGCTGCACCTTGCATCTTCGCCTTTGGGAAGCTGCCGCTCGCTGATTCTCCCGGAGGCGAAGTAGCGGCTTCTTCGCACACAGAGCATTGTGGCGAGCGCAGGGAGCTCCTGAGAGCGGTTTGTGCCGAAAGAAGCCCGGGACCGGCACTTAGCTTTGGAGAGCTGCGTATCTGCGTCTTCTTCGTGTCTTGCCGCTCTACACTCAGCAAAAAGCTTTTCCACCATATCTTGCAAGGATAAACTCTGCCAGGAAAGAAAACATCCAAAATCTTGTTCTAAAGCTTGCACGGGGGTCTGCAAAGAGTTTGGCAAGAATGAAAGGTAGTTGTCCAAAACTCGTTCTTTTCCAATAGAAGAACCATGGAAAAGGCAGGAGAGGGGTAAAGTACTGTTTTCTCTAAGTCTGAATGCTGCCCACACTGTGCCTGTGTGCTGCAGCTTGCATCTTCGCCTTTGGTAAGCTGCCGCTCGCTGATTCTCCCGGAGGCGAAGTAGCGGCTTCTTCGCACACAGAGCATTGTGGCGAGCGCAGGGAGCTCCTGAGAGCGGTTTGTGCCGAAAGAAGCCCGGGACCGGCACTTAGCTTCGGAGAGCTGCGTATCTGCGTCTTCTGCGTGTCTTGCCGCTCTACACTCAGCCAAAAGCTTTTCCAGCATATCTTGCAAGGAGAAACTCTGCCAGGAAAGAAAACATCCAAAATCTTGTTCTAAAGCTCGCACGGGGGTCTGCAAAGAGTTTGGCAAGAATGAAAGGTAGTTGTCCAAAACTCGTTCTTTTCCAATAGAATAACCATGGAAAAGGCAGGAGAGGGGTAAAGTTCTGTTTTCTCTAAGTCTGAATGCTGCCCACACTGTGCCTGTGTGCTGCAGCTTGCATCTTCGCCTTTGGGAAGCTGCCGCTCGCCGATTCTCCCGGAGGCGTAGAAGAGGCTTCTTCGCACACAGAGCATTGTGGCGAGCGCAGGGAGCTCCTGAGAGCGGTTTGTGCCGAAAGAAGCCCGGGACCGGCACTTAGCTTCGGAGAGCTGCGTATCTGCGTCTTCTGCGTGTCTTGCCGCTCTACACTCAGCAAAAAGCTTTTCCACCATATCTTGCAAAGTGAAACTCTGCCAGGAAAGAAAACATCCAAAATCTTGTTCTAAAGCTTGCACGGGGGTCTGCAAAGAGTTTGGCAAGAATGAAAGGTAGTTGTCCAAAACTCGTTCTTTTCCAATAGAATAACCATGGAAAAGGCAGGAGAGGGGTAAAGTACTGTTTTCTCGAAGTCTGAAGGCTGCCCACACTGTGCCTGTGTGCTGCAGCTTGCATCTTCGCCTTTGGGAAGCTGCCGCTCGCCGATTCTCCCGGAGGCGAAGAAGCGGCTTCTTCGCACACAGAGCATTGTGGCGAGCGCAGGGAGCTCCTGAGAGCGGTTTGTGCCGAAAGAAGCCCGGGACCGGCACTTAGCTTCGGAGAGCTGCGTATCTGCGTCTTCTGCGTGTCTTGCCGCTCTACACTCAGCAAAAAGCTTTTCCACCATATCTTGCAAGGAGAAACTCTGCCAGGAAAGAAAACATCCAAAATCTTGTTCTAAAGCTTGCACGGAGGTCTGCAAAGAGTTTGGCAAGAATGAAAGGTAGTTGTCCAAAACTCGTTCTTTTCCAATAGAATAACCATGGAAAAGGCAGGAGAGTGGTAAAGTTCTGTTTTCTCTAAGTCTGAATGCTGCCCACACTGTGCCTGCGTGCTGCAGCTTGCATCTTCGCCTTTGGGAAGCTGCCGCTCGCCGATTCTCCCGGAGGCGAAGAAGCGGCTTCTTCGCACACAGAGCATTGTGGCGAGCGCAGGGAGCTCCTGAGAGCGGTTTGTGCCGAAAGAAGCCCGGGACCGGCACTTAGCTTCGGAGAGCTGCGTATCTGCGTCTTCTGCGTGTCTTGCCGCTCTACACTCAGCAAAAAGCTTTTCCACCATATCTTGCAAGGAGAAACTCTGCCAGGAAAGAAAACATCCAAAATCTTGTTCTAAAGCTCGCACGGGGGTCTGCAAAGAGTTTGGCAAGAATGAAAGGTAGTTGTCCAAAACTCGTTCTTTTCCAATAGAAGAACCATGGAAAAGGCAGGAGAGGGGTAAAGTACTGTTTTCTCTAAGTCTGAATGCTGCCCACACTGTGTCTGTGTGCTGCACCTTGCATCTTCGCCTTTGGGAAGCTGCCGCTCGCTGATTCTCCCGGAGGCGAAGAAGCGGCTTCTTCGCACACAGAGCATTGTGGCGAGCGCAGGGAGCTCCTGAGAGCGGTTTGTGCCGAAAGAAGCCCGGGACCGGCACTTAGCTTCGGAGAGCTGCGTATCTGCGTCTTCTGCGTGTCTTGCCGCTCTACACTCAGCAAAAAGCTTTTCCACCATATCTTGCAAGGAGAAACTCTGCCAGGAAAGAAAACATCCAAAATCTTGTTCTAAAGCTCGCACGGGGGTCTGCAAAGAGTTTGGCAAGAATGAAAGGTAGTTGTCCAAAACTCGTTCTTTTCCAATAGAATAACCATGGAAAAGGCAGGAGAGGGGTAAAGTACTGTTTTCTGTAAGTCTGAATGCTGCCCACACTGTGCCTGTGTGCTGCAGCTTGCATCTTCGCCTTTGGGAAGCTGCCGCTCGCCGATTCTCCCGGAGGCGAAGAAGCGGCTTCTTCGCACACAGAGCATTGTGGCGAGCGCAGGGAGCTCCTGAGAGCGGTTTGTGCCGAAAGAAGCCCGGGACCGGCACTTAGCTTCGGAGAGCTGCGTATCTGCGTCTTCTGCGTGTCTTGCCGCTCTACACTCAGCCAAAAGCTTTTCCACCATATCTTGCAAGGAGAAACTCTGCCAGGAAAGAAAACATCCAAAATCTTGTTCTAAAGCTTGCACGGGGGTCTGCAAAGAGTTTGGCAAGAATGAAAGGTAGTTGTCCAAAACTCGTTCTTTTCCAATAGAATAACCATGGAAAAGGCAGGAGAGGGGTAAAGTACTGTTTTCTCTAAGTCTGAATGCTGCCCACACTGTGCCTGTGTGCTGCAGCTTGCATCTTCGCCTTTGGGAAGCTGCCGCTCGCCGATTCTCCCGGAGGCGAAGTAGCGGCTTCTTCGCACACAGAGCATTGTGGCGAGCGCAGGGAGCTCCTGAGAGCGGTTTGTGCCGAAAGAAGCCCGGGACCGGCACTTAGCTTCGGAGAGCTGCGTATCTGCGTCTTCTGCGTGTCTTGCCGCTCTACACTCAGCAAAAAGCTTTTCCACCATATCTTGCAAGGAGAAACTCTGCCAGGAAAGAAAACATCCCAAATCTTGTTCTAAAGCTTGCACGGGGGTCTGCAAAGAGTTTGGCAAGAATGAAAGGTAGTTGTCCAAAACTCGTTCTTTTCCAATAGAATAACCATGGAAAAGGCAGGAGAGGGGTAAAGTACTGTTTTCTCTAAGTCTGAATGCTGCCCACACTGTGCCTGTGTGCTGCAGCTTGCATCTTCGCCTTTGGGAAGCTGCCGCTCGCCGATTCTCCCGGAGGCGAAGAAGCGGCTTCTTCGCACACAGAGCATTGTGGCGAGCGCAGGGAGCTCCTGAGAGCGGTTTGTGCCGAAAGAAGCCCGGGACCGGCACTTAGCTTCGGAGAGCTGCGTATCTGCGTCTTCTGCGTGTCTTGCCGCTCTACACTCAGCAAAAAGCTTTTCCACCATATCTTGCAAGGAGAAACTCTGCCAGGAAAGAAAACATCCAAAATCTTGTTCTAAAGCTTGCACGGAGGTCTGCAAAGAGTTTGGCAAGAATGAAAGGTAGTTGTCCAAAACTCGTTCTTTTCCAATAGAATAACCATGGAAAAGGCAGGAGAGGGGTAAAGTACTGTTTTCTCTAAGTCTGAATGCTGCCCACACTGTGCCTGTGTGCTGCAGCTTGCATCTTCGCCTTTGGGAAGCTGCCGCTCGCCGATTCTCCCGGAGGCGAAGAAGCGGCTTCTTCGCACACAGAGCATTGTGGCGAGCGCAGGGAGCTCCTGAGAGCGGTTTGTGCCGAAAGAAGCCCGGGACCGGCACTTAGCTTCGGAGAGCTGCGTATCTGCGTCTTCTGCGTGTCTTGCCGCTCTACACTCAGCAAAAAGCTTTTCCACCATATCTTGCAAGGAGAAACTCTGCCAGGAAAGAAAACATCCAAAATCTTGTTCTAAAGCTTGCACGGAGGTCTGCAAAGAGTTTGGCAAGAATGAAAGGTAGTTGTCCAAAACTCGTTCTTTTCCAATAGAATAACCATGGAAAAGGCAGGAGAGTGGTAAAGTACTGTTTTCTCTAAGTCTGAATGCTGCCCACACTGTGCCTGTGTGCTGCAGCTTGCATCTTCGCCTTTGGGAAGCTGCCGCTCGCCGATTCTCCCGGAGGCGAAGAAGCGGCTTCTTCGCACACAGAGCATTGTGGCGAGCGCAGGGAGCTCCTGAGAGCGGTTTGTGCCGAAAGAAGCCCGGGACCGGCACTTAGCTTTGGAGAGCTGCGTATCTGCGTCTTCTGCGTGTCTTGCCGCTCTACACTCAGCCAAAAGCTTTTCCAGCATATCTTGCAAGGAGAAACTCTGCCAGGAAAGAAAACATCCAAAATCTTGTTCTAAAGCTTGCACGGGGGTCTGCAAAGAGTTTGGCAAGAATGAAAGGTAGTTGTCCAAAACTCGTTCTTTTCCAATAGAATAACCATTGAAAAGGCAGGAGAGTGGTAAAGTACTGTTTTCTCTAAGTCTGAAGGCTGCCCACACTGTGCCTGTGTGCTGCAGCTTGCATCTTCGCCTTTGGGAAGCTGCCGCTCGCCGATTCTCCCGGAGGCGAAGAAGCGGCTTCTTCGCACACAGAGCATTGTGGCGAGCGCAGGGAGCTCCTGAGAGCGGTTTGTGCCGAAAGAAGCCCGGGACCGGCACTTAGCTTCGGAGAGCTGCGTATCTGCGTCTTCTGCGTGTCTTGCCGCTCTACACTCAGCCAAAAGCTTTTCCAGCATATCTTGCAAGGAGAAACTCTGCCAGGAAAGAAAACATCCAAAATCTTGTTCTAAAGCTCGCACGGGGGTCTGCAAAGAGTTTGGCAAGAATGAAAGGTAGTTGTCCAAAACTCGTTCTTTTCCAATAGAATAACCATGGAAAAGGCAGGAGAGGGGTAAAGTACTGTTTTCTCGAAGTCTGAATGCTGCCCACACTGTGCCTGCGTGCTGCAGCTTGCATCTTCGCCTTTGGGAAGCTGCCGCTCGCCGATTCTCCCGGAGGCGAAGAAGCGGCTTCTTCGCACACAGAGCATTGTGGCGAGCGCAGGGAGCTCCTGAGAGCGGTTTGTGCCGAAAGAAGCCCGGGACCGGCACTTAGCTTCGGAGAGCTGCGTATCTGCGTCTTCTGCGTGTCTTGCCGCTCTACACTCAGCAAAAAGCTTTTCCACCATATCTTGCAAGGAGAAACTCTGCCAGGAAAGAAAACATCCAAAATCTTGTTCTAAAGCTCGCACGGGGGTCTGCAAAGAGTTTGGCAAGAATGAAAGGTAGTTGTCCAAAACTCGTTCTTTTCCAATAGAATAACCATGGAAAAGGCAGGAGAGGGGTAAAGTACTGTTTTCTCTAAGTCTGAATGCTGCCCACACTGTGCCTGTGTGCTGCAGCTTGCATCTTCGCCTTTGGGAAGCTGCCGCTCGCCGATTCTCCCGGAGGCGAAGAAGCGGCTTCTTCGCACACAGAGCATTGTGGCGAGCGCAGGGAGCTCCTGAGAGCGGTTTGTGCCGAAAGAAGCCCGGGACCGGCACTTAGCTTCGGAGAGCTGCGTATCTGCGTCTTCTGCGTGTCTTGCCGCTCTACACTCAGCAAAAAGCTTTTCCACCATATCTTGCAAGGAGAAACTCTGCCAGGAAAGAAAACATCCAAAATCTTGTTCTAAAGCTTGCACGGAGGTCTGCAAAGAGTTTGGCAAGAATGAAAGGTAGTTGTCCAAAACTCGTTCTTTTCCAATAGAATAACCATGGAAAAGGCAGGAGAGGGGTAAAGTACTGTTTTCTCTAAGTCTGAATGCTGCCCACACTGTGCCTGTGTGCTGCAGCTTGCATCTTCGCCTTTGGGAAGCTGCCGCTCGCCGATTCTCCCGGAGGCGAAGAAGCGGCTTCTTCGCACACAGAGCATTGTGGCGAGTGCAGGGAGCTCCTGAGAGCGGTTTGTGCCGAAAGAAGCCCGGGACCGGCACTTAGCTTCGGAGAGCTGCGTATCTGCGTCTTCTGCGTGTCTTGCCGCTCTACACTCAGCAAAAAGCTTTTCCACCATATCTTGCAAAGTGAAACTCTGCCAGGAAAGAAAACATCCAAAATCTTGTTCTAAAGCTTGCACGGAGGTCTGCAAAGAGTTTGGCAAGAATGAAAGGTAGTTGTCCAAAACTCGTTCTTTTCCAATAGAATAACCATGGAAAAGGCAGGAGAGTGGTAAAGTTCTGTTTTCTCTAAGTCTGAATGCTGCCCACACTGTGCCTGTGTGCTGCAGCTTGCATCTTCGCCTTTGGGAAGCTGCCGCTCGCCGATTCTCCCGGAGGCGAAGAAGCGGCTTCTTCGCACACAGAGCATTGTGGCGAGCGCAGGGAGCTCCTGAGAGCGGTTTGTGCCGAAAGAAGCCCGGGACCGGCACTTAGCTTCGGAGAGCTGCGTATCTGCGTCTTCTGCGTGTCTTGCCGCTCTACACTCAGCCAAAAGCTTTTCCACCATATCTTGCAAGGAGAAACTCTGCCAGGAAAGAAAACATCCAAAATCTTGTTCTAAAGCTCGCACGGGGGTCTGCAAAGAGTTTGGCAAGAATGAAAGGTAGTTGTCCAAAACTCGTTCTTTTCCAATAGAATAACCATGGAAAAGGCAGGAGAGGGGTAAAGTACTGATTTCTCTAAGTCTGAATGCTGCCCACACTGTGCCTGTGTGCTGCACCTTGCATCTTCGCCTTTGGGAAGCTGCCGCTCGCTGATTCTCCCGGAGGCGAAGAAGCGGCTTCTTCGCACACAGAGCATTGTGGCGAGCGCAGGGAGCTCCTGAGAGCGGTTTGTGCCGAAAGAAGCCCGGGACCGGCACTTAGCTTCGGAGAGCTGCGTATCTGCGTCTTCTGCGTGTCTTGCCGCTCTACACTCAGCAAAAAGCTTTTCCACCATATCTTGCAAGGAGAAACTCTGCCAGGAAAGAAAACATCCAAAATCTTGTTCTAAAGCTTGCACGGGGGTCTGCAAAGAGTTTGGCAAGAATGAAAGGTAGTTGTCCAAAACTCGTTCTTTTCCAATAGAAGAACCATGGAAAAGGCAGGAGAGGGGTAAAGTACTGTTTTCTCTAAGTCTGAATGCTGCCCACACTGTGCCTGTGTGCTGCAGCTTGCATCTTCGCCTTTGGGAAGCTGCCGCTCGCCGATTCTCCCGCAGGCGAAGAAGCGGCTTCTTCGCACACAGAGCATTGTGGCGAGCGCAGGGAGCTCCTGAGAGCGGTTTGTGCCGAAAGAAGCCCGGGACCGGCACTTAGCTTCGGAGAGCTGCGTATCTGCGTCTTCTGCGTGTCTTGCCGCTCTACACTCAGCAAAAAGCTTTTCCACCATATCTTGCAAGGAGAAACTCTGCCAGGAAAGAAAACATCCAAAATCTTGTTCTAAAGCTCGCACGGGGGTCTGCAAAGAGTTTGGCAAGAATGAAAGGTAGTTGTCCAAAACTCGTTCTTTTCCAATAGAATAACCATGGAAAAGGCAGGAGAGTGGTAAAGTACTGTTTTCTCTAAGTCTGAATGCTGCCCACACTGTGCCTGTGTGCTGCACCTTGCATCTTCGCCTTTGGGAAGCTGCCGCTCGCTGATTCTCCCGGAGGCGAAGTAGCGGCTTCTTCGCACACAGAGCATTGTGGCGAGCGCAGGGAGCTCCTGAGAGCGGTTTGTGCCGAAAGAAGCCCGGGACCGGCACTTAGCTTCGGAGAGCTGCGTATCTGCGTCTTCTGCGTGTCTTGCCGCTCTACACTCAGCAAAAAGCTTTTCCACCATATCTTGCAAGGAGAAACTCTGCCAGGAAAGAAAACATCCAAAATCTTGTTCTAAAGCTTGCACGGAGGTCTGCAAAGAGTTTGGCAAGAATGAAAGGTAGTTGTCCAAAACTCGTTCTTTTCCAATAGAATAACCATGGAAAAGGCAGGAGAGTGGTAAAGTACTGTTTTCTCTAAGTCTGAATGCTGCCCACACTGTGCCTGTGTGCTGCAGCTTGCATCTTCGCCTTTGGGAAGCTGCCGCTCGCCGATTCTCCCGGAGGCGAAGAAGCGGCTTCTTCGCACACAGAGCATTGTGGCGAGGGCAGGGAGCTCCTGAGAGCGGTTTGTGCCGAAAGAAGCCCGGGACCGGCACTTAGCTTCGGAGAGCTGCGTATCTGCGTCTTCTGCGTGTCTTGCCGCTCTACACTCAGCAAAAAGCTTTTCCACCATATCTTGCAAGGAGAAACTCTGCCAGGAAAGAAAACATCCAAAATCTTGTTCTAAAGCTTGCACGGAGGTCTGCAAAGAGTTTGGCAAGAATGAAAGGTAGTTGTCCAAAACTCGTTCTTTTCCAATAGAATAACCATGGAAAAGGCAGGAGAGGGGTAAAGTACTGTTTTCTCTAAGTCTGAATGCTGCCCACACTGTGCCTGTGTGCTGCAGCTTGCATCTTCGCCTTTGGGAAGCTGCCGCTCGCCGATTCTCCCGGAGGCGAAGAAGCGGCTTCTTCGCACACAGAGCATTGTGGCGAGCGCAGGGAGCTCCTGAGAGCGGTTTGTGCCGAAAGAAGCCCGGGACCGGCACTTAGCTTCGGAGAGCTGCGTATCTGCGTCTTCTGCGTGTCTTGCCGCTCTACACTCAGCAAAAAGCTTTTCCACCATATCTTGCAAGGAGAAACTCTGCCAGGAAAGAAAACATCCCAAATCTTGTTCTAAAGCTTGCACGGGGGTCTGCAAAGAGTTTGGCAAGAATGAAAGGTAGTTGTCCAAAACTCGTTCTTTTCCAATAGAATAACCATGGAAAAGGCAGGAGAGTGGTAAAGTACTGTTTTCTCTAAGTCTGAATGCTGCCCACACTGTGCCTGTGTGCTGCAGCTTGCATCTTCGCCTTTGGGAAGCTGCCGCTCGCCGATTCTCCCGGAGGCGAAGAAGCGGCTTCTTCGCACACAGAGCATTGTGGCGAGCGCAGGGAGCTCCTGAGAGCGGTTTGTGCCGAAAGAAGCCCGGGACCGGCACTTAGCTTCGGAGAGCTGCGTATCTGCGTCTTCTGCGTGTCTTGCCGCTCTACACTCAGCCAAAAGCTTTTCCAGCATATCTTGCAAGGAGAAACTCTGCCAGGAAAGAAAACATCCAAAATCTTGTTCTAAAGCTTGCACGGGGGTCTGCAAAGAGTTTGGCAAGAATGAAAGGTAGTTGTCCAAAACTCGTTCTTTTCCAATAGAATAACCATTGAAAAGGCAGGAGAGTGGTAAAGTACTGTTTTCTCTAAGTCTGAAGGCTGCCCACACTGTGCCTGTGTGCTGCAGCTTGCATCTTCGCCTTTGGGAAGCTGCCGCTCGCCGATTCTCCCGGAGGCGAAGAAGCGGCTTCTTCGCACACAGAGCATTGTGGCGAGCGCAGGGAGCTCCTGAGAGCGGTTTGTGCCGAAAGAAGCCCGGGACCGGCACTTAGCTTCGGAGAGCTGCGTATCTGCGTCTTCTGCGTGTCTTGCCGCTCTACACTCAGCAAAAAGCTTTTCCACCATATCTTGCAAGGAGAAACTCTGCCAGGAAAGAAAACATCCAAAATCTTGTTCTAAAGCTTGCACGGAGGTCTGCAAAGAGTTTGGCAAGAATGAAAGGTAGTTGTCCAAAACTCGTTCTTTTCCAATAGAATAACCATGGAAAAGGCAGGAGAGTGGTAAAGTTCTGTTTTCTCTAAGTCTGAATGCTGCCCACACTGTGCCTGTGTGCTGCAGCTTGCATCTTCGCCTTTGGGAAGCTGCCGCTCGCCGATTCTCCCGGAGGCGAAGAAGCGGCTTCTTAGCACACAGAGCATTGTGGCGAGCGCAGGGAGCTCCTGAGAGCGGTTTGTGCCGAAAGAAGCCCGGGACCGGCACTTAGCTTCGGAGAGCTGCGTATCTGCGTCTTCTGCGTGTCTTGCCGCTCTACACTCAGCCAAAAGCTTTTCCACCATATCTTGCAAGGAGAAACTCTGCCAGGAAAGAAAACATCCAAAATCTTGTTCTAAAGCTCGCACGGGGGTCTGCAAAGAGTTTGGCAAGAATGAAAGGTAGTTGTCCAAAACTCGTTCTTTTCCAATAGAATAACCATGGAAAAGGCAGGAGAGGGGTAAAGTACTGTTTTCTCGAAGTCTGAATGCTGCCCACACTGTGCCTGCGTGCTGCAGCTTGCATCTTCGCCTTTGGGAAGCTGCCGCTCGCCGATTCTCCCGGAGGCGAAGAAGCGGCTTCTTCGCACACAGAGCATTGTGGCGAGCGCAGGGAGCTCCTGAGAGCGGTTTGTGCCGAAAGAAGCCCGGGACCGGCACTTAGCTTCGGAGAGCTGCGTATCTGCGTCTTCTGCGTGTCTTGCCGCTCTACACTCAGCAAAAAGCTTTTCCACCATATCTTGCAAGGAGAAACTCTGCCAGGAAAGAAAACATCCAAAATCTTGTTCTAAAGCTCGCACGGGGGTCTGCAAAGAGTTTGGCAAGAATGAAAGGTAGTTGTCCAAAACTCGTTCTTTTCCAATAGAATAACCATGGAAAAGGCAGGAGAGGGGTAAAGTACTGTTTTCTCTAAGTCTGAATGCTGCCCACACTGTGTCTGTGTGCTGCACCTTGCATCTTCGCCTTTGGGAAGCTGCCGCTCGCCGATTCTCCCGGAGGCGAAGAAGCGGCTTCTTCGCACACAGAGCATTGTGGCGAGCGCAGGGAGCTCCTGAGAGCGGTTTGTGCCGAAAGAAGCCCGGGACCGGCACTTAGCTTCGGAGAGCTGCGTATCTGCGTCTTCTGCGTGTCTTGCCGCTCTACACTCAGCAAAAAGCTTTTCCACCATATCTTGCAAGGAGAAACTCTGCCAGGAAAGAAAACATCCAAAATCTTGTTCTAAAGCTTGCACGGAGGTCTGCAAAGAGTTTGGCAAGAATGAAAGGTAGTTGTCCAAAACTCGTTCTTTTCCAATAGAATAACCATGGAAAAGGCAGGAGAGGGGTAAAGTACTGTTTTCTCTAAGTCTGAATGCTGCCCACACTGTGCCTGTGTGCTGCAGCTTGCATCTTCGCCTTTGGGAAGCTGCCGCTCGCTGATTCTCCCGGAGGCGAAGAAGCGGCTTCTTCGCACACAGAGCATTGTGGCGAGTGCAGGGAGCTCCTGAGAGCGGTTTGTGAGCGGTTTGTGCCGAAAGAAGCCCGGGACCGGCACTTAGCTTCGGAGAGCTGCGTATCTGCGTCTTCTGCGTGTCTTGCCGCTCTACACTCAGCAAAAAGCTTTTCCACCATATCTTGCAAAGTGAAACTCTGCCAGGAAAGAAAACATCCAAAATCTTGTTCTAAAGCTTGCACGGAGGTCTGCAAAGAGTTTGGCAAGAATGAAAGGTAGTTGTCCAAAACTCGTTCTTTTCCAATAGAATAACCATGGAAAAGGCAGGAGAGTGGTAAAGTTCTGTTTTCTCTAAGTCTGAATGCTGCCCACACTGTGCCTGTGTGCTGCAGCTTGCATCTTCGCCTTTGGGAAGCTGCCGCTCGCCGATTCTCCCGGAGGCGAAGAAGCGGCTTCTTCGCACACAGAGCATTGTGGCGAGCGCAGGGAGCTCCTGAGAGCGGTTTGTGCCGAAAGAAGCCCGGGACCGGCACTTAGCTTCGGAGAGCTGCGTATCTGCGTCTTCTGCGTGTCTTGCCGCTCTACACTCAGCCAAAAGCTTTTCCACCATATCTTGCAAGGAGAAACTCTGCCAGGAAAGAAAACATCCAAAATCTTGTTCTAAAGCTCGCACGGGGGTCTGCAAAGAGTTTGGCAAGAATGAAAGGTAGTTGTCCAAAACTCGTTCTTTTCCAATAGAATAACCATGGAAAAGGCAGGAGAGGGGTAAAGTACTGATTTCTCTAAGTCTGAATGCTGCCCACACTGTGCCTGTGTGCTGCACCTTGCATCTTCGCCTTTGGGAAGCTGCCGCTCGCTGATTCTCCCGGAGGCGAAGAAGCGGCTTCTTCGCACACAGAGCATTGTGGCGAGCGCAGGGAGCTCCTGAGAGCGGTTTGTGCCGAAAGAAGCCCGGGACCGGCACTTAGCTTCGGAGAGCTGCGTATCTGCGTCTTCTGCGTGTCTTGCCGCTCTACACTCAGCAAAAAGCTTTTCCACCATATCTTGCAAGGAGAAACTCTGCCAGGAAAGAAAACATCCAAAATCTTGTTCTAAAGCTTGCACGGGGGTCTGCAAAGAGTTTGGCAAGAATGAAAGGTAGTTGTCCAAAACTCGTTCTTTTCCAATAGAAGAACCATGGAAAAGGCAGGAGAGGGGTAAAGTACTGTTTTCTCTAAGTCTGAATGCTGCCCACACTGTGCCTGTGTGCTGCAGCTTGCATCTTCGCCTTTGGGAAGCTGCCGCTCGCCGATTCTCCCGCAGGCGAAGAAGCGGCTTCTTCGCACACAGAGCATTGTGGCGAGCGCAGGGAGCTCCTGAGAGCGGTTTGTGCCGAAAGAAGCCCGGGACCGGCACTTAGCTTCGGAGAGCTGCGTATCTGCGTCTTCTGCGTGTCTTGCCGCTCTACACTCAGCAAAAAGCTTTTCCACCATATCTTGCAAGGAGAAACTCTGCCAGGAAAGAAAACATCCAAAATCTTGTTCTAAAGCTCGCACGGGGGTCTGCAAAGAGTTTGGCAAGAATGAAAGGTAGTTGTCCAAAACTCGTTCTTTTCCAATAGAATAACCATGGAAAAGGCAGGAGAGTGGTAAAGTACTGTTTTCTCTAAGTCTGAATGCTGCCCACACTGTGCCTGTGTGCTGCACCTTGCATCTTCGCCTTTGGGAAGCTGCCGCTCGCTGATTCTCCCGGAGGCGAAGTAGCGGCTTCTTCGCACACAGAGCATTGTGGCGAGCGCAGGGAGCTCCTGAGAGCGGTTTGTGCCGAAAGAAGCCCGGGACCGGCACTTAGCTTCGGAGAGCTGCGTATCTGCGTCTTCTGCGTGTCTTGCCGCTCTACACTCAGCAAAAAGCTTTTCCACCATATCTTGCAAGGAGAAACTCTGCCAGGAAAGAAAACATCCAAAATCTTGTTCTAAAGCTTGCATGGGGGTCTGCAAAGAGTTTGGCAAGAATGAAAGGTAGTTGTCCAAAACTCGTTCTTTTCCAATAGAAGAGCCATGGAAAAGGCAGGAGAGGGGTAAAGTACTGTTTTCTCTAAGTCTGAATGCTGCCCACACTGTGCCTGTGTGCTGCAGCTTGCATCTTCGCCTTTGGGAAGCTGCCGCTCGCCGATTCTCCCGGAGGCGAAGAAGCGGCTTCTTCGCACACAGAGCATTGTGGCGAGCGCAGGGAGCTCCTGAGAGCGGTTTGTGCCGAAAGAAGCCCGGGACCGGCACTTAGCTTCGGAGAGCTGCGTATCTGCGTCTTCTGCGTGTCTTGCCGCTCTACACTCAGCAAAAAGCTTTTCCACCATATCTTGCAAGGAGAAACTCTGCCAGGAAAGAAAACATCCCAAATCTTGTTCTAAAGCTTGCACGGGGGTCTGCAAAGAGTTTGGCAAGAATGAAAGGTAGTTGTCCAAAACTCGTTCTTTTCCAATAGAATAACCATGGAAAAGGCAGGAGAGGGGTAAAGTACTGTTTTCTCTAAGTCTGAATGCTGCCCACACTGTGCCTGTGTGCTGCAGCTTGCATCTTCGCCTTTGGGAAGCTGCCGCTCGCCGATTCTCCCGGAGGCGAAGAAGCGGCTTCTTCGCACACAGAGCATTGTGGCGAGCGCAGGGAGCTCCTGAGAGCGGTTTGTGCCGAAAGAAGCCCGGGACCGGCACTTAGCTTCGGAGAGCTGCGTATCTGCGTCTTCTGCGTGTCTTGCCGCTCTACACTCAGCAAAAAGCTTTTCCACCATATCTTGCAAGGAGAAACTCTGCCAGGAAAGAAAACATCCAAAATCTTGTTCTAAAGCTTGCACGGAGGTCTGCAAAGAGTTTGGCAAGAATGAAAGGTAGTTGTCCAAAACTCGTTCTTTTCCAATAGAATAACCATGGAAAAGGCAGGAGAGGGGTAAAGTACTGTTTTCTCTAAGTCTGAATGCTGCCCACACTGTGCCTGTGTGCTGCAGCTTGCATCTTCGCCTTTGGGAAGCTGCCGCTCGCCGATTCTCCCGGAGGCGAAGAAGCGGCTTCTTCGCACACAGAGCATTGTGGCGAGGGCAGGGAGCTCCTGAAGAGCGGTTTGTGCCGAAAGAAGCCCGGGACCGGCACTTAGCTTCGGAGAGCTGCGTATCTGCGTCTTCTGCGTGTCTTGCCGCTCTACACTCAGCAAAAAGCTTTTCCACCATATCTTGCAAGGAGAAACTCTGCCAGGAAAGAAAACATCCAAAATCTTGTTCTAAAGCTTGCACGGAGGTCTGCAAAGAGTTTGGCAAGAATGAAAGGTAGTTGTCCAAAACTCGTTCTTTTCCAATAGAATAACCATGGAAAGGCAGGAGAGTGGTAAAGTTCTGTTTTCTCTAAGTCTGAATGCTGCCCACACTGTGCCTGTGTGCTGCAGCTTGCATCTTCGCCTTTGGGAAGCTGCCGCTCGCGATTCTCCCGGAGGCGAAGAGCGGCTTCTTCGCACACAGAGCATTGTGGCGAGCGCAGGGAGCTCCTGAGAGCGGTTTGTGCCGAAAGAAGCCCGGGGACCGGCACTTAGCTTCGGAGAGCTGCGTATCTGCGTCTTCTGCGTGTCTTGCCGCTCTACACTCAGCAAAAGCTTTTCCACCATATCTTGCAAGGAGAAACTCTGCCAGGAAAGAAAACATCCAAAATCTTGTTCTAAAGCTCGCACGGGGGTCTGCAAAGAGTTTGGCAAGAATGAAAGGTAGTTGTCCAAAACTCGTTCTTTTCCAATAGAATAGCCATGGAAAAGGCAGGAGAGTGGTAAAGTACTGTTTTCTCTAAGTCTGAATGCTGCCCACACTGTGCCTGTGTGCTGCAGCTTGCATCTTCGCCTTTGGGAAGCTGCCGCTCGCCGATTCTCCCGGAGGCGAAGAAGCGGCTTCTTCGCACACAGAGCATTGTGGCGAGCGCAGGGAGCTCCTGAGAGCGGTTTGTGCCAAAAGAAGCCCGGGACCGGCACTTAGCTTCGGAGAGCTGCGTATCTGCGTCTTCTGCGTGTCTTGCCGCTCTACACTCAGCAAAAGCTTTTCCACCATATCTTGCAAGGAGAAACTCTGCCAGGAAAGAAAACATCCAAATCTTGTTCTAAAGCTTGCACGGAGGTCTGCAAAGAGTTTGGCAAGAATGAAAGGTAGTTGTCCAAAACTCGTTCTTTTCCAATAGAATAACCATGGAAAAGGCAGGAGAGGGGTAAAGTACTGTTTTCTCTAAGTCTGAATGCTGCCCACACTGTGCCTGTGTGCTGCACCTTGCATCTTCGCCTTTGGGAAGCTGCCGCTCGCTGATTCTCCCGGAGGCGAAGAAGCGGCTTCTTCGCACACAGAGCATTGTGGCGAGCGCAGGGAGCTCCTGAGAGCGGTTTGTGCCGAAAGAAGCCCGGGACGGCACTTAGCTTCGGAGAGCTGCGTATCTGCGTCTTCTGCGTGTCTTGCCGCTCTACACTCAGCAAAAAGCTTTTCCACCATATCTTGCAAGGAGAAACTCTGCCAGGAAAGAAACATCCAAAATCTTGTTCTAAAGCTTGCACGGGGGTCTGCAAAGAGTTTGGCAAGAATGAAAGGTAGTTGTCCAAAACTCGTTCTTTTCCAATAGAAGAACCATGGAAAAGGCAGGAGAGGGGTAAAGTACTGTTTTCTCTAAGTCTGAATGCTGCCCACACTGTGCCTGTGTGCTGCAGCTTGCATCTTCGCCTTTGGGAAGCTGCCGCTCGCCGATTCTCCCGCAGGCGAAGAAGCGGCTTCTTCGCACACAGAGCATTGTGGCGAGCGCAGGGAGCTCCTGAGAGCGGTTTGTGCCGAAAGAAGCCCGGGACCGGCACTTAGCTTCGGAGAGCTGCGTATCTGCGTCTTCTGCGTGTCTTGCCGCTCTACACTCAGCAAAAGCTTTTCCACCATATCTTGCAAGGAGAAACTCTGCCAGGAAAGAAAAACATCCAAAATCTTGTTCTAAAGCTCGCACGGGGGTCTGCAAAGAGTTTGGCAAGAATGAAAGGTAGTTGTCCAAAACTCGTTCTTTTCCAATAGAATAACCATGGAAAAGGCAGGAGAGTGGTAAAGTACTGTTTTCTCTAAGTCTGAATGCTGCCCACACTGTGCCTGTGTGCTGCAGCTTGCATCTTCGCCTTTGGGAAGCTGCCGCTCGCTGATTCTCCCGGAGGCGAAGTAGCGGCTTCTTCGCACACAGAGCATTGTGGCGAGCGCAGGGAGCTCCTGAGAGCGGTTTGTGCCGAAAGAAGCCCGGGGACCGGCACTTAGCTTCGGAGAGCTGCGTATCTGCGTCTTCTGCGTGTCTTGCCGCTCTACACTCAGCAAAAGCTTTTCCACCATATCTTGCAAGGAGAAACTCTGCCAGGAAAGAAAACATCCAAAATCTTTGTTCTAAGCTTGCACGGGGGTCTGCAAAGAGTTTGGCAAGAATGAAAGGTAGTTGTCCAAAACTCGTTCTTTTCCAATAGAAGAACCATGGAAAAGGCAGGAGAGGGGTAAAGTACTGTTTTCTCTAAGTCTGAATGCTGCCCACACTGTGCCTGTGTGCTGCAGCTTGCATCTTCGCCTTTGGGAAGCTGCCGCTCGCCGATTCTCCCGGAGGCGAAGAAGCGGCTTCTTCGCACACAGAGCATTGTGGCGAGCGCAGGGAGCTCCTGAGAGCGGTTTTGTGCCGAAAGAGCCCGGGACCGGCACTTAGCTTCGGAGAGCTGCGTATCTGCGTCTTCTGCGTGTCTTGCCGCTCTACACTCAGCAAAAGCTTTTCCACCATATCTTGCAAGGAGAAACTCTGCCAGGAAAGAAAACATCCCAAATCTTGTTCTAAAGCTTGCACGGGGGTCTGCAAAGAGTTTGGCAAGAATGAAAGGTAGTTGTCCAAAACTCGTTCTTTTCCAATAGAATAACCATGGAAAAGGCAGGAGAGGGGTAAAGTACTGTTTTCTCTAAGTCTGAATGCTGCCCACACTGTGCCTGTGTGCTGCAGCTTGCATCTTCGCCTTTGGGAAGCTGCCGCTGGCCGATTTCCCCGGAGGCGAAGAAGCGGCTTCTTCGCACACAGAGCATTGTGGCGAGCGCAGGGAGCTCCTGAGAGCGGTTTGTGCCGAAAGAAGCCCGGGACCGGCACTTAGCTTCGGAGAGCTGCGTATCTGCGTCTTCTGCGTGTCTTGCCGCTCTACACTCAGCAAAAAGCTTTTCCACCATATCTTGCAAGGAGAAACTCTGCCAGGAAAGAAAACATCCAAAATCTTGTTCTAAAGCTTGCACGGGGGTCTGCAAAGAGTTTGGCAAGAATGAAAGGTAGTTGTCCAAAACTCGTTCTTTTCCAATAGAATAACCATGGAAAAGGCAGGAGAGTGGTAAAGTACTGTTTTCTCTAAGTCTGAATGCTGCCCACACTGTGCCTGTGTGCTGCAGCTTGCATCTTCGCCTTTGGGAAGCTGCCGCTCGCCGATTCTCCCGGAGGCGAAGAAGCGGCTTCTTCGCACACAGAGCATTGTGGCGAGCGCAGGGAGCTCCTGAGAGCGGTTTGTGCCGAAAGAAGCCCGGGACCGGCACTTAGCTTCGGAGAGCTGCGTATCTGCGTCTTCTGCGTGTCTTGCCGCTCTACACTCAGCAAAAAGCTTTTCCACCATATCTTGCAAGGAGAAACTCTGCCAGGAAAGAAAACATCCAAAATCTTGTTCTAAAGCTTGCACGGGGGTCTGCAAAGAGTTTGGCAAGAATGAAAGGTAGTTGTCCAAAACTCGTTCTTTTCCAATAGAATAACCATGGAAAAGGCAGGAGAGGGGTAAAGTACTGTTTTCTCTAAGTCTGAATGCTGCCCACACTGTGCCTGTGTGCTGCAGCTTGCATCTTCGCCTTTGGGAAGCTGCCGCTCGCCGATTCTCCCGGAGGCGAAGAAGCGGCTTCTTCGCACACAGAGCATTGTGGCGAGCGCAGGGAGCTCCTGAGAGCGGTTTGTGCCGAAAGAAGCCCGGGACCGGCACTTAGCTTCGGAGAGCTGCGTATCTGCGTCTTCTGCGTGTCTTGCCGCTCTACACTCAGCAAAAAGCTTTTCCACCATATCTTGCAAGGAGAAACTCTGCCAGGAAAGAAAACATCCCAAATCTTGTTCTAAAGCTTGCACGGGGGTCTGCAAAGAGTTTGGCAAGAATGAAAGGTAGTTGTCCAAAACTCGTTCTTTTCCAATAGAATAACCATGGAAAAGGCAGGAGAGTGGTAAAGTACTGTTTTCTCTAAGTCTGAAGGCTGCCCACACTGTGCCTGTGTGCTGCAGCTTGCATCTTCGCCTTTGGGAAGCTGCCGCTCGCCGATTCTCCCGGAGGCGAAGAAGCGGCTTCTTCGCACACAGAGCATTGTGGCGAGCGCAGGGAGCTCCTGAGAGCGGTTTGTGCCGAAAGAAGCCCGGGACCGGCACTTAGCTTCGGAGAGCTGCGTATCTGCGTCTTCTGCGTGTCTTGCCGCTCTACACTCAGCAAAAAGCTTTTCCACCATATCTTGCAAGGAGAAACTCTGCCAGGAAAGAAAACATCCAAAATCTTGTTCTAAAGCTTGCACGGAGGTCTGCAAAGAGTTTGGCAAGAATGAAAGGTAGTTGTCCAAAACTCGTTCTTTTCCAATAGAATAACCATGGAAAAGGCAGGAGAGGGGTAAAGTACTGTTTTCTCTAAGTCTGAATGCTGCCCACACTGTGCCTGTGTGCTGCACCTTGCATCTTCGCCTTTGGGAAGCTGCCGCTCGCTGATTCTCCCGGAGGCGAAGAAGCGGCTTCTTCGCACACAGAGCATTGTGGCGAGCGCAGGGAGCTCCTGAGAGCGGTTTGTGCCGAAAGAAGCCCGGGACCGGCACTTAGCTTCGGAGAGCTGCGTATCTGCGTCTTCTGCGTGTCTTGCCGCTCTACACTCAGCAAAAAGCTTTTCCACCATATCTTGCAAGGAGAAACTCTGCCAGGAAAGAAAACATCCAAAATCTTGTTCTAAAGCTTGCACGGGGGTCTGCAAAGAGTTTGGCAAGAATGAAAGGTAGTTGTCCAAAACTCGTTCTTTTCCAATAGAAGAACCATGGAAAAGGCAGGAGAGGGGTAAAGTACTGTTTTCTCTAAGTCTGAATGCTGCCCACACTGTGCCTGTGTGCTGCAGCTTGCATCTTCGCCTTTGGGAAGCTGCCGCTCGCCGATTCTCCCGGAGGCGAAGAAGCGGCTTCTTCGCACACAGAGCATTGTGGCGAGCGCAGGGAGCTCCTGAGAGCGGTTTGTGCCGAAAGAAGCCTGGGACCGGCACTTAGCTTCGGAGAGCTGCGTATCTGGGTCTTCTGCGTGTCTTGCCGCTCTACACTCAGCAAAAAGCTTTTCCACCATATCTTGCAAGGAGAAACTCTGCCAGGAAAGAAAACATCCAAAATCTTGTTCTAAAGCTTGCACGGGGGTCTGCAAAGAGTTTGGCAAGAATGAAAGGTAGTTGTCCAAAACTCGTTCTTTTCCAATAGAAGAACCATGGAAAAGGCAGGAGAGGGGTAAAGTACTGTTTTCTCGAAGTCTGAAGGCTGCCCACACTGTGCCTGTGTGCTGCAGCTTGCATCTTCGCCTTTGGGAAGCTGCCGCTCGCCGATTCTCCCGGAGGCGAAGAAGCGGCTTCTTCGCACACAGAGCATTGTGGCGAGCGCAGGGAGCTCCTGAGAGCGGTTTGTGCCGAAAGAAGCCCGGGACCGGCACTTAGCTTCGGAGAGCTGCGTATCTGCGTCTTCTGCGTGTCTTGCCGCTCTACACTCAGCAAAAAGCTTTTCCACCATATCTTGCAAGGAGAAACTCTGCCAGGAAAGAAAACATCCAAAATCTTGTTCTAAAGCTTGCACGGGGGTCTGCAAAGAGTTTGGCAAGAATGAAAGGTAGTTGTCCAAAACTCGTTCTTTTCCAATAGAATAACCATGGAAAAGGCAGGAGAGGGGTAAAGTACTGTTTTCTCGAAGTCTGAAGGCTGCCCACACTGTGCCTGTGTGCTGCAGCTTGCATCTTCGCCTTTGGGAAGCTGCCGCTCGCCGATTCTCCCGGAGGCGAAGAAGCGGCTTCTTCGCACACAGAGCATTGTGGCGAGCGCAGGGAGCTCCTGAGAGCGGTTTGTGCCGAAAGAAGCCCGGGACCGGCACTTAGCTTCGGAGAGCTGCGTATCTGCGTCTTCTGCGTGTCTTGCCGCTCTACACTCAGCAAAAAGCTTTTCCACCATATCTTGCAAGGAGAAACTCTGCCAGGAAAGAAAACATCCAAAATCTTGTTCTAAAGCTTGCACGGGGGTCTGCAAAGAGTTTGGCAAGAATGAAAGGTAGTTGTCCAAAACTCGTTCTTTTCCAATAGAACAACCATGGAAAAGGCAGGAGAGTGGTAAAGTACTGTTTTCTCTAAGTCTGAAGGCTGCCCACACTGTGCCTGTGTGCTGCAGCTTGCATCTTCGCCTTTGGGAAGCTGCCGCTCGCCGATTCTCCCGGAGGCGAAGAAGCGGCTTCTTCGCACACAGAGCATTGTGGCGAGCGCAGGGAGCTCCTGAGAGCGGTTTGTGCCGAAAGAAGCCCGGGACCGGAACTTAGCTTCGGAGAGCTGCGTATCTGCGTCTTCTGCGTGTCTTGCCGCTCTACACTCAGCAAAAAGCTTTTCCACCATATCTTGCAAGGAGAAACTCTGCCAGGAAAGAAAACATCCAAAATCTTGTTCTAAAGCTTGCACGGAGGTCTGCAAAGAGTTTGGCAAGAATGAAAGGTAGTTGTCCAAAACTCGTTCTTTTCCAATAGAATAACCATGGAAAAGGCAGGAGAGGGGTAAAGTACTGTTTTCTCTAAGTCTGAATGCTGCCCACACTGTGCCTGTGTGCTGCACCTTGCATCTTCGCCTTTGGGAAGCTGCCGCTCGCTGATTCTCCCGGAGGCGAAGAAGCGGCTTCTTCGCACACAGAGCATTGTGGCGAGCGCAGGGAGCTCCTGAGAGCGGTTTGTGCCGAAAGAAGCCCGGGACCGGCACTTAGCTTCGGAGAGCTGCGTATCTGCGTCTTCTGCGTGTCTTGCCGCTCTACACTCAGCAAAAAGCTTTTCCACCATATCTTGCAAGGAGAAACTCTGCCAGGAAAGAAAACATCCAAAATCTTGTTCTAAAGCTTGCACGGGGGTCTGCAAAGAGTTTGGCAAGAATGAAAGGTAGTTGTCCAAAACTCGTTCTTTTCCAATAGAAGAACCATGGAAAAGGCAGGAGAGGGGTAAAGTACTGTTTTCTCTAAGTCTGAATGCTGCCCACACTGTGCCTGTGTGCTGCAGCTTGCATCTTCGCCTTTGGGAAGCTGCCGCTCGCCGATTCTCCCGGAGGCGAAGAAGCGGCTTCTTCGCACACAGAGCATTGTGGCGAGCGCAGGGAGCTCCTGAGAGCGGTTTGTGCCGAAAGAAGCCCGGGACCGGCACTTAGCTTCGGAGAGCTGCGTATCTGGGTCTTCTGCGTGTCTTGCCGCTCTACACTCAGCAAAAAGCTTTTCCACCATATCTTGCAAGGAGAAACTCTGCCAGGAAAGAAAACATCCAAAATCTTGTTCTAAAGCTTGCACGGGGGTCTGCAAAGAGTTTGGCAAGAATGAAAGGTAGTTGTCCAAAACTCGTTCTTTTCCAATAGAATAACCATGGAAAAGGCAGGAGAGGGGTAAAGTACTGTTTTCTCGAAGTCTGAAGGCTGCCCACACTGTGCCTGTGTGCTGCAGCTTGCATCTTCGCCTTTGGGAAGCTGCCGCTCGCCGATTCTCCCGGAGGCGAAGAAGTGGCTTCTTCGCACACAGAGCATTGTGGCGAGCGCAGGGAGCTCCTGAGAGCGGTTTGTGCCGAAAGAAGCCCGGGACCGGCACTTAGCTTCGGAGAGCTGCGTATCTGCGTCTTCTGCGTGTCTTGCCGCTCTACACTCAGCAAAAAGCTTTTCCACCATATCTTGCAAGGAGAAACTCTGCCAGGAAAGAAAACATCCAAAATCTTGTTCTAAAGCTTGCACGGGGGTCTGCAAAGAGTTTGGCAAGAATGAAAGGTAGTTGTCCAAAACTCGTTCTTTTCCAATAGAATAACCATGGAAAAGGCAGGAGAGGGGTAAAGTACTGTTTTCTCTAAGTCTGAATGCTGCCCACACTGTGCCTGTGTGCTGCAGCTTGCATCTTCGCCTTTGGGAAGCTGCCGCTCGCCGATTCTCCCGGAGGCGAAGAAGCGGCTTCTTCGCACACAGAGCATTGTGGCGAGCGCAGGGAGCTCCTGAGAGCGGTTTGTGCCGAAAGAAGCCCGGGACCGGCACTTAGCTTCGGAGAGCTGCGTATCTGCGTCTTCTGCGTGTCTTGCCGCTCTACACTCAGCAAAAAGCTTTTCCACCATATCTTGCAAGGAGAAACTCTGCCAGGAAAGAAAACATCCCAAATCTTGTTCTAAAGCTTGCACGGGGGTCTGCAAAGAGTTTGGCAAGAATGAAAGGTAGTTGTCCAAAACTCGTTCTTTTCCAATAGAATAACCATGGAAAAGGCAGGAGAGGGGTAAAGTACTGTTTTCTCTAAGTCTGAATGCTGCCCACACTGTGCCTGTGTGCTGCAGCTTGCATCTTCGCCTTTGGGAAGCTGCCGCTCGCCGATTCTCCCGGAGGCGAAGAAGCGGCTTCTTCGCACACAGAGCATTGTGGCGAGCGCAGGGAGCTCCTGAGAGCGGTTTGTGCCGAAAGAAGCCCGGGACCGGCACTTAGCTTCGGAGAGCTGCGTATCTGCGTCTTCTGCGTGTCTTGCCGCTCTACACTCAGCAAAAAGCTTTTCCACCATATCTTGCAAGGAGAAACTCTGCCAGGAAAGAAAACATCCAAAATCTTGTTCTAAAGCTTGCACGGGGGTCTGCAAAGAGTTTGGCAAGAATGAAAGGTAGTTGTCCAAAACTCGTTCTTTTCCAATAGAATAACCATGGAAAAGGAAGGAGAGTGGTAAAGTACTGTTTTCTCTAAGTCTGAAGGCTGCCCACACTGTGCCTGTGTGCTGCAGCTTGCATCTTCGCCTTTGGGAAGCTGCCGCTCGCCGATTCTCCCGGAGGCGAAGAAGCGGCTTCTTCGCACACAGAGCATTGTGGCGAGCGCAGGGAGCTCCTGAGAGCGGTTTGTGCCGAAAGAAGCCCGGGACCGGCACTTAGCTTCGGAGAGCTGCGTATCTGCGTCTTCTGCGTGTCTTGCCGCTCTACACTCAGCAAAAAGCTTTTCCACCATATCTTGCAAGGAGAAACTCTGCCAGGAAAGAAAACATCCCAAATCTTGTTCTAAAGCTTGCACGGAGGTCTGCAAAGAGTTTGGCAAGAATGAAAGGTAGTTGTCCAAAACTCGTTCTTTTCCAATAGAATAACCATGGAAAAGGCAGGAGAGGGGTAAAGTACTGTTTTCTCTAAGTCTGAATGCTGCCCACACTGTGCCTGTGTGCTGCAGCTTGCATCTTCGCCTTTGGGAAGCTGCCGCTCGCCGATTCTCCCGGAGGCGAAGAAGCGGCTTCTTCGCACACAGAGCATTGTGGCGAGCGCAGGGAGCTCCTGAGAGCGGTTTGTGCCGAAAGAAGCCCGGGACCGGCACTTAGCTTCGGAGAGCTGTGTATCTGCGTCTTCTGCGTGTCTTGCCGCTCTACACTCAGCAAAAAGCTTTTCCACCATATCTTGCAAGGAGAAACTCTGCCAGGAAAGAAAACATCCCAAATCTTGTTCTAAAGCTTGCACGGGGGTCTGCAAAGAGTTTGGCAAGAATGAAAGGTAGTTGTCCAAAACTCGTTCTTTTCCAATAGAAGAACCATGGAAAAGGCAGGAGAGTGGTAAAGTTCTGTTTTCTCTAAGTCTGAAGGCTGCCCACACTGTGCCTGTGTGCTGCAGCTTGCATCTTCGCCTTTGGGAAGCTGCCGCTCGCCGATTCTCCCGGAGGCGAAGAAGCGGCTTCTTCGCACACAGAGCATTGTGGCGAGCGCAGGGAGCTCCTGAGAGCGGTTTGTGCCGAAAGAAGCCCGGGACCGGCACTTAGCTTCGGAGAGCTGCGTATCTGCGTCTTCTGCGTGTCTTGCCGCTCTACACTCAGCAAAAAGCTTTTCCACCATATCTTGCAAGGAGAAACTCTGCCAGGAAAGAAAACATCCAAAATCTTGTTCTAAAGCTTGCACGGGGGTCTGCAAAGAGTTTGGCAAGAATGAAAGGTAGTTGTCCAAAACTCGTTCTTTTCCAATAGAATAACCATGGAAAAGGCAGGAGAGTGGTAAAGTACTGTTTTCTCTAAGTCTGAATGCTGCCCACACTGTGCCTGTGTGCTGCAGCTTGCATCTTCGCCTTTGGGAAGCTGCCGCTCGCCGATTCTCCCGGAAGCGAAGAAGCGGCTTCTTCGCACACAGAGCATTGTGGCGAGCGCAGGGAGCTCCTGAGAGCGGTTTGTGCCGAAAGAAGCCCGGGACCGGCACTTAGCTTCGGAGAGCTGCGTATCTGCGTCTTCTGCGTGTCTTGCCGCTCTACACTCAGCAAAAAGCTTTTCCACCATATCTTGCAAGGAGAAACTCTGCCAGGAAAGAAAACATCCCAAATCTTGTTCTAAAGCTTGCAAGGGGGTCTGCAAAGAGTTTGGCAAGAATGAAAGGTAGTTGTCCAAAACTCGTTCTTTTCCAATAGAATAACCATGGAAAAGGCAGGAGAGTGGTAAAGTACTGTTTTCTCTAAGTCTGAAGGCTGCCCACACTGTGCCTGTGTGCTGCAGCTTGCATCTTCGCCTTTGGGAAGCTGCCGCTCGCCGATTCTCCCGGAGGCGAAGAAGCGGCTTCTTCGCACACAGAGCATTGTGGCGAGCGCAGGGAGCTCCTGAGAGCGGTTTGTGCCGAAAGAAGCCCGGGAGCGGCACTTAGCTTCGGAGAGCTGCGTATCTGCGTCTTCTGCGTGTCTTGCCGCTCTACACTCAGCAAAAAGCTTTTCCACCATATCTTGCAAGGAGAAACTCTGCCAGGAAAGAAAACATCCAAAATCTTGTTCTAAAGCTTGCACGGGGGTCTGCAAAGAGTTTGGCAAGAATGAAAGGTAGTTGTCCAAAACTCGTTCTTTTCCAATAGAATAACCATGGAAAAGGCAGGAGAGGGGTAAAGTTCTGTTTTCTCCAAGTCTGAATGCTGCCCACACTGTGCCTGTGTGCTGCAGCTTGCATCTTCGCCTTTGGGAAACTGCCGCTCGCCGATTCTCCCGGAGGCGAAGAAGCGGCTTCTTCGCACACAGAGCATTGTGGCAAGCGCAGGGAGCTCCTGAGAGCGGTTTGTGCCGAAAGAAGCCCGGGACCGGCACTTAGCTTCGGAGAGCTGCGTATCTGCGTCTTCTGCGTGTCTTGCCGCTCTACACTCAGCAAAAAGCTTTTCCACCATATCTTGCAAGGAGAAACTCTGCCAGGAAAGAAAACATCCAAAATCTTGTTCTAAAGCTTGCACGGGGGTCTGCAAAGAGTTTGGCAAGAATGAAAGGTAGTTGTCCAAAACTCGTTCTTTTCCAATAGAATAACCATGGAAAAGGCAGGAGAGTGGTAAAGTACTGTTTTCTCCAAGTCTGAATGCTGCCCACACTGTGCCTGTGTGCTGCAGCTTGCATCTTCGCCTTTGGGAAGCTGCCGCTCGCCGATTCTCCCGGAGGCGAAGAAGCGGCTTCTTCGCACACAGAGCATTGTGGCGAGCGCAGGGAGCTCCTGAGAGCGGTTTGTGCCGAAAGAAGCCCGGGACCGGCACTTAGCTTCGGAGAGCTGCGTATCTGCGTCTTCTGCGTGTCTTGCCGCTCTACACTCAGCAAAAAGCTTTTCCACCATATCTTGCAAGGAGAAACTCTGCCAGGAAAGAAAACATCCAAAATCTTGTTCTAAAGCTTGCACGGGGGTCTGCAAAGAGTTTGGCAAGAATGAAAGGTAGTTGTCCAAAACTCGTTCTTTTCCAATAGAATAACCATGGAAAAGGCAGGAGAGGGGTAAAGTACTGTTTTCTCTAAGTCTGAATGCTGCCCACACTGTGCCTGTGTGCTGCAGCTTGCATCTTCGCCTTTGGGAAGCTGCCGCTCGCCGATTCTCCCGGAGGCGAAGAAGCGGCTTCTTCGCACACAGAGCATTGTGGCGAGCGCAGGGAGCTCCTGAGAGCGGTTTGTGCCGAAAGAAGCCCGGGACCGGCACTTAGCTTCGGAGAGCTGCGTATCTGCGTCTTCTGCGTGTCTTGCCGCTCTACACTCAGCAAAAAGCTTTTCCACCATATCTTGCAAGGAGAAACTCTGCCAGGAAAGAAAACATCCCAAATCTTGTTCTAAAGCTTGCACGGGGGTCTGCAAAGAGTTTGGCAAGAATGAAAGGTAGTTGTCCAAAACTCGTTCTTTTCCAATAGAATAACCATGGAAAAGGCAGGAGAGTGGTAAAGTTCTGTTTTCTCCAAGTCTGAATGCTGCCCACACTGTGCCTGTGTGCTGCAGCTTGCATCTTCGCCTTTGGGAAGCTGCCGCTCGCCGATTCTCCCGGAGGCGAAGAAGCGGCTTCTTCGCACACAGAGCATTGTGGCGAGCGCAGGGAGCTCCTGAGAGCGGTTTGTGCCGAAAGAAGCCCGGGACCGGCACTTAGCTTCGGAGAGCTGCGTATCTGCGTCTTCTGCGTGTCTTGCCGCTCTACACTCAGCAAAAAGCTTTTCCACCATATCTTGCAAGGAGAAACTCTGCCAGGAAAGAAAACATCCCAAATCTTGTTCTAAAGCTTGCACGGGGGTCTGCAAAGAGTTTGGCAAGAATGAAAGGTAGTTGTCCAAAACTCGTTCTTTTCCAATAGAATAACCATGGAAAAGGCAGGAGAGTGGTAAAGTACTGTTTTCTCTAAGTCTGAATGCTGCCCACACTGTGCCTGTGTGCTGCAGCTTGCATCTTCGCCTTTGGGAAGCTGCCGCTCGCCGATTCTCCCGGAGGCGAAGAAGCGGCTTCTTCGCACACAGAGCATTGTGGCGAGCGCAGGGAGCTCCTGAGAGCGGTTTGTGCCGAAAGAAGCCCGGGACCGGCACTTAGCTTCGGAGAGCTGCGTATCTGCGTCTTCTGCGTGTCTTGCCGCTCTACACTCAGCAAAAAGCTTTTCCACCATATCTTGCAAGGAGAAACTCTGCCAGGAAAGAAAACATCCAAAATCTTGTTCTAAAGCTTGCACGGGGGTCTGCAAAGAGTTTGGCAAGAATGAAAGGTAGTTGTCCAAAACTCGTTCTTTTCCAATAGAAGAACCATGGAAAAGGCAGGAGAGGGGTAAAGTACTGTTTTCTCTAAGTCTGAATGCTGCCCACACTGTGCCTGTGTGCTGCAGCTTGCATCTTCGCCTTTGGGAAGCTGCCGCTCGCTGATTCTCCCGGAGGCGAAGAAGCGGCTTCTTCGCACAGAGAGCATTGTGGCGAGCGCAGGGAGCTCCTGAGAGCGGTTTGTGCCGAAAGAAGCCCGGGACCGGCACTTAGCTTCGGAGAGCTGCGTATCTGCGTCTTCTGCGTGTCTTGCCGCTCTACACTCAGCAAAAAGCTTTTCCACCATATCTTGCAAGGAGAAACTCTGCCAGGAAAGAAAACATCCAAAATCTTGTTCTAAAGCTTGCACGGGGGTCTGCAAAGAGTTTGGCAAGAATGAAAGGTAGTTGTCCAAAACTCGTTCTTTTCCAATAGAATAACCATGGAAAAGGCAGGAGAGGGGTAAAGTACTGTTTTCTCTAAGTCTGAATGCTGCCCACACTGTGCCTGTGTGCTGCAGCTTGCATCTTCGCCTTTGGGAAGCTGCCGCTCGCCGATTCTCCCGGAGGCGAAGAAGCGGCTTCTTCGCACACAGAGCATTGTGGCGAGCGCAGGGAGCTCCTGAGAGCGGTTTGTGCCGAAAGAAGCCCGGGACCGGCACTTAGCTTCGGAGAGCTGCGTATCTGCGTCTTCTGCGTGTCTTGCCGCTCTACACTCAGCCAAAAGCTTTTCCACCATATCTTGCAAGGAGAAACTCTGCCAGGAAAGAAAACATCCAAAATCTTGTTCTAAAGCTTGCACGGGGGTCTGCAAAGAGTTTGGCAAGAATGAAAGGTAGTTGTCCAAAACTCGTTCTTTTCCAATAGAATAACCATGGAAAAGGCAGGAGAGTGGTAAAGTACTGTTTTCTCTAAGTCTGAATGCTGCCCACACTGTGCCTGTGTGCTGCAGCTTGCATCTTCGCCTTTGGGAAGCTGCCGCTCGCCGATTCTCCCGGAGGCGAAGAAGCGGCTTCTTCGCACACAGAGCATTGTGGCGAGCGCAGGGAGCTCCTGAGAGCGGTTTGTGCCGAAAGAAGCCCGGGACCGGCACTTAGCTTCGGAGAGCTGCGTATCTGCGTCTTCTGCGTGTCTTGCCGCTCTACACTCAGCAAAAAGCTTTTCCACCATATCTTGCAAGGAGAAACTCTGCCAGGAAAGAAAACATCCAAAATCTTGTTCTAAAGCTTGCACGGGGGTCTGCAAAGAGTTTGGCAAGAATGAAAGGTAGTTGTCCAAAACTCGTTCTTTTCCAATAGAAGAACCATGGAAAAGGCAGGAGAGGGGTAAAGTACTGTTTTCTCTAAGTCTGAAGGCTGCCCACACTGTGCCTGTGTGCTGCAGCTTGCATCTTCGCCTTTGGGAAGCTGCCGCTCGCCGATTCTCCCGGAGGCGAAGAAGCGGCTTCTTCGCACACAGAGCATTGTGGCCAGCGCAGGGAGCTGCTGAGAGCGGTTTGTGCCGAAAGAAGCCCGGGACCGGCACTTAGCTTCGGAGAGCTGCGTATCTGCGTCTTCTGCGTGTCTTGCCGCTCTACACTCAGCAAAAAGCTTTTCCACCATATCTTGCAAGGAGAAACTCTGCCAGGAAAGAAAACATCCCAAATCTTGTTCTAAAGCTCGCACGGGGGTCTGCAAAGAGTTTGGCAAGAATGAAAGGTAGTTGTCCAAAACTCGTTCTTTTCCAATAGAATAACCATGGAAAAGGCAGGAGAGTGGTAAAGTACTGTTTTCTCTAAGTCTGAATGCTGCCCACACTGTGCCTGTGTGCTGCAGCTTGCATCTTCGCCTTTGGGAAGCTGCCGCTCGCCGATTCTCCCGGAAGCGAAGAAGCGGCTTCTTCGCACACAGAGCATTGTGGCGAGCGCAGGGAGCTCCTGAGAGCGGTTTGTGCCGAAAGAAGCCCGGGACCGGCACTTAGCTTCGGAGAGCTGCGTATCTGCGTCTTCTGCGTGTCTTGCCGCTCTACACTCAGCCAAAAGCTTTTCCACCATATCTTGCAAGGAGAAACTCTGCCAGGAAAGAAAACATCCAAAATCTTGTTCTAAAGCTTGCACGGGGGTCTGCAAAGAGTTTGGCAAGAATGAAAGGTAGTTGTCCAAAACTCGTTCTTTTCCAATAGAATAACCATGGAAAAGGCAGGAGAGGGGTAAAGTACTGTTTTCTCTAAGTCTGAAGGCTGCCCACATTGTGCCTGTGTGCTGCAGCTTGCATCTTCGCCTTTGGGAAGCTGCCGCTCGCCGATTCTCCCGGAGGCGAAGAAGCGGCTTCTTCGCACACAGAGCATTGTGGCGAGCGCAGGGAGCTCCTGAGAGCGGTTTGTGCCGAAAGAAGCCCGGGACCGGCACTTAGCTTCGGAGAGCTGCGTATCTGCGTCTTCTGCGTGTCTTGCCGCTCTACACTCAGCAAAAAGCTTTTCCACCATATCTTGCAAGGAGAAACTCTGCCAGGAAAGAAAACATCCAAAATCTTGTTCTAAAGCTTGCACGGAGGTCTGCAAAGAGTTTGGCAAGAATGAAAGGTAGTTGTCCAAAACTCGTTCTTTTCCAATAGAATAACCATGGAAAAGGCAGGAGAGGGGTAAAGTACTGTTTTCTCTAAGTCTGAATGCTGCCCACACTGTGCCTGTGTGCTGCAGCTTGCATCTTCGCCTTTGGGAAGCTGCCGCTCGCCGATTCTCCCGGAGGCGAAGAAGCGGCTTCTTCGCACACAGAGCATTGTGGCGAGCGCAGGGAGCTCCTGAGAGCGGTTTGTGCCGAAAGAAGCCCGGGACCGGCACTTAGCTTCGGAGAGCTGCGTATCTGCGTCTTCTGCGTGTCTTGCCGCTCTACACTCAGCCAAAAGCTTTTCCACCATATCTTGCAAGGAGAAACTCTGCCAGGAAAGAAAACATCCAAAATCTTGTTCTAAAGCTCGCACGGGGGTCTGCAAAGAGTTTGGCAAGAATGAAAGGTAGTTGTCCAAAACTCGTTCTTTTCCAATAGAAGAACCATGGAAAAGGCAGGAGAGGGGTAAAGTACTGTTTTCTCTAAGTCTGAATGCTGCCCACACTGTGCCTGTGTGCTGCAGCTTGCATCTTCGCCTTTGGGAAGCTGCCGCTCGCTGATTCTCCCGGAGGCGAAGTAGCGGCTTCTTCGCACACAGAGCATTGTGGCGAGCGCAGGGAGCTCCTGAGAGCGGTTTGTGCCGAAAGAAGCCCGGGACCGGCACTTAGCTTCGGAGAGCTGCGTATCTGCGTCTTCTGCGTGTCTTGCCGCTCTACACTCAGCAAAAAGCTTTTCCACCATATCTTGCAAGGAGAAACTCTGCCAGGAAAGAAAACATCCCAAATCTTGTTCTAAAGCTCGCACGGGGGTCTGCAAAGAGTTTGGCAAGAATGAAAGGTAGTTGTCCAAAACTCGTTCTTTTCCAATAGAATAACCATGGAAAAGGCAGGAGAGGGGTAAAGTACTGTTTTCTCTAAGTCTGAATGCTGCCCACACTGTGCCTGTGTGTTGCAGCTTGCATCTTCGCCTTTGGGTAGCTGCCGCTCGCCTATTCTCCCGGAGGCGAAGAAACGGCTTCTTCGCACACAGAGCATTGTGGCGAGCGCAGGGAGCTCCTGAGAGCGGTTTGTGCCGAAAGAAGCCCGGGACCGGCACTTAGCTTCGGAGAGCTGCGTATCTGCGTCTTCTGCGTGTCTTGCTGCTCTACACTCAGCAAAAAGCTTTTCCACCATATCTTGCAAGGAGAAACTCTGCCAGGAAAGAAAACATCCAAAATCTTGTTCTAAAGCTCGCACGGGGGTCTGCAAAGAGTTTGGCAAGAATGAAAGGTAGTTGTCCAAAACTCGTTCTTTTCCAATATAATAACCATGGAAAAGGCAGGAGAGGGGTAAAGTACTGTTTTCTCTAAGTCTGAATGCTGCCCACACTGTGCCTGTGTGCTGCAGCTTGCATCTTCGCCTTTGGGAAGCTGCCGCTCGCCGATTCTCCCGCAGGCGAAGAAGCGGCTTCTTCGCACACAGAGCATTGTGGCGAGCGCAGGGAGCTCCTGAGAGCGGTTTGTGCCGAAAGAAGCCCGGGACCGGCACTTAGCTTCGGAGAGCTGCGTATCTGCGTCTTCTGCGTGTCTTGCCGCTCTACACTCAGCAAAAAGCTTTTCCACCATATCTTGCAAGGAGAAACTCTGCCAGGAAAGAAAACATCCAAAATCTTGTTCGAAAGCTTGCACGGGGGTCTGCAAAGAGTTTGGCAAGAATGAAAGGTAGTTGTCCAAAACTCGTTCTTTTCCAATAGAATAACCATGGAAAAGGCAGGAGAGGGGTAAAGTACTGTTTTCTCTAAGTCTGAATGCTGCCCACACTGTGCCTGTGTGCTGCAGCTTGCATCTTCGCCTTTGGGAAGATGCCGCTCGCCGATTCTCCCGGAAGCGAAGAAGCGGCTTCTTCGCACACAGAGCATTGTGGCGAGCGCAGGGAGCTCCTGAGAGCGGTTTGTGCCGAAAGAAGCCCGGGACCGGCACTTAGCTTCGGAGAGCTGCGTATCTGCGTCTTCTGCGTGTCTTGCCGCTCTACACTCAGCAAAAAGCTTTTCCACCATATCTTGCAAGGAGAAACTCTGCCAGGAAAGAAAACATCCAAAATCTTGTTCTAAAGCTTGCACGGAGGTCTGCAAAGAGTTTGGCAAGAATGAAAGGTAGTTGTCCAAAACTCGTTCTTTTCCAATAGAAGAACCATGGAAAAGGCAGGAGAGGGTTAAAGTACTGTTTTCTCTAAGTCTGAATGCTGCCCACACTGTGCCTGTGTGCTGCAGCTTGCATCTTCGCCTTTGGGAAGCTGCCGCTCGCCGATTCTCCCGGAGGCGAAGAAGCGGCTTCTTCGCACACAGAGCATTGTGGCGAGCGCAGGGAGCTCCTGAGAGCGGTATGTGCCGAAAGAAGCCCGGGACCGGCACTTAGCTTCGGAGAGCTGCGTATCTGCGTCTTCTGCGTGTCTTGCCGCTCTACACTCAGCAAAAAGCTTTTCCACCATATCTTGCAAGGAGAAACTCTGCCAGGAAAGAAAACATCCAAAATCTTGTTCTAAAGCTTGCACGGGGGTCTGCAAAGAGTTTGGCAAGAATGAAAGGTAGTTGTCCAAAACTCGTTCTTTTCCAATAGAATAACCATGGAAAAGGCAGGAGAGGGGTAAAGTACTGTTTTCTCTAAGTCTGAATGCTGCCCACACTGTGCCTGTGTGCTGCAGCTTGCATCTTCGCCTTTGGGAAGATGCCGCTCGCCGATTCTCCCGGAAGCGAAGAAGCGGCTTCTTCGCACACAGAGCATTGTGGCGAGCGCAGGGAGCTCCTGAGAGCGGTTTGTGCCGAAAGAAGCCCGGGACCGGCACTTAGCTTCGGAGAGCTGCGTATCTGCGTCTTCTGCGTGTCTTGCCGCTCTACACTCAGCAAAAAGCTTTTCCACCATATCTTGCAAGGAGAAACTCTGCCAGGAAAGAAAACATCCAAAATCTTGTTCTAAAGCTTGCACGGAGGTCTGCAAAGAGTTTGGCAAGAATGAAAGGTAGTTGTCCAAAACTCGTTCTTTTCCAATAGAAGAACCATGGAAAAGGCAGGAGAGGGTTAAAGTACTGTTTTCTCTAAGTCTGAATGCTGCCCACACTGTGCCTGTGTGCTGCAGCTTGCATCTTCGCCTTTGGGAAGCTGCCGCTCGCCGATTCTCCCGGAGGCGAAGAAGCGGCTTCTTCGCACACAGAGCATTGTGGCGAGCGCAGGGAGCTCCTGAGAGCGGTATGTGCCGAAAGAAGCCCGGGACCGGCACTTAGCTTCGGAGAGCTGCGTATCTGCGTCTTCTGCGTGTCTTGCCGCTCTACACTCAGCAAAAAGCTTTTCCACCATATCTTGCAAGGAGAAACTCTGCCAGGAAAGAAAACATCCAAAATCTTGTTCTAAAGCTTGCACGGGGGTCTGCAAAGAGTTTGGCAAGAATGAAAGGTAGTTGTCCAAAACTCGTTCTTTTCCAATAGAATAACCATGGAAAAGGCAGGAGAGGGGTAAAGTACTGTTTTCTCTAAGTCTGAATGCTGCCCACACTGTGCCTGTGTGCTGCAGCTTGCATCTTCGCCTTTGGGAAGCTGCCGCTCGCCGATTCTCCCGGAGGCGAAGAAGCGGCTTCTTCGCACACAGAGCATTGTGGCGAGCGCAGGGAGCTCCTGAGAGCGGTTTGTGCCGAAAGAAGCCCGGGACCGGCACTTAGCTTCGGAGAGCTGCGTATCTGCGTCTTCTGCGTGTCTTGCCGCTCTACACTCAGCAAAAAGCTTTTCCACCATATCTTGCAAGGAGAAACTCTGCCAGGAAAGAAAACATCCAAAATCTTGTTCTAAAGCTTGCACGGGGGTCTGCAAAGAGTTTGGCAAGAATGAAAGGTAGTTGTCCAAAACTCGTTCTTTTCCAATAGAATAACCATGGAAAAGGCAGGAGAGGGGTAAAGTACTGTTTTCTCTAAGTCTGAATGCTGCCCACACTGTGCCTGTGTGCTGCACCTTGCATCTTCGCCTTTGGGAAGCTGCCGCTCGCTGATTCTCCCGGAGGCGAAGTAGCGGCTTCTTCGCACACAGAGCATTGTGGCGAGCGCAGGGAGCTCCTGAGAGCGGTTTGTGCCGAAAGAAGCCCGGGACCGGCACTTAGCTTCGGAGAGCTGCGTATCTGCGTCTTCTGCGTGTCTTGCCGCTCTACACTCAGCAAAAAGCTTTTCCACCATATCTTGCAAGGAGAAACTCTGCCAGGAAAGAAAACATCCAAAATCTTGTTCTAAAGCTTGCACGGGGGTCTGCAAAGAGTTTGGCAAGAATGAAAGGTAGTTGTCCAAAACTCGTTCTTTTCCAATAGAAGAACCATGGAAAAGGCAGGAGAGGGGTAAAGTACTGTTTTCTCTAAGTCTGAATGCTGCCCACACTGTGCCTGTGTGCTGCAGCTTGCATCTTCGCCTTTGGGAAGCTGCCGCTCGCCGATTCTCCCGGAAGCGAAGAAGCGGCTTCTTCGCACACAGAGCATTGTGGCGAGCGCAGGGAGCTCCTGAGAGCGGTTTGTGCCGAAAGAAGCCCGGGACCGGCACTTAGCTTCGGAGAGCTGCGTATCTGCGTCTTCTGCGTGTCTTGCCGCTCTACACTCAGCCAAAAGCTTTTCCACCATATCTTGCAAGGAGAAACTCTGCCAGGAAAGAAAACATCCAAAATCTCGTTCTAAAGCTCGCACGGGGGTCTGCAAAGAGTTTGGCAAGAATGAAAGGTAGTTGTCCAAAACTCGTTCTTTTCCAATAGAATAACCATGGAAAAGGCAGGAGAGGGGTAAAGTACTGTTTTCTCTAAGTCTGAATGCTGCCCACACTGTGCCTGTGTGCTGCAGCTTGCATCTTCGCCTTTGGGAAGCTGCCGCTCGCCGATTCTCCCGGAGGCGAAGAAGCGGCTTCTTCGCACACAGAGCATTGTGGCGAGCGCAGGGAGCTCCTGAGAGCGGTTTGTGCCGAAAGAAGCCCGGGACCGGCACTTAGCTTCGGAGAGCTGCGTATCTGCGTCTTCTGCGTGTCTTGCCGCTCTACACTCAGCAAAAAGCTTTTCCACCATATCTTGCAAGGAGAAACTCTGCCAGGAAAGAAAACATCCAAAATCTTGTTCTAAAGCTCGCACGGGGGTCTGCAAAGAGTTTGGCAAGAATGAAAGGTAGTTGTCCAAAACTCGTTCTTTTCCAATAGAAGAACCATGGAAAAGGCAGGAGAGGGGTAAAGTACTGTTTTCTCTAAGTCTGAATGCTGCCCACACTGTGCCTGTGTGCTGCACCTTGCATCTTCGCCTTTGGGAAGCTGCCGCTCGCCGATTCTCCCGGAGGCGAAGAAGCGGCTTCTTCGCACACAGAGCATTGTGGCGAGCGCAGGGAGCTCCTGAGAGCGGTTTGTGCCGAAAGAAGCCCGGGACCGGCACTTAGCTTCGGAGAGCTGCGTATCTGCGTCTTCTGCGTGTCTTGCCGCTCTACACTCAGCAAAAAGCTTTTCCACCATATCTTGCAAGGAGAAACTCTGCCAGGAAAGAAAACATCCAAAATCTTGTTCTAAAGCTCGCACGGGGGTCTGCAAAGAGTTTGGCAAGAATGAAAGGTAGTTGTCCAAAACTCGTTCTTTTCCAATATAATAACCATGGAAAAGGCAGGAGAGGGGTAAAGTACTGTTTTCTCTAAGTCTGAATGCTGCCCACACTGTGCCTGTGTGCTGCAGCTTGCATCTTCGCCTTTGGGAAGCTGCCGCTCGCCGATTCTCCCGCAGGCGAAGAAGCGGCTTCTTCGCACACAGAGCATTGTGGCGAGCGCAGGGAGCTCCTGAGAGCGGTTTGTGCCGAAAGAAGCCCGGGACCGGCACTTAGCTTCGGAGAGCTGCGTATCTGCGTCTTCTGCGTGTCTTGCCGCTCTACACTCAGCAAAAAGCTTTTCCACCATATCTTGCAAGGAGAAACTCTGCCAGGAAAGAAAACATCCAAAATCTTGTTCTAAAGCTCGCACGGGGGTCTGCAAAGAGTTTGCCAAGAATGAAAGGTAGTTGTCCAAAACTCGTTCTTTTCCAATAGAAGAACCATGGAAAAGGCAGGAGAGGGGTAAAGTACTGTTTTCTCTAAGTCTGAAGGCTGCCCACACTGTGCCTGTGTGCTGCAGCTTGCATCTTCGCCTTTGGGAAGCTGCCGCTCGCCGATTCTCCCGGAGGCGAAGAAGCGGCTTCTTCGCACACAGAGCATTGTGGCGAGCGCAGGGAGCTCCTGAGAGCGGTTTGTGCCGAAAGAAGCCCGGGACCGGCACTTAGCTTCGGAGAGCTGCGTATCTGCGTCTTCTGCGTGTCTTGCCGCTCTACACTCAGCAAAAAGCTTTTCCACCATATCTTGCAAGGAGAAACTCTGCCAGGAAAGAAAACATCCCAAATCTTGTTCTAAAGCTTGCACGGGGGTCTGCAAAGAGTTTGGCAAGAATGAAAGGTAGTTGTCCAAAACTCGTTCTTTTCCAATAGAATAACCATGGAAAAGGCAGGAGAGGGGTAAAGTACTGTTTTCTCTAAGTCTGAATGCTGCCCACACTGTGCCTGTGTGCTGCAGCTTGCATCTTCGCCTTTGGGAAGCTGCCGCTCGCCGATTCTCCCGGAGGCGAAGAAGCGGCTTCTTCGCACACAGAGCATTGTGGCGAGCGCAGGGAGCTCCTGAGAGCGGTTTGTGCCGAAAGAAGCCCGGGACCGGCACTTAGCTTCGGAGAGCTGCGTATCTGCGTCTTCTGCGTGTCTTGCCGCTCTACACTCAGCCAAAAGCTTTTCCACCATATCTTGCAAGGAGAAACTCTGCCAGGAAAGAAAACATCCAAAATCTTGTTCTAAAGCTTGCACGGGGGTCTGCAAAGAGTTTGGCAAGAATGAAAGGTAGTTGTCCAAAACTCGTTCTTTTCCAATAGAATAACCATGGAAAAGGCAGGAGAGGGGTAAAGTACTGTTTTCTCTAAGTCTGAATGCTGCCCACACTGTGCCTGTGTGTTGCAGCTTGCATCTTCGCCTTTGGGTAGCTGCCGCTCGCCTATTCTCCCGGAGGCGAAGAAGCGGCTTCTTCGCACACAGAGCATTGTGGCGAGCGCAGGGAGCTCCTGAGAGCGGTTTGTGCCGAAAGAAGCCCGGGACCGGCACTTAGCTTCGAAGAGCTGCGTATCTGCGTCTTCTGCGTGTCTTGCCGCTCTACACTCAGCCAAAAGCTTTTCCACCATATCTTGCAAGGAGAAACTCTGCCAGGAATGAAAACATCCAAAATCTTGTTCTAAAGCTCGCACGGGGGTCTGCAAAGAGTTTGGCAAGAATGAAAGGTAGTTGTCCAAAACTCGTTCTTTTCCAATATAATAACCATGGAAAAGGCAGGAGAGGGGTAAAGTACTGTTTTCTCTAAGTCTGAATGCTGCCCACACTGTGCCTGTGTGCTGCAGCTTGCATCTTCGCCTTTGGGAAGCTGCCGCTCGCCGATTCTCCCGGAGGCGAAGAAGCGGCTTCTTCGCACACAGAGCATTGTGGCGAGCGCAGGGAGCTCCTGAGAGCGGTTTGTGCCGAAAGAAGCCCGGGACCGGCACTTAGCTTCGGAGAGCTGCGTATCTGCGTCTTCTGCGTGTCTTGCCGCTCTACACTCAGCAAAAAGCTTTTCCACCATATCTTGCAAGGAGAAACTCTGCCAGGAAAGAAAACATCCCAAATCTTGTTCTAAAGCTTGCACGGGGGTCTGCAAAGAGTTTGGCAAGAATGAAAGGTAGTTGTCCAAAACTCATTCTTTTCCAATAGAATAACCATGGAAAAGGCAGGAGAGGGGTAAAGTACTGTTTTCTCTAAGTCTGAATGCTGCCCACACTGTGCCTGTGTGCTGCAGCTTGCATCTTCGCCTTTGGGAAGCTGCCGCTCGCCGATTCTCCCGGAAGCGAAGAAGCGGCTTCTTCGCACACAGAGCATTGTGGCGAGCGCAGGGAGCTCCTGAGAGCGGTTTGTGCCGAAAGAAGCCCGGGACCGGCACTTAGCTTCGGAGAGCTGCGTATCTGCGTCTTCTGCGTGTCTTGCCGCTCTACACTCAGCAAAAAGCTTTTCCACCATATCTTGCAAGGAGAAACTCTGCCAGGAAAGAAAACATCCAAAATCTTGTTCTAAAGCTTGCACGGAGGTCTGCAAAGAGTTTGGCAAGAATGAAAGGTAGTTGTCCAAAACTCGTTCTTTTCCAATAGAATAACCATGGAAAAGGCAGGAGAGGGGTAAAGTACTGTTTTCTCTAAGTCTGAATGCTGCCCACACTGTGCCTGTGTGCTGCAGCTTGCATCTTCGCCTTTGGGAAGCTGCCGCTCGCCGATTCTCCCGGAGGCGAAGAAGCGGCTTCTTCGCACACAGAGCATTGTGGCGAGCGCAGGGAGCTCCTGAGAGCGGTTTGTGCCGAAAGAAGCCCGGGACCGGCACTTAGCTTCGGAGAGCTGCGTATCTGCGTCTTCTGCGTGTCTTGCCGCTCTACACTCAGCAAAAAGCTTTTCCAGCATATCTTGCAAGGAGAAACTCTGCCAGGAAAGAAAACATCCCAAATCTTGTTCTAAAGCTTGCACGGGGGTCTGCAAAGAGTTTGGCAAGAATGAAAGGTAGTTGTCCAAAACTCGTTCTTTTCCAATAGAATAACCATGGAAAAGGCAGGAGAGGGGTAAAGTACTGTTTTCTCTAAGTCTGAATGCTGCCCACACTGTGCCTGTGTGTTGCAGCTTGCATCTTCGCCTTTGGGAAGCTGCCGCTCGCCTATTCTCCCGGAGGCGAAGAAGCGGCTTCTTCGCACACAGAGCATTGTGGCGAGCGCAGGGAGCTCCTGAGAGCGGTTTGTGCCGAAAGAAGCCCGGGACCGGCACTTAGCTTCGAAGAGCTGCGTATCTGCGTCTTCTGCGTGTCTTGCCGCTCTACACTCAGCCAAAAGCTTTTCCACCATATCTTGCAAGGAGAAACTCTGCCAGGAATGAAAACATCCAAAATCTTGTTCTAAAGCTCGCACGGGGGTCTGCAAAGAGTTTGGCAAGAATGAAAGGTAGTTGTCCAAAACTCGTTCTTTTCCAATATAATAACCATGGAAAAGGCAGGAGAGGGGTAAAGTACTGTTTTCTCTAAGTCTGAATGCTGCCCACACTGTGCCTGTGTGCTGCAGCTTGCATCTTCGCCTTTGGGAAGCTGCCGCTCGCCGATTCTCCCGGAGGCGAAGAAGCGGCTTCTTCGCACACAGAGCATTGTGGCGAGCGCAGGGAGCTCCTGAGAGCGGTTTGTGCCGAAAGAAGCCCGGGACCGGCACTTAGCTTCGGAGAGCTGCGTATCTGCGTCTTCTGCGTGTCTTGCCGCTCTACACTCAGCAAAAAGCTTTTCCACCATATCTTGCAAGGAGAAACTCTGCCAGGAAAGAAAACATCCCAAATCTTGTTCTAAAGCTTGCACGGGGGTCTGCAAAGAGTTTGGCAAGAATGAAAGGTAGTTGTCCAAAACTCGTTCTTTTCCAATAGAATAACCATGGAAAAGGCAGGAGAGGGGTAAAGTACTGTTTTCTCTAAGTCTGAATGCTGCCCACACTGTGCCTGTGTGCTGCAGCTTGCATCTTCGCCTTTGGGAAGCTGCCGCTCGCCGATTCTCCCGGAAGCGAAGAAGCGGCTTCTTCGCACACAGAGCATTGTGGCGAGCGCAGGGAGCTCCTGAGAGCGGTTTGTGCCGAAAGAAGCCCGGGACCGGCACTTAGCTTCGGAGAGCTGCGTATCTGCGTCTTCTGCGTGTCTTGCCGCTCTACACTCAGCAAAAAGCTTTTCCACCATATCTTGCAAGGAGAAACTCTGCCAGGAAAGAAAACATCCAAAATCTTGTTCTAAAGCTTGCACGGGGGTCTGCAAAGAGTTTGGCAAGAATGAAAGGTAGTTGTCCAAAACTCGTTCTTTTCCAATAGAATAACCATGGAAAAGGCAGGAGAGGGGTAAAGTACTGTTTTCTCTAAGTCTGAATGCTGCCCACACTGTGCCTGTGTGCTGCAGCTTGCATCTTCGCCTTTGGGAAGCTGCCGCTCGCCGATTCTCCCGGAGGCGAAGAAGCGGCTTCTTCGCACACAGAGCATTGTGGCGAGCGCAGGGAGCTCCTGAGAGCGGTTTGTGCCGAAAGAAGCCCGGGACCGGCACTTAGCTTCGGAGAGCTGCGTATCTGCGTCTTCTGCGTGTCTTGCCGCTCTACACTCAGCAAAAAGCTTTTCCAGCATATCTTGCAAGGAGAAACTCTGCCAGGAATGAAAACATCCAAAATCTTGTTCTAAAGCTTGCACGGGGGTCTGCAAAGAGTTTGGCAAGAATGAAAGGTAGTTGTCCAAAACTCGTTCTTTTCCAATAGAATAACCATGGAAAAGGCAGGAGAGGGGTAAAGTACTGTTTTCTCTAAGTCTGAATGCTGCCCACACTGTGCCTGTGTGCTGCAGCTTGCATCTTCGCCTTTGGGAAGCTGCCGCTCGCCGATTCTCCCGGAGGCGAAGAAGCGGCTTCTTCGCACACAGAGCATTGTGGCGAGCGCAGGGAGCTCCTGAGAGCGGTTTGTGCCGAAAGAAGCCCGGGACCGGCACTTAGCTTCGGAGAGCTGCGTATCTGCGTCTTCTGCGTGTCTTGCCGCTCTACACTCAGCAAAAAGCTTTTCCACCATATCTTGCAAGGAGAAACTCTGCCAGGAAAGAAAACATCCAAAATCTTGTTCTAAAGCTCGCACGGGGGTCTGCAACGAGTTTGGCAAGAATGAAAGGTAGTTGTCCAAAACTCGTTCTTTTCCAATAGAATAACCATGGAAAAGGCAGGAGAGGGGTAAAGTACTGTTTTCTCTAAGTCTGAATGCTGCCCACACTGTGCCTGTGTGCTGCACCTTGCATCTTCGCCTTTGGGAAGCTGCCGCTCGCTGATTCTCCCGGAGGCGAAGTAGCGGCTTCTTCGCACACAGAGCATTGTGGCGAGCGCAGGGAGCTCCTGAGAGCGGTTTGTGCCGAAAGAAGCCCGGGACCGGCACTTAGCTTCGGAGAGCTGCGTATCTGCGTCTTCTGCGTGTCTTGCCGCTCTACACTCAGCAAAAAGCTTTTCCACCATATCTTGCAAGGAGAAACTCTGCCAGGAAAGAAAACATCCAAAATCTTGTTCTAAAGCTTGCACGGGGGTCTGCAAAGAGTTTGGCAAGAATGAAAGGTAGTTGTCCAAAACTCGTTCTTTTCCAATAGAAGAACCATGGAAAAGGCAGGAGAGGGGTAAAGTACTGTTTTCTCTAAGTCTGAATGCTGCCCACACTGTGCCTGTGTGCTGCAGCTTGCATCTTCGCCTTTGGGAAGCTGCCGCTCGCCGATTCTCCCGGAAGCGAAGAAGCGGCTTCTTCGCACACAGAGCATTGTGGCGAGCGCAGGGAGCTCCTGAGAGCGGTTTGTGCCGAAAGAAGCCCGGGACCGGCACTTAGCTTCGGAGAGCTGCGTATCTGCGTCTTCTGCGTGTCTTGCCGCTCTACACTCAGCCAAAAGCTTTTCCACCATATCTTGCAAGGAGAAACTCTGCCAGGAAAGAAAACATCCAAAATCTCGTTCTAAAGCTCGCACGGGGGTCTGCAAAGAGTTTGGCAAGAATGAAAGGTAGTTGTCCAAAACTCGTTCTTTTCCAATAGAAGAACCATGGAAAAGGCAGGAGAGGGGTAAAGTACTGTTTTCTCTAAGTCTGAATGCTGCCCACACTGTGCCTGTGTGCTGCAGCTTGCATCTTCGCCTTTGGGAAGCTGCCGCTCGCCGATTCTCCCGGAGGCGAAGAAGCGGCTTCTTCGCACACAGAGCATTGTGGCGAGCGCAGGGAGCTCCTGAGAGCGGTTTGTGCCGAAAGAAGCCCGGGACCGGCACTTAGCTTCGGAGAGCTGCGTATCTGCGTCTTCTGCGTGTCTTGCCGCTCTACACTCAGCAAAAAGCTTTTCCACCATATCTTGCAAGGAGAAACTCTGCCAGGAAAGAAAACATCCAAAATCTTGTTCTAAAGCTCGCACGGGGGTCTGCAAAGAGTTTGGCAAGAATGAAAGGTAGTTGTCCAAAACTCGTTCTTTTCCAATAGAATAACCATGGAAAAGGCAGGAGAGGGGTAAAGTACTGTTTTCTCTAAGTCTGAATGCTGCCCACACTGTGCCTGTGTGCTGCACCTTGCATCTTCGCCTTTGGGAAGCTGCCGCTCGCTGATTCTCCCGGAGGCGAAGTAGCGGCTTCTTCGCACACAGAGCATTGTGGCGAGCGCAGGGAGCTCCTGAGAGCGGTTTGTGCCGAAAGAAGCCCGGGACCGGCACTTAGCTTCGGAGAGCTGCGTATCTGCGTCTTCTGCGTGTCTTGCCGCTCTACACTCAGCAAAAAGCTTTTCCACCATATCTTGCAAGGAGAAACTCTGCCAGGAAAGAAAACATCCAAAATCTTGTTCTAAAGCTTGCACGGGGGTCTGCAAAGAGTTTGGCAAGAATGAAAGGTAGTTGTCCAAAACTCGTTCTTTTCCAATAGAAGAACCATGGAAAAGGCAGGAGAGGGGTAAAGTACTGTTTTCTCTAAGTCTGAATGCTGCCCACACTGTGCCTGTGTGCTGCAGCTTGCATCTTCGCCTTTGGGAAGCTGCCGCTCGCCGATTCTCCCGGAAGCGAAGAAGCGGCTTCTTCGCACACAGAGCATTGTGGCGAGCGCAGGGAGCTCCTGAGAGCGGTTTGTGCCGAAAGAAGCCCGGGACCGGCACTTAGCTTCGGAGAGCTGCGTATCTGCGTCTTCTGCGTGTCTTGCCGCTCTACACTCAGCCAAAAGCTTTTCCACCATATCTTGCAAGGAGAAACTCTGCCAGGAAAGAAAACATCCAAAATCTCGTTCTAAAGCTCGCACGGGGGTCTGCAAAGAGTTTGGCAAGAATGAAAGGTAGTTGTCCAAAACTCGTTCTTTTCCAATAGAATAACCATGGAAAAGGCAGGAGAGGGGTAAAGTACTGTTTTCTCTAAGTCTGAATGCTGCCCACACTGTGCCTGTGTGCTGCAGCTTGCATCTTCGCCTTTGGGAAGCTGCCGCTCGCCGATTCTCCCGGAGGCGAAGAAGCGGCTTCTTCGCACACAGAGCATTGTGGCGAGCGCAGGGAGCTCCTGAGAGCGGTTTGTGCCGAAAGAAGCCCGGGACCGGCACTTAGCTTCGGAGAGCTGCGTATCTGCGTCTTCTGCGTGTCTTGCCGCTCTACACTCAGCAAAAAGCTTTTCCACCATATCTTGCAAGGAGAAACTCTGCCAGGAAAGAAAACATCCAAAATCTTGTTCTAAAGCTCGCACGGGGGTCTGCAAAGAGTTTGGCAAGAATGAAAGGTAGTTGTCCAAAACTCGTTCTTTTCCAATAGAAGAACCATGGAAAAGGCAGGAGAGGGGTAAAGTACTGTTTTCTCTAAGTCTGAATGCTGCCCACACTGTGCTTGTGTGCTGCAGCTTGCATCTTCGCCTTTGGGAAGCTGCCGCTCGCCGATTCTCCCGGAGGCGAAGAAGCGGCTTCTTCGCACACAGAGCATTGTGGCGAGCGCAGGGAGCTCCTGAGAGCGGTTTGTGCCGAAAGAAGCCCGGGACCGGCACTTAGCTTCGGAGAGCTGCGTATCTGCGTCTTCTGCGTGTCTTGCCGCTCTACACTCAGCAAAAAGCTTTTCCACCATATCTTGCAAGGAGAAACTCTGCCAGGAAAGAAAACATCCAAAATCTTGTTCTAAAGCTCGCACGGGGGTCTGCAAAGAGTTTGGCAAGAATGAAAGGTAGTTGTCCAAAACTCGTTCTTTTCCAATAGAATAACCATGGAAAAGGCAGGAGAGGGGTAAAGTTCTGTTTTCTCGAAGTCTGAAGGCTGCCCACACTGTGCCTGTGTGCTGCAGCTTGCATCTTCGCCTTTGGGAAGCTGCCGCTCGCCGATTCTCCCGGAGGCGAAGAAGCGGCTTCTTCGCACACAGAGCATTGTGGCGAGCGCAGGGAGCTCCTGAGAGCGGTTTGTGCCGAAAGAAGCCCGGGACCGGCACTTAGCTTCGGAGAGCTGCGTATCTGCGTCTTCTGCGTGTCTTGCCGCTCTACACTCAGCAAAAAGCTTTTCCACCATATCTTGCAAGGAGAAACTCTGCCAGGAAAGAAAACATCCAAAATCTTGTTCTAAAGCTCGCACGGGGGTCTGCAAAGAGTTTGCCAAGAATGAAAGGTAGTTGTCCAAAACTCGTTCTTTTCCAATAGAAGAACCATGGAAAAGGCAGGAGAGGGGTAAAGTACTGTTTTCTCTAAGTCTGAAGGCTGCCCACACTGTGCCTGTGTGCTGCAGCTTGCATCTTCGCCTTTGGGAAGCTGCCGCTCGCCGATTCTCCCGGAGGCGAAGAAGCGGCTTCTTCGCACACAGAGCATTGTGGCGAGCGCAGGGAGCTCCTGAGAGCGGTTTGTGCCGAAAGAAGCCCGGGACCGGCACTTAGCTTCGGAGAGCTGCGTATCTGCGTCTTCTGCGTGTCTTGCCGCTCTACACTCAGCAAAAAGCTTTTCCACCATATCTTGCAAGGAGAAACTCTGCCAGGAAAGAAAACATCCCAAATCTTGTTCTAAAGCTTGCACGGGGGTCTGCAAAGAGTTTGGCAAGAATGAAAGGTAGTTGTCCAAAACTCGTTCTTTTCCAATAGAATAACCATGGAAAAGGCAGGAGAGGGGTAAAGTACTGTTTTCTCTAAGTCTGAATGCTGCCCACACTGTGCCTGTGTGCTGCAGCTTGCATCTTCGCCTTTGGGAAGCTGCCGCTCGCCGATTCTCCCGGAGGCGAAGAAGCGGCTTCTTCGCACACAGAGCATTGTGGCGAGCGCAGGGAGCTCCTGAGAGCGGTTTGTGCCGAAAGAAGCCCGGGACCGGCACTTAGCTTCGGAGAGCTGCGTATCTGCGTCTTCTGCGTGTCTTGCCGCTCTACACTCAGCAAAAAGCTTTTCCACCATATCTTGCAAGGAGAAACTCTGCCAGGAAAGAAAACATCCCAAATCTTGTTCTAAAGCTTGCACGGGGGTCTGCAAAGAGTTTGGCAAGAATGAAAGGTAGTTGTCCAAAACTCGTTCTTTTCCAATAGAAGAACCATGGAAAAGGCAGGAGAGGGGTAAAGTACTGTTTTCTCTAAGTCTGAATGCTGCCCACACTGTGCCTGTGTGCTGCAGCTTGCATCTTCGCCTTTGGGAAGCTGCCGCTCGCCGATTCTCCCGGAAGCGAAGAAGCGGCTTCTTCGCACACAGAGCATTGTGGCGAGCGCAGGGAGCTCCTGAGAGCGGTTTGTGCCGAAAGAAGCCCGGGACCGGCACTTAGCTTCGGAGAGCTGCGTATCTGCGTCTTCTGCGTGTCTTGCCGCTCTACACTCAGCAAAAAGCTTTTCCACCATATCTTGCAAGGAGAAACTCTGCCAGGAAAGAAAACATCCAAAATCTTGTTCTAAAGCTTGCACGGGGGTCTGCAAAGAGTTTGGCAAGAATGAAAGGTAGTTGTCCAAAACTCGTTCTTTTCCAATAGAATAACCATGGAAAAGGCAGGAGAGGGGTAAAGTACTGTTTTCTCTAAGTCTGAATGCTGCCCACACTGTGCCTGTGTGCTGCAGCTTGCATCTTCGCCTTTGGGAAGCTGCCGCTCGCCGATTCTCCCGGAGGCGAAGAAGCGGCTTCTTCGCACACAGAGCATTGTGGCGAGCGCAGGGAGCTCCTGAGAGCGGTTTGTGCCGAAAGAAGCCCGGGACCGGCACTTAGCTTCGGAGAGCTGCGTATCTGCGTCTTCTGCGTGTCTTGCCGCTCTACACTCAGCAAAAAGCTTTTCCACCATATCTTGCAAGGAGAAACTCTGCCAGGAAAGAAAACATCCAAAATCTTGTTCTAAAGCTTGCACGGGGGTCTGCAAAGAGTTTGGCAAGAATGAAAGGTAGTTGTCCAAAACTCGTTCTTTTCCAATAGAAGAACCATGGAAAAGGCAGGAGAGGGGTAAAGTACTGTTTTCTCTAAGTCTGAATGCTGCCCACACTGTGCCTGTGTGCTGCAGCTTGCATCTTCGCCTTTGGGAAGCTGCCGCTCGCCGATTCTCCCGGAGGCGAAGAAGCGGCTTCTTCGCACACAGAGCATTGTGGCGAGCGCAGGGAGCTCCTGAGAGCGGTTTGTGCCGAAAGAAGCCCGGGACCGGCACTTAGCTTCGGAGAGCTGCGTATCTGCGTCTTCTGCGTGTCTTGCCGCTCTACACTCAGCAAAAAGCTTTTCCACCATATCTTGCAAGGAGAAACTCTGCCAGGAAAGAAAACATCCCAAATCTTGTTCTAAAGCTTGCACGGGGGTCTGCAAAGAGTTTGGCAAGAATGAAAGGTAGTTGTCCAAAACTCGTTCTTTTCCAATAGAAGAACCATGGAAAAGGCAGGAGAGGGGTAAAGTACTGTTTTCTCTAAGTCTGAATGCTGCCCACACTGTGCCTGTGTGCTGCAGCTTGCATCTTCGCCTTTGGGAAGCTGCCGCTCGCCGATTCTCCCGGAGGCGAAGAAGCGGCTTCTTCGCACACAGAGCATTGTGGCGAGCGCAGGGAGCTCCTGAGAGCGGTTTGTGCCGAAAGAAGCCCGGGACCGGCACTTAGCTTCGGAGAGCTGCGTATCTGCGTCTTCTGCGTGTCTTGCCGCTCTACACTCAGCAAAAAGCTTTTCCACCATATCTTGCAAGGAGAAACTCTGCCAGGAAAGAAAACATCCCAAATCTTGTTCTAAAGCTCGCACGGGGGTCTGCAAAGAGTTTGGCAAGAATGAAAGGTAGTTGTCCAAAACTCGTTCTTTTCCAATAGAATAACCATGGAAAAGGCAGGAGAGGGGTAAAGTACTGTTTTCTCTAAGTCTGAATGCTGCCCACACTGTGCCTGTGTGCTGCAGCTTGCATCTTCGCCTTTGGGAAGCTGCCGCTCGCCGATTCTCCCGGAGGCGAAGAAGCGGCTTCTTCGCACACAGAGCATTGTGGCGAGCGCAGGGAGCTCCTGAGAGCGGTTTGTGCCGAAAGAAGCCCGGGACCGGCACTTAGCTTCGGAGAGCTGCGTATCTGCGTCTTCTGCGTGTCTTGCCGCTCTACACTCAGCCAAAAGCTTTTCCACCATATCTTGCAAGGAGAAACTCTGCCAGGAAAGAAAACATCCAAAATCTTGTTCTAAAGCTTGCACGGGGGTCTGCAAAGAGTTTGGCAAGAATGAAAGGTAGTTGTCCAAAACTCGTTCTTTTCCAATAGAAGAACCATGGAAAAGGCAGGAGAGGGGTAAAGTACTGTTTTCTCTAAGTCTGAATGCTGCCCACACTGTGCCTGTGTGTTGCAGCTTGCATCTTCGCCTTTGGGTAGCTGCCGCTCGCCTATTCTCCCGGAGGCGAAGAAGCGGCTTCTTCGCACACAGAGCATTGTGGCGAGCGCAGGGAGCTCCTGAGAGCGGTTTGTGCCGAAAGAAGCCCGGGACCGGCACTTAGCTTCGAAGAGCTGCGTATCTGCGTCTTCTGCGTGTCTTGCCGCTCTACACTCAGCCAAAAGCTTTTCCACCATATCTTGCAAGGAGAAACTCTGCCAGGAATGAAAACATCCAAAATCTTGTTCTAAAGCTCGCACGGGGGTCTGCAAAGAGTTTGGCAAGAATGAAAGGTAGTTGTCCAAAACTCGTTCTTTTCCAATATAATAACCATGGAAAAGGCAGGAGAGGGGTAAAGTACTGTTTTCTCTAAGTCTGAATGCTGCCCACACTGTGCCTGTGTGCTGCAGCTTGCATCTTCGCCTTTGGGAAGCTGCCGCTCGCCGATTCTCCCGGAGGCGAAGAAGCGGCTTCTTCGCACACAGAGCATTGTGGCGAGCGCAGGGAGCTCCTGAGAGCGGTTTGTGCCGAAAGAAGCCCGGGACCGGCACTTAGCTTCGGAGAGCTGCGTATCTGCGTCTTCTGCGTGTCTTGCCGCTCTACACTCAGCAAAAAGCTTTTCCACCATATCTTGCAAGGAGAAACTCTGCCAGGAAAGAAAACATCCCAAATCTTGTTCTAAAGCTTGCACGGGGGTCTGCAAAGAGTTTGGCAAGAATGAAAGGTAGTTGTCCAAAACTCGTTCTTTTCCAATAGAAGAACCATGGAAAAGGCAGGAGAGGGGTAAAGTACTGTTTTCTCTAAGTCTGAATGCTGCCCACACTGTGCCTGTGTGCTGCAGCTTGCATCTTCGCCTTTGGGAAGCTGCCGCTCGCCGATTCTCCCGGAAGCGAAGAAGCGGCTTCTTCGCACACAGAGCATTGTGGCGAGCGCAGGGAGCTCCTGAGAGCGGTTTGTGCCGAAAGAAGCCCGGGACCGGCACTTAGCTTCGGAGAGCTGCGTATCTGCGTCTTCTGCGTGTCTTGCCGCTCTACACTCAGCCAAAAGCTTTTCCACCATATCTTGCAAGGAGAAACTCTGCCAGGAAAGAAAACATCCAAAATCTCGTTCTAAAGCTCGCACGGGGGTCTGCAAAGAGTTTGGCAAGAATGAAAGGTAGTTGTCCAAAACTCGTTCTTTTCCAATAGAATAACCATGGAAAAGGCAGGAGAGGGGTAAAGTACTGTTTTCTCTAAGTCTGAATGCTGCCCACACTGTGCCTGTGTGCTGCAGCTTGCATCTTCGCCTTTGGGAAGCTGCCGCTCGCCGATTCTCCCGGAGGCGAAGAAGCGGCTTCTTCGCACACAGAGCATTGTGGCGAGCGCAGGGAGCTCCTGAGAGCGGTTTGTGCCGAAAGAAGCCCGGGACCGGCACTTAGCTTCGGAGAGCTGCGTATCTGCGTCTTCTGCGTGTCTTGCCGCTCTACACTCAGCAAAAAGCTTTTCCACCATATCTTGCAAGGAGAAACTCTGCCAGGAAAGAAAACATCCAAAATCTTGTTCTAAAGCTCGCACGGGGGTCTGCAAAGAGTTTGGCAAGAATGAAAGGTAGTTGTCCAAAACTCGTTCTTTTCCAATAGAAGAACCATGGAAAAGGCAGGAGAGGGGTAAAGTACTGTTTTCTCTAAGTCTGAATGCTGCCCACACTGTGCTTGTGTGCTGCAGCTTGCATCTTCGCCTTTGGGAAGCTGCCGCTCGCCGATTCTCCCGGAGGCGAAGAAGCGGCTTCTTCGCACACAGAGCATTGTGGCGAGCGCAGGGAGCTCCTGAGAGCGGTTTGTGCCGAAAGAAGCCCGGGACCGGCACTTAGCTTCGGAGAGCTGCGTATCTGCGTCTTCTGCGTGTCTTGCCGCTCTACACTCAGCAAAAAGCTTTTCCACCATATCTTGCAAGGAGAAACTCTGCCAGGAAAGAAAACATCCAAAATCTTGTTCTAAAGCTCGCACGGGGGTCTGCAAAGAGTTTGGCAAGAATGAAAGGTAGTTGTCCAAAACTCGTTCTTTTCCAATAGAATAACCATGGAAAAGGCAGGAGAGGGGTAAAGTTCTGTTTTCTCGAAGTCTGAAGGCTGCCCACACTGTGCCTGTGTGCTGCAGCTTGCATCTTCGCCTTTGGGAAGCTGCCGCTCGCCGATTCTCCCGGAGGCGAAGAAGCGGCTTCTTCGCACACAGAGCATTGTGGCGAGCGCAGGGAGCTCCTGAGAGCGGTTTGTGCCGAAAGAAGCCCGGGACCGGCACTTAGCTTCGGAGAGCTGCGTATCTGCGTCTTCTGCGTGTCTTGCCGCTCTACACTCAGCAAAAAGCTTTTCCACCATATCTTGCAAGGAGAAACTCTGCCAGGAAAGAAAACATCCCAAAATCTTGTTCTAAAGCTCGCACGGGGGTCTGCAAAGAGTTTGCCAAGAATGAAAGGTAGTTGTCCAAAACTCGTTCTTTTCCAATAGAAGAACCATGGAAAAGGCAGGAGAGGGGTAAAGTACTGTTTTCTCTAAGTCTGAAGGCTGCCCACACTGTGCCTGTGTGCTGCAGCTTGCATCTTCGCCTTTGGGAAGCTGCCGCTCGCCGATTCTCCCGGAGGCGAAGAAGCGGCTTCTTCGCACACAGAGCATTGTGGCGAGCGCAGGGAGCTCCTGAGAGCGGTTTGTGCCGAAAGAAGCCCGGGACCGGCACTTAGCTTCGGAGAGCTGCGTATCTGCGTCTTCTGCGTGTCTTGCCGCTCTACACTCAGCAAAAAGCTTTTCCACCATATCTTGCAAGGAGAAACTCTGCCAGGAAAGAAAACATCCCAAATCTTGTTCTAAAGCTTGCACGGGGGTCTGCAAAGAGTTTGGCAAGAATGAAAGGTAGTTGTCCAAAACTCGTTCTTTTCCAATAGAATAACCATGGAAAAGGCAGGAGAGGGGTAAAGTACTGTTTTCTCTAAGTCTGAATGCTGCCCACACTGTGCCTGTGTGCTGCAGCTTGCATCTTCGCCTTTGGGAAGCTGCCGCTCGCCGATTCTCCCGGAGGCGAAGAAGCGGCTTCTTCGCACACAGAGCATTGTGGCGAGCGCAGGGAGCTCCTGAGAGCGGTTTGTGCCGAAAGAAGCCCGGGACCGGCACTTAGCTTCGGAGAGCTGCGTATCTGCGTCTTCTGCGTGTCTTGCCGCTCTACACTCAGCAAAAAGCTTTTCCACCATATCTTGCAAGGAGAAACTCTGCCAGGAAAGAAAACATCCCAAATCTTGTTCTAAAGCTTGCACGGGGGTCTGCAAAGAGTTTGGCAAGAATGAAAGGTAGTTGTCCAAAACTCGTTCTTTTCCAATAGAAGAACCATGGAAAAGGCAGGAGAGGGGTAAAGTACTGTTTTCTCTAAGTCTGAATGCTGCCCACACTGTGCCTGTGTGCTGCAGCTTGCATCTTCGCCTTTGGGAAGCTGCCGCTCGCCGATTCTCCCGGAAGCGAAGAAGCGGCTTCTTCGCACACAGAGCATTGTGGCGAGCGCAGGGAGCTCCTGAGAGCGGTTTGTGCCGAAAGAAGCCCGGGACCGGCACTTAGCTTCGGAGAGCTGCGTATCTGCGTCTTCTGCGTGTCTTGCCGCTCTACACTCAGCAAAAAGCTTTTCCACCATATCTTGCAAGGAGAAACTCTGCCAGGAAAGAAAACATCCAAAATCTTGTTCTAAAGCTTGCACGGGGGTCTGCAAAGAGTTTGGCAAGAATGAAAGGTAGTTGTCCAAAACTCGTTCTTTTCCAATAGAATAACCATGGAAAAGGCAGGAGAGGGGTAAAGTACTGTTTTCTCTAAGTCTGAATGCTGCCCACACTGTGCCTGTGTGCTGCAGCTTGCATCTTCGCCTTTGGGAAGCTGCCGCTCGCCGATTCTCCCGGAGGCGAAGAAGCGGCTTCTTCGCACACAGAGCATTGTGGCGAGCGCAGGGAGCTCCTGAGAGCGGTTTGTGCCGAAAGAAGCCCGGGACCGGCACTTAGCTTCGGAGAGCTGCGTATCTGCGTCTTCTGCGTGTCTTGCCGCTCTACACTCAGCAAAAAGCTTTTCCACCATATCTTGCAAGGAGAAACTCTGCCAGGAAAGAAAACATCCAAAATCTTGTTCTAAAGCTTGCACGGGGGTCTGCAAAGAGTTTGGCAAGAATGAAAGGTAGTTGTCCAAAACTCGTTCTTTTCCAATAGAAGAACCATGGAAAAGGCAGGAGAGGGGTAAAGTACTGTTTTCTCTAAGTCTGAATGCTGCCCACACTGTGCCTGTGTGCTGCACCTTGCATCTTCGCCTTTGGGAAGCTGCCGCTCGCCGATTCTCCCGGAGGCGAAGAAGCGGCTTCTTCGCACACAGAGCATTGTGGCGAGCGCAGGGAGCTCCTGAGAGCGGTTTGTGCCGAAAGAAGCCCGGGACCGGCACTTAGCTTCGGAGAGCTGCGTATCTGCGTCTTCTGCGTGTCTTGCCGCTCTACACTCAGCAAAAAGCTTTTCCACCATATCTTGCAAGGAGAAACTCTGCCAGGAAAGAAAACATCCCAAATCTTGTTCTAAAGCTTGCACGGGGGTCTGCAAAGAGTTTGGCAAGAATGAAAGGTAGTTGTCCAAAACTCGTTCTTTTCCAATAGAAGAACCATGGAAAAGGCAGGAGAGGGGTAAAGTACTGTTTTCTCTAAGTCTGAATGCTGCCCACACTGTGCCTGTGTGCTGCAGCTTGCATCTTCGCCTTTGGGAAGCTGCCGCTCGCCGATTCTCCCGGAGGCGAAGAAGCGGCTTCTTCGCACACAGAGCATTGTGGCGAGCGCAGGGAGCTCCTGAGAGCGGTTTGTGCCGAAAGAAGCCCGGGACCGGCACTTAGGTTCGGAGAGCTGCGTATCTGCGTCTTCTGCGTGTCTTGCCGCTCTACACTCAGCAAAAAGCTTTTCCACCATATCTTGCAAGGAGAAACTCTGCCAGGAAAGAAAACATCCCAAATCTTGTTCTAAAGCTCGCACGGGGGTCTGCAAAGAGTTTGGCAAGAATGAAAGGTAGTTGTCCAAAACTCGTTCTTTTCCAATAGAATAAGCATGGAAAAGGCAGGAGAGGGGTAAAGTACTGTTTTCTCTAAGTCTGAAGGCTGCCCACACTGTGCCTGTGTGCTGCAGCTTGCATCTTCGCCTTTGGGAAGCTGCCGCTCGCCGATTCTCCCGGAGGCGAAGAAGCGGCTTCTTCGCACACAGAGCATTGTGGAGAGCGCAGGGAGCTCCTGAGAGCGGTTTGTGCCGAAAGAAGCCCGGGACCGGCACTTAGCTTCGGAGAGCTGCGTATCTGCGTCTTCTGCGTGTCTTGCCGCTCTACACTCAGCCAAAAGCTTTTCCACCATATCTTGCAAGGAGAAACTCTGCCAGGAAAGAAAACATCCAAAATCTTGTTCTAAAGCTTGCACGGGGGTCTGCAAAGAGTTTGGCAAGAATGAAAGGTAGTTGTCCAAAACTCGTTCTTTTCCAATAGAATAACCATGGAAAAGGCAGGAGAGGGGTAAAGTACTGTTTTCTCTAAGTCTGAATGCTGCCCACACTGTGCCTGCGTGCTGCAGCTTGCATCTTCGCCTTTGGGAAGCTGCCGCTCGCCGATTCTCCCCGGAGGCGAAGAAGCGGCTTCTTCGCACACAGAGCATTGTGGCGAGCGCAGGGAGCTCCTGAGAGCGGTTTGTGCCGAAAGAAGCCCGGGACCGGCACTTAGCTTCGGAGAGCTGCGTATCTGCGTCTTCTGCGTGTCTTGCCGCTCTACACTCAGCAAAAAGCTTTTCCACCATATCTTGCAAGGAGAAACTCTGCCAGGAAAGAAAACATCCAAAATCTTGTTCTAAAGCTTGCACGGGGGTCTGCAAAGAGTTTGGCAAGAATGAAAGGTAGTTGTCCAAAACTCGTTCTTTTCCAATAGAATAACCATGGAAAAGGCAGGAGAGGGGTAAAGTACTGTTTTCTCTAAGTCTGAATGCTGCCCACACTGTGCCTGTGTGCTGCAGCTTGCATCTTCGCCTTTGGGAAGCTGCCGCTCGCCGATTCTCCCGGAGGCGAAGAAGCGGCTTCTTCGCACACAGAGCATTGTGGCGAGCGCAGGGAGCTCCTGAGAGCGGTTTGTGCCGAAAGAAGCCCGGGACCGGCACTTAGCTTCGGAGAGCTGCGTATCTGCGTCTTCTGCGTGTCTTGCCGCTCTACACTCAGCCAAAAGCTTTTCCACCATATCTTGCAAGGAGAAACTCTGCCAGGAAAGAAAACATCCAAAATCTTGTTCTAAAGCTTGCACGGGGGTCTGCAAAGAGTTTGGCAAGAATGAAAGGTAGTTGTCCAAAACTCGTTCTTTTCCAATAGAATAACCATGGAAAAGGCAGGAGAGGGGTAAAGTACTGTTTTCTCTAAGTCTGAATGCTGCCCACACTGTGCCTGTGTGCTGCAGCTTGCATCTTCGCCTTTGGGAAGCTGCCGCTCGCCGATTCTCCCGGAGGCGAAGAAGCGGCTTCTTCGCACACAGAGCATTGTGGCGAGCGCAGGGAGCTCCTGAGAGCGGTTTGTGCCGAAAGAAGCCCGGGACCGGCACTTAGCTTCGGAGAGCTGCGTATCTGCGTCTTCTGCGTGTCTTGCCGCTCTACACTCAGCAAAAAGCTTTTCCACCATATCTTGCAAGGAGAAACTCTGCCAGGAAAGAAAACATCCAAAATCTTGTTCTAAAGCTTGCACGGGGGTCTGCAAAGAGTTTGGCAAGAATGAAAGGTAGTTGTCCAAAACTCGTTCTTTTCCAATAGAATAACCATGGAAAAGGCAGGAGAGGGGTAAAGTACTGTTTTCTCTAAGTCTGAATGCTGCCCATACTGTGCCTGTGTGCTGCAGCTTGCATCTTCGCCTTTGGGAAGCTGCTGCTCGCCGATTCTCCCGGAGGCGAAGAAGCGGCTTCTTCGCACACAGAGCATTGTGGCGAGCGCAGGGAGCTCCTGAGAGCGGTTTGTGCCGAAAGAAGCCCGGGACCGGCACTTAGCTTCGGAGGGCTGCGTATCTGCGTCTTCTGCGTGTCTTGCCGCTCTACACTCAGCAAAAAGCTTTTCCACCATATCTTGCAAGGAGAAACTCTGCCAGGAAAGAAAACATCCAAAATCTTGTTCTAAAGCTTGCACGGGGGTCTGCAAAGAGTTTGGCAAGAATGAAAGGTAGTTGTCCAAAACTCGTTCTTTTCCAATAGAATAACCATGGAAAAGGCAGGAGAGTGGTAAAGTACTGTTTTCTCTAAGTCTGAATGCTGCCCACACTGTGCCTGTGTGCTGCAGCTTGCATCTTCGCCTTTGGGAAGCTGCCGCTCGCCGATTCTCCCGGAGGCGAAGAAGCGGCTTCTTCGCACACAGAGCATTGTGGCGAGCGCAGGGAGCTCCTGAGAGCGGTTTGTGCCGAAAGAAGCCCGGGACCGGCACTTAGCTTCGGAGAGCTGCGTATCTGCGTCTTCTGCGTGTCTTGCCGCTCTACACTCAGCAAAAAGCTTTTCCACCATATCTTGCAAGGAGAAACTCTGCCAGGAAAGAAAACATCCAAAATCTTGTTCTAAAGCTCGCACGGGGGTCTGCAAAGAGTTTGGCAAGAATGAAAGGTAGTTGTCCAAAACTCGTTCTTTTCCAATAGAAGAACCATGGAAAAGGCAGGAGAGGGGTAAAGTACTGTTTTCTCTAAGTCTGAAGGCTGCCCACACTGTGCCTGTGTGCTGCAGCTTGCATCTTCGCCTTTGGGAAGCTGCCGCTCGCCGATTCTCCCGGAGGCGAAGAAGCGGCTTCTTCGCACACAGAGCATTGTGGCGAGCGCAGGGAGCTCCTGAGAGCGGTTTGTGCCGAAAGAAGCCCGGGACCGGCACTTAGCTTCGGAGAGCTGCGTATCTGCGTCTTCTGCGTGTCTTGCCGCTCTACACTCAGCAAAAAGCTTTTCCACCATATCTTGCAAGGAGAAACTCTGCCAGGAAAGAAAACATCCAAAATCTTGTTCTAAAGCTTGCACGGGGGTCTGCAAAGAGTTTGGCAAGAATGAAAGGTAGTTGTCCAAAACTCGTTCTTTTCCAATAGAATAACCATGGAAAAGGCAGGAGAGGGGTAAAGTACTGTTTTCTCTAAGTCTGAATGCTGCCCACACTGTGCCTGTGTGCTGCAGCTTGCATCTTCGCCTTTGGGAAGCTGCCGCTCGCCGATTCTCCCGGAGGCGAAGAAGCGGCTTCTTCGCACACAGAGCATTGTGGCGAGCGCAGGGAGCTCCTGAGAGCGGTTTGTGCCGAAAGAAGCCCGGGACCGGCACTTAGCTTCGGAGAGCTGCGTATCTGCGTCTTCTGCGTGTCTTGCCGCTCTACACTCAGCAAAAAGCTTTTCCACCATATCTTGCAAGGAGAAACTCTGCCAGGAAAGAAAACATCCCAAATCTTGTTCTAAAGCTTTCACGGGGGTCTGCAAAGAGTTTGGCAAGAATGAAAGGTAGTTGTCCAAAACTCGTTCTTTTCCAATAGAATAACCATGGAAAAGGCAGGAGAGTGGTAAAGTACTGTTTTCTCTAAGTCTGAATGCTGCCCACACTGTGCCTGTGTGCTGCAGCTTGCATCTTCGCCTTTGGGAAGCTGCCGCTCGCCGATTCTCCCGGAGGCGAAGAAGCGGCTTCTTCGCACACAGAGCATTGTGGCGAGCGCAGGGAGCTCCTGAGAGCGGTTTGTGCCGAAAGAAGCCCGGGACCGGCACTTAGCTTCGGAGAGCTGCGTATCTGCGTCTTCTGCGTGTCTTGCCGCTCTACACTCAGCAAAAAGCTTTTCCACCATATCTTGCAAGGAGAAACTCTGCCAGGAAAGAAAACATCCAAAATCTTGTTCTAAAGCTCGCACGGGGGTCTGCAAAGAGTTTGCCAAGAATGAAAGGTAGTTGTCCAAAACTCGTTCTTTTCCAATAGAAGAACCATGGAAAAGGCAGGAGAGGGGTAAAGTACTGTTTTCTCTAAGTCTGAATGCTGCCCACACTGTGCCTGTGTGCTGCAGCTTGCATCTTCGCCTTTGGGAAGCTGCCGCTCGCCGATTCTCCCGGAGGCGAAGAAGCGGCTTCTTCGCACACAGAGCATTGTGGCGAGCGCAGGGAGCTCCTGAGAGCGGTTTGTGCCGAAAGAAGCCCGGGACCGGCACTTAGCTTCGGAGAGCTGCGTATCTGCGTCTTCTGCGTGTCTTGCCGCTCTACACTCAGCAAAAAGCTTTTCCACCATATCTTGCAAGGAGAAACTCTGCCAGGAAAGAAAACATCCAAAATCTTGTTCTAAAGCTCGCACGGGGGTCTGCAAAGAGTTTGGCAAGAATGAAAGGTAGTTGTCCAAAACTCGTTCTTTTCCAATAGAATAACCATGGAAAAGGCAGGAGAGGGGTAAAGTTCTGTTTTCTCGAAGTCTGAAGGCTGCCCACACTGTGCCTGTGTGCTGCAGCTTGCATCTTCGCCTTTGGGAAGCTGCCGCTCGCCGATTCTCCTGGAGGCGAAGAAGCGGCTTCTTCGCACACAGAGCATTGTGGCGAGCGCAGGGAGCTCCTGAGAGCGGTTTGTGCCGAAAGAAGCCCGGGACCGGCACTTAGCTTCGGAGAGCTGCGTATCTGCGTCTTCTGCGTGTCTTGCCGCTCTACACTCAGCAAAAAGCTTTTCCACCATATCTTGCAAGGAGAAACTCTGCCAGGAAAGAAAACATCCAAAATCTTGTTCTAAAGCTCGCACGGGGGTCTGCAAAGAGTTTGCCAAGAATGAAAGGTAGTTGTCCAAAACTCGTTCTTTTCCAATAGAAGAACCATGGAAAAGGCAGGAGAGGGGTAAAGTACTGTTTTCTCTAAGTCTGAAGGCTGCCCACACTGTGCCTGTGTGCTGCAGCTTGCATCTTCGCCTTTGGGAAGCTGCCGCTCGCCGATTCTCCCGGAGGCGAAGAAGCGGCTTCTTCGCACACAGAGCATTGTGGCGAGCGCAGGGAGCTCCTGAGAGCGGTTTGTGCCGAAAGAAGCCCGGGACCGGCACTTAGCTTCGGAGAGCTGCGTATCTGCGTCTTCTGCGTGTCTTGCCGCTCTACACTCAGCAAAAAGCTTTTCCACCATATCTTGCAAGGAGAAACTCTGCCAGGAAAGAAAACATCCCAAATCTTGTTCTAAAGCTTGCACGGGGGTCTGCAAAGAGTTTGGCAAGAATGAAAGGTAGTTGTCCAAAACTCGTTCTTTTCCAATAGAATAACCATGGAAAAGGCAGGAGAGGGGTAAAGTACTGTTTTCTCTAAGTCTGAATGCTGCCCACACTGTGCCTGTGTGCTGCAGCTTGCATCTTCGCCTTTGGGAAGCTGCCGCTCGCCGATTCTCCCGGAGGCGAAGAAGCGGCTTCTTCGCACACAGAGCATTGTGGCGAGCGCAGGGAGCTCCTGAGAGCGGTTTGTGCCGAAAGAAGCCCGGGACCGGCACTTAGCTTCGGAGAGCTGCGTATCTGCGTCTTCTGCGTGTCTTGCCGCTCTACACTCAGCAAAAAGCTTTTCCACCATATCTTGCAAGGAGAAACTCTGCCAGGAAAGAAAACATCCAAAATCTTGTTCTAAAGCTCGCACGGGGGTCTGCAAAGAGTTTGGCAAGAATGAAAGGTAGTTGTCCAAAACTCGTTCTTTTCCAATAGAAGAACCATGGAAAAGGCAGGAGAGGGTAAAGTACTGTTTTCTCTAAGTCTGAATGCTGCCCACACTGTGCCTGTGTGCTGCAGCTTGCATCTTCGCCTTTGGGAAGCTGCCGCTCGCCGATTCTCCCGGAAGCGAAGAAGCGGCTTCTTCGCACACAGAGCATTGTGGCGAGCGCAGGGAGCTCCTGAGAGCGGTTTGTGCCGAAAGAAGCCCGGGACCGGCACTTAGCTTCGGAGAGCTGCGTATCTGCGTCTTCTGCGTGTCTTGCCGCTCTACACTCAGCAAAAAGCTTTTCCACCATATCTTGCAAGGAGAAACTCTGCCAGGAAAGAAAACATCCAAAATCTTGTTCTAAAGCTTGCACGGGGGTCTGCAAAGAGTTTGGCAAGAATGAAAGGTAGTTGTCCAAAACTCGTTCTTTTCCAATAGAATAACCATGGAAAAGGCAGGAGAGGGGTAAAGTACTGTTTTCTCTAAGTCTGAATGCTGCCCACACTGTGCCTGTGTGCTGCAGCTTGCATCTTCGCCTTTGGGAAGCTGCCGCTCGCCGATTCTCCCGGAGGCGAAGAAGCGGCTTCTTCGCACACAGAGCATTGTGGCGAGCGCAGGGAGCTCCTGAGAGCGGTTTGTGCCGAAAGAAGCCCGGGACCGGCACTTAGCTTCGGAGAGCTGCGTATCTGCGTCTTCTGCGTGTCTTGCCGCTCTACACTCAGCAAAAAGCTTTTCCACCATATCTTGCAAGGAGAAACTCTGCCAGGAAAGAAAACATCCAAAATCTTGTTCTAAAGCTTGCACGGGGGTCTGCAAAGAGTTTGGCAAGAATGAAAGGTAGTTGTCCAAAACTCGTTCTTTTCCAATAGAAGAACCATGGAAAAGGCAGGAGAGGGGTAAAGTACTGTTTTCTCTAAGTCTGAATGCTGCCCACACTGTGCCTGTGTGCTGCAGCTTGCATCTTCGCCTTTGGGAAGCTGCCGCTCGCCGATTCTCCCGGAGGCGAAGAAGCGGCTTCTTCGCACACAGAGCATTGTGGCGAGCGCAGGGAGCTCCTGAGAGCGGTTTGTGCCGAAAGAAGCCCGGGACCGGCACTTAGCTTCGGAGAGCTGCGTATCTGCGTCTTCTGCGTGTCTTGCCGCTCTACACTCAGCAAAAAGCTTTTCCACCATATCTTGCAAGGAGAAACTCTGCCAGGAAAGAAAACATCCCAAATCTTGTTCTAAAGCTTGCACGGGGGTCTGCAAAGAGTTTGGCAAGAATGAAAGGTAGTTGTCCAAAACTCGTTCTTTTCCAATAGAAGAACCATGGAAAAGGCAGGAGAGGGGTAAAGTACTGTTTTCTCTAAGTCTGAATGCTGCCCACACTGTGCCTGTGTGCTGCAGCTTGCATCTTCGCCTTTGGGAAGCTGCCGCTCGCCGATTCTCCCGGAGGCGAAGAAGCGGCTTCTTCGCACACAGAGCATTGTGGCGAGCGCAGGGAGCTCCTGAGAGCGGTTTGTGCCGAAAGAAGCCCGGGACCGGCACTTAGCTTCGGAGAGCTGCGTATCTGCGTCTTCTGCGTGTCTTGCCGCTCTACACTCAGCCAAAAGCTTTTCCACCATATCTTGCAAGGAGAAACTCTGCCAGGAAAGAAAACATCCCAAATCTTGTTCTAAAGCTCGCACGGGGGTCTGCAAAGAGTTTGGCAAGAATGAAAGGTAGTTGTCCAAAACTCGTTCTTTTCCAATAGAATAACCATGGAAAAGGCAGGAGAGGGGTAAAGTACTGTTTTCTCTAAGTCTGAATGCTGCCCACACTGTGCCTGTGTGCTGCAGCTTGCATCTTCGCCTTTGGGAAGCTGCCGCTCGCCGATTCTCCCGGAGGCGAAGAAGCGGCTTCTTCGCACACAGAGCATTGTGGCGAGCGCAGGGAGCTCCTGAGAGCGGTTTGTGCCGAAAGAAGCCCGGGACCGGCACTTAGCTTCGGAGAGCTGCGTATCTGCGTCTTCTGCGTGTCTTGCCGCTCTACACTCAGCAAAAAGCTTTTCCACCATATCTTGCAAGGAGAAACTCTGCCAGGAAAGAAAACATCCAAAATCTTGTTCTAAAGCTTGCACAGGGGTCTGCAAAGAGTTTGGCAAGAATGAAAGGTAGTTGTCCAAAACTCGTTCTTTTCCAATAGAATAACCATGGAAAAGGCAGGAGAGGGGTAAAGTACTGTTTTCTCTAAGTCTGAATGCTGCCCACACTGTGCCTGCGTGCTGCAGCTTGCATCTTCGCCTTTGGGAAGCTGCCGCTCGCCGATTCTCCCGGAGGCGAAGAAGCGGCTTCTTCGCACACAGAGCATTGTGGCGAGCGCAGGGAGCTCCTGAGAGCGGTTTGTGCCGAAAGAAGCCCGGGACCGGCACTTAGCTTCGGAGAGCTGCGTATCTGCGTCTTCTGCGTGTCTTGCCGCTCTACACTCAGCAAAAAGCTTTTCCACCATATCTTGCAAGGAGAAACTCTGCCAGGAAAGAAAACATCCAAAATCTTGTTCTAAAGCTTGCACGGGGGTCTGCAAAGAGTTTGGCAAGAATGAAAGGTAGTTGTCCAAAACTCGTTCTTTTCCAATAGAATAACCATGGAAAAGGCAGGAGAGGGGTAAAGTACTGTTTTCTCTAAGTCTGAATGCTGCCCACACTGTGCCTGTGTGCTGCAGCTTGCATCTTCGCCTTTGGGAAGCTGCCGCTCGCCGATTCTCCCGGAGGCGAAGAAGCGGCTTCTTCGCACACAGAGCATTGTGGCGAGCGCAGGGAGCTCCTGAGAGCGGTTTGTGCCGAAAGAAGCCCGGGACCGGCACTTAGCTTCGGAGAGCTGCGTATCTGCGTCTTCTGCGTGTCTTGCCGCTCTACACTCAGCAAAAAGCTTTTCCACCATATCTTGCAAGGAGAAACTCTGCCAGGAAAGAAAACATCCAAAATCTTGTTCTAAAGCTTGCACGGGGGTCTGCAAAGAGTTTGGCAAGAATGAAAGGTAGTTGTCCAAAACTCGTTCTTTTCCAATAGAATAACCATGGAAAAGGCAGGAGAGGGGTAAAGTACTGTTTTCTCTAAGTCTGAATGCTGCCCACACTGTGCCTGTGTGCTGCAGCTTGCATCTTCGCCTTTGGGAAGCTGCCGCTCGCCGATTCTCCCGGAGGCGAAGAAGCGGCTTCTTCGCACACAGAGCATTGTGGCGAGCGCAGGGAGCTCCTGAGAGCGGTTTGTGCCGAAAGAAGCCCGGGACCGGCACTTAGCTTCGGAGAGCTGCGTATCTGCGTCTTCTGCGTGTCTTGCCGCTCTACACTCAGCAAAAAGCTTTTCCACCATATCTTGCAAGGAGAAACTCTGCCAGGAAAGAAAACATCCAAAATCTTGTTCTAAAGCTTGCACGGGGGTCTGCAAAGAGTTTGGCAAGAATGAAAGGTAGTTGTCCAAAACTCGTTCTTTTCCAATAGAATAACCATGGAAAAGGCAGGAGAGGGGTAAAGTACTGTTTTCTCTAAGTCTGAATGCTGCCCATACTGTGCCTGTGTGCTGCAGCTTGCATCTTCGCCTTTGGGAAGCTGCCGCTCGCCGATTCTCCCGGAGGCGAAGAAGCGGCTTCTTCGCACACAGAGCATTGTGGCGAGCGCAGGGAGCTCCTGAGAGCGGTTTGTGCCGAAAGAAGCCCGGGACCGGCACTTAGCTTCGGAGGGCTGCGTATCTGCGTCTTCTGCGTGTCTTGCCGCTCTACACTCAGCAAAAAGCTTTTCCACCATATCTTGCAAGGAGAAACTCTGCCAGGAAAGAAAACATCCAAAATCTTGTTCTAAAGCTTGCACGGGGGTCTGCAAAGAGTTTGGCAAGAATGAAAGGTAGTTGTCCAAAACTCGTTCTTTTCCAATAGAATAACCATGGAAAAGGCAGGAGAGTGGTAAAGTACTGTTTTCTCTAAGTCTGAATGCTGCCCACACTGTGCCTGTGTGCTGCAGCTTGCATCTTCGCCTTTGGGAAGCTGCCGCTCGCCGATTCTCCCGGAGGCGAAGTAGCGGCTTCTTCGCACACAGAGCATTGTGGCGAGCGCAGGGAGCTCCTGAGAGCGGTTTGTGCCGAAAGAAGCCCGGGACCGGCACTTAGCTTCGGAGAGCTGCGTATCTGCGTCTTCTGCGTGTCTTGCCGCTCTACACTCAGCAAAAAGCTTTTCCACCATATCTTGCAAGGAGAAACTCTGCCAGGAAAGAAAACATCCAAAATCTTGTTCTAAAGCTCGCACGGGGGTCTGCAAAGAGTTTGGCAAGAATGAAAGGTAGTTGTCCAAAACTCGTTCTTTTCCAATAGAATAACCATGGAAAAGGCAGGAGAGGGGTAAAGTACTGTTTTCTCTAAGTCTGAAGGCTGCCCACACTGTGCCTGTGTGCTGCAGCTTGCATCTTCGCCTTTGGGAAGCTGCCGCTCGCCGATTCTCCCGGAGGCGAAGAAGCGGCTTCTTCGCACACAGAGCATTGTGGCGAGCGCAGGGAGCTCCTGAGAGCGGTTTGTGCCGAAAGAAGCCCGGGACCGGCACTTAGCTTCGGAGAGCTGCGTATCTGCGTCTTCTGCGTGTCTTGCCGCTCTACACTCAGCAAAAAGCTTTTCCACCATATCTTGCAAGGAGAAACTCTGCCAGGAAAGAAAACATCCAAAATCTTGTTCTAAAGCTTGCACGGGGGTCTGCAAAGAGTTTGGCAAGAATGAAAGGTAGTTGTCCAAAACTCGTTCTTTTCCAATAGAATAACCATGGAAAAGGCAGGAGAGGGGTAAAGTACTGTTTTCTCTAAGTCTGAATGCTGCCCACACTGTGCCTGTGTGCTGCAGCTTGCATCTTCGCCTTTGGGAAGCTGCCGCTCGCCGATTCTCCCGGAGGCGAAGAAGCGGCTTCTTCGCACACAGAGCATTGTGGCGAGCGCAGGGAGCTCCTGAGAGCGGTTTGTGCCGAAAGAAGCCCGGGACCGGCACTTAGCTTCGGAGAGCTGCGTATCTGCGTCTTCTGCGTGTCTTGCCGCTCTACACTCAGCAAAAAGCTTTTCCACCATATCTTGCAAGGAGAAACTCTGCCAGGAAAGAAAACATCCCAAATCTTGTTCTAAAGCTTGCACGGGGGTCTGCAAAGAGTTTGGCAAGAATGAAAGGTAGTTGTCCAAAACTCGTTCTTTTCCAATAGAATAACCATGGAAAAGGCAGGAGAGTGGTAAAGTACTGTTTTCTCTAAGTCTGAATGCTGCCCACACTGTGCCTGTGTGCTGCAGCTTGCATCTTCGCCTTTGGGAAGCTGCCGCTCGCCGATTCTCCCGGAGGCGAAGAAGCGGCTTCTTCGCACACAGAGCATTGTGGCGAGCGCAGGGAGCTCCTGAGAGCGGTTTGTGCCGAAAGAAGCCCGGGACCGGCACTTAGCTTCGGAGAGCTGCGTATCTGCGTCTTCTGCGTGTCTTGCCGCTCTACACTCAGCAAAAAGCTTTTCCACCATATCTTGCAAGGAGAAACTCTGCCAGGAAAGAAAACATCCAAAATCTTGTTCTAAAGCTTGCACGGGGGTCTGCAAAGAGTTTGGCAAGAATGAAAGGTAGTTGTCCAAAACTCGTTCTTTTCCAATAGAATAACCATGGAAAAGGCAGGAGAGGGGTAAAGTACTGTTTTCTCTAAGTCTGAAGGCTGCCCACACTGTGCCTGTGTGCTGCAGCTTGCATCTTCGCCTTTGGGAAGCTGCCGCTCGCCGATTCTCCCGGAGGCGAAGAAGCGGCTTCTTCGCACACAGAGCATTGTGGCGAGCGCAGGGAGCTCCTGAGAGCGGTTTGTGCCGAAAGAAGCCCGGGACCGGCACTTAGCTTCGGAGAGCTGCGTATCTGCGTCTTCTGCGTGTCTTGCCGCTCTACACTCAGCAAAAAGCTTTTCCACCATATCTTGCAAGGAGAAACTCTGCCAGGAAAGAAAACATCCAAAATCTTGTTCTAAAGCTTGCACGGAGGTCTGCAAAGAGTTTGGCAAGAATGAAAGGTAGTTGTCCAAAACTCGTTCTTTTCCAATAGAATAACCATGGAAAAGGCAGGAGAGGGGTAAAGTACTGTTTTCTCTAAGTCTGAATGCTGCCCACACTGTGCCTGTGTGCTGCACCTTGCATCTTCGCCTTTGGGAAGCTGCCGCTCGCCGATTCTCCCGGAGGCGAAGAAGCGGCTTCTTCGCACACAGAGCATTGTGGCGAGCGCAGGGAGCTCCTGAGAGCGGTTTGTGCCGAAAGAAGCCCGGGACCGGCACTTAGCTTCGGAGAGCTGCGTATCTGCGTCTTCTGCGTGTCTTGCCGCTCTACACTCAGCAAAAAGCTTTTCCACCATATCTTGCAAGGAGAAACTCTGCCAGGAAAGAAAACATCCCAAATCTTGTTCTAAAGCTTGCACGGGGGTCTGCAAAGAGTTTGGCAAGAATGAAAGGTAGTTGTCCAAAACTCGTTCTTTTCCAATAGAATAACCATGGAAAAGGCAGGAGAGGGGTAAAGTACTGTTTTCTCTAAGTCTGAAGGCAGCCCACACTGTGCCTGTGTGCTGCACCTTGCATCTTCGCCTTTGGGAAGCTGCCGCTCGCCGATTCTCCCGGAGGCGAAGAAGCGGCTTCTTCGCACACAGAGCATTGTGGCGAGCGCAGGGAGCTCCTGAGAGCGGTTTGTGCCGAAAGAAGCCCGGGACCGGCACTTAGCTTCGGAGAGCTGCGTATCTGCGTCTTCTGCGTGTCTTGCCGCTCTACACTCAGCAAAAAGCTTTTCCACCATATCTTGCAAGGAGAAACTCTGCCAGGAAAGAAAACATCCAAAATCTTGTTCTAAAGCTTGCACGGGGGTCTGCAAAGAGTTTGGCAAGAATGAAAGGTAGTTGTCCAAAACTCGTTCTTTTCCAATAGAATAACCATGGAAAAGGCAGGAGAGTGGTAAAGTACTGTTTTCTCTAAGTCTGAATGCTGCCCACACTGTGCCTGTGTGCTGCAGCTTGCATCTTCGCCTTTGGGAAGCTGCCGCTCGCCGATTCTCCCGGAAGCGAAGAAGCGGCTTCTTCGCACACAGAGCATTGTGGCGAGCGCAGGGAGCTCCTGAGAGCGGTTTGTGCCGAAAGAAGCCCGGGACCGGCACTTAGCTTCGGAGAGCTGCGTATCTGCGTCTTCTGCGTGTCTTGCCGCTCTACACTCAGCAAAAAGCTTTTCCACCATATCTTGCAAGGAGAAACTCTGCCAGGAAAGAAAACATCCAAAATCTTGTTCTAAAGCTCGCACGGGGGTCTGCAAAGAGTTTGGCAAGAATGAAAGGTAGTTGTCCAAAACTCGTTCTTTTCCAATAGAATAACCATGGAAAAGGCAGGAGAGGGGTAAAGTACTGTTTTCTCTAAGTCTGAAGGCTGCCCACACTGTGCCTGTGTGCTGCAGCTTGCATCTTCGCCTTTGGGAAGCTGCCGCTCGCCGATTCTCCCGGAGGCGAAGAAGCGGCTTCTTCGCACACAGAGCATTGTGGCGAGCGCAGGGAGCTCCTGAGAGCGGTTTGTGCCGAAAGAAGCCCGGGACCGGCACTTAGCTTCGGAGAGCTGCGTATCTGCGTCTTCTGCGTGTCTTGCCGCTCTACACTCAGCAAAAAGCTTTTCCACCATATCTTGCAAGGAGAAACTCTGCCAGGAAAGAAAACATCCAAAATCTTGTTCTAAAGCTTGCACGGGGGTCTGCAAAGAGTTTGGCAAGAATGAAAGGTAGTTGTCCAAAACTCGTTCTTTTCCAATAGAATAACCATGGAAAAGGCAGGAGAGTGGTAAAGTACTGTTTTCTCTAAGTCTGAATGCCTCCCACACTGAGCCTGTGTGCTGCAGCTTGCATCTTCGCCTTTGGGAAGCTGCCGCTCGCCGATTCTCCCGGAGGCGAAGAAGCGGCTTCTTCGCACACAGAGCATTGTGGCGAGCGCAGGGAGCTCCTGAGAGCGGTTTGTGCCGAAAGAAGCCCGGGACCGGCACTTAGCTTCGGAGAGCTGCGTATCTGCGTCTTCTGCGTGTCTTGCCGCTCTACACTCAGCAAAAAGCTTTTCCACCATATCTTGCAAGGAGAAACTCTGCCAGGAAAGAAAACATCCAAAATCTTGTTCTAAAGCTTGCACGGGGGTCTGCAAAGAGTTTGGCAAGAATGAAAGGTAGTTGTCCAAAACTCGTTCTTTTCCAATAGAATAACCATGGAAAAGGCAGGAGAGTGGTAAAGTTCTGTTTTCTCCAAGTCTGAATGCTGCCCACACTGTGCCTGTGTGCTGCAGCTTGCATCTTCGCCTTTGGGAAGCTGCCGCTCGCCGATTCTCCCGGAGGCGAAGAAGCGGCTTCTTCGCACACAGAGCATTGTGGCGAGCGCAGGGAGCTCCTGAGAGCGGTTTGTGCCGAAAGAAGCCCGGGACCGGCACTTAGCTTCGGAGAGCTGCGTATCTGCGTCTTCTGCGTGTCTTGCCGCTCAACACTCAGCAAAAAGCTTTTCCACCATATCTTGCAAGGAGAAACTCTGCCAGGAAAGAAAACATCCAAAATCTTGTTCTAAAGCTTGCACGGGGGTCTGCAAAGAGTTTGGCAAGAATGAAAGGTAGTTGTCCAAAACTCGTTCTTTTCCAATAGAAGAACCATGGAAAAGGCAGGAGAGGGGTAAAGTACTGTTTTCTCTAAGTCTGAATGCTGCCCACACTGTGCCTGTGTGCTGCAGCTTGCATCTTCGCCTTTGGGAAGCTGCCGCTCGCCGATTGTCCCGGAAGCGAAGAAGCGGCTTCTTCGCACACAGAGCATTGTGGCGAGCGCAGGGAGCTCCTGAGAGCGGTTTGTGCCGAAAGAGGCCCGGGACCGGCACTTAGCTTCGGAGAGCTGCGTATCTGCGTCTTCTGCGTGTCTTGCCGCTCTACACTCAGCAAAAAGCTTTTCCACCATATCTTGCAAGGAGAAACTCTGCCAGGAAAGAAAACATCCAAAATCTTGTTCTAAAGCTTGCACGGGGGTCTGCAAAGAGTTTGGCAAGAATGAAAGGTAGTTGTCCAAAACTCGTTCTTTTCCAATAGAATAACCATGGAAAAGGCAGGAGAGGGGTAAAGTACTGTTTTCTCTAAGTCTGAATGCTGCCCACACTGTGCCTGTGTGCTGCAGCTTGCATCTTCGCCTTTGGGAAGCTGCCGCTCGCCGATTCTCCCGGAGGCGAAGAAGCGGCTTCTTCGCACACAGAGCATTGTGGCGAGCGCAGGGAGCTCCTGAGAGCGGTTTGTGCCGAAAGAAGCCCGGGACCGGCACTTAGCTTCGGAGAGCTGCGTATCTGCGTCTTCTGCGTGTCTTGCCGCTCTACACTCAGCAAAAAGCTTTTCCACCATATCTTGCAAGGAGAAACTCTGCCAGGAAAGAAAACATCCCAAATCTTGTTCTAAAGCTTGCACGGGGGTCTGCAAAGAGTTTGGCAAGAATGAAAGGTAGTTGTCCAAAACTCGTTCTTTTCCAATAGAATAACCATGGAAAAGGCAGGAGAGTGGTAAAGTACTGTTTTCTCTAAGTCTGAATGCTGCCCACACTGTGCCTGTGTGCTGCAGCTTGCATCTTCGCCTTTGGGAAGCTGCCGCTCGCCGATTCTCCCGGAGGCGAAGAAGCGGCTTCTTCGCACACAGAGCATTGTGGCGAGCGCAGGGAGCTCCTGAGAGCGGTTTGTGCCGAAAGAAGCCCGGGACCGGCACTTAGCTTCGGAGAGCTGCGTATCTGCGTCTTCTGCGTGTCTTGCCGCTCTACACTCAGCAAAAAGCTTTTCCACCATATCTTGCAAGGAGAAACTCTGCCAGGAAAGAAAACATCCAAAATCTTGTTCTAAAGCTCGCACGGGGGTCTGCAAAGAGTTTGGCAAGAATGAAAGGTAGTTGTCCAAAACTCGTTCTTTTCCAATAGAATAACCATGGAAAAGGCAGGAGAGGGGTAAAGTACTGTTTTCTCTAAGTCTGAAGGCTGCCCACACTGTGCCTGTGTGCTGCAGCTTGCATCTTCGCCTTTGGGAAGCTGCCGCTCGCCGATTCTCCCGGAGGCGAAGAAGCGGCTTCTTCGCACACAGAGCATTGTGGCGAGCGCAGGGAGCTCCTGAGAGCGGTTTGTGCCGAAAGAAGCCCGGGACCGGCACTTAGCTTCGGAGAGCTGCGTATCTGCGTCTTCTGCGTGTCTTGCCGCTCTACACTCAGCAAAAAGCTTTTCCACCATATCTTGCAAGGAGAAACTCTGCCAGGAAAGAAAACATCCAAAATCTTGTTCTAAAGCTCGCACGGGGGTCTGCAAAGAGTTTGGCAAGAATGAAAGGTAGTTGTCCAAAACTCGTTCTTTTCCAATAGAAGAACCATGGAAAAGGCAGGAGAGGGGTAAAGTACTGTTTTCTCTAAGTCTGAATGCTGCCCACACTGTGCCTGTGTGCTGCAGCTTGCATCTTCGCCTTTGGGAAGCTGCCGCTCGCCGATTCTCCCGGAGGCGAAGAAGCGGCTTCTTCGCACACAGAGCATTGTGGCGAGCGCAGGGAGCTCCTGAGAGCGGTTTGTGCCGAAAGAAGCCCGGGACCGGCACTTAGCTTCGGAGAGCTGCGTATCTGCGTCTTCTGCGTGTCTTGCCGCTCTACACTCAGCAAAAAGCTTTTCCACCATATCTTGCAAGGAGAAACTCTGCCAGGAAAGAAAACATCCAAAATCTTGTTCTAAAGCTCGCACGGGGGTCTGCAAAGAGTTTGGCAAGAATGAAAGGTAGTTGTCCAAAACTCGTTCTTTTCCAATAGAATAACCATGGAAAAGGCAGGAGAGGGGTAAAGTACTGTTTTCTCTAAGTCTGAATGCTGCCCACACTGTGCCTGTGTGCTGCAGCTTGCATCTTCGCCTTTGGGAAGCTGCCGCTCGCCGATTCTCCCGGAGGCGAAGAAGCGGCTCCTTCGCACACAGAGCATTGTGGCGAGCGCAGGGAGCTCCTGAGAGCGGTTTGTGCCGAAAGAAGCCCGGGACCGGCACTTAGCTTCGGAGAGCTGCGTATCTGCGTCTTCTGCGTGTCTTGCCGCTCTACACTCAGCAAAAAGCTTTTCCACCATATCTTGCAAGGAGAAACTCTGCCAGGAAAGAAAACATCCAAAATCTTGTTCTAAAGCTCGCACGGGGGTCTGCAAAGAGTTTGGCAAGAATGAAAGGTAGTTGTCCAAAACTCGTTCTTTTCCAATAGAATAACCATGGAAAAGGCAGGAGAGGGGTAAAGTACTGTTTTCTCTAAGTCTGAATGCTGCCCACACTGTGCCTGTGTGCTGCAGCTTGCATCTTCGCCTTTGGGAAGCTGCCGCTCGCCGATTCTCCCGGAGGCGAAGAAGCGGCTTCTTCGCACACAGAGCATTGTGGCGAGCGCAGGGAGCTCCTGAGAGCGGTTTGTGCCGAAAGAAGCCCGGGACCGGCACTTAGCTTCGGAGAGCTGCGTATCTGCGTCTTCTGCGTGTCTTGCCGCTCTACACTCAGCAAAAAGCTTTTCCACCATATCTTGCAAGGAGAAACTCTGCCAGGAAAGAAAACATCCAAAATCTTGTTCTAAAGCTCGCACGGGGGTCTGCAAAGAGTTTGGCAAGAATGAAAGGTAGTTGTCCAAAACTCGTTCTTTTCCAATAGAAGAACCATGGAAAAGGCAGGAGAGGGGTAAAGTACTGTTTTCTCTAAGTCTGAATGCTGCCCACACTGTGCCTGTGTGCTGCAGCTTGCATCTTCGCCTTTGGGAAGCTGCCGCTCGCCGATTCTCCCGGAGGCGAAGAAGCGGCTTCTTCGCACACAGAGCATTGTGGCGAGCGCAGGGAGCTCCTGAGAGCGGTTTGTGCCGAAAGAAGCCCGGGACCGGCACTTAGCTTCGGAGAGCTGCGTATCTGCGTCTTCTGCGTGTCTTGCCGCTCTACACTCAGCAAAAAGCTTTTCCACCATATCTTGCAAGGAGAAACTCTGCCAGGAAAGAAAACATCCCAAATCTTGTTCTAAAGCTTGCACGGGGGTCTGCAAAGAGTTTGGCAAGAATGAAAGGTAGTTGTCCAAAACTCGTTCTTTTCCAATAGAATAACCATGGAAAAGGCAGGAGAGGGGTAAAGTACTGTTTTCTCTAAGTCTGAATGCTGCCCACACTGTGCCTGTGTGCTGCAGCTTGCATCTTCGCCTTTGGGAAGCTGCCGCTCGCCGATTCTCCCGGAGGCGAAGAAGCGGCTTCTTCGCACACAGAGCATTGTGGCGAGCGCAGGGAGCTCCTGAGAGCGGTTTGTGCCGAAAGAAGCCCGGGACCGGCACTTAGCTTCGGAGAGCTGCGTATCTGCGTCTTCTGCGTGTCTTGCCGCTCTACACTCAGCAAAAAGCTTTTCCACCATATCTTGCAAGGAGAAACTCTGCCAGGAAAGAAAACATCCCAAATCTTGTTCTAAAGCTTGCACGGGGGTCTGCAAAGAGTTTGGCAAGAATGAAAGGTAGTTGTCCAAAACTCGTTCTTTTCCAATAGAATAACCATGGAAAAGGCAGGAGAGGGGTAAAGTACTGTTTTCTCTAAGTCTGAATGCTGCCCACACTGTGCCTGTGTGCTGCAGCTTGCATCTTCGCCTTTGGGAAGCTGCCGCTCGCCGATTCTCCCGGAGGCGAAGAAGCGGCTTCTTCGCACACAGAGCATTGTGGCGAGCGCAGGGAGCTCCTGAGAGCGGTTTGTGCCGAAAGAAGCCCGGGACCGGCACTTAGCTTCGGAGAGCTGCGTATCTGCGTCTTCTGCGTGTCTTGCCGCTCTACACTCAGCAAAAAGCTTTTCCACCATATCTTGCAAGGAGAAACTCTGCCAGGAAAGAAAACATCCAAAATCTTGTTCTAAAGCTCGCACGGGGGTCTGCAAAGAGTTTGGCAAGAATGAAAGGTAGTTGTCCAAAACTCGTTCTTTTCCAATAGAATAACCATGGAAAAGGCAGGAGAGGGGTAAAGTACTGTTTTCTCTAAGTCTGAATGCTGCCCACACTGTGCCTGTGTGCTGCAGCTTGCATCTTCGCCTTTGGGAAGCTGCCGCTCGCCGATTCTCCCGGAGGCGAAGAAGCGGCTTCTTCGCACACAGAGCATTGTGGCGAGCGCAGGGAGCTCCTGAGAGCGGTTTGTGCCGAAAGAAGCCCGGGACCGGCACTTAGCTTCGGAGAGCTGCGTATCTGCGTCTTCTGCGTGTCTTGCCGCTCTACACTCAGCAAAAAGCTTTTCCACCATATCTTGCAAGAAGAAACTCTGCCAGGAAAGAAAACATTCAAAATCTTGTTCTAAAGCTCGCACGGGGGTCTGCAAAGAGTTTGGCAAGAATGAAAGGTAGTTGTCCAAAACTCGTTCTTTTCCAATAGAATAACCATGGAAAAGGCAGGAGAGGGGTAAAGTACTGTTTTCTCTAAGTCTGAATGCTGCCCACACTGTGCCTGTGTGCTGCAGCTTGCATCTTCGCCTTTGGGAAGCTGCCGCTCGCCGATTCTCCCGGAGGCGAAGAAGCGGCTTCTTCGCACACAGAGCATTGTGGCGAGCGCAGGGAGCTCCTGAGAGCGGTTTGTGCCGAAAGAAGCCCGGGACCGGCACTTAGCTTCGGAGAGCTGCGTATCTGCGTCTTCTGCGTGTCTTGCCGCTCTACACTCAGCAAAAAGCTTTTCCACCATATCTTGCAAGGAGAAACTCTGCCAGGAAAGAAAACATCCAAAATCTTGTTCTAAAGCTCGCACGGGGGTCTGCAAAGAGTTTGGCAAGAATGAAAGGTAGTTGTCCAAAACTCGTTCTTTTCCAATAGAAGAACCATGGAAAAGGCAGGAGAGGGGTAAAGTACTGTTTTCTCTAAGTCTGAAGGCTGCCCACACTGTGCCTGTGTGCTGCAGCTTGCATCTTCGCCTTTGGGAAGCTGCCGCTCGCCGATTCTCCCGGAGGCGAAGAAGCGGCTTCTTCGCACACAGAGCATTGTGGCGAGCGCAGGGAGCTCCTGAGAGCGGTTTGTGCCGAAAGAAGCCCGGGACCGGCACTTAGCTTCGGAGAGCTGCGTATCTGCGTCTTCTGCGTGTCTTGCCGCTCTACACTCAGCAAAAAGCTTTTCCACCATATCTTGCAAGGAGAAACTCTGCCAGGAAAGAAAACATCCCAAATCTTGTTCTAAAGCTTGCACGGGGGTCTGCAAAGAGTTTGGCAAGAATGAAAGGTAGTTGTCCAAAACTCGTTCTTTTCCAATAGAATAACCATGGAAAAGGCAGGAGCGTGGTAAAGTACTGTTTTCTCTAAGTCTGAATGCTGCCCACACTGTGCCTGTGTGCTGCAGCTTGCATCTTCGCCTTTGGGAAGCTGCCGCTCGCCGATTCTCCCGGAGGCGAAGAAGCGGCTTCTTCGCACACAGAGCATTGTGGCGAGCGCAGGGAGCTCCTGAGAGCGGTTTGTGCCGAAAGAAGCCCGGGACCGGCACTTAGCTTCGGAGAGCTGCGTATCTGCGTCTTCTGCGTGTCTTGCCGCTCTACACTCAGCAAAAAGCTTTTCCACCATATCTTGCAAGGAGAAACTCTGCCAGGAAAGAAAACATCCCAAATCTTGTTCTAAAGCTTGCACGGGGGTCTGCAAAGAGTTTGGCAAGAATGAAAGGTAGTTGTCCAAAACTCGTTCTTTTCCAATAGAATAACCATGGAAAAGGCAGGAGAGGGGTAAAGTACTGTTTTCTCGAAGTCTGAATGCTGCCCACACTGTGCCTGTGTGCTGCAGCTTGCATCTTCGCCTTTGGGAAGCTGCCGCTCGCCGATTCTCCCGGAAGCGAAGAAGCGGCTTCTTCGCACACAGAGCATTGTGGCGAGCGCAGGGAGCTCCTGAGAGCGGTTTGTGCCGAAAGAAGCCCGGGACCGGCACTTAGCTTCGGAGAGCTGCGTATCTGCGTCTTCTGCGTGTCTTGCCGCTCTACACTCAGCAAAAAGCTTTTCCACCATATCTTGCAAGGAGAAACTCTGCCAGGAAAGAAAACATCCAAAATCTTGTTCTAAAGCTCGCACGGGGGTCTGCAAAGAGTTTGGCAAGAATGAAAGGTAGTTGTCCAAAACTCGTTCTTTTCCAATAGAATAACCATGGAAAAGGCAGGAGAGGGGTAAAGTACTGTTTTCTCTAAGTCTGAATGCTGCCCACACTGTGCCTGTGTGCTGCAGCTTGCATCTTCGCCTTTGGGAAGCTGCCGCTCGCCGATTCTCCCGGAAGCGAAGAAGCGGCTTCTTCGCACACAGAGCATTGTGGCGAGCGCAGGGAGCTCCTGAGAGCGGTTTGTGCCGAAAGAAGCCCGTGACCGGCACTTAGCTTCGGAGAGCTGCGTATCTGCGTCTTCTGCGTGTCTTGCCGCTCTACACTCAGCAAAAAGCTTTTCCACCATATCTTGCAAGGAGAAACTCTGCCAGGAAAGAAAACATCCCAAATCTTGTTCTAAAGCTTGCACGGGGGTCTGCAAAGAGTTTGGCAAGAATGAAAGGTAGTTGTCCAAAACTCGTTCTTTTCCAATAGAATAACCATGGAAAAGGCAGGAGAGGGGTAAAGTACTGTTTTCTCTAAGTCTGAATGCTGCCCACACTGTGCCTGTGTGCTGCAGCTTGCATCTTCGCCTTTGGGAAGCTGCCGCTCGCCGATTCTCCCGGAGGCGAAGAAGCGGCTTCTTCGCACACAGAGCATTGTGGCGAGCGCAGGGAGCTCCTGAGAGCGGTTTGTGCCGAAAGAAGCCCGGGACCGGCACTTAGCTTCGGAGAGCTGCGTATCTGCGTCTTCTGCGTGTCTTGCAGCTCTACACTCAGCAAAAAGCTTTTCCACCATATCTTGCAAGGAGAAACTCGGCCAGGAAAGAAAACATCCAAAATCTTGTTCTAAAGCTCGCACGGGGGTCTGCAAAGAGTTTGGCAAGAATGAAAGGTAGTTGTCCAAAACTCGTTCTTTTCCAATAGAATAACCATGGAAAAGGCAGGAGAGGGGTAAAGTACTGTTTTCTCTAAGTCTGAATGCTGCCCACACTGTGCCTGTGTGCTGCACCTTGCATCTTCGCCTTTGGGAAGCTGCCGCTCGCTGATTCTCCCGGAGGCGAAGAAGCGGCTTCTTCGCACACAGAGCATTGTGGCGAGCGCAGGGAGCTCCTGAGAGCGGTTTGTGCCGAAAGAAGCCCGGGACCGGCACTTAGCTTCGGAGAGCTGCGTATCTGCGTCTTCTGCGTGTCTTGCCGCTCTACACTCAGCAAAAAGCTTTTCCACCATATCTTGCAAGGAGAAACTCTGCCAGGAAAGAAAACATCCCAAATCTTGTTCTAAAGCTTGCACGGGGGTCTGCAAAGAGTTTGGCAAGAATGAAAGGTAGTTGTCCAAAACTCGTTCTTTTCCAATAGAATAACCATGGAAAAGGCAGGAGAGGGGTAAAGTACTGTTTTCTCTAAGTCTGAATGCTGCCCACACTGTGCCTGTGTGCTGCAGCTTGCATCTTCGCCTTTGGGAAGCTGCCGCTCGCCGATTCTCCCGGAGGCGAAGAAGCGGCTTCTTCGCACACAGAGCATTGTGGCGAGCGCAGGGAGCTCCTGAGAGCGGTTTGTGCCGAAAGAAGCCCGGGACCGGCACTTAGCTTCGGAGAGCTGCGTATCTGCGTCTTCTGCGTGTCTTGCCGCTCTACACTCAGCAAAAAGCTTTTCCACCATATCTTGCAAGGAGAAACTCTGCCAGGAAAGAAAACATCCAAAATCTTGTTCTAAAGCTTGCACGGGGGTCTGCAAAGAGTTTGGCAAGAATGAAAGGTAGTTGTCCAAAACTCGTTCTTTTCCAATAGAATAACCATGGAAAAGGCAGGAGAGTGGTAAAGTTCTGTTTTCTCCAAGTCTGAATGCTGCCCACACTGTGCCTGTGTGCTGCAGCTTGCATCTTCGCCTTTGGGAAGCTGCCGCTCGCCGATTCTCCCGGAGGCGAAGAAGCGGCTTCTTCGCACACAGAGCATTGTGGCGAGCGCAGGGAGCTCCTGAGAGCGGTTTGTGCCGAAAGAAGCCCGGGACCGGCACTTAGCTTTGGAGAGCTGCGTATCTGCGTCTTCTGCGTGTCTTGCCGCTCAACACTCAGCAAAAAGCTTTTCCACCATATCTTGCAAGGAGAAACTCTGCCAGGAAAGAAAACATCCAAAATCTTGTTCTAAAGCTTGCACGGGGGTCTGCAAAGAGTTTGGCAAGAATGAAAGGTAGTTGTCCAAAACTCGTTCTTTTCCAATAGAATAACCATGGAAAAGGCAGGAGAGTGGTAAAGTATTTTTTTCTCTAAGTCTGAATGCTGCCCACACTGTGCCTGTGTGCTGCAGCTTGCATCTTCGCCTTTGGGAAGCTGCCGCTCGCCGATTGTCCCGGAAGCGAAGAAGCGGCTTCTTCGCACACAGAGCATTGTGGCGAGCGCAGGGAGCTCCTGAGAGCGGTTTGTGCCGAAAGAGGCCCGGGACCGGCACTTAGCTTCGGAGAGCTGCGTATCTGCGTCTTCTGCGTGTCTTGCCGCTCTACACTCAGCAAAAAGCTTTTCCACCATATCTTGCAAGGAGAAACTCTGCCAGGAAAGAAAACATCCAAAATCTTGTTCTAAAGCTTGCACGGGGGTCTGCAAAGAGTTTGGCAAGAATGAAAGGTAGTTGTCCAAAACTCGTTCTTTTCCAATAGAATAACCATGGAAAAGGCAGGAGAGTGGTAAAGTACTGTTTTCTCTAAGTCTGAATGCTGCCCACACTGTGCCTGTGTGCTGCAGCTTGCATCTTCGCCTTTGGGAAGCTGCCGCTCGCCGATTGTCCCGGAAGCGAAGAAGCGGCTTCTTCGCACACAGAGCATTGTGGCGAGCGCAGGGAGCTCCTGAGAGCGGTTTGTGCCGAAAGAGGCCCGGGACCGGCACTTAGCTTCGGAGAGCTGCGTATCTGCGTCTTCTGCGTGTCTTGCCGCTCTACACTCAGCAAAAAGCTTTTCCACCATATCTTGCAAGGAGAAACTCTGCCAGGAAAGAAAACATCCAAAATCTTGTTCTAAAGCTCGCACGGGGGTCTGCAAAGAGTTTGGCAAGAATGAAAGGTAGTTGTCCAAAACTCGTTCTTTTCCAATAGAATAACCATGGAAAAGGCAGGAGAGGGGTAAAGTACTGTTTTCTCTAAGTCTGAAGGCTGCCCACACTGTCCCTGTGTGCTGCAGCTTGCATCTTCGCCTTTGGGAAGCTGCCGCTCGCCGATTCTCCCGGAGGCGAAGAAGCGGCTTCTTCGCACACAGAGCATTGTGGCGAGCGCAGGGAGCTCCTGAGAGCGGTTTGTGCCGAAAGAAGCCCGGGACCGGCACTTAGCTTCGGAGAGCTGCGTATCTGCGTCTTCTGCGTGTCTTGCCGCTCTACACTCAGGAAAAAGCTTTTCCACCATATCTTGCAAGGAGAAACTCTGCCAGGAAAGAAAACATCCAAAATCTTGTTCTAAAGCTCGCACGGGGGTCTGCAAAGAGTTTGGCAAGAATGAAAGGTAGTTGTCCAAAACTCGTTCTTTTCCAATAGAAGAACCATGGAAAAGGCAGGAGAGGGGTAAAGTACTGTTTTCTCTAAGTCTGAATGCTGCCCACACTGTGCCTGTGTGCTGCAGCTTGCATCTTCGCCTTTGGGAAGCTGCCGCTCGCCGATTCTCCCGGAGGCGAAGAAGCGGCTTCTTCGCACACAGAGCATTGTGGCGAGCGCAGGGAGCTCCTGAGAGCGGTTTGTGCCGAAAGAAGCCCGGGACCGGCACTTAGCTTCGGAGAGCTGCGTATCTGCGTCTTCTGCGTGTCTTGCCGCTCTACACTCAGCAAAAAGCTTTTCCACCATATCTTGCAAGGAGAAACTCTGCCAGGAAAGAAAACATCCAAAATCTTGTTCTAAAGCTTGCACGGGGGTCTGCAAAGAGTTTGGCAAGAATGAAAGGTAGTTGTCCAAAACTCGTTCTTTTCCAATAGAATAACCATGGAAAAGGCAGGAGAGGGGTAAAGTACTGTTTTCTCTAAGTCTGAATGCTGCCCACACTGTGCCTGTGTGCTGCAGCTTGCATCTTCGCCTTTGGGAAGCTGCCGCTCGCCGATTGTCCCGGAAGCGAAGAAGCGGCTTCTTCGCACACAGAGCATTGTGGCGAGCGCAGGGAGCTCCTGAGAGCGGTTTGTGCCGAAAGGGGCCCGGGACCGGCACTTAGCTTCGGAGAGCTGCGTATCTGCGTCTTCTGCGTGTCTTGCCGCTCTACACTCAGCAAAAAGCTTTTCCACCATATCTTGCAAGGAGAAACTCTGCCAGGAAAGAAAACATCCAAAATCTTGTTCTAAAGCTTGCACGGGGGTCTGCAAAGAGTTTGGCAAGAATGAAAGGTAGTTGTCCAAAACTCGTTCTTTTCCAATAGAATAACCATGGAAAAGGCAGGAGAGTGGTAAAGTTCTGTTTTCTCCAAGTCTGAATGCTGCCCACACTGTGCCTGTGTGCTGCAGCTTGCATCTTCGCCTTTGGGAAGCTGCCGCTCGCCGATTCTCCCGGAGGCGAAGAAGCGGCTTCTTCGCACACAGAGCATTGTGGCGAGCGCAGGGAGCTCCTGAGAGCGGTTTGTGCCGAAAGAAGCCCGGGACCGGCACTTAGCTTCGGAGAGCTGCGTATCTGCGTCTTCTGCGTGTCTTGCCGCTCTACACTCAGCAAAAAGCTTTTCCACCATATCTTGCAAGGAGAAACTCTGCCAGGAAAGAAAACATCCAAAATCTTGTTCTAAAGCTTGCACGGGGGTCTGCAAAGAGTTTGGCAAGAATGAAAGGTAGTTGTCCAAAACTCGTTCTTTTCCAATAGAATAACCATGGAAAAGGCAGGAGAGGGGTAAAGTACTGTTTTCTCTAAGTCTGAATGCTGCCCACACTGTGCCTGTGTGCTGCAGCTTGCATCTTCGCCTTTGGGAAGCTGCCGCTCGCCGATTGTCCCGGAAGCGAAGAAGCGGCTTCTTCGCACACAGAGCATTGTGGCGAGCGCAGGGAGCTCCTGAGAGCGGTTTGTGCCGAAAGGGGCCCGGGACCGGCACTTAGCTTCGGAGAGCTGCGTATCTGCGTCTTCTGCGTGTCTTGCCGCTCTACACTCAGCAAAAAGCTTTTCCACCATATCTTGCAAGGAGAAACTCTGCCAGGAAAGAAAACATCCAAAATCTTGTTCTAAAGCTTGCACGGGGGTCTGCAAAGAGTTTGGCAAGAATGAAAGGTAGTTGTCCAAAACTCGTTCTTTTCCAATAGAATAACCATGGAAAAGGCAGGAGAGTGGTAAAGTTCTGTTTTCTCCAAGTCTGAATGCTGCCCACACTGTGCCTGTGTGCTGCAGCTTGCATCTTCGCCTTTGGGAAGCTGCCGCTCGCCGATTCTCCCGGAGGCGAAGAAGCGGCTTCTTCCACACAGAGCATGTGGCGAGCGCAGGGAGCTCCTGAGAGCGGTTTGTGCCGAAAGAAGCCCCGGGACCGGCACTTAGCTTCGGAGAGCTGCGTATCTGCGTCTTCTGCGTGTCTTGCCGCTCAACACTCAGCAAAAAGCTTTTCCACCATATCTTGCAAGGAGAAACTCTGCCAGGAAAGAAAACATCCAAAATCTTGTTCTAAAGCTTGCACGGGGGTCTGCAAAGAGTTTGGCAAGAATGAAAGGTAGTTGTCCAAAACTCGTTCTTTTCCAATAGAATAACCATGGAAAAGGCAGGAGAGTGGTAAAGTATTTTTTTTCTCTAAGTCTGAATGCTGCCCACACTGTGCCTGTGTGCTGCAGCTTGCATCTTCGCCTTTGGGAAGCTGCCGCTCGCCGATTCTCCCGGAGGCGAAGAAGCGGCTTCTTCGCACACAGAGCATTGTGGCGAGCGCAGGGAGCTCCTGAGAGCGGTTTGTGCCGAAAGAGGCCCGGGACCGGCACTTAGCTTCGGAGAGCTGCGTATCTGCGTCTTCTGCGTGTCTTGCCGCTCTACACTCAGCAAAAAGCTTTTCCACCATATCTTGCAAGGAGAAACTCTGCCAGGAAAGAAAACATCCAAAATCTTGTTCTAAAGCTCGCACGGGGGTCTGCAAAGAGTTTGGCAAGAATGAAAGGTAGTTGTCCAAAACTCGTTCTTTTCCAATAGAATAACCATGGAAAAGGCAGGAGAGGGGTTAAGTACTGTTTTCTCTAAGTCTGAAGGCTGCCCACACTGTGCCTGTGTGCTGCAGCTTGCATCTTCGCCTTTGGGAAGCTGCCGCTCGCCGATTCTCCCGGAGGCGAAGAAGCGGCTTCTTCGCACACAGAGCATTGTGGCGAGCGCAGGGAGCTCCTGAGAGCGGTTTGTGCCGAAAGAAGCCCGGGACCGGCACTTAGCTTCGGAGAGCTGCGTATCTGCGTCTTCTGCGTGTCTTGCCGCTCTACACTCAGGAAAAAGCTTTTCCACCATATCTTGCAAGGAGAAACTCTGCCAGGAAAGAAAACATCCAAAATCTTGTTCTAAAGCTCGCACGGGGGTCTGCAAAGAGTTTGGCAAGAATGAAAGGTAGTTGTCCAAAACTCGTTCTTTTCCAATAGAATAACCATGGAAAAGGCAGGAGAGTGGTAAAGTACTGTTTTCTCTAAGTCTGAATGCTGCCCACACTGTGCCTGTGTGCTGCAGCTTGCATCTTCGCCTTTGGGAAGCTGCCGCTCGCCGATTCTCCCGGAGGCGAAGAAGCGGCTTCTTCGCACACAGAGCATTGTGGCGAGCGCAGGGAGCTCCTGAGAGCGGTTTGTGCCGAAAGAAGCCCGGGACCGGCACTTAGCTTCGGAGAGCTGCGTATCTGCGTCTTCTGCGTGTCTTGCCGCTCTACACTCAGCAAAAAGCTTTTCCACCATATCTTGCAAGGAGAAACTCTGCCAGGAAAGAAAACATCCAAAATCTTGTTCTAAAGCTTGCACGGGGGTCTGCAAAGAGTTTGGCAAGAATGAAAGGTAGTTGTCCAAAACTCGTTCTTTTCCAATAGAATAACCATGGAAAAGGCAGGAGAGGGGTAAAGTACTGTTTTCTCTAAGTCTGAATGCTGCCCACACTGTGCCTGTGTGCTGCAGCTTGCATCTTCGCCTTTGGGAAGCTGCCGCTCGCCGATTGTCCCGGAAGCGAAGAAGCGGCTTCTTCGCACACAGAGCATTGTGGCGAGCGCAGGGAGCTCCTGAGAGCGGTTTGTGCCGAAAGAGGCCCGGGACCGGCACTTAGCTTCGGAGAGCTGCGTATCTGCGTCTTCTGCGTGTCTTGCCGCTCTACACTCAGCAAAAAGCTTTTCCACCATATCTTGCAAGGAGAAACTCTGCCAGGAAAGAAAACATCCAAAATCTTGTTCTAAAGCTTGCACGGGGGTCTGCAAAGAGTTTGGCAAGAATGAAAGGTAGTTGTCCAAAACTCGTTCTTTTCCAATAGAATAACCATGGAAAAGGCAGGAGAGTGGTAAAGTACTGTTTTCTCTAAGTCTGAATGCTGCCCACACTGTGCCTGTGTGCTGCAGCTTGCATCTTCGCCTTTGGGAAGCTGCCGCTCGCCGATTCTCCCGGAGGCGAAGAAGCGGCTTCTTCGCACACAGAGCATTGTGGCGAGCGCAGGGAGCTCCTGAGAGCGGTTTGTGCCGAAAGAAGCCCGGGACCGGCACTTAGCTTCGGAGAGCTGCGTATCTGCGTCTTCTGCGTGTCTTGCCGCTCTACACTCAGCAAAAAGCTTTTCCACCATATCTTGCAAGGAGAAACTCTGCCAGGAAAGAAAACATCCAAAATCTTGTTCTAAAGCTCGCACGGGGGTCTGCAAAGAGTTTGGCAAGAATGAAAGGTAGTTGTCCAAAACTCGTTCTTTTCCAATAGAATAACCATGGAAAAGGCAGGAGAGGGGTAAAGTACTGTTTTCTCTAAGTCTGAATGCTGCCCACACTGTGCCTGTGTGCTGCACCTTGCATCTTCGCCTTTGGGAAGCTGCCGCTCGCCGATTCTCCCGGAAGCGAAGAAGCGGCTTCTTCGCACACAGAGCATTGTGGCGAGCGCAGGGAGCTCCTGAGAGCGGTTTGTGCCGAAAGAAGCCCGGGACCGGCACTTAGCTTCGGAGAGCTGCGTATCTGCGTCTTCTGCGTGTCTTGCCGCTCTACACTCAGCCAAAAGCTTTTCCACCATATCTTGCAAGGAGAAACTCTGCCAGGAAAGAAAACATCCAAAATCTTGTTCTAAAGCTCGCACGGGGGTCTGCAAAGAGTTTGGCAAGAATGAAAGGTAGTTGTCCAAAACTCGTTCTTTTCCAATAGAAGAACATGGAAAAGGCAGGAGAGGGGTAAAGTACTGTTTTCTCTAAGTCTGAAGGCTGCCCACACTGTGCCTGTGTGCTGCAGCTTGCATCTTCGCCTTTGGGAAGCTGCCGCTCGCCGATTCTCCCGGAGGCGAAGAAGCGGCTTCTTCGCACACAGAGCATTGTGGCGAGCGCAGGGAGCTCCTGAGAGCGGTTTGTGCCGAAAGAAGCCCGGGACCGGCACTTAGCTTCGGAGAGCTGCGTATCTGCGTCTTCTGCGTGTCTTGCCGCTCTACACTCAGCAAAAAGCTTTTCCACCATATCTTGCAAGGAGAAACTCTGCCAGGAAAGAAAACATCCAAAATCTTGTTCTAAAGCTTGCACGGAGGTCTGCAAAGAGTTTGGCAAGAATGAAAGGTAGTTGTCCAAAACTCGTTCTTTTCCAATAGAATAACCATGGAAAAGGCAGGAGAGGGGTAAAGTACTGTTTTCTCTAAGTCTGAATGCTGCCCACACTGTGCCTGTGTGCTGCAGCTTGCATCTTCGCCTTTGGGAAGCTGCCGCTTGCCGATTCTCCCGGAGGCGAAGAAGCGGCTTCTTCGCACACAGAGCATTGTGGCGAGCGCAGGGAGCTCCTGAGAGCGGTTTGTGCCGAAAGAAGCCCGGGACCGGCACTTAGCTTCGGAGAGCTGCGTATCTGCGTCTTCTGCGTGTCTTGCCGCTCTACACTCAGCAAAAAGCTTTTCCACCATATCTTGCAAGGAGAAACTCTGCCAGGAAAGAAAACATCCAAAATCTTGTTCTAAAGCTTGCACGGGGGTCTGCAAAGAGTTTGGCAAGAATGAAAGGTAGTTGTCCAAAACTCGTTCTTTTCCAATAGAATAACCATGGAAAAGGCAGGAGAGGGGTAAAGTACTGTTTTCTCGAAGTCTGAAGGCTGCCCACACTGTGCCTGTGTGCTGCAGCTTGCATCTTCGCCTTTGGGAAGCTGCCGCTCGCCGATTCTCCCGGAGGCGAAGAAGCGGCTTCTTCGCACACAGAGCATTGTGGCGAGCGCAGGGAGCTCCTGAGAGCGGTTTGTGCCGAAAGAAGCCCGGGACCGGCACTTAGCTTCGGAGAGCTGCGTATCTGCGTCTTCTGCGTGTCTTGCCGCTCTACACTCAGCAAAAAGCTTTTCCACCATATCTTGCAAGGAGAAACTCTGCCAGGAAAGAAAACATCCAAAATCTTGTTCTAAAGCTTGCACGGGGGTCTGCAAAGAGTTTGGCAAGAATGAAAGGTAGTTGTCCAAAACTCGTTCTTTTCCAATAGAATAACCATGGAAAAGGCAGGAGAGTGGTAAAGTACTGTTTTCTCTAAGTCTGAATGCTGCCCACACTGTGCCTGTGTGCTGCAGCTTGCATCTTCGCCTTTGGGAAGCTGCCGCTCGCCGATTCTCCCGGAAGCGAAGAAGCGGCTTCTTCGCACACAGAGCATTGTGGCGAGCGCAGGGAGCTCCTGAGAGCGGTTTGTGCCGAAAGAAGCCCGGGACCGGCACTTAGCTTCGGAGAGCTGCGTATCTGCGTCTTCTGCGTGTCTTGCCGCTCTACACTCAGCCAAAAGCTTTTCCAGCATATCTTGCAAGGAGAAACTCTGCCAGGAAAGAAAACATCCCAAATCTTGTTCTAAAGCTTGCACGGGGGTCTGCAAAGAGTTTGGCAAGAATGAAAGGTAGTTGTCCAAAACTCGTTCTTTTCCAATAGAAGAACCATGGAAAAGGCAGGAGAGTGGTAAAGTACTGTTTTCTCTAAGTCTGAATGCTGCCCACACTGTGCCTGTGTGCTGCAGCTTGCATCTTCGCCTTTGGGAAGCTGCCGCTCGCCGATTCTCCCGGAGGCGAAGAAGCGGCTTCTTCGCACACAGAGCATTGTGGCGAGCGCAGGGAGCTCCTGAGAGCGGTTTGTGCCGAAAGAAGCCCGGGACCGGCACTTAGCTTCGGAGAGCTGCGTATCTGCGTCTTCTGCGTGTCTTGCCGCTCTACACTCAGCAAAAAGCTTTTCCACCATATCTTGCAAGGAGAAACTCTGCCAGGAAAGAAAACATCCAAAATCTTGTTCTAAAGCTTGCACGGGGGTCTGCAAAGAGTTTGGCAAGAATGAAAGGTAGTTGTCCAAAACTCGTTCTTTTCCAATAGAATAACCATGGAAAAGGCAGGAGAGGGGTAAAGTACTGTTTTCTCTAAGTCTGAAGGCTGCCCACACTGTGCCTGTGTGCTGCAGCTTGCATCTTCGCCTTTGGGAAGCTGCCGCTCGCCGATTCTCCCGGAGGCGAAGAAGCGGCTTCTTCGCACACAGAGCATTGTGGCGAGCGCAGGGAGCTCCTGAGAGCGGTTTGTGCCGAAAGAAGCCCGGGACCGGCACTTAGCTTCGGAGAGCTGCGTATCTGCGTCTTCTGCGTGTCTTGCCGCTCTACACTCAGCAAAAAGCTTTTCCACCATATCTTGCAAGGAGAAACTCTGCCAGGAAAGAAAACATCCAAAATCTTGTTCTAAAGCTTGCACGGGGGTCTGCAAAGAGTTTGGCAAGAATGAAAGGTAGTTGTCCAAAACTCGTTCTTTTCCAATAGAATAACCATGGAAAAGGCAGGAGAGTGGTAAAGTACTGTTTTCTCTAAGTCTGAATGCTGCCCACACTGTGCCTGTGTGCTGCAGCTTGCATCTTCGCCTTTGGGAAGCTGCCGCTCGCCGATTGTCCCGGAAGCGAAGAAGCGGCTTCTTCGCACACAGAGCATTGTGGCGAGCGCAGGGAGCTCCTGAGAGCGGTTTGTGCCGAAAGAGGCCCGGGACCGGCACTTAGCTTCGGAGAGCTGCGTATCTGCGTCTTCTGCGTGTCTTGCCGCTCTACACTCAGCAAAAAGCTTTTCCACCATATCTTGCAAGGAGAAACTCTGCCAGGAAAGAAAACATCCAAAATCTTGTTCTAAAGCTTGCACGGGGGTCTGCAAAGAGTTTGGCAAGAATGAAAGGTAGTTGTCCAAAACTCGTTCTTTTCCAATAGAATAACCATGGAAAAGGCAGGAGAGGGGTAAAGTACTGTTTTCTCTAAGTCTGAATGCTGCCCACACTGTGCCTGTGTGCTGCAGCTTGCATCTTCGCCTTTGGGAAGCTGCCGCTCGCTGATTCTCCCGGAGGCGAAGAAGCGGCTTCTTCGCACACAGAGCATTGTGGCGAGCGCAGGGAGCTCCTGAGAGCGGTTTGTGCCGAAAGAAGCCCGGGACCGGCACTTAGCTTCGGAGAGCTGCGTATCTGCGTCTTCTGCGTGTCTTGCCGCTCTACACTCAGCAAAAAGCTTTTCCACCATATCTTGCAAGGAGAAACTCTGCCAGGAAAGAAAACATCCAAAATCTTGTTCTAAAGCTTGCACGGGGGTCTGCAAAGAGTTTGGCAAGAATGAAAGGTAGTTGTCCAAAACTCGTTCTTTTCCAATAGAAGAACCATGGAAAAGGCAGGAGAGGGGTAAAGTACTGTTTTCTCTAAGTCTGAATGCTGCCCACACTGTGCCTGTGTGCTGCAGCTTGCATCTTCGCCTTTGGGAAGCTGCCGCTCGCCGATTCTCCCGGAGGCGAAGAAGCGGCTTCTTCGCACACAGAGCATTGTGGCGAGCGCAGGGAGCTCCTGAGAGCGGTTTGTGCCGAAAGAAGCCCGGGACCGGCACTTAGCTTCGGAGAGCTGCGTATCTGCGTCTTCTGCGTGTCTTGCCGCTCTACACTCAGCAAAAAGCTTTTCCACCATATCTTGCAAGGAGAAACTCTGCCAGGAAAGAAAACATCCAAAATCTTGTTCTAAAGCTTGCACGGGGGTCTGCAAAGAGTTTGGCAAGAATGAAAGGTAGTTGTCCAAAACTCGTTCTTTTCCAATAGAATAACCATGGAAAAGGCAGGAGAGTGGTAAAGTACTGTTTTCTCTAAGTCTGAAGGCTGCCCACACTGTGCCTGTGTGCTGCAGCTTGCATCTTCGCCTTTGGGAAGCTGCCGCTCGCCGATTCTCCCGGAGGCGAAGAAGCGGCTTCTTCGCACACAGAGCATTGTGGCGAGCGCAGGGAGCTCCTGAGAGCGGTTTGTGCCGAAAGAAGCCCGGGACCGGCACTTAGCTTCGGAGAGCTGCGTATCTGCGTCTTCTGCGTGTCTTGCCGCTCTACACTCAGCCAAAAGCTTTTCCACCATATCTTGCAAGGAGAAACTCTGCCAGGAAAGAAAACATCCAAAATCTTGTTCTAAAGCTTGCACGGAGGTCTGCAAAGAGTTTGGCAAGAATGAAAGGTAGTTGTCCAAAACTCGTTCTTTTCCAATAGAATAACCATGGAAAAGGCAGGAGAGGGGTAAAGTACTGTTTTCTCTAAGTCTGAATGCTGCCCACACTGTGCCTGTGTGCTGCAGCTTGCATCTTCGCCTTTGGGAAGCTGCCGCTCGCCGATTCTCCCGGAGGCGAAGAAGCGGCTTCTTCGCACACAGAGCATTGTGGCGAGCGCAGGGAGCTCCTGAGAGCGGTTTGTGCCGAAAGAAGCCCGGGACCGGCACTTAGCTTCGGAGAGCTGCGTATCTGCGTCTTCTGCGTGTCTTGCCGCTCTACACTCAGCAAAAAGCTTTTCCACCATATCTTGCAAGGAGAAACTCTGCCAGGAAAGAAAACATCCAAAATCTTGTTCTAAAGCTTGCACGGGGGTCTGCAAAGAGTTTGGCAAGAATGAAAGGTAGTTGTCCAAAACTCGTTCTTTTCCAATAGAATAACCATGGAAAAGGCAGGAGAGGGGTAAAGTACTGTTTTCTCTAAGTCTGAATGCTGCCCACACTGTGCCTGTGTGCTGCAGCTTGCATCTTCGCCTTTGGGAAGCTGCCGCTCGCTGATTCTCCCGGAGGCGAAGTAGCGGCTTCTTCGCACACAGAGCATTGTGGCGAGCGCAGGGAGCTCCTGAGAGCGGTTTGTGCCGAAAGAAGCCCGGGACCGGCACTTAGCTTCGGAGAGCTGCGTATCTGCGTCTTCTGCGTGTCTTGCCGCTCTACACTCAGCAAAAAGCTTTTCCAGCATATCTTGCAAGGAGAAACTCTGCCAGGAAAGAAAACATCCCAAATCTTGTTCTAAAGCTTGCACGGGGGTCTGCAAAGAGTTTGGCAAGAATGAAAGGTAGTTGTCCAAAACTCGTTCTTTTCCAATAGAATAACCATGGAAAAGGCAGGAGAGGGGTAAAGTACTGTTTTCTCTAAGTCTGAATGCTGCCCACACTGTGCCTGTGTGCTGCAGCTTGCATCTTCGCCTTTGGGAAGCTGCCGCTCGCCGATTCTCCCGGAGGCGAAGAAGCGGCTTCTTCGCACACAGAGCATTGTGGCAAGCGCAGGGAGCTCCTGAGAGCGGTTTGTGCCGAAAGAAGCCCGGGACCGGCACTTAGCTTCGGAGAGCTGCGTATCTGCGTCTTCTGCGTGTCTTGCCGCTCTACACTCAGCAAAAAGCTTTTCCACCATATCTTGCAAGGAGAAACTCTGCCAGGAAAGAAAACATCCAAAATCTTGTTCTAAAGCTTGCACGGGGGTCTGCAAAGAGTTTGGCAAGAATGAAAGGTAGTTGTCCAAAACTCGTTCTTTTCCAATAGAATAACCATGGAAAAGGCAGGAGAGTGGTAAAGTACTGTTTTCTCTAAGTCTGAATGCTGCCCACACTGTGCCTGTGTGCTGCAGCTTGCATCTTCGCCTTTGGGAAGCTGCCGCTCGCCGATTCTCCCGGAGGCGAAGAAGCGGCTTCTTCGCACACAGAGCATTGTGGCGAGCGCAGGGAGCTCCTGAGAGCGGTTTGTGCCGAAAGAAGCCCGGGACCGGCACTTAGCTTCGGAGAGCTGCGTATCTGCGTCTTCTGCGTGTCTTGCCGCTCTACACTCAGCAAAAAGCTTTTCCACCATATCTTGCAAGGAGAAACTCTGCCAGGAAAGAAAACATCCAAAATCTTGTTCTAAAGCTTGCACGGGGGTCTGCAAAGAGTTTGGCAAGAATGAAAGGTAGTTGTCCAAAACTCGTTCTTTTCCAATAGAATAACCATGGAAAAGGCAGGAGAGTGGTAAAGTTCTGTTTTCTCCAAGTCTGAATGCTGCCCACACTGTGCCTGTGTGCTGCAGCTTGCATCTTCGCCTTTGGGAAGCTGCCGCTCGCCGATTCTCCCGGAGGCGAAGAAGCGGCTTCTTCGCACACAGAGCATTGTGGCGAGCGCAGGGAGCTCCTGAGAGCGGTTTGTGCCGAAAGAAGCCCGGGACCGGCACTTAGCTTCGGAGAGCTGCGTATCTGCGTCTTCTGCGTGTCTTGCCGCTCAACACTCAGCAAAAAGCTTTTCCACCATATCTTGCAAGGAGAAACTCTGCCAGGAAAGAAAACATCCAAAATCTTGTTCTAAAGCTTGCACGGGGGTCTGCAAAGAGTTTGGCAAGAATGAAAGGTAGTTGTCCAAAACTCGTTCTTTTCCAATAGAATAACCATGGAAAAGGCAGGAGAGTGGTAAAGTACTGTTTTCTCTAAGTCTGAATGCTGCCCACACTGTGCCTGTGTGCTGCAGCTTGCATCTTCGCCTTTGGGAAGCTGCCGCTCGCCGATTGTCCCGGAAGCGAAGAAGCGGCTTCTTCGCACACAGAGCATTGTGGCGAGCGCAGGGAGCTCCTGAGAGCGGTTTGTGCCGAAAGAGGCCCGGGACGGGCACTTAGCTTCGGAGAGCTGCGTATCTGCGTCTTCTGCGTGTCTTGCCGCTCTACACTCAGCAAAAAGCTTTTCCAGCATATCTTGCAAGGAGAAACTCTGCCAGGAAAGAAAACATCCAAAATCTTGTTCTAAAGCTTGCACGGGGGTCTGCAAAGAGTTTGGCAAGAATGAAAGGTAGTTGTCCAAAACTCGTTCTTTTCCAATAGAATAACCATGGAAAAGGCAGGAGAGGGGTAAAGTACTGTTTTCTCTAAGTCTGAATGCTGCCCACACTGTGCCTGTGTGCTGCAGCTTGCATCTTCGCCTTTGGGAAGCTGCCGCTCGCCGATTCTCCCGGAGGCGAAGAAGCGGCTTCTTCGCACACAGAGCATTGTGGCGAGCGCAGGGAGCTCCTGAGAGCGGTTTGTGCCGAAAGAAGCCCGGGACCGGCACTTAGCTTCGGAGAGCTGCGTATCTGCGTCTTCTGCGTGTCTTGCCGCTCTACACTCAGCAAAAAGCTTTTCCACCATATCTTGCAAGGAGAAACTCTGCCAGGAAAGAAAACATCCAAAATCTTGTTCTAAAGCTTGCACGGGGGTCTGCAAAGAGTTTGGCAAGAATGAAAGGTAGTTGTCCAAAACTCGTTCTTTTCCAATAGAATAACCATGGAAAAGGCAGGAGAGGGGTAAAGTACTGTTTTCTCGAAGTCTGAATGCTGCCCACACTGTGCCTGTGTGCTGCAGCTTGCATCTTCGCCTTTGGGAAGCTGCCGCTCGCCGATTCTCCCGGAGGCGAAGAAGCGGCTTCTTCGCACACAGAGCATTGTGGCGAGCGCAGGGAGCTCCTGAGAGCGGTTTGTGCCGAAAGAAGCCCGGGACCGGCACTTAGCTTCGGAGAGCTGCGTATCTGCGTCTTCTGCGTGTCTTGCCGCTCTACACTCAGCAAAAAGCTTTTCCAGCATATCTTGCAAGGAGAAACTCTGCCAGGAAAGAAAACATCCCAAATCTTGTTCTAAAGCTCGCACGGGGGTCTGCAAAGAGTTTGGCAAGAATGAAAGGTAGTTGTCCAAAACTCGTTCTTTTCCAATAGAAGAACCATGGAAAAGGCAGGAGAGGGGTAAAGTACTGTTTTCTCTAAGTCTGAATGCTGCCCACACTGTGCCTGTGTGCTGCAGCTTGCATCTTCGCCTTTGGGAAGCTGCCGCTCGCCGATTCTCCCGGAGGCGAAGAAGCGGCTTCTTCGCACACAGAGCATTGTGGCGAGCGCAGGGAGCTCCTGAGAGCGGTTTGTGCCGAAAGAAGCCCGGGACCGGCACTTAGCTTCGGAGAGCTGCGTATCTGCGTCTTCTGCGTGTCTTGCCGCTCTACACTCAGCCAAAAGCTTTTCCACCATATCTTGCAAGGAGAAACTCTGCCAGGAAAGAAAACATCCAAAATCTTGTTCTAAAGCTTGCACGGGGGTCTGCAAAGAGTTTGGCAAGAATGAAAGGTAGTTGTCCAAAACTCGTTCTTTTCCAATAGAATAACCATGGAAAAGGCAGGAGAGGGGTAAAGTACTGTTTTCTCTAAGTCTGAATGCTGCCCACACTGTGCCTGTGTGCTGCAGCTTGCATCTTCGCCTTTGGGAAGCTGCCGCTCGCCGATTCTCCCGGAGGCGAAGAAGCGGCTTCTTCGCACACAGAGCATTGTGGCGAGCGCAGGGAGCTCCTGAGAGCGGTTTGTGCCGAAAGAAGCCCGGGACCGGCACTTAGCTTCGGAGAGCTGCGTATCTGCGTCTTCTGCGTGTCTTGCCGCTCTACACTCAGCAAAAAGCTTTTCCAGCATATCTTGCAAGGAGAAACTCTGCCAGGAAAGAAAACATCCAAAATCTTGTTCTAAAGCTTGCACGGGGGTCTGCAAAGAGTTTGGCAAGAATGAAAGGTAGTTGTCCAAAACTCGTTCTTTTCCAATAGAAGAACCATGGAAAAGGCAGGAGAGGGGTAAAGTACTGTTTTCTCTAAGTCTGAATGCTGCCCACACTGTGCCTGTGTGTTGCAGCTTGCATCTTCGCCTTTGGGAAGCTGCCGCTCGCCGATTCTCCCGGAGGCGAAGAAACGGCTTCTTCGCACACAGAGCATTGTGGCGAGCGCAGGGAGCTCCTGAGAGCGGTTTGTGCCGAAAGAAGCCCGGGACCGGCACTTAGCTTCGGAGAGCTGCGTATCTGCGTCTTCTGCGTGTCTTGCCGCTCTACACTCAGCAAAAAGCTTTTCCACCATATCTTGCAAGGAGAAACTCTGCCAGGAAAGAAAACATCCAAAATCTTGTTCTAAAGCTTGCACGGAGGTCTGCAAAGAGTTTGGCAAGAATGAAAGGTAGTTGTCCAAAACTCGTTCTTTTCCAATATAATAACCATGGAAAAGGCAGGAGAGGGGTAAAGTACTGTTTTCTCTAAGTCTGAATGCTGCCCACACTGTGCCTGTGTGCTGCAGCTTGCATCTTCGCCTTTGGGAAGCTGCCGCTCGCCGATTCTCCCGGAGGCGAAGAAGCGGCTTCTTCGCACACAGAGCATTGTGGCGAGCGCAGGGAGCTCCTGAGAGCGGTTTGTGCCGAAAGAAGCCCGGGACCGGCACTTAGCTTCGGAGAGCTGCGTATCTGCGTCTTCTGCGTGTCTTGCCGCTCTACACTCAGCAAAAAGCTTTTCCACCATATCTTGCAAGGAGAAACTCTGCCAGGAAAGAAAACATCCCAAATCTTGTTCTAAAGCTTGCACGGGGGTCTGCAAAGAGTTTGGCAAGAATGAAAGGTAGTTGTCCAAAACTCGTTCTTTTCCAATAGAAGAACCATGGAAAAGGCAGGAGAGGGGTAAAGTACTGTTTTCTCTAAGTCTGAATGCTGCCCACACTGTGCCTGTGTGCTGCAGCTTGCATCTTCGCCTTTGGGAAGCTGCCGCTCGCCGATTCTCCCGGAAGCGAAGAAGCGGCTTCTTCGCACACAGAGCATTGTGGCGAGCGCAGGGAGCTCCTGAGAGCGGTTTGTGCCGAAAGAAGCCCGGGACCGGCACTTAGCTTCGGAGAGCTGCGTATCTGCGTCTTCTGCGTGTCTTGCCGCTCTACACTCAGCCAAAAGCTTTTCCACCATATCTTGCAAGGAGAAACTCTGCCAGGAAAGAAAACATCCAAAATCTTGTTCTAAAGCTCGCACGGGGGTCTGCAAAGAGTTTGGCAAGAATGAAAGGTAGTTGTCCAAAACTCGTTCTTTTCCAATAGAATAACCATGGAAAAGGCAGGAGAGGGGTAAAGTACTGTTTTCTCTAAGTCTGAATGCTGCCCACACTGTGCCTGTGTGCTGCAGCTTGCATCTTCGCCTTTGGGAAGCTGCCGCTCGCCGATTCTCCCGGAGGCGAAGAAGCGGCTTCTTCGCACACAGAGCATTGTGGCAAGCGCAGGGAGCTCCTGAGAGCGGTTTGTGCCGAAAGAAGCCCGGGACCGGCACTTAGCTTCGGAGAGCTGCGTATCTGCGTCTTCTGCGTGTCTTGCCGCTCTACACTCAGCAAAAAGCTTTTCCACCATATCTTGCAAGGAGAAACTCTGCCAGGAAAGAAAACATCCAAAATCTTGTTCTAAAGCTTGCACGGAGGTCTGCAAAGAGTTTGGCAAGAATGAAAGGTAGTTGTCCAAAACTCGTTCTTTTCCAATAGAAGAACCATGGAAAAGGCAGGAGAGGGGTAAAGTACTGTTTTCTCTAAGTCTGAATGCTGCCCACACTGTGCCTGTGTGCTGCAGCTTGCATCTTCGCCTTTGGGAAGCTGCCGCTCGCCGATTCTCCCGGAGGTGAAGAAGCGGCTTCTTCGCACACAGAGCATTGTGGCGAGCGCAGGGAGCTCCTGAGAGCGGTTTGTGCCGAAAGAAGCCCGGGACCGGCACTTAGCTTCGGAGAGCTGCGTATCTGCGTCTTCTGCGTGTCTTGCCGCTCTACACTCAGCAAAAAGCTTTTCCAGCATATCTTGCAAGGAGAAACTCTGCCAGGAATGAAAACATCCCAAATCTTGTTCTAAAGCTTGCACGGGGGTCTGCAAAGAGTTTGGCAAGAATGAAAGGTAGTTGTCCAAAACTCGTTCTTTTCCAATAGAATAACCATGGAAAAGGCAGGAGAGGGGTAAAGTACTGTTTTCTCTAAGTCTGAATGCTGCCCACACTGTGCCTGTGTGCTGCAGCTTGCATCTTCGCCTTTGGGAAGCTGCCGCTCGCCGATTCTCCCGGAGGCGAAGAAGCGGCTTCTTCGCACACAGAGCATTGTGGCGAGCGCAGGGAGCTCCTGAGAGCGGTTTGTGCCGAAAGAAGCCCGGGACCGGCACTTAGCTTCGGAGAGCTGCGTATCTGCGTCTTCTGCGTGTCTTGCCGCTCTACACTCAGCAAAAAGCTTTTCCACCATATCTTGCAAGGAGAAACTCTGCCAGGAAAGAAAACATCCAAAATCTTGTTCTAAAGCTTGCACGGGGGTCTGCAAAGAGTTTGGCAAGAATGAAAGGTAGTTGTCCAAAACTCGTTCTTTTCCAATAGAATAACCATGGAAAAGGCAGGAGAGTGGTAAAGTACTGTTTTCTCTAAGTCTGAAGGCTGCCCACACTGTGCCTGTGTGCTGCAGCTTGCATCTTCGCCTTTGGGAAGCTGCCGCTCGCCGATTCTCCCGGAGGCGAAGAAGCGGCTTCTTCGCACACAGAGCATTGTGGCGAGCGCAGGGAGCTCCTGAGAGCGGTTTGTGCCGAAAGAAGCCCGGGACCGGCACTTAGCTTCGGAGAGCTGCGTATCTGCGTCTTCTGCGTGTCTTGCCGCTCTACACTCAGCAAAAAGCTTTTCCACCATATCTTGCAAGGAGAAACTCTGCCAGGAAAGAAAACATCCAAAATCTTGTTCTAAAGCTCGCACGGAGGTCTGCAAAGAGTTTGGCAAGAATGAAAGGTAGTTGTCCAAAACTCGTTCTTTTCCAATAGAATAACCATGGAAAAGGCAGGAGAGGGGTAAAGTTCTGTTTTCTCTAAGTCTGAAGGCTGCCCACACTGTGCCTGTGTGCTGCAGCTTGCATCTTCGCCTTTGGGAAGCTGCCGCTCGCCGATTCTCCCGGAGGCGAAGAAGCGGCTTCTTCGCACACAGAGCATTGTGGCGAGCGCAGGGAGCTCCTGAGAGCGGTTTGTGCCGAAAGAAGCCCGGGACCGGCACTTAGCTTCGGAGAGCTGCGTATCTGCGTCTTCTGCGTGTCTTGCCGCTCTACACTCAGCCAAAAGCTTTTCCACCATATCTTGCAAGGAGAAACTCTGCCAGGAAAGAAAACATCCAAAATCTTGTTCTAAAGCTCGCACGGGGGTCTGCAAAGAGTTTGGCAAGAATGAAAGGTAGTTGTCCAAAACTCGTTCTTTTCCAATAGAATAACCATGGAAAAGGCAGGAGAGGGGTAAAGTACTGTTTTCTCTAAGTCTGAATGCTGCCCACACTGTGCCTGTGTGCTGCAGCTTGCATCTTCGCCTTTGGGAAGCTGCCGCTCGCCGATTCTCCCGGAGGCGAAGAAGCGGCTTCTTCGCACACAGAGCATTGTGGCGAGCGCAGGGAGCTCCTGAGAGCGGTTTGTGCCGAAAGAAGCCCGGGACCGGCACTTAGCTTCGGAGAGCTGCGTATCTGCGTCTTCTGCGTGTCTTGCCGCTCTACACTCAGCAAAAAGCTTTTCCACCATATCTTGCAAGGAGAAACTCTGCCAGGAAAGAAAACATCCAAAATCTTGTTCTAAAGCTTGCACGGGGGTCTGCAAAGAGTTTGGCAAGAATGAAAGGTAGTTGTCCAAAACTCGTTCTTTTCCAATAGAAGAACCATGGAAAAGGCAGGAGAGGGGTAAAGTACTGTTTTCTCTAAGTCTGAATGCTGCCCACACTGTGCCTGTGTGCTGCAGCTTGCATCTTCGCCTTTGGGAAGCTGCCGCTCGCCGATTCTCCCGGAGGCGAAGAAGCGGCTTCTTCGCACACAGAGCATTGTGGCGAGCGCAGGGAGCTCCTGAGAGCGGTTTGTGCCGAAAGAAGCCCGGGACCGGCACTTAGCTTCGGAGAGCTGTGTATCTGCGTCTTCTGCGTGTCTTGCCGCTCTACACTCAGCAAAAAGCTTTTCCACCATATCTTGCAAGGAGAAACTCTGCCAGGAAAGAAAACATCCAAAATCTTGTTCTAAAGCTTGCACGGGGGTCTGCAAAGAGTTTGGCAAGAATGAAAGGTAGTTGTCCAAAACTCGTTCTTTTCCAATAGAATAACCATGGAAAAGGCAGGAGAGGGGTAAAGTACTGTTTTCTCTAAGTCTGAAGGCTGCCCACACTGTGCCTGTGTGCTGCAGCTTGCATCTTCGCCTTTGGGAAGCTGCCGCTCGCCGATTCTCCCGCAGGCGAAGAAGCGGCTTCTTCGCACACAGAGCATTGTGGCGAGCGCAGGGAGCTCCTGAGAGCGGTTTGTGCCGAAAGAAGCCCGGGACCGGCACTTAGCTTCGGAGAGCTGCGTATCTGCGTCTTCTGCGTGTCTTGCCGCTCTACACTCAGCAAAAAGCTTTTCCACCATATCTTGCAAGGAGAAACTCTGCCAGGAAAGAAAACATCCAAAATCTTGTTCTAAAGCTTGCACGGGGGTCTGCAAAGAGTTTGGCAAGAATGAAAGGTAGTTGTCCAAAACTCGTTCTTTTCCAATAGAAGAACCATGGAAAAGGCAGGAGAGGGGTAAAGTACTGTTTTCTCTAAGTCTGAATGCTGCCCACACTGTGCCTGTGTGCTGCAGCTTGCATCTTCGCCTTTGGGAAGCTGCCGCTCGCCGATTCTCCCGGAGGCGAAGAAGCGGCTTCTTCGCACACAGAGCATTGTGGCGAGCGCAGGGAGCTCCTGAGAGCGGTTTGTGCCGAAAGAAGCCCGGGACCGGCACTTAGCTTCGGAGAGCTGTGTATCTGCGTCTTCTGCGTGTCTTGCCGCTCTACACTCAGCAAAAAGCTTTTCCACCATATCTTGCAAGGAGAAACTCTGCCAGGAAAGAAAACATCCAAAATCTTGTTCTAAAGCTTGCACGGGGGTCTGCAAAGAGTTTGGCAAGAATGAAAGGTAGTTGTCCAAAACTCGTTCTTTTCCAATAGAATAACCATGGAAAAGGCAGGAGAGGGGTAAAGTACTGTTTTCTCTAAGTCTGAAGGCTGCCCACACTGTGCCTGTGTGCTGCAGCTTGCATCTTCGCCTTTGGGAAGCTGCCGCTCGCCGATTCTCCCGCAGGCGAAGAAGCGGCTTCTTCGCACACAGAGCATTGTGGCGAGCGCAGGGAGCTCCTGAGAGCGGTTTGTGCCGAAAGAAGCCCGGGACCGGCACTTAGCTTCGGAGAGCTGCGTATCTGCGTCTTCTGCGTGTCTTGCCGCTCTACACTCAGCAAAAAGCTTTTCCACCATATCTTGCAAGGAGAAACTCTGCCAGGAAAGAAAACATCCAAAATCTTGTTCTAAAGCTTGCACGGAGGTCTGCAAAGAGTTTGGCAAGAATGAAAGGTAGTTGTCCAAAACTCGTTCTTTTCCAATAGAATAACCATGGAAAAGGCAGGAGAGGGGTAAAGTACTGTTTTCTCTAAGTCTGAATGCTGCCCACACTGTGCCTGTGTGCTGCAGCTTGCATCTTCGCCTTTGGGAAGCTGCCGCTCGCCGATTCTCCCGGAGGCGAAGAAGCGGCTTCTTCGCACACAGAGCATTGTGGCGAGCGCAGGGAGCTCCTGAGAGCGGTTTGTGCCGAAAGAAGCCCGGGACCGGCACTTAGCTTCGGAGAGCTGCGTATCTGCGTCTTCTGCGTGTCTTGCCGCTCTACACTCAGCAAAAAGCTTTTCCACCATATCTTGCAAGGAGAAACTCTGCCAGGAAAGAAAACATCCAAAATCTTGTTCTAAAGCTTGCACGGGGGTCTGCAAAGAGTTTGGCAAGAATGAAAGGTAGTTGTCCAAAACTCGTTCTTTTCCAATAGAATAACCATGGAAAAGGCAGGAGAGGGGTAAAGTACTGTTTTCTCTAAGTCTGAAGGCTGCCCACACTGTGCCTGTGTGCTGCAGCTTGCATCTTCGCCTTTGGGAAGCTGCCGCTCGCCGATTCTCCCGGAGGCGAAGAAGCGGCTTCTTCGCACACAGAGCATTGTGGCGAGCGCAGGGAGCTCCTGAGAGCGGTTTGTGCCGAAAGAAGCCCGGGACCGGCACTTAGCTTCGGAGAGCTGCGTATCTGCGTCTTCTGCGTGTCTTGCCGCTCTACACTCAGCAAAAAGCTTTTCCACCATATCTTGCAAGGAGAAACTCTGCCAGGAAAGAAAACATCCAAAATCTTGTTCTAAAGCTTGCACGGGGGTCTGCAAAGAGTTTGGCAAGAATGAAAGGTAGTTGTCCAAAACTCGTTCTTTTCCAATAGAATAACCATGGAAAAGGCAGGAGAGTGGTAAAGTTCTGTTTTCTCTAAGTCTGAAGGCTGCCCACACTGTGCCTGTGTGCTGCAGCTTGCATCTTCGCCTTTGGGAAGCTGCCGCTCGCCGATTCTCCCGGAGGCGAAGAAGCGGCTTCTTCGCACACAGAGCATTGTGGCGAGCGCAGGGAGCTCCTGAGAGCGGTTTGTGCCGAAAGAAGCCCGGGACCGGCACTTAGCTTCGGAGAGCTGCGTATCTGCGTCTTCTGCGTGTCTTGCCGCTCTACACTCAGCAAAAAGCTTTTCCACCATATCTTGCAAGGAGAAACTCTGCCAGGAAAGAAAACATCCAAAATCTTGTTCTAAAGCTTGCACGGGGGTCTGCAAAGAGTTTGGCAAGAATGAAAGGTAGTTGTCCAAAACTCGTTCTTTTCCAATAGAAGAACCATGGAAAAGGCAGGAGAGGGGTAAAGTACTGTTTTCTCTAAGTCTGAATGCTGCCCACACTGTGCCTGTGTGCTGCACCTTGCATCTTCGCCTTTGGGAAGCTGCCGCTCGCCGATTCTCCCGGAGGCGAAGAAGCGGCTTCTTCGCACACAGAGCATTGTGGCGAGCGCAGGGAGCTCCTGAGAGCGGTTTGTGCCGAAAGAAGCCCGGGACCGGCACTTAGCTTCGGAGAGCTGCGTATCTGCGTCTTCTGCGTGTCTTGCCGCTCTACACTCAGCAAAAAGCTTTTCCACCATATCTTGCAAGGAGAAACTCTGCCAGGAAAGAAAACATCCCAAATCTTGTTCTAAAGCTTGCACGGGGGTCTGCAAAGAGTTTGGCAAGAATGAAAGGTAGTTGTCCAAAACTCGTTCTTTTCCAATAGAATAACCATGGAAAAGGCAGGAGAGTGGTAAAGTACTGTTTTCTCTAAGTCTGAATGCTGCCCACACTGTGCCTGTGTGCTGCAGCTTGCATCTTCGCCTTTGGGAAGCTGCCGCTCGCCGATTCTCCCGGAAGCGAAGAAGCGGCTTCTTCGCACACAGAGCATTGTGGCGAGCGCAGGGAGCTCCTGAGAGCGGTTTGTGCCGAAAGAAGCCCGGGACCGGCACTTAGCTTCGGAGAGCTGCGTATCTGCGTCTTCTGCGTGTCTTGCCGCTCTACACTCAGCCAAAAGCTTTTCCACCATATCTTGCAAGGAGAAACTCTGCCAGGAAAGAAAACATCCAAAATCTTGTTCTAAAGCTTGCACGGGGGTCTGCAAAGAGTTTGGCAAGAATGAAAGGTAGTTGTCCAAAACTTGTTCTTTTCCAATAGAATAACCATGGAAAAGGCAGGAGAGGGGTAAAGTACTGTTTTCTCTAAGTCTGAATGCTGCCCACACTGTGCCTGTGTGCTGCAGCTTGCATCTTCGCCTTTGGGAAGCTGCCGCTCGCCGATTCTCCCGGAGGCGAAGAAGCGGCTTCTTCGCACACAGAGCATTGTGGCGAGCGCAGGGAGCTCCTGAGAGCGGTTTGTGCCGAAAGAAGCCCGGGACCGGCACTTAGCTTCGGAGAGCTGCGTATCTGCGTCTTCTGCGTGTCTTGCCGCTCTACACTCAGCAAAAAGCTTTTCCACCATATCTTGCAAGGAGAAACTCTGCCAGGAAAGAAAACATCCAAAATCTTGTTCTAAAGCTTGCACGGGGGTCTGCAAAGAGTTTGGCAAGAATGAAAGGTAGTTGTCCAAAACTCGTTCTTTTCCAATAGAATAACCATGGAAAAGGCAGGAGAGTGGTAAAGTTCTGTTTTCTCCAAGTCTGAATGCTGCCCACACTGTGCCTGTGTGCTGCAGCTTGCATCTTCGCCTTTGGGAAGCTGCCGCTCGCCGATTCTCCCGGAGGCGAAGAAGCGGCTTCTTCGCACACAGAGCATTGTGGCGAGCGCAGGGAGCTCCTGAGAGCGGTTTGTGCCGAAAGAAGCCCGGGACCGGCACTTAGCTTCGGAGAGCTGCGTATCTGCGTCTTCTGCGTGTCTTGCCGCTCTACACTCAGCAAAAAGCTTTTCCACCATATCTTGCAAGGAGAAACTCTGCCAGGAAAGAAAACATCCAAAATCTTGTTCTAAAGCTCGCACGGGGGTCTGCAAAGAGTTTGGCAAGAATGAAAGGTAGTTGTCCAAAACTCGTTCTTTTCCAATAGAATAACCATGGAAAAGGCAGGAGAGGGGTAAAGTACTGTTTTCTCTAAGTCTGAATGCTGCCCACACTGTGCCTGTGTGCTGCAGCTTGCATCTTCGCCTTTGGGAAGCTGCCGCTCGCCGATTCTCCCGGAGGCGAAGAAGCGGCTTCTTCGCACACAGAGCATTGTGGCGAGCGCAGGGAGCTCCTGAGAGCGGTTTGTGCCGAAAGAAGCCCGGGACCGGCACTTAGCTTCGGAGAGCTGCGTATCTGCGTCTTCTGCGTGTCTTGCCGCTCTACACTCAGCAAAAAGCTTTTCCACCATATCTTGCAAGGAGAAACTCTGCCAGGAAAGAAAACATCCAAAATCTTGTTCTAAAGCTTGCACGGGGGTCTGCAAAGAGTTTGGCAAGAATGAAAGGTAGTTGTCCAAAACTCGTTCTTTTCCAATAGAAGAACCATGGAAAAGGCAGGAGAGTGGTAAAGTACTGTTTTCTCTAAGTCTGAAGGCTGCCCACACTGTGCCTGTGTGCTGCAGCTTGCATCTTCGCCTTTGGGAAGCTGCCGCTCGCCGATTCTCCCGGAGGCGAAGAAGCGGCTTCTTCGCACACAGAGCATTGTGGCGAGCGCAGGGAGCTCCTGAGAGCGGTTTGTGCCGAAAGAAGCCCGGGACCGGCACTTAGCTTCGGAGAGCTGCGTATCTGCGTCTTCTGTGTGTCTTGCCGCTCTACACTCAGCAAAAAGCTTTTCCACCATATCTTGCAAGGAGAAACTCTGCCAGGAAAGAAAACATCCAAAATCTTGTTCTAAAGCTTGCACGGGGGTCTGCAAAGAGTTTGGCAAGAATGAAAGGTAGTTGTCCAAAACTCGTTCTTTTCCAATAGAAGAACCATGGAAAAGGCAGGAGAGGGGTAAAGTACTGTTTTCTCTAAGTCTGAATGCTGCCCACACTGTGCCTGTGTGCTGCAGCTTGCATCTTCGCCTTTGGGAAGCTGCCGCTCGCCGATTCTCCCGGAGGCGAAGAAGCGGCTTCTTCGCACACAGAGCATTGTGGCGAGCGCAGGGAGCTCCTGAGAGCGGTTTGTGCCGAAAGAAGCCCGGGACCGGCACTTAGCTTCGGAGAGCTGCGTATCTGCGTCTTCTGCGTGTCTTGCCGCTCTACACTCAGCAAAAAGCTTTTCCACCATATCTTGCAAGGAGAAACTCTGCCAGGAAAGAAAACATCCAAAATCTTGTTCTAAAGCTTGCACGGGGGTCTGCAAAGAGTTTGGCAAGAATGAAAGGTAGTTGTCCAAAACTCGTTCTTTTCCAATAGAATAACCATGGAAAAGGCAGGAGAGTGGTAAAGTACTGTTTTCTCTAAGTCTGAAGGCTGCCCACACTGTGCCTGTGTGCTGCAGCTTGCATCTTCGCCTTTGGGAAGCTGCCGCTCGCCGATTCTCCCGGAGGTGAAGAAGCGGCTTCTTCGCACACAGAGCATTGTGGCGAGCGCAGGGAGCTCCTGAGAGCGGTTTGTGCCGAAAGAAGCCCGGGACCGGCACTTAGCTTCGGAGAGCTGCGTATCTGCGTCTTCTGCGTGTCTTGCCGCTCTACACTCAGCCAAAAGCTTTTCCACCATATCTTGCAAGGAGAAACTCTGCCAGGAAAGAAAACATCCAAAATCTTGTTCTAAAGCTTGCACGGGGGTCTGCAAAGAGTTTGGCAAGAATGAAAGGTAGTTGTCCAAAACTCGTTCTTTTCCAATAGAATAACCATGGAAAAGGCAGGAGAGTGGTAAAGTACTGTTTTCTCTAAGTCTGAATGCTGCCCACACTGTGCCTGTGTGCTGCAGCTTGCATCTTCGCCTTTGGGAAGCTGCCGCTCGCCGATTCTCCCGCAGGCGAAGAAGCGGCTTCTTCGCACACAGAGCATTGTGGCGAGCGCAGGGAGCTCCTGAGAGCGGTTTGTGCCGAAAGAAGCCCGGGACCGGCACTTAGCTTCGGAGAGCTGCGTATCTGCGTCTTCTGCGTGTCTTGCCGCTCTACACTCAGCAAAAAGCTTTTCCACCATATCTTGCAAGGAGAAACTCTGCCAGGAAAGAAAACATCCAAAATCTTGTTCTAAAGCTTGCACGGGGGTCTGCAAAGAGTTTGGCAAGAATGAAAGGTAGTTGTCCAAAACTCGTTCTTTTCCAATAGAATAACCATGGAAAAGGCAGGAGAGTGGTAAAGTACTGTTTTCTCTAAGTCTGAAGGCTGCCCACACTGTGCCTGTGTGCTGCAGCTTGCATCTTCGCCTTTGGGAAGCTGCCGCTCGCCGATTCTCCCGGAGGCGAAGAAGCGGCTTCTTCGCACACAGAGCATTGTGGCGAGCGCAGGGAGCTCCTGAGAGCGGTTTGTGCCGAAAGAAGCCCGGGACCGGCACTTAGCTTCGGAGAGCTGCGTATCTGCGTCTTCTGCGTGTCTTGCCGCTCTACACTCAGCAAAAAGCTTTTCCACCATATCTTGCAAGGAGAAACTCTGCCAGGAAAGAAAACATCCAAAATCTTGTTCTAAAGCTTGCACGGGGGTCTGCAAAGAGTTTGGCAAGAATGAAAGGTAGTTGTCCAAAACTCGTTCTTTTCCAATAGAATAACCATGGAAAAGGCAGGAGAGGGGTAAAGTACTGTTTTCTCTAAGTCTGAATGCTGCCCACACTGTGCCTGTGTGCTGCAGCTTGCATCTTCGCCTTTGGGAAGCTGCCGCTCGCCGATTCTCCCGGAAGCGAAGAAGCGGCTTCTTCGCACACAGAGCATTGTGGCGAGCGCAGGGAGCTCCTGAGAGCGGTTTGTGCCGAAAGAAGCCCGGGACCGGCACTTAGCTTCGGAGAGCTGCGTATCTGCGTCTTCTGCGTGTCTTGCCGCTCTACACTCAGCAAAAAGCTTTTCCACCATATCTTGCAAAGTGAAACTCTGCCAGGAAAGAAAACATCCAAAATCTTGTTCTAAAGCTTGCACGGGGGTCTGCAAAGAGTTTGGCAAGAATGAAAGGTAGTTGTCCAAAACTCGTTCTTTTCCAATAGAATAACCATGGAAAAGGCAGGAGAGTGGTAAAGTTCTGTTTTCTCTAAGTCTGAAGGCTGCCCACACTGTGCCTGTGTGCTGCAGCTTGCATCTTCGCCTTTGGGAAGCTGCCGCTCGCCGATTCTCCCGGAGGCGAAGAAGCGGCTTCTTCGCACACAGAGCATTGTGGCGAGCGCAGGGAGCTCCTGAGAGCGGTTTGTGCCGAAAGAAGCCCGGGACCGGCACTTAGCTTCGGAGAGCTGCGTATCTGCGTCTTCTGCGTGTCTTGCCGCTCTACACTCAGCAAAAAGCTTTTCCACCATATCTTGCAAGGAGAAACTCTGCCAGGAAAGAAAACATCCAAAATCTTGTTCTAAAGCTTGCACGGGGGTCTGCAAAGAGTTTGGCAAGAATGAAAGGTAGTTGTCCAAAACTCGTTCTTTTCCAATAGAATAACCATGGAAAAGGCAGGAGAGTGGTAAAGTACTGTTTTCTCTAAGTCTGAATGCTGCCCACACTGTGCCTGTGTGCTGCAGCTTGCATCTTCGCCTTTGGGAAGCTGCCGCTCGCCGATTCTCCCGGAAGCGAAGAAGCGGCTTCTTCGCACACAGAGCATTGTGGCGAGCGCAGGGAGCTCCTGAGAGCGGTTTGTGCCGAAAGAAGCCCGGGACCGGCACTTAGCTTCGGAGAGCTGCGTATCTGCGTCTTCTGCGTGTCTTGCCGCTCTACACTCAGCAAAAAGCTTTTCCACCATATCTTGCAAGGAGAAACTCTGCCAGGAAAGAAAACATCCAAAATCTTGTTCTAAAGCTTGCACGGGGGTCTGCAAAGAGTTTGGCAAGAATGAAAGGTAGTTGTCCAAAACTCGTTCTTTTCCAATAGAAGAACCATGGAAAAGGCAGGAGAGGGGTAAAGTACTGTTTTCTCTAAGTCTGAATGCTGCCCACACTGTGCCTGTGTGCTGCAGCTTGCATCTTCGCCTTTGGGAAGCTGCCGCTCGCCGATTCTCCCGGAGGCGAAGAAGCGGCTTCTTCGCACACAGAGCATTGTGGCGAGCGCAGGGAGCTCCTGAGAGCGGTTTGTGCCGAAAGAAGCCCGGGACCGGCACTTAGCTTCGGAGAGCTGCGTATCTGCGTCTTCTGCGTGTCTTGCCGCTCTACACTCAGCAAAAAGCTTTTCCAGCATATCTTGCAAGGAGAAACTCTGCCAGGAAAGAAAACATCCAAAATCTTGTTCTAAAGCTTGCACGGGGGTCTGCAAAGAGTTTGGCAAGAATGAAAGGTAGTTGTCCAAAACTCGTTCTTTTCCAATAGAATAACCATGGAAAAGGCAGGAGAGTGGTAAAGTACTGTTTTCTCTAAGTCTGAAGGCTGCCCACACTGTGCCTGTGTGCTGCAGCTTGCATCTTCGCCTTTGGGAAGCTGCCGCTCGCCGATTCTCCCGGAGGCGAAGAAGCGGCTTCTTCGCACACAGAGCATTGTGGCGAGCGCAGGGAGCTCCTGAGAGCGGTTTGTGCCGAAAGAAGCCCGGGACCGGCACTTAGCTTCGGAGAGCTGCGTATCTGCGTCTTCTGCGTGTCTTGCCGCTCTACACTCAGCAAAAAGCTTTTCCACCATATCTTGCAAGGAGAAACTCTGCCAGGAAAGAAAACATCCAAAATCTTGTTCTAAAGCTTGCACGGGGGTCTGCAAAGAGTTTGGCAAGAATGAAAGGTAGTTGTCCAAAACTCGTTCTTTTCCAATAGAATAACCATGGAAAAGGCAGGAGAGTGGTAAAGTTCTGTTTTCTCCAAGTCTGAATGCTGCCCACACTGTGCCTGTGTGCTGCAGCTTGCATCTTCGCCTTTGGGAAGCTGCCGCTCGCCGATTCTCCCGGAGGCGAAGAAGCGGCTTCTTCGCACACAGAGCATTGTGGCGAGCGCAGGGAGCTCCTGAGAGCGGTTTGTGCCGAAAGAAGCCCGGGACCGGCACTTAGCTTCGGAGAGCTGCGTATCTGCGTCTTCTGCGTGTCTTGCCGCTCTACACTCAGCAAAAAGCTTTTCCACCATATCTTGCAAGGAGAAACTCTGCCAGGAAAGAAAACATCCAAAATCTTGTTCTAAAGCTCGCACGGGGGTCTGCAAAGAGTTTGGCAAGAATGAAAGGTAGTTGTCCAAAACTCGTTCTTTTCCAATAGAATAACCATGGAAAAGGCAGGAGAGGGGTAAAGTACTGTTTTCTCTAAGTCTGAATGCTGCCCACACTGTGCCTGTGTGCTGCAGCTTGCATCTTCGCCTTTGGGAAGCTGCCGCTCGCCGATTCTCCCGGAGGCGAAGAAGCGGCTTCTTCGCACACAGAGCATTGTGGCGAGCGCAGGGAGCTCCTGAGAGCGGTTTGTGCCGAAAGAAGCCCGGGACCGGCACTTAGCTTCGGAGAGCTGCGTATCTGCGTCTTCTGCGTGTCTTGCCGCTCTACACTCAGCAAAAAGCTTTTCCACCATATCTTGCAAGGAGAAACTCTGCCAGGAAAGAAAACATCCAAAATCTTGTTCTAAAGCTTGCACGGGGGTCTGCAAAGAGTTTGGCAAGAATGAAAGGTAGTTGTCCAAAACTCGTTCTTTTCCAATAGAAGAACCATGGAAAAGGCAGGAGAGTGGTAAAGTACTGTTTTCTCTAAGTCTGAAGGCTGCCCACACTGTGCCTGTGTGCTGCAGCTTGCATCTTCGCCTTTGGGAAGCTGCCGCTCGCCGATTCTCCCGGAGGCGAAGAAGCGGCTTCTTCGCACACAGAGCATTGTGGCGAGCGCAGGGAGCTCCTGAGAGCGGTTTGTGCCGAAAGAAGCCCGGGACCGGCACTTAGCTTCGGAGAGCTGCGTATCTGCGTCTTCTGTGTGTCTTGCCGCTCTACACTCAGCAAAAAGCTTTTCCACCATATCTTGCAAGGAGAAACTCTGCCAGGAAAGAAAACATCCAAAATCTTGTTCTAAAGCTTGCACGGGGGTCTGCAAAGAGTTTGGCAAGAATGAAAGGTAGTTGTCCAAAACTCGTTCTTTTCCAATAGAATAACCATGGAAAAGGCAGGAGAGGGGTAAAGTACTGTTTTCTCTAAGTCTGAATGCTGCCCACACTGTGCCTGTGTGCTTCAGCTTGCATCTTCGCCTTTGGGAAGCTGCCGCTCGCCGATTCTCCCGGAGGCGAAGAAGCGGCTTCTTCGCACACAGAGCATTGTGGCGAGCGCAGGGAGCTCCTGAGAGCGGTTTGTGCCGAAAGAAGCCCGGGACCGGCACTTAGCTTCGGAGAGCTGCGTATCTGCGTCTTCTGCGTGTCTTGCCGCTCTACACTCAGCAAAAAGCTTTTCCACCATATCTTGCAAAGTGAAACTCTGCCAGGAAAGAAAACATCCAAAATCTTGTTCTAAAGCTTGCACGGGGGTCTGCAAAGAGTTTGGCAAGAATGAAAGGTAGTTGTCCAAAACTCGTTCTTTTCCAATAGAATAACCATGGAAAAGGCAGGAGAGTGGTAAAGTTCTGTTTTCTCTAAGTCTGAAGGCTGCCCACACTGTGCCTGTGTGCTGCAGCTTGCATCTTCGCCTTTGGGAAGCTGCCGCTCGCCGATTCTCCCGGAGGCGAAGAAGCGGCTTCTTCGCACACAGAGCATTGTGGCGAGCGCAGGGAGCTCCTGAGAGCGGTTTGTGCCGAAAGAAGCCCGGGACCGGCACTTAGCTTCGGAGAGCTGCGTATCTGCGTCTTCTGCGTGTCTTGCCGCTCTACACTCAGCAAAAAGCTTTTCCACCATATCTTGCAAGGAGAAACTCTGCCAGGAAAGAAAACATCCAAAATCTTGTTCTAAAGCTTGCACGGGGGTCTGCAAAGAGTTTGGCAAGAATGAAAGGTAGTTGTCCAAAACTCGTTCTTTTCCAATAGAATAACCATGGAAAAGGCAGGAGAGTGGTAAAGTACTGTTTTCTCTAAGTCTGAATGCTGCCCACACTGTGCCTGTGTGCTGCAGCTTGCATCTTCGCCTTTGGGAAGCTGCCGCTCGCCGATTGTCCCGGAAGCGAAGAAGCGGCTTCTTCGCACACAGAGCATTGTGGCGAGCGCAGGGAGCTCCTGAGAGCGGTTTGTGCCGAAAGAAGCCCGGGACCGGCACTTAGCTTCGGAGAGCTGCGTATCTGCGTCTTCTGCGTGTCTTGCCGCTCTACACTCAGCAAAAAGCTTTTCCAGCATATCTTGCTAGGAGAAACTCTGCCAGGAAAGAAAACATCCAAAATCTTGTTCTAAAGCTTGCACGGGGGTCTGCAAAGAGTTTGGCAAGAATGAAAGGTAGTTGTCCAAAACTCGTTCTTTTCCAATAGAATAACCATGGAAAAGGCAGGAGAGTGGTAAAGTACTGTTTTCTCTAAGTCTGAAGGCTGCCCACACTGTGCCTGTGTGCTGCAGCTTGCATCTTCGCCTTTGGGAAGCTGCCGCTCGCCGATTCTCCCGGAGGCGAAGAAGCGGCTTCTTCGCACACAGAGCATTGTGGCGAGCGCAGGGAGCTCCTGAGAGCGGTTTGTGCCGAAAGAAGCCCGGGACCGGCACTTAGCTTCGGAGAGCTGCGTATCTGCGTCTTCTGCGTGTCTTGCCGCTCTACACTCAGCAAAAAGCTTTTCCACCATATCTTGCAAGGAGAAACTCTGCCAGGAAAGAAAACATCCAAAATCTTGTTCTAAAGCTTGCACGGGGGTCTGCAAAGAGTTTGGCAAGAATGAAAGGTAGTTGTCCAAAACTCGTTCTTTTCCAATAGAATAACCATGGAAAAGGCAGGAGAGTGGTAAAGTTCTGTTTTCTCCAAGTCTGAATGCTGCCCACACTGTGCCTGTGTGCTGCAGCTTGCATCTTCGCCTTTGGGAAGCTGCCGCTCGCCGATTCTCCCGGAGGCGAAGAAGCGGCTTCTTCGCACACAGAGCATTGTGGCGAGCGCAGGGAGCTCCTGAGAGCGGTTTGTGCCGAAAGAAGCCCGGGACCGGCACTTAGCTTCGGAGAGCTGCGTATCTGCGTCTTCTGCGTGTCTTGCCGCTCTACACTCAGCAAAAAGCTTTTCCACCATATCTTGCAAGGAGAAACTCTGCCAGGAAAGAAAACATCCCAAATCTTGTTCTAAAGCTCGCACGGGGGTCTGCAAAGAGTTTGGCAAGAATGAAAGGTAGTTGTCCAAAACTCGTTCTTTTCCAATAGAAGAACCATGGAAAAGGCAGGAGAGGGGTAAAGTACTGTTTTCTCTAAGTCTGAATGCTGCCCACACTGTGCCTGTGTGCTGCACCTTGCATCTTCGCCTTTGGGAAGCTGCCGCTCGCCGATTCTCCCGGAGGCGAAGAAGCGGCTTCTTCGCACACAGAGCATTGTGGCGAGCGCAGGGAGCTCCTGAGAGCGGTTTGTGCCGAAAGAAGCCCGGGACCGGCACTTAGCTTTGGAGAGCTGCGTATCTGCGTCTTCTGCGTGTCTTGCCGCTCTACACTCAGCAAAAAGCTTTTCCACCATATCTTGCAAGGAGAAACTCTGCCAGGAAAGAAAACATCCAAAATCTTGTTCTAAAGCTTGCACGGGGGTCTGCAAAGAGTTTGGCAAGAATGAAAGGTAGTTGTCCAAAACTCGTTCTTTTCCAATAGAATAACCATGGAAAAGGCAGGAGAGTGGTAAAGTACTGTTTTCTCTAAGTCTGAAGGCTGCCCACACTGTGCCTGTGTGCTGCAGCTTGCATCTTCGCCTTTGGGAAGCTGCCGCTCGCCGATTCTCCCGGAGGCGAAGAAGCGGCTTCTTCGCACACAGAGCATTGTGGCGAGCGCAGGGAGCTCCTGAGAGCGGTTTGTGCCGAAAGAAGCCCGGGACCGGCACTTAGCTTCGGAGAGCTGCGTATCTGCGTCTTCTGCGTGTCTTGCCGCTCTACACTCAGCCTAAAGCTTTTCCACCATATCTTGCAAGGAGAAACTCTGCCAGGAAAGAAAACATCCAAAATCTTGTTCTAAAGCTTGCACGGGGGTCTGCAAAGAGTTTGGCAAGAATGAAAGGTAGTTGTCCAAAACTCGTTCTTTTCCAATAGAAAACCATGGAAAAGGCAGGAGAGGGGTAAAGTACTGTTTTCTCTAAGTCTGAATGCTGCCCACACTGTGCCTGTGTGCTGCAGCTTGCATCTTCGCCTTTGGGAAGCTGCCGCTCGCCGATTCTCCCGGAGGCGAAGAAGCGGCTTCTTCGCACACAGAGCATTGTGGCGAGCGCAGGGAGCTCCTGAGAGCGGTTTGTGCCGAAAGAAGCCCGGGACCGGCACTTAGCTTCGGAGAGCTGCGTATCTGCGTCTTCTGCGTGTCTTGCCGCTCTACACTCAGCCAAAACCTTTTCCACCATATCTTGCAAGGAGAAACTCTGCCAGGAAAGAAAACATCCAAAATCTTGTTCTAAAGCTTGCACGGGGGTCTGCAAAGAGTTTGGCAAGAATGAAAGGTAGTTGTCCAAAACTCGTTCTTTTCCAATAGAAGAACCATGGAAAAGGCAGGAGAGGGGTAAAGTACTGTTTTCTCTAAGTCTGAATGCTGCCCACACTGTGCCTGTGTGCTGCAGCTTGCATCTTCGCCTTTGGGAAGCTGCCGCTCGCCGATTCTCCCGGAGGCGAAGAAGCGGCTTCTTCGCACACAGAGCATTGTGCCGAGCGCAGCGAGCTCCTGAGAGCGGTTTGTGCCGAAAGAAGCCCAGGACCGGCACTTAGCTTCGGAGAGCTGCGTATCTGCGTCTTCTGCGTGTCTTGCCGCTCTACACTCAGCAAAAGCTTTTCCACCATATCTTGCAAGGAGAAACTCTGCCAGGAAAGAAAACATCCAAAATCTTGTTCTAAAGCTTGCACGGGGGTCTGCAAAGAGTTTGGCAAGAATGAAAGGTAGTTGTCCAAAACTCATTCTTTTCCAATAGAATAACCATGGAAAAGGCAGGAGAGTGGTAAAGTACTGTTTTCTCTAAGTCTGAATGCTGCCCACACTGTGCCTGTGTGCTGCAGCTTGCATCTTCGCCTTTGGGAAGCTGCCGCTCGCCGATTCTCCCGGAGGCGAAGAAGCGGCTTCTTCGCACACAGAGCATTGTGGCGAGCGCAGGGAGCTCCTGAGAGCGGTTTGTGCCGAAAGAAGCCCGGGACCGGCACTTAGCTTCGGAGAGCTGCGTATCTGCGTCTTCTGCGTGTCTTGCCGCTCTACACTCAGCAAAAAGCTTTTCCACCATATCTTGCAAGGAGAAACTCTGCCAGGAAAGAAAACATCCAAAATCTTGTTCTAAAGCTTGCACGGGGGTCTGCAAAGAGTTTGGCAAGAATGAAAGGTAGTTGTCCAAAACTCGTTCTTTTCCAATAGAATAACCATGGAAAAGGCAGGAGAGGGGTAAAGTACTGTTTTCTCTAAGTCTGAATGCTGCCCACACTGTGCCTGTGTGCTGCAGCTTGCATCTTCGCCTTTGGGAAGCTGCCGCTCGCCGATACTCCCGCAGGCGAAGAAGCGGCTTCTTCGCACACAGAGCATTGTGGCGAGCGCAGGGAGCTCCTGAGAGCGGTTTGTGCCGAAAGAAGCCCGGGACCGGCACTTAGCTTCGGAGAGCTGCGTATCTGCGTCTTCTGCGTGTCTTGCCGCTCTACACTCAGCAAAAAGCTTTTCCACCATATCTTGCAAGGAGAAACTCTGCCAGGAAAGAAAACATCCAAAATCTTGTTCTAAAGCTTGCACGGGGGTCTGCAAAGAGTTTGGCAAGAATGAAAGGTAGTTGTCCAAAACTCGTTCTTTTCCAATAGAAGAACCATGGAAAAGGCAGGAGAGGGGTAAAGTACTGTTTTCTCTAAGTCTGAATGCTGCCCACACTGTGCCTGTGTGCTGCAGCTTGCATCTTCGCCTTTGGGAAGCTGCCGCTCGCCGATTCTCCCGGAGGCGAAGAAGCGGCTTCTTCGCACACAGAGCATTGTGGCGAGCGCAGGGAGCTCCTGAGAGCGGTTTGTGCCGAAAGAAGCCCGGGACCGGCACTTAGCTTCAGAGAGCTGCGTATCTGCGTCTTCTGCGTGTCTTGCCGCTCTACACTCAGCAAAAAGCTTTTCCACCATATCTTGCAAGGAGAAACTCTGCCAGGAAAGAAAACATCCAAAATCTTGTTCTAAAGCTTGCACGGGGGTCTGCAAAGAGTTTGGCAAGAATGAAAGGTAGTTGTCCAAAACTCGTTCTTTTCCAATAGAATAACCATGGAAAAGGCAGGAGAGTGGTAAAGTACTGTTTTCTCTAAGTCTGAAGGCTGCCCACACTGTGCCTGTGTGCTGCAGCTTGCATCTTCGCCTTTGGGAAGCTGCCGCTCGCCGATTCTCCCGCAGGCGAAGAAGCGGCTTCTTCGCACACAGAGCATTGTGGCGAGCGCAGGGAGCTCCTGAGAGCGGTTTGTGCCGAAAGAAGCCCGGGACCGGCACTTAGCTTCGGAGAGCTGCGTATCTGCGTCTTCTGCGTGTCTTGCCGCTCTACACTCAGCAAAAAGCTTTTCCACCATATCTTGCAAGGAGAAACTCTGCCAGGAAAGAAAACATCCAAAATCTTGTTCTAAAGCTTGCACGGGGGTCTGCAAAGAGTTTGGCAAGAATGAAAGGTAGTTGTCCAAAACTCGTTCTTTTCCAATAGAATAACCATGGAAAAGGCAGGAGAGGGGTAAAGTACTGTTTTCTCTAAGTCTGAATGCTGCCCACACTGTGCCTGTGTGCTGCAGCTTGCATCTTCGCCTTTGGGAAGCTGCCGCTCGCCGATTCTCCCGGAGGCGAAGAAGCGGCTTCTTCGCACACAGATCATTGTGGCGAGCGCAGGGAGCTCCTGAGAGCGGTTTGTGCCGAAAGAAGCCCGGGACCGGCACTTAGCTTCGGAGAGCTGCGTATCTGCGTCTTCTGCGTGTCTTGCCGCTCTACACTCAGCAAAAAGCTTTTCCACCATATCTTGCAAGGAGAAACTCTGCCAGGAAAGAAAACATCCAAAATCTTGTTCTAAAGCTTGCACGGGGGTCTGCAAAGAGTTTGGCAAGAATGAAAGGTAGTTGTCCAAAACTCGTTCTTTTCCAATAGAAGAACCATGGAAAAGGCAGGAGAGGGGTAAAGTACTGTTTTCTCTAAGTCTGAATGCTGCCCACACTGTGCCTGTGTGCTGCAGCTTGCATCTTCGCCTTTGGGAAGCTGCCGCTCGCCGATTCTCCCGGAGGCGAAGAAGCGGCTTCTTCGCACACAGAGCATTGTGGCGAGCGCAGGGAGCTCCTGAGAGCGGTTTGTGCCGAAAGAAGCCCGGGACCGGCACTTAGCTTCGGAGAGCTGCGTATCTGCGTCTTCTGCGTGTCTTGCCGCTCTACACTCAGCAAAAAGCTTTTCCACCATATCTTGCAAGGAGAAACTCTGCCAGGAAAGAAAACATCCCAAATCTTGTTCTAAAGCTCGCACGGGGGTCTGCAAAGAGTTTGGCAAGAATGAAAGGTAGTTGTCCAAAACTCGTTCTTTTCCAATAGAAGAACCATGGAAAAGGCAGGAGAGGGGTAAAGTACTGTTTTCTCTAAGTCTGAATGCTGCCCACACTGTGCCTGTGTGCTGCAGCTTGCATCTTCGCCTTTGGGAAGCTGCCGCTCGCCGATTCTCCCGGAGGCGAAGAAGCGGCTTCTTCGCACACAGAGCATTGTGGCGAGCGCAGGGAGCTCCTGAGAGCGGTTTGTGCCGAAAGAAGCCCGGGACCGGCACTTAGCTTCGGAGAGCTGCGTATCTGCGTCTTCTGCGTGTCTTGCCGCTCTACACTCAGCAAAAAGCTTTTCCACCATATCTTGCAAGGAGAAACTCTGCCAGGAAAGAAAACATCCAAAATCTTGTTCTAAAGCTTGCACGGGGGTCTGCAAAGAGTTTGGCAAGAATGAAAGGTAGTTGTCCAAAACTCGTTCTTTTCCAATAGAAGAACCATGGAAAAGGCAGGAGAGTGGTAAAGTACTGTTTTCTCTAAGTCTGAAGGCTGCCCACACTGTGCCTGTGTGCTGCAGCTTGCATCTTCGCCTTTGGGAAGCTGCCGCTCGCCGATTCTCCCGGAGGCGAAGAAGCGGCTTCTTCGCACACAGAGCATTGTGGCGAGCGCAGGGAGCTCCTGAGAGCGGTTTGTGCCGAAAGAAGCCCGGGACCGGCACTTAGCTTCGGAGAGCTGCGTATCTGCGTCTTCTGCGTGTCTTGCCGCTCTACACTCAGCCAAAAGCTTTTCCACCATATCTTGCAAGGAGAAACTCTGCCAGGAAAGAAAACATCCAAAATCTTGTTCTAAAGCTTGCACGGGGGTCTGCAAAGAGTTTGGCAAGAATGAAAGGTAGTTGTCCAAAACTCGTTCTTTTCCAATAGAATAACCATGGAAAAGGCAGGAGAGGGGTAAAGTACTGTTTTCTCTAAGTCTGAATGCTGCCCACACTGTGCCTGTGTGCTGCAGCTTGCATCTTCGCCTTTGGGAAGCTGCCGCTCGCCGATTCTCCCGCAGGCGAAGAAGCGGCTTCTTCGCACACAGAGCATTGTGGCGAGCGCAGGGAGCTCCTGAGAGCGGTTTGTGCCGAAAGAAGCCCGGGACCGGCACTTAGCTTCAGAGAGCTGCGTATCTGCGTCTTCTGCGTGTCTTGCCGCTCTACACTCAGCAAAAAGCTTTTCCACCATATCTTGCAAGGAGAAACTCTGCCAGGAAAGAAAACATCCAAAATCTTGTTCTAAAGCTTGCACGGGGGTCTGCAAAGAGTTTGGCAAGAATGAAAGGTAGTTGTCCAAAACTCGTTCTTTTCCAATAGAATAACCATGGAAAAGGCAGGAGAGTGGTAAAGTACTGTTTTCTCTAAGTCTGAAGGCTGCCCACACTGTGCCTGTGTGCTGCAGCTTGCATCTTCGCCTTTGGGAAGCTGCCGCTCGCCGATTCTCCCGGAGGCGAAGAAGCGGCTTCTTCGCACACAGAGCATTGTGGCGAGCGCAGGGAGCTCCTGAGAGCGGTTTGTGCCGAAAGAAGCCCGGGACCGGCACTTAGCTTCGGAGAGCTGCGTATCTGCGTCTTCTGCGTGTCTTGCCGCTCTACACTCAGCAAAAAGCTTTTCCACCATATCTTGCAAGGAGAAACTCTGCCAGGAAAGAAAACATCCAAAATCTTGTTCTAAAGCTTGCACGGGGTCTGCAAAGAGTTTGGCAAGAATGAAAGGTAGTTGTCCAAAACTCGTTCTTTTCCAATAGAATAACCATGGAAAAGGCAGGAGAGTGGTAAAGTACTGTTTTCTCTAAGTCTGAATGCTGCCCACACTGTGCCTGTGTGCTGCAGCTTGCATCTTCGCCTTTGGGAAGCTGCCGCTCGCCGATTCTCCCGGAGGCGAAGAAGCGGCTTCTTCGCACACAGAGCATTGTGGCGAGCGCAGCGAGCTCCTGAGAGCGGTTTGTGCCGAAAGAAGCCCGGGACCGGCACTTAGCTTCGGAGAGCTGCGTATCTGCGTCTTCTGCGTGTCTTGCCGCTCTACACTCAGCAAAAAGCTTTTCCACCATATCTTGCAAGGAGAAACTCTGCCAGGAAAGAAAACATCCAAAATCTTGTTCTAAAGCTTGCACGGGGGTCTGCAAAGAGTTTGGCAAGAATGAAAGGTAGTTGTCCAAACTCGTTCTTTTCCAATAGAATAACCATGGAAAAGGCAGGAGAGGGGTAAAGTACTGTTTTCTCGAAGTCTGAATGCTGCCCACACTGTGCCTGTGTGCTGCAGCTTGCATCTTCGCCTTTGGGAAGCTGCCGCTCGCCGATTCTCCCGGAGGCGAAGAAGCGGCTTCTTCGCACACAGAGCATTGTGGCAGCGCAGCGAGCTCCTGAGAGCGGTTTGTGCCGAAAGAAGCCCGGGACCGGCACTTAGCTTCGGAGAGCTGCGTATCTGCGTCTTCTGCGTGTCTTGCCGCTCTACACTCAGCAAAAAGCTTTTCCACCATATCTTGCAAGGAGAAACTCTGCCAGGAAAGAAAACATCCAAAATCTTGTTCTAAAGCTTGCACGGGGGGTCTGCAAAGAGTTTGGCAAGAATGAAAGGTAGTTGTCCAAAACTCGTTCTTTTCCAATAGAAGAACCATGGAAAAGCAGGAGAGTGGTAAAGTACTGTTTTCTCTAAGTCTGAAGGCTGCCCACTGTGTGCCTGTGTGCTGCAGCTTGCATCTTCGCCTTTGGGAAGCTGCCGCTCGCCGATTCTCCCGGAGGCGAAGAAGCGGCTTCTTCGCACACAGAGCATTGTGGCGAGCGCAGGGAGCTCCTGAGAGCGGTTTGTGCCGAAAGAAGCCCGGGACCGGCACTTAGCTTCGGAGAGCTGCGTATCTGCGTCTTCTGCGTGTCTTGCCGCTCTACACTCAGCAAAAAGCTTTTCCACCATATCTTGCAAGGAGAAACTCTGCCAGGAAAGAAAACATCCAAAATCTTGTTCTAAAGCTTGCACGGGGGTCTGCAAAGAGTTTGCCAAGAATGAAAGGTAGTTGTCCAAAACTCGTTCTTTTCCAATAGAAGAACCATGGAAAAGGCAGGAGAGTGGTAAAGTACTGTTTTCTCTAAGTCTGAAGGCTGCCCACACTGTGCCTGTGTGCTGCAGCTTGCATCTTCGCCTTTGGGAAGCTGCCGCTCGCCGATTCTCCCGGAGGCGAAGAAGCGGCTTCTTCGCACACAGAGCATTGTGGCGAGCGCAGGGAGCTCCTGAGAGCGGTTTGTGCCGAAAGAAGCCCGGGACCGGCACTTAGCTTCGGAGAGCTGCGTATCTGCGTCTTCTGCGTGTCTTGCCGCTCTACACTCAGCAAAAAGCTTTTCCACCATATCTTGCAAGGAGAAACTCTGCCAGGAAAGAAAACATCCAAAATCTTGTTCTAAAGCTTGCACGGGGGTCTGCAAAGAGTTTGGCAAGAATGAAAGGTAGTTGTCCAAAACTCGTTCTTTTCCAATAGAATAACCATGGAAAAGGCAGGAGAGGGGTAAAGTACTGTTTTCTCTAAGTCTGAATGCTGCCCACACTGTGCCTGTGTGCTGCAGCTTGCATCTTCGCCTTTGGGAAGCTGCCGCTCGCCGATTCTCCCGGAGGCGAAGAAGCGCTTCTTCGCACACAGATCATTGTGGCGAGCGCAGGGAGCTCCTGAGAGCGGTTTGTGCCGAAAGAAGCCCGGGACCGGCACTTAGCTTCGGAGAGCTGCGTATCTGCGTCTTCTGCGTGTCTGCCGCTCTACACTCAGCAAAAAGCTTTTCCACCATATCTTGCAAGGAGAAACTCTGCCAGGAAAGAAAACATCCAAAATCTTGTTCTAAAGCTTGCACGGGGGTCTGCAAAGAGTTTGGCAAGAATGAAAGGTAGTTGTCCAAAACTCGTTCTTTTCCAATAGAAGAACCATGGAAAAGGCAGGAGAGGGGTAAAGTACTGTTTTCTCTAAGTCTGAATGCTGCCCACACTGTGCCTGTGTGCTGCAGCTTGCATCTTCGCCTTTGGGAAGCTGCCGCTCGCCGATTCTCCCGGAGGCGAAGAAGCGGCTTCTTCGCACACAGAGCATTGTGGCGAGCGCAGGGGAGCTCCTGAGAGCGGTTTGTGCCGAAAGAAGCCCGGGACCGGCACTTAGCTTCGGAGAGCTGCGTATCTGCGTCTTCTGCGTGTCTTGCCGCTCTACACTCAGCAAAAAGCTTTTCCACCATATCTTGCAAGGAGAAACTCTGCCAGGAAAGAAAACATCCAAAATCTTGTTCTAAAGCTTGCACGGGGGTCTGCAAAGAGTTTGGCAAGAATGAAAGGTAGTTGTCCAAAACTCGTTCTTTTCCAATAGAATAACCATGGAAAAGGCAGGAGAGTGGTAAAGTACTGTTTTCTCTAAGTCTGAAGGCTGCCCACACTGTGCCTGTGTGCTGCACCTTGAATCTTCGCCTTTGGGAAGCTGCCGCTCGCCGATTCTCCCGGAGGCGAAGAAGCGGCTTCTTCGCACACAGAGCATTGTGGCGAGCGCAGGGAGCTCCTGAGAGCGGTTTGTGCCGAAAGAAGCCCGGGACCGGCACTTAGCTTCGGAGAGCTGCGTATCTGCGTCTTCTGCGTGTCTTGCCGCTCTACACTCAGCAAAAGCTTTTCCACCATATCTTGCAAGGAGAAACTCTGCCAGGAAAGAAAACATCCAAAATCTTGTTCTAAAGCTTGCACGGGGGTCTGCAAAGAGTTTGGCAAGAATGAAAGGTAGTTGTCCAAAACTCGTTCTTTTCCAATAGAATAACCATGGAAAAGGCAGGAGAGTGGTAAAGTACTGTTTTCTCTAAGTCTGAATGCTGCCCACACTGTGCCTGTGTGCTGCAGCTTGCATCTTCGCCTTTGGGAAGCTGCCGCTCGCCGATTCTCCCGGAGGCGAAGAAGCGGCTTCTTCGCACACAGAGCATTGTGGCGAGCGCAGGGAGCTCCTGAGAGCGGTTTGTGCCGAAAGAAGCCCGGGACCGGCACTTAGCTTCGGAGAGCTGCGTATCTGCGTCTTCTGCGTGTCTTGCCGCTCTACACTCAGCAAAAAGCTTTTCCACATATCTTGCAAGGAGAAACTCTGCCAGGAAAGAAAACATCCAAAATCTTGTTCTAAAGCTTGCACGGGGGTCTGCAAAGAGTTTGGCAAGAATGAAAGGTAGTTGTCCAAAACTCGTTCTTTTCCAATAGAAGAACCATGGAAAAGGCAGGAGAGTGGTAAAGTACTGTTTTCTCTAAGTCTGAATGCTGCCCACACTGTGCCTGTGTGCTGCAGCTTGCATCTTCGCCTTTGGGAAGCTGCCGCTCGCCGATTCTCCCGCAGGCGAAGAAGCGGCTTCTTCGCACACAGAGCATTGTGGCGAGCGCAGGGAGCTCCTGAGAGCGGTTTGTGCCGAAAGAAGCCCGGGACCGGCACTTAGCTTCGGAGAGCTGCGTATCTGCGTCTTCTGCGTGTCTTGCCGCTCTACACTCAGCCAAAAGCTTTTCCACCATATCTTGCAAGGAGAAACTCTGCCAGGAAAGAAAACATCCAAAATCTTGTTCTAAAGCTTGCACGGGGGTCTGCAAAGAGTTTGGCAAGAATGAAAGGTAGTTGTCCAAAACTCGTTCTTTTCCAATAGAATAACCATGGAAAAGGCAGGAGAGGGGTAAAGTACTGTTTTCTCTAAGTCTGAATGCTGCCCACACTGTGCCTGTGTGCTGCAGCTTGCATCTTCGCCTTTGGGAAGCTGCCGCTCGCCGATTCTCCCGCAGGCGAAGAAGCGGCTTCTTCGCACACAGAGCATTGTGGCGAGCGCAGGGAGCTCCTGAGAGCGGTTTGTGCCGAAAGAAGCCCGGGACCGGCACTTAGCTTCGGAGAGCTGCGTATCTGCGTCTTCTGCGTGTCTTGCCGCTCTACACTCAGCAAAAAGCTTTTCCACCATATCTTGCAAGGAGAAACTCTGCCAGGAAAGAAAACATCCAAAATCTTGTTCTAAAGCTTGCACGGGGGTCTGCAAAGAGTTTGGCAAGAATGAAAGGTAGTTGTCCAAAACTCGTTCTTTTCCAATAGAAGAACCATGGAAAAGGCAGGAGAGGGGTAAAGTACTGTTTTCTCTAAGTCTGAATGCTGCCCACACTGTGCCTGTGTGCTGCAGCTTGCATCTTCGCCTTTGGGAAGCTGCCGCTCGCCGATTCTCCCGGAGGCGAAGAAGCGGCTTCTTCGCACACAGAGCATTGTGGCGAGCGCAGGGAGCTCCTGAGAGCGGTTTGTGCCGAAAGAAGCCCGGGACCGGCACTTAGCTTCGGAGAGCTGCGTATCTGCGTCTTCTGCGTGTCTTGCCGCTCTACACTCAGCAAAAAGCTTTTCCACCATATCTTGCAAGGAGAAACTCTGCCAGGAAAGAAAACATCCAAAATCTTGTCTAAAGCTTGCACGGGGGTCTGCAAAGAGTTTGGCAAGAATGAAAGGTAGTTGTCCAAAACTCGTTCTTTTCCAATAGAATAACCATGGAAAAGGCAGGAGAGTGGTAAAGTACTGTTTTCTCTAAGTCTGAAGGCTGCCCACACTGTGCCTGTGTGCTGCACCTTGCATCTTCGCCTTTGGGAAGCTGCCGCTCGCCGATTCTCCCGGAGGCGAAGAAGCAGCTTCTTCGCACACAGAGCATTGTGGCGAGCGCAGGGAGCTCCTGAGAGCGGTTTGTGCCGAAAGAAGCCCGGGACCGGCACTTAGCTTCGGAGAGCTGCGTATCTGCGTCTTCTGCGTGTCTTGCCGCTCTACACTCAGCAAAAAGCTTTTCCACCATATCTTGCAAGGAGAAACTCTGCCAGGAAAGAAAACATCCAAAATCTTGTTCTAAAGCTTGCACGGGGGTCTGCAAAGAGTTTGGCAAGAATGAAAGGTAGTTGTCCAAAACTCGTTCTTTTCCAATAGAATAACCATGGAAAAGGCAGGAGAGTGGTAAAGTACTGTTTTCTCTAAGTCTGAATGCTGCCCACACTGTGCCTGTGTGCTGCAGCTTGCATCTTCGCCTTTGGGAAGCTGCCGCTCGCCGATTCTCCCGGAGGCGAAGAAGCGGCTTCTTCGCACACAGAGCATTGTGGCGAGCGCAGGGAGCTCCTGAGAGCGGTTTGTGCCGAAAGAAGCCCGGGACCGGCACTTAGCTTCGGAGAGCTGCGTATCTGCGTCTTCTGCGTGTCTTGCCGCTCTACACTCAGCCAAAAGCTTTTCCACCATATCTTGCAAGGAGAAACTCTGCCAGGAAAGAAAACATCCAAAATCTTGTTCTAAAGCTTGCACGGGGGTCTGCAAAGAGTTTGGCAAGAATGAAAGGTAGTTGTCCAAAACTCGTTCTTTCCAATAGAATAACCATGGAAAAGGCAGGAGAGGGGTAAAGTACTGTTTTCTCTAAGTCTGAATGCTGCCCACACTGTGCCTGTGTGCTGCAGCTTGCATCTTCGCCTTTGGGAAGCTGCCGCTCGCCGATTCTCCCGGAGGCGAAGAAGCGGCTTCTTCGCACACAGAGCATTGTGGCGAGCGCAGGGAGCTCCTGAGAGCGGTTTGTGCCGAAAGAAGCCCGGGACCGGCACTTAGCTTCGGAGAGCTGCGTATCTGCGTCTTCTGCGTGTCTTGCCGCTCTACACTCAGCAAAAAGCTTTTCCACCATATCTTGCAAGGAGAAACTCTGCCAGGAAAGAAAACATCCAAAATCTTGTTCTAAAGCTTGCACGGGGGTCTGCAAAGAGTTTGGCAAGAATGAAAGGTAGTTGTCCAAAACTCGTTCTTTTCCAATAGAAGAACCATGGAAAAGGCAGGAGAGGGGTAAAGTACTGTTTTCTCTAAGTCTGAATGCTGCCCACACTGTGCCTGTGTGCTGCAGCTTGCATCTTCGCCTTTGGGAAGCTGCCCGCTCGCCGATTCTCCCGGAGGCGAAGAAGCGGCTTCTTCGCACACAGAGCATTGTGGCGAGCGCAGGGAGCTCCTGAGAGCGGTTTGTGCCGAAAGAAGCCCGGGACCGGCACTTAGCTTCGGAGAGCTGCGTATCTGCGTCTTCTGCGTGTCTTGCCGCTCTACACTCAGCAAAAAGCTTTTCCACCATATCTTGCAAGGAGAAACTCTGCCAGGAAAGAAAACATCCAAAATCTTGTTCTAAAGCTTGCACGGGGGTCTGCAAAGAGTTTGGCAAGAATGAAAGGTAGTTGTCCAAAACTCGTTCTTTTCCAATAGAATAACCATGGAAAAGGCAGGAGAGTGGTAAAGTACTGTTTTCTCTAAGTCTGAAGGCTGCCCACACTGTGCCTGTGTGCTGCACCTTGCATCTTCGCCTTTGGGAAGCTGCCGCTCGCCGATTCTCCCGGAGGCGAAGAAGCGGCTTCTTCGCACACAGAGCATTGTGGCGAGCGCAGGGAGCTCCTGAGAGCGGTTTGTGCCGAAAGAAGCCCGGGACCGGCACTTAGCTTCGGAGAGCTGCGTATCTGCGTCTTCTGCGTGTCTTGCCGCTCTACACTCAGCAAAAAGCTTTTCCACCATATCTTGCAAGGAGAAACTCTGCCAGGAAAGAAAACATCCAAAATCTTGTTCTAAAGCTTGCACGGGGGTCTGCAAAGAGTTTGGCAAGAATGAAAGGTAGTTGTCCAAAACTCGTTCTTTTCCAATAGAATAACCATGGAAAAGGCAGGAGAGTGGTAAAGTACTGTTTTCTCTAAGTCTGAATGCTGCCCACACTGTGCCTGTGTGCTGCAGCTTGCATCTTCGCCTTTGGGAAGCTGCCGCTCGCCGATTCTCCCGGAGGCGAAGAAGCGGCTTCTTCGCACACAGAGCATTGTGGCGAGCGCAGGGAGCTCCTGAGAGCGGTTTGTGCCGAAAGAAGCCCGGGACCGGCACTTAGCTTCGGAGAGCTGCGTATCTGCGTCTTCTGCGTGTCTTGCCGCTCTACACTCAGCAAAAAGCTTTTCCACCATATCTTGCAAGGAGAAACTCTGCCAGGAAAGAAAACATCCAAAATCTTGTTCTAAAGCTTGCACGGGGGTCTGCAAAGAGTTTGGCAAGAATGAAAGGTAGTTGTCCAAAACTCGTTCTTTTCCAATAGAAGAACCATGGAAAAGGCAGGAGAGTGGTAAAGTACTGTTTTCTCTAAGTCTGAATGCTGCCCACACTGTGCCTGTGTGCTGCAGCTTGCATCTTCGCCTTTGGGAAGCTGCCGCTCGCCGATTCTCCCGGAGGCGAAGAAGCGGCTTCTTCGCACACAGAGCATTGTGGCGAGCGCAGGGAGCTCCTGAGAGCGGTTTGTGCCGAAAGAAGCCCGGGACCGGCACTTAGCTTCGGAGAGCTGCGTATCTGCGTCTTCTGCGTGTCTTGCCGCTCTACACTCAGCAAAAGCTTTTCCACCATATCTTGCAAGGAGAAACTCTGCCAGGAAAGAAAACATCCAAAATCTTGTTCTAAAGCTTGCACGGGGGTCTGCAAAGAGTTTGGCAAGAATGAAAGGTAGTTGTCCAAAACTCGTTCTTTTCCAATAGAATAACCATGGAAAAGGCAGGAGAGTGGTAAAGTACTGTTTTCTCTAAGTCTGAAGGCTGCCCACACTGTGCCTGTGTGCTGCAGCTTGCATCTTCGCCTTTGGGAAGCTGCCGCTCGCCGATTCTCCCGGAGGCGAAGAAGCGGCTTCTTCGCACACAGAGCATTGTGGCGAGCGCAGGGAGCTCCTGAGAGCGGTTTGTGCCGAAAGAAGCCCGGGACCGGCACTTAGCTTCGGAGAGCTGCGTATCTGCGTCTTCTGCGTGTCTTGCCGCTCTACACTCAGCAAAAAGCTTTTCCACCATATCTTGCAAGGAGAAACTCTGCCAGGAAAGAAAACATCCAAAATCTTGTTCTAAAGCTTGCACGGGGGTCTGCAAAGAGTTTGGCAAGAATGAAAGGTAGTTGTCCAAAACTCGTTCTTTTCCAATAGAATAACCATGGAAAAGGCAGGAGAGTGGTAAAGTACTGTTTTCTCTAAGTCTGAATGCTGCCCACACTGTGCCTGTGTGCTGCAGCTTGCATCTTCGCCTTTGGGAAGCTGCCGCTCGCCGATTCTCCCGGAGGCGAAGAAGCGGCTTCTTCGCACACAGAGCATTGTGGCGAGCGCAGGGAGCTCCTGAGAGCGGTTTGTGCCGAAAGAAGCCCGGGACCGGCACTTAGCTTCGGAGAGCTGCGTATCTGCGTCTTCTGCATGTCTTGCCGCTCTACACTCAGCAAAAAGCTTTTCCACCATATCTTGCAAGGAGAAACTCTGCCAGGAAAGAAAACATCCAAAATCTTGTTCTAAAGCTTGCACGGGGGTCTGCAAAGAGTTTGGCAAGAATGAAAGGTAGTTGTCCAAAACTCGTTCTTTTCCAATAGAATAACCATGGAAAAGGCAGGAGAGTGGTAAAGTACTGTTTTCTCGAAGTCTGAAGGCTGCCCACTGTGTGCCTGTGTGCTGCAGCTTGCATCTTCGCCTTTGGGAAGCTGCCGCTCGCCGATTCTCCCGGAGGCGAAGAAGCGGCTTCTTCGCACACAGAGCATTGTGGCGAGCGCAGGGAGCTCCTGAGAGCGGTTTGTGCCGAAAGAAGCCCGGGACCGGCACTTAGCTTCGGAGAGCTGCGTATCTGCGTCTTCTGCGTGTCTTGCCGCTCTACACTCAGCAAAAAGCTTTTCCACCATATCTTGCAAGGAGAAACTCTGCCAGAAAGAAAACATCCAAAATCTTGTTCTAAAGCTTGCACGGGGGTCTGCAAAGAGTTTGGCAAGAATGAAAGGTAGTTGTCCAAAACTCGTTCTTTTCCAATAGAATAACCATGGAAAAGGCAGGAGAGGGGTAAAGTACTGTTTTCTCTAAGTCTGAAGGCTGCCCACACTGTGCCTGTGTGCTGCAGCTTGCATCTTCGCCTTTGGAAGCTGCCGCTCGCCGATTCTCCCGGAAGCGAAGAAGCGGCTTCTTCGCACACAGAGCATTGTGGCGAGCGCAGGGAGCTCCTGAGAGCGGTTTGTGCCGAAAGAAGCCCGGGACCGGCACTTAGCTTCGGAGAGCTGCGTATCTGCGTCTTCTGCATGTCTTGCCGCTCTACACTCAGCAAAAAGCTTTTCCACCATATCTTGCAAGGAGAAACTCTGCAGGAAAGAAAACATCCAAAATCTTGTTCTAAAGCTTGCACGGGGGTCTGCAAAGAGTTTGGCAAGAATGAAAGGTAGTTGTCCAAAACTCGTTCTTTTCCAATAGAATAACCATGGAAAAGGCAGGAGAGGTAAAGTACTGTTTTCTCTAAGTCTGAAGGCTGCCCACACTGTGCCTGTGTGCTGCAGCTTGCATCTTCGCCTTTGGGAAGCTGCCGCTCGCCGATTCTCCCGGAGGCGAAGAAGCGGCTTCTTCGCACACAGAGCATTGTGGCGAGCGCAGGGAGCTCCTGAGAGCGGTTTGTGCCGAAAGAAGCCCGGGACCGGCACTTAGCTTCGGAGAGCTGCGTATCTGCGTCTTCTGCGTGTCTTGCCGCTCTACACTCAGCAAAAAGCTTTTCCAGCATATCTTGCAAGGAGAAACTCTGCCAGGAAAGAAAACATCCAAAATCTTGTTCTAAAGCTTGCACGGGGGTCTGCAAAGAGTTTGGCAAGAATGAAAGGTAGTTGTCCAAAACTCGTTCTTTTCCAATAGAAGAACCATGGAAAAGGCAGGAGAGTGGTAAAGTACTGTTTTCTCTAAGTCTGAAGGCTGCCCACCCTGTGCCTGTGTGCTGCAGCTTGCATCTTCGCCTTTGGGAAGCTGCCGCTCGCCGATTCTCCCGGAGGCGAAGAAGCGGCTTCTTCGCACACAGAGCATTGTGGCGAGCGCAGGGAGCTCCTGAGAGCGGTTTGTGCCGAAAGAAGCCCGGGACCGGCACTTAGCTTCGGAGAGCTGCGTATCTGCGTCTTCTGCGTGTCTTGCCGCTCTACACTCAGCAAAAAGCTTTTCCAGCATATCTTGCAAGGAGAAACTCTGCCAGGAAAGAAAACATCCAAAATCATGTTCTAAAGCTTGCACGGGGGTCTGCAAAGAGTTTGGCAAGAATGAAAGGTAGTTGTCCAAAACTCGTTCTTTTCCAATAGAATAACCATGGAAAAGGCAGGAGAGTGGTAAAGTACTGTTTTCTCTAAGTCTGAATGCTGCCCACACTGTGCCTGCGTGGTGCAGCTTGCATCTTCGCCTTTGGGAAGCTGCCGCTCGCCGATTCTCCCGGAGGCGGAGAAGCGGCTTCTTCGCACACAGAGCATTGTGGCGAGCGCAGGGAGCTCCTGAGAGCGGTTTGTGCCGAAAGAAGCCCGGGACCGGCACTTAGCTTCGGAGAGCTGCGTATCTGCGTCTTCTGCGTGTCTTGCCGCTCTACACTCAGCAAAAAGCTTTTCCACCATATCTTGCAAGGAGAAACTCTGCCAGGAAAGAAAACATCCAAAATCTTGTTCTAAAGCTTGCACGGGGGTCTGCAAAGAGTTTGGCAAGAATGAAAGGTAGTTGTCCAAAACTCGTTCTTTTCCAATAGAAGAACCATGGAAAAGGCAGGAGAGTGGTAAAGTACTGTTTTCTCTAAGTCTGAATGCTGCCCACACTGTGCCTGCGTGCTGCAGCTTGCATCTTCGCCTTTGGGAAGCTGCCGCTCGCCGATTCTCCCGGAGGCGAAGAAGCGGCTTCTTCGCACACAGAGCATCGTGGCGAGCGCAGGGAGCTCCTGAGAGCGGTTTGTGCCGAAAGAAGCCCGGGACCGGCACTTAGCTTCGGAGAGCTGCGTATCTGCGTCTTCTGCGTGTCTTGCCGCTCTACACTCAGCCAAAAGCTTTTCCACCATATCTTGCAAGGAGAAACTCTGCCAGGAAAGAAAACATCCAAAATCTTGTTCTAAAGCTTGCACGGGGGTGTGCAAAGAGTTTGGCAAGAATGAAAGGTAGTTGTCCAAAACTCGTTCTTTTCCAATAGAAGAACCATGGAAAAGGCAGGAGAGTGGTAAAGTACTGTTTTCTCTAAGTCTGAATGCTGCCCACACTGTGCCTGCGTGCTGCAGCTTGCATCTTCGCCTTTGGGAAGCTGCCGCTCGCCGATTCTCCCGGAGGCGAAGAAGCGGCTTCTTCGCACACAGAGCATTGTGGCGAGCGCAGGGAGCTCCTGAGAGCGGTTTGTGCCGAAAGAAGCCCGGGACGGGCACTTAGCTTCGGAGAGCTGCGTATCTGCGTCTTCTGCGTGTCTTGCCGCTCTACACTCAGCAAAAAGCTTTTCCACCATATCTTGCAAGGAGAAACTCTGCCAGGAAAGAAAACATCCAAAATCTTGTTCTAAAGCTTGCACGGGGGTGTGCAAAGAGTTTGGCAAGAATGAAAGGTAGTTGTCCAAAACTCGTTCTTTTCCAATAGAATAACCATGGAAAAGGCAGGAGAGTGGTAAAGTACTGTTTTCTCTAAGTCTGAATGCAGCCCACAGTGTGCCTGTGTGCTGCAGCTTGCATCTTCGCCTTTGGGAAGCTGCCGCTCGCCGATTCTCCCGGAGGCGAAGAAGCGGCTTCTTCGCACACAGAGCATTGTGGCGAGCGCAGGGAGCTCCTGAGAGCGGTTTGTGCCGAAAGAAGCCCGGGACCGGCACTTAGCTTCGGAGAGCTGCGTATCTGCGTCTTCTGCGTGTCTTGCCGCTCTACACTCAGCAAAAAGCTTTTCCACCATATCTTGCAAGGAGAAACTCTGCCAGGAAAGAAAACATCCAAAATCTTGTTCTAAAGCTTGCACGGGGGTCTGCAAAGAGTTTGGCAAGAATGAAAGGTAGTTGTCCAGAACTCGTTCTTTTCCAATAGAATAACCATGGAAAAGGCAGGAGAGTGGTAAAGTACTGTTTTCTCTAAGTCTGAAGGCTGCCCACACTGTGCCTGTGTGCTGCAGCTTGCATCTTCGCCTTTGGGAAGCTGCCGCTCGCCGATTCTCCCGGAGGCGAAGAAGCGGCTTCTTCGCACACAGAGCATTGTGGCGAGCGCAGGGAGCTCCTGAGAGCGGTTTGTGCCGAAAGAAGCCCGGGACCGGCACTTAGCTTCGGAGAGCTGCGTATCTGCGTCTTCTGCGTGTCTTGCCGCTCTACACTCAGCAAAAAGCTTTTCCAGCATATCTTGCAAGGAAAAACTCTGCCAGGAAAGAAAACATCCAAAATCTTGTTCTAAAGCTTGCACGGGGGTCTGCAAAGAGTTTGGCAAGAATGAAAGGTAGTTGTCCAAAACTCGTTCTTTTCCAATAGAATAACCATGGAAAAGGCAGGAGAGTGGTAAAGTACTGTTTTCTCTAAGTCTGAATGCTGCCCACACTGTGCCGGCGTGCTGCAGCTTGCATCTTCGCCTTTGGGAAGCTGCCGCTCGCCGATTCTCCCGGAGGCGAAGAAGCGGCTTCTTCGCACACAGAGCATTGTGGCGAGCGCAGGGAGCTCCTGAGAGCGGTTTGTGCCGAAAGAAGCCCGGGACCGGCACTTAGCTTCGGAGAGCTGCGTATCTGCGTCTTCTGCGTGTCTTGCCGCTCTACACTCAGCCAAAAGCTTTTCCACCATATCTTGCAAGGAGAAACTCTGCCAGGAAAGAAAACATCCAAAATCTTGTTCTAAAGCTTGCACGGGGGTCTGCAAAGAGTTTGGCAAGAATGAAAGGTAGTTGTCCAAAACTCGTTCTTTTCCAATAGAAGAACCATGGAAAAGGCAGGAGAGTGGTAAAGTACTGTTTTCTCTAAGTCTGAAGGCTGCCCACACTGTGCCTGTGTGCTGCAGCTTGCATCTTCGCCTTTGGGAAGCTGCCGCTCGCCGATTCTCCCGCAGGCGAAGAAGCGGCTTCTTCGCACACAGAGCACTGTGGCGAGCGCAGGGAGCTCCTGAGAGCGGTTTGTGCCGAAAGAAGCCCGGGACCGGCACTTAGCTTCGGAGAGCTGCGTATCTGCGTCTTCTGCGTGTCTTGCCGCTCTACACTCAGCAAAAAGCTTTTCCAGCATATCTTGCAAGGAGAAACTCTGCCAGGAAAGAAAACATCCAAAATCTTGTTCTAAAGCTTGCACGGGGGTCTGCAAAGAGTTTGGCAAGAATGAAAGGTAGTTGTCCAAAACTCGTTCTTTTCCAATAGAATAACCATGGAAAAGGCAGGAGAGTGGTAAAGTACTGTTTTCTCTAAGTCTGAAGGCTGCCCACACTGTGCCTGCGTGCTGCAGCTTGCATCTTCGCCTTTGGGAAGCTGCCGCTCGCCGATTCTCCCGGAGGCGAAGAAGCGGCTTCTTCGCACACAGAGCATTGTGGCGAGCGCAGGGAGCTCCTGAGAGCGGTTTGTGCCGAAAGAAGCCCGGGACCGGCACTTAGCTTCGGAGAGCTGCGTATCTGCGTCTTCTGCGTGTCTTGCCGCTCTACACTCAGCAAAAAGCTTTTCCACCATATCTTGCAAGGAGAAACTCTGCCAGGAAAGAAAACATCCAAAATCTTGTTCTAAAGCTTGCACGGGGGTCTGCAAAGAGTTTGGCAAGAATGAAAGGTAGTTGTCCAAAACTCGTTCTTTTCCAATAGAAGAACCATGGAAAAGGCAGGAGAGTGGTAAAGTACTGTTTTCTCTAAGTCTGAAGGCTGCCCACACTGTGCCTGTGTGCTGCAGCTTGCATCTTCGCCTTTGGGAAGCTGCCGCTCGCCGATTCCCCGGAGGCGAAGAAGGCGGCTTCTTCGCACACAGAGCATTGTGGCGAGTGCAGGGAGCTCCTGGAGAGCGGTTTGTGCCGAAAGAAGCCCGGGACTGGCACTTAGCTTCGGAGAGCTGCGTATCTGCGTCTTCTGCGTGTCTTGCCGCTCTACACTCAGCAAAAGCTTTTCCACCATATCTTGCAAGGAGAAACTCTGCCAGGAAAGAAAACATCCAAAATCTTGTTCTAAAGCTTGCACGGGGGTCTGCAAAGAGTTTGGCAAGAATGAAAGGTAGTTGTCCAAAACTCGTTCTTTTCCAATAGAAGAACCATGGAAAAGGCAGGAGAGTGGTAAAGTACTGTTTTCTCTAAGTCTGAATGCTGCCCACACTGTGCCTGCGTGCTGCAGCTTGCATCTTCGCCTTTGGGAAGCTGCCGCTCGCCGATTCTCCCGGAGGCGAAGAAGCGGCTTCTTGGCACACAGAGCATTGTGGCGAGCGCAGGGAGCTCCTGAGAGCGGTTTGTGCCGAAAGAAGCCCGGGACCGGCACTTAGCTTCGGAGAGCTGCGTATCTGCGTCTTCTGCGTGTCTTGCCGCTCTACACTCAGCAAAAAGCTTTTCCAGCATATCTTGCAAGGAGAAACTCTGCCAGGAAAGAAAACATCCAAAATCTTGTTCTAAAGCTTGCACGGGGGTCTGCAAAGAGTTTGGCAAGAATGAAAGGTAGTTGTCCAAAACTCGTTCTTTTCCAATAGAAGAACCATGGAAAAGGCAGGAGAGTGGTAAAGTACTGTTTTCTCTAAGTCTGAAGGCTGCCCACACTGTGCCTGTGTGCTGCAGCTTGCATCTTCGCCTTTGGGAAGCTGCCGCTCGCCGATTCTCCCGGAGGCGAAGAAGCGGCTTCTTCGCACACAGAGCATTGTGGCGAGCGCAGGGAGCTCCTGAGAGCGGTTTGTGCCGAAAGAAGCCCGGGACCGGCACTTAGCTTCGGAGAGCTGCGTATCTGCGTCTTCTGCGTGTCTTGCCGCTCTACACTCAGCAAAAAGCTTTTCCAGCATATCTTGCAAGGAGAAACTCTGCCAGGAAAGAAAACATCCAAAATCTTGTTCTAAAGCTTGCACGGGGGTCTGCAAAGAGTTTGGCAAGAATGAAAGGTAGTTGTCCAAAACTCGTTCTTTTCCAATAGAATAACCATGGAAAAGGCAGGAGAGTGGTAAAGTACTGTTTTCTCTAAGTCTGAATGCAGCCCACACTGTGCCTGTGTGCTGCAGCTTGCATCTTCGCCTTTGGGAAGCTGCCGCTCGCCGATTCTCCCGGAGGCGAAGAAGCGGCTTCTTCGCACACAGAGCATTGTGGCGAGCGCAGGGAGCTCCTGAGAGCGGTTTGTGCCGAAAGAAGCCCGGGACCGGCACTTAGCTTCGGAGAGCTGCGTATCTGCGTCTTCTGCGTGTCTTGCCGCTCTACACTCAGCCAAAAGCTTTTCCACCATATCTTGCAAGGAGAAACTCTGCCAGGAAAGAAAACATCCCAAATCTTGTTCTAAAGCTTGCACGGGGGTCTGCAAAGAGTTTGGCAAGAATGAAAGGTAGTTGTCCAAAACTCGTTCTTTTCCAATAGAATAACCATGGAAAAGGCAGGAGAGTGGTAAAGTACTGTTTTCTCTAAGTCTGAAGGCTGCCCACACTGTGCCTGTGTGCTGCAGCTTGCATCTTCGCCTTTGGGAAGCTGCCGCTCGCCGATTCTCCCGGAAGCGAAGAAGCGGCTTCTTCGCACACAGAGCATTGTGGCGAGCGCAGGGAGCTCCTGAGAGCGGTTTGTGCCGAAAGAAGCCCGGGACTGGCACTTAGCTTCGGAGAGCTGCGTATCTGCGTCTTCTGCGTGTCTTGCCGCTCTACACTCAGCCAAAAGCTTTTCCAGCATATCTTGCAAGGAGAAACTCTGCCAGGAAAGAAAACATCCAAAATCTTGTTCTAAAGCTTGCACGGGGGTCTGCAAAGAGTTTGGCAAGAATGAAAGGTAGTTGTCCAAAACTCGTTCTTTTCCAATAGAATAACCATGGAAAAGGCAGGAGAGTGGTAAAGTACTGTTTTCTCTAAGTCTGAAGGCTGCCCACACTGTGCCTGTGTGCTGCAGCTTGCATCTTCGCCTTTGGGAAGCTGCCGCTCGCCGATTCTCCCGCAGGCGAAGAAGCGGCTTCTTCGCACACAGAGCATTGTGGCGAGCGCAGGGAGCTCCTGAGAGCGGTTTGTGCCGAAAGAAGCCCGGGACCGGCACTTAGCTTCGGAGAGCTGCGTATCTGCGTCTTCTGCGTGTCTTGCCGCTCTACACTCAGCAAAAAGCTTTTCCACCATATCTTGCAAGGAGAAACTCTGCCAGGAAAGAAAACATCCAAAATCTTGTTCTAAAGCTTGCACGGGGGTCTGCAAAGAGTTTGGCAAGAATGAAAGGTAGTTGTCCAAAACTCGTTCTTTTCCAATAGAAGAACCATGGAAAAGGCAGGAGAGTGGTAAAGTACTGTTTTCTCTAAGTCTGAAGGCTGCCCACACTGTGCCTGTGTGCTGCAGCTTGCATCTTCGCCTTTGGGAAGCTGCCGCTCGCCGATTCTCCCGGAGGCGAAGAAGCGGCTTCTTCGCACACAGAGCATTGTGGCGAGCGCAGGGAGCTCCTGAGAGCGGTTTGTGCCGAAAGAAGCCCGGGACCGGCACTTAGCTTCGGAGAGCTGCGTATCTGCGTCTTCTGCGTGTCTTGCCGCTCTACACTCAGCAAAAAGCTTTTCCAGCATATCTTGCAAGGAGAAACTCTGCCAGGAAAGAAAACATCCCAAATCTTGTTCTAAAGCTTGCACGGGGGTCTGCAAAGAGTTTGGCAAGAATGAAAGGTAGTTGTCCAAAACTCGTTCTTTTCCAATAGAATAACCATGGAAAAGGCAGGAGAGTGGTAAAGTACTGTTTTCTCTAAGTCTGAAGGCTGCCCACACTGTGCCTGCGTGCTGCAGCTTGCATCTTCGCCTTTGGGAAGCTGCCGCTCGCCGATTCTCCCGGAGGCGAAGAAGCGGCTTCTTCGCACACAGAGCATTGTGGCGAGCGCAGGGAGCTCCTGAGAGCGGTTTGTGCCGAAAGAAGCCCGGGACCGGCACTTAGCTTCGGAGAGCTGCGTATCTGCGTCTTCTGCGTGTCTTGCCGCTCTACACTCAGCAAAAAGCTTTTCCACCATATCTTGCAAGGAGAAACTCTGCCAGGAAAGAAAACATCCAAAATCTTCTTCTAAAGCTTGCACGGGGGTCTGCAAAGAGTTTGGCAAGAATGAAAGGTAGTTGTCCAAAACTCGTTCTTTTCCAATAGAATAACCATGGAAAAGGCAGGAGAGTGGTAAAGTACTGTTTTCTCTAAGTCTGAATGCAGCCCACACTGTGCCTGTGTGCTGCAGCTTGCATCTTCGCCTTTGGGAAGCTGCCGCTCGCCGATTCTCCCGGAGGCGAAGAAGCGGCTTCTTCGCACACAGAGCATTGTGGCGAGCGCAGGGAGCTCCTGAGAGCGGTTTGTGCCGAAAGAAGCCCGGGACCGGCACTTAGCTTCGGAGAGCTGCGTATCTGCGTCTTCTGCGTGTCTTGCCGCTCTACACTCAGCCAAAAGCTTTTCCACCATATCTTGCAAGGAGAAACTCTGCCAGGAAAGAAAACATCCAAAATCTTGTTCTAAAGCTTGCACGGGGGTCTGCAAAGAGTTTGGCAAGAATGAAAGGTAGTTGTCCAAAACTCGTTCTTTTCCAATAGAATAACCATGGAAAAGGCAGGAGAGTGGTAAAGTACTGTTTTCTCTAAGTCTGAATGCTGCCCACACTGTGCCTGCGTGCTGCAGCTTGCATCTTCGCCTTTGGGAAGCTGCCGCTCGCCGATTCTCCCGGAGGCGAAGAAGCGGCTTCTTCGCACACAGAGCATTGTGGCGAGCGCAGGGAGCTCCTGAGAGCGGTTTGTGCCGAAAGAAGCCCGGGACCGGCACTTAGCTTCGGAGAGCTGCGTATCTGCGTCTTCTGCGTGTCTTGCCGCTCTACACTCAGCAAAAAGCTTTTCCACCATATCTTGCAAGGAGAAACTCTGCCAGGAAAGAAAACATCCAAAATCTTGTTCTAAAGCTTGCACGGGGGTGTGCAAAGAGTTTGGCAAGAATGAAAGGTAGTTGTCCAAAACTCGTTCTTTTCCAATAGAATAACCATGGAAAAGGCAGGAGAGTGGTAAAGTACTGTTTTCTCGAAGTCTGAAGGCTGCCCACACTGTGCCTGTGTGCTGCAGCTTGCATCTTCGCCTTTGGGAAGCTGCCGCTCGCCGATTCTCCCGGAGGCGAAGAAGCGGCTTCTTCGCACACAGAGCATTGTGGCGAGCGCAGGGAGCTCCTGAGAGCGGTTTGTGCCGAAAGAAGCCCGGGACCGGCACTTAGCTTCGGAGAGCTGCGTATCTGCGTCTTCTGCGTGTCTTGCCGCTCTACACTCAGCAAAAAGCTTTTCCAGCATATCTTGCAAGGAGAAACTCTGCCAGGAAAGAAAACATCCAAAATCTTGTTCTAAAGCTTGCACGGGGGTCTGCAAAGAGTTTGGCAAGAATGAAAGGTAGTTGTCCAGAACTCGTTCTTTTCCAATAGAATAACCATGGAAAAGGCAGGAGAGTGGTAAAGTACTGTTTTCTCGAAGTCTGAAGGCTGCCCACACTGTGCCTGTGTGCTGCAGCTTGCATCTTCGCCTTTGGGAAGCTGCCGCTCGCCGATTCTCCCGGAGGCGAAGAAGCGGCTTCTTCGCACACAGAGCATTGTGGCGAGCGCAGGGAGCTCCTGAGAGCGGTTTGTGCCGAAAGAAGCCCGGGACCGGCACTTAGCTTCGGAGAGCTGCGTATCTGCGTCTTCTGCGTGTCTTGCCGCTCTACACTCAGCCAAAAGCTTTTCCACCATATCTTGCAAGGAGAAACTCTGCCAGGAAAGAAAACATCCAAAATCTTGTTCTAAAGCTTGCACGGGGGTCTGCAAAGAGTTTGGCAAGAATGAAAGGTAGTTGTCCAAAACTCGTTCTTTTCCAATAGAATAACCATGGAAAAGGCAGGAGAGTGGTAAAGTACTGTTTTCTCTAAGTCTGAATGCTGCCCACACTGTGCCTGCGTGCTGCAGCTTGCATCTTCGCCTTTGGGAAGCTGCCGCTCGCCGATTCTCCCGGAGGCGAAGAAGCGGCTTCTTCGCACACAGAGCATTGTGGCGAGCGCAGGGAGCTCCTGAGAGCGGTTTGTGCCGAAAGAAGCCCGGGACCGGCACTTAGCTTCGGAGAGCTGCGTATCTGCGTCTTCTGCGTGTCTTGCCGCTCTACACTCAGCAAAAAGCTTTTCCAGCATATCTTGCAAGGAGAAACTCTGCCAGGAAAGAAAACATCCAAAATCTTGTTCTAAAGCTTGCACGGGGGTCTGCAAAGAGTTTGGCAAGAATGAAAGGTAGTTGTCCAAAACTCGTTCTTTTCCAATAGAATAACCATGGAAAAGGCAGGAGAGTGGTAAAGTACTGTTTTCTCTAAGTCTGAAGGCTGCCCACACTGTGCCTGTGTGCTGCAGCTTGCATCTTCGCCTTTGGGAAGCTGCCGCTCGCCGATTCTCCCGGAGGCGAAGAAGCGGCTTCTTCGCACACAGAGCATTGTGGCGAGCGCAGGGAGCTCCTGAGAGCGGTTTGTGCCGAAAGAAGCCCGGGACCGGCACTTAGCTTCGGAGAGCTGCGTATCTGCGTCTTCTGCGTGTCTTGCCGCTCTACACTCAGCAAAAAGCTTTTCCACCATATCTTGCAAGGAGAAACTCTGCCAGGAAAGAAAACATCCAAAATCTTGTTCTAAAGCTTGCACGGGGGTGTGCAAAGAGTTTGGCAAGAATGAAAGGTAGTTGTCCAAAACTCGTTCTTTTCCAATAGAATAACCATGGAAAAGGCAGGAGAGTGGTAAAGTACTGTTTTCTCGAAGTCTGAAGGCTGCCCACACTGTGCCTGTGTGCTGCAGCTTGCATCTTCGCCTTTGGGAAGCTGCCGCTCGCCGATTCTCCCGGAGGCGAAGAAGCGGCTTCTTCGCACACAGAGCATTGTGGCGAGCGCAGGGAGCTCCTGAGAGCGGTTTGTGCCGAAAGAAGCCCGGGACCGGCACTTAGCTTCGGAGAGCTGCGTATCTGCGTCTTCTGCGTGTCTTGCCGCTCTACACTCAGCAAAAAGCTTTTCCAGCATATCTTGCAAGGAGAAACTCTGCCAGGAAAGAAAACATCCAAAATCTTGTTCTAAAGCTTGCACGGGGGTCTGCAAAGAGTTTGGCAAGAATGAAAGGTAGTTGTCCAGAACTCGTTCTTTTCCAATAGAATAACCATGGAAAAGGCAGGAGAGTGGTAAAGTACTGTTTTCTCGAAGTCTGAAGGCTGCCCACACTGTGCCTGTGTGCTGCAGCTTGCATCTTCGCCTTTGGGAAGCTGCCGCTCGCCGATTCTCCCGGAGGCGAAGAAGCGGCTTCTTCGCACACAGAGCATTGTGGCGAGCGCAGGGAGCTCCTGAGAGCGGTTTGTGCCGAAAGAAGCCCGGGACCGGCACTTAGCTTCGGAGAGCTGCGTATCTGCGTCTTCTGCGTGTCTTGCCGCTCTACACTCAGCCAAAAGCTTTTCCACCATATCTTGCAAGGAGAAACTCTGCCAGGAAAGAAAACATCCAAAATCTTGTTCTAAAGCTTGCACGGGGGTCTGCAAAGAGTTTGGCAAGAATGAAAGGTAGTTGTCCAAAACTCGTTCTTTTCCAATAGAATAACCATGGAAAAGGCAGGAGAGTGGTAAAGTACTGTTTTCTCTAAGTCTGAATGCTGCCCACACTGTGCCTGCGTGCTGCAGCTTGCATCTTCGCCTTTGGGAAGCTGCCGCTCGCCGATTCTCCCGGAGGCGAAGAAGCGGCTTCTTCGCACACAGAGCATTGTGGCGAGCGCAGGGAGCTCCTGAGAGCGGTTTGTGCCGAAAGAAGCCCGGGACCGGCACTTAGCTTCGGAGAGCTGCGTATCTGCGTCTTCTGCGTGTCTTGCCGCTCTACACTCAGCAAAAAGCTTTTCCAGCATATCTTGCAAGGAGAAACTCTGCCAGGAAAGAAAACATCCAAAATCTTGTTCTAAAGCTTGCACGGGGGTCTGCAAAGAGTTTGGCAAGAATGAAAGGTAGTTGTCCAAAACTCGTTCTTTTCCAATAGAATAACCATGGAAAAGGCAGGAGAGTGGTAAAGTACTGTTTTCTCTAAGTCTGAAGGCTGCCCACACTGTGCCTGTGTGCTGCAGCTTGCATCTTCGCCTTTGGGAAGCTGCCGCTCGCCGATTCTCCCGGAGGCGAAGAAGCGGCTTCTTCGCACACAGAGCATTGTGGCGAGCGCAGGGAGCTCCTGAGAGCGGTTTGTGCCGAAAGAAGCCCGGGACCGGCACTTAGCTTCGGAGAGCTGCGTATCTGCGTCTTCTGCGTGTCTTGCCGCTCTACACTCAGCAAAAAGCTTTTCCAGCATATCTTGCAAGGAGAAACTCTGCCAGGAAAGAAAACATCCAAAATCTTGTTCTAAAGCTTGCACGGGGGTCTGCAAAGAGTTTGGCAAGAATGAAAGGTAGTTGTCCAGAACTCGTTCTTTTCCAATAGAATAACCATGGAAAAGGCAGGAGAGTGGTAAAGTACTGTTTTCTCGAAGTCTGAAGGCTGCCCACACTGTGCCTGTGTGCTGCAGCTTGCATCTTCGCCTTTGGGAAGCTGCCGCTCGCCGATTCTCCCGGAGGCAAAGAAGCGGCTTCTTCGCACACAGAGCATTGTGGCGAGCGCAGGGAGCTCCTGAGAGCGGTTTGTGCCGAAAGAAGCCCGGGACCGGCACTTAGCTTCGGAGAGCTGCGTATCTGCGTCTTCTGCGTGTCTTGCCGCTCTACACTCAGCAAAAAGCTTTTCCACCATATCTTGCAAGGAGAAACTCTGCCAGGAAAGAAAACATCCAAAATCTTGTTCTAAAGCTTGCACGGGGGTCTGCAAAGAGTTTGGCAAGAATGAAAGGTAGTTGTCCAAAACTCGTTCTTTTCCAATAGAATAACCATGGAAAAGGCAGGAGAGTGGTAAAGTACTGTTTTCTCTAAGTCTGAAGGCTGCCCACACTGTGCCTGTGTGCTGCAGCTTGCATCTTCGCTTTTGGGAAGCTGCCGCTCGCCGATTCTCCCGGAGGCGAAGAAGCGGCTTCTTCGCACACAGAGCATTGTGGCGAGCGCAGGGAGCTCCTGAGAGCGGTTTGTGCCGAAAGAAGCCCGGGACCGGCACTTAGCTTCGGAGAGCTGCGTATCTGCGTCTTCTGCGTGTCTTGCCGCTCTACACTCAGCAAAAAGCTTTTCCAGCATATCTTGCAAGGAGAAACTCTGCCAGGAAAGAAAACATCCAAAATCTTGTTCTAAAGCTTGCACGGGGGTCTGCAAAGAGTTTGGCAAGAATGAAAGGTAGTTGTCCAAAACTCGTTCTTTTCCAATAGAATAACCATGGAAAAGGCAGGAGAGTGGTAAAGTACTGTTTTCTCTAAGTCTGAAGGCTGCCCACACTGTGCCTGTGTGCTGCAGCTTGCATCTTCGCCTTTGGGAAGCTGCCGCTCGCCGATTCTCCCGGAGGCGAAGAAGCGGCTTCTTCGCACACAGAGCATTGTGGCGAGCGCAGGGAGCTCCTGAGAGCGGTTTGTGCCGAAAGAAGCCCGGGACCGGCACTTAGCTTCGGAGAGCTGCGTATCTGCGTCTTCTGCGTGTCTTGCCGCTCTACACTCAGCAAAAAGCTTTTCCAGCATATCTTGCAAGGAGAAACTCTGCCAGGAAAGAAAACATCCAAAATCTTGTTCTAAAGCTTGCACGGGGGTCTGCAAAGAGTTTGGCAAGAATGAAAGGTAGTTGTCCAAAACTCGTTCTTTTCCAATAGAATAACCATGGAAAAGGCAGGAGAGTGGTAAAGTACTGTTTTCTCTAAGTCTGAAGGCTGCCCACACTGTGCCTGTGTGCTGCAGCTTGCATCTTCGCCTTTGGGAAGCTGCCGCTCGCCGATTCTCCCGGAGGCGAAGAAGCGGCTTCTTCGCACACAGAGCATTGTGGCGAGCGCAGGGAGCTCCTGAGAGCGGTTTGTGCCGAAAGAAGCCCGGGACCGGCACTTAGCTTCGGAGAGCTGCGTATCTGCGTCTTCTGCGTGTCTTGCCGCTCTACACTCAGCCAAAAGCTTTTCCACCATATCTTGCAAGGAGAAACTCTGCCAGGAAAGAAAACATCCAAAATCTTGTTCTAAAGCTTGCACGGGGGTCTGCAAAGAGTTTGGCAAGAATGAAAGGTAGTTGTCCAAAACTCGTTCTTTTCCAATAGAAGAACCATGGAAAAGGCAGGAGAGTGGTAAAGTACTGTTTTCTCTAAGTCTGAATGCTGCCCACACTGTGCCTGCGTGCTGCAGCTTGCATCTTCGCCTTTGGGAAGCTGCCGCTCGCCGATTCTCCCGGAGGCGAAGAAGCGGCTTCTTGGCACACAGAGCATTGTGGCGAGCGCAGGGAGCTCCTGAGAGCGGTTTGTGCCGAAAGAAGCCCGGGACCGGCACTTAGCTTCGGAGAGCTGCGTATCTGCGTCTTCTGCGTGTCTTGCCGCTCTACACTCAGCAAAAAGCTTTTCCAGCATATCTTGCAAGGAGAAAATCTGCCAGGAAAGAAAACATCCAAAATCTTGTTCTAAAGCTTGCACGGGGGTCTGCAAAGAGTTTGGCAAGAATGAAAGGTAGTTGTCCAAAACTCGTTCTTTTCCAATAGAAGAAACATGGAAAAGGCAGGAGAGTGGTAAAGTACTGTTTTCTCTAAGTCTGAATGCTGCCCACACTGTGCCTGCGTGCTGCAGCTTGCATCTTCGCCTTTGGGAAGCTGCCGCTCGCCGATTCTCCCGGAGGCGAAGAAGCGGCTTCTTCGCACACAGAGCATTGTGGCGAGCGCAGGGAGCTCCTGAGAGCGGTTTGTGCCGAAAGAAGCCCGGGACCGGCACTTAGCTTCGGAGAGCTGCGTATCTGCGTCTTCTGCGTGTCTTGCCGCTCTACACTCAGCAAAAAGCTTTTCCAGCATATCTTGCAAGGAGAAACTCTGCCAGGAAAGAAAACATCCAAAATCTTGTTCTAAAGCTTGCACGGGGGTCTGCAAAGAGTTTGGCAAGAATGAAAGGTAGTTGTCCAGAACTCGTTCTTTTCCAATAGAAGAACCATGGAAAAGGCAGGAGAGTGGTAAAGTACTGTTTTCTCTAAGTCTGAAGGCTGCCCACACTGTGCCTGTGTGCTGCAGCTTGCATCTTCGCCTTTGGGAAGCTGCCGCTCGCCGATTCTCCCGGAGGCGAAGAAGCGGCTTCTTCGCACACAGAGCATTGTGGCGAGCGCAGGGAGCTCCTGAGAGCGGTTTGTGCCGAAAGAAGCCCGGGACCGGCACTTAGCTTCGGAGAGCTGCGTATCTGCGTCTTCTGCGTGTCTTGCCGCTCTACACTCAGCAAAAAGCTTTTCCACCATATCTTGCAAGGAGAAACTCTGCCAGGAAAGAAAACATCCAAAATCTTGTTCTAAAGCTTGCACGGGGGTCTGCAAAGAGTTTGGCAAGAATGAAAGGTAGTTGTCCAGAACTCGTTCTTTTCCAATAGAAGAACCATGGAAAAGGCAGGAGAGTGGTAAAGTACTGTTTTCTCTAAGTCTGAAGGCTGCCCACACTGTGCCTGTGTGCTGCAGCTTGCATCTTCGCCTTTGGGAAGCTGCCGCTCGCCGATTCTCCCGGAGGCGAAGAAGCGGCTTCTTCGCACACAGAGCATTGTGGCGAGCGCAGGGAGCTCCTGAGAGCGGTTTGTGCCGAAAGAAGCCCGGGACCGGCACTTAGCTTCGGAGAGCTGCGTATCTGCGTCTTCTGCGTGTCTTGCCGCTCTACACTCAGCAAAAAGCTTTTCCAGCATATCTTGCAAGGAGAAACTCTGCCAGGAAAGAAAACATCCAAAATCTTGTTCTAAAGCTTGCACGGGGGTCTGCAAAGAGTTTGGCAAGAATGAAAGGTAGTTGTCCAAAACTCCTTCTTTTCCAATAGAATAACCATGGAAAAGGCAGGAGAGTGGTAAAGTACTGTTTTCTCTAAGTCTGAAGGCTGCCCACACTGTGCCTGTGTGCTGCAGCTTGCATCTTCGCCTTTGGGAAGCTGCCGCTCGCCGATTCTCCCGGAGGCGAAGAAGCGGCTTCTTCGCACACAGAGCATTGTGGCGAGCGCAGGGAGCTCCTGAGAGCGGTTTGTGCCGAAAGAAGCCCGGGACCGGCACTTAGCTTCGGAGAGCTGCGTATCTGCGTCTTCTGCGTGTCTTGCCGCTCTACACTCAGCCAAAAGCTTTTCCACCATATCTTGCAAGGAGAAACTCTGCCAGGAAAGAAAACATCCAAAATCTTGTTCTAAAGCTTGCACGGGGGTCTGCAAAGAGTTTGGCAAGAATGAAAGGTAGTTGTCCAAAACTCGTTCTTTTCCAATAGAAGAACCATGGAAAAGGCAGGAGAGTGGTAAAGTACTGTTTTCTCTAAGTCTGAATGCTGCCCACACTGTGCCTGCGTGCTGCAGCTTGCATCTTCGCCTTTGGGAAGCTGCCGCTCGCCGATTCTCCCGGAGGCGAAGAAGCGGCTTCTTGGCACACAGAGCATTGTGGCGAGCGCAGGGAGCTCCTGAGAGCGGTTTGTGCCGAAAGAAGCCCGGGACCGGCACTTAGCTTCGGAGAGCTGCGTATCTGCGTCTTCTGCGTGTCTTGCCGCTCTACACTCAGCAAAAAGCTTTTCCAGCATATCTTGCAAGGAGAAACTCTGCCAGGAAAGAAAACATCCAAAATCTTGTTCTAAAGCTTGCACGGGGGTCTGCAAAGAGTTTGGCAAGAATGAAAGGTAGTTGTCCAAAACTCGTTCTTTTCCAATAGAAGAAACATGGAAAAGGCAGGAGAGTGGTAAAGTACTGTTTTCTCTAAGTCTGAATGCTGCCCACACTGTGCCTGCGTGCTGCAGCTTGCATCTTCGCCTTTGGGAAGCTGCCGCTCGCCGATTCTCCCGGAGGCGAAGAAGCGGCTTCTTCGCACACAGAGCATTGTGGCGAGCGCAGGGAGCTCCTGAGAGCGGTTTGTGCCGAAAGAAGCCCGGGACCGGCACTTAGCTTCGGAGAGCTGCGTATCTGCGTCTTCTGCGTGTCTTGCCGCTCTACACTCAGCAAAAAGCTTTTCCACCATATCTTGCAAGGAGAAACTCTGCCAGGAAAGAAAACATCCAAAATCTTGTTCTAAAGCTTGCACGGGGGTCTGCAAAGAGTTTGGCAAGAATGAAAGGTAGTTGTCCAGAACTCGTTCTTTTCCAATAGAAGAACCATGGAAAAGGCAGGAGAGTGGTAAAGTACTGTTTTCTCTAAGTCTGAAGGCTGCCCACACTGTGCCTGTGTGCTGCAGCTTGCATCTTCGCCTTTGGGAAGCTGCCGCTCGCCGATTCTCCCGGAGGCGAAGAAGCGGCTTCTTCGCACACAGAGCATTGTGGCGAGCGCAGGGAGCTCCTGAGAGCGGTTTGTGCCGAAAGAAGCCCGGGACCGGCACTTAGCTTCGGAGAGCTGCGTATCTGCGTCTTCTGCGTGTCTTGCCGCTCTACACTCAGCAAAAAGCTTTTCCACCATATCTTGCAAGGAGAAACTCTGCCAGGAAAGAAAACATCCAAAATCTTGTTCTAAAGCTTGCACGGGGGTCTGCAAAGAGTTTGGCAAGAATGAAAGGTAGTTGTCCAGAACTCGTTCTTTTCCAATAGAAGAACCATGGAAAAGGCAGGAGAGTGGTAAAGTACTGTTTTCTCTAAGTCTGAAGGCTGCCCACACTGTGCCTGTGTGCTGCAGCTTGCATCTTCGCCTTTGGGAAGCTGCCGCTCGCCGATTCTCCCGGAGGCGAAGAAGCGGCTTCTTCGCACACAGAGCATTGTGGCGAGCGCAGGGAGCTCCTGAGAGCGGTTTGTGCCGAAAGAAGCCCGGGACCGGCACTTAGCTTCGGAGAGCTGCGTATCTGCGTCTTCTGCGTGTCTTGCCGCTCTACACTCAGCAAAAAGCTTTTCCACCATATCTTGCAAGGAGAAACTCTGCCAGGAAAGAAAACATCCAAAATCTTGTTCTAAAGCTTGCACGGGGGTCTGCAAAGAGTTTGGCAAGAATGAAAGGTAGTTGTCCAAAACTCGTTCTTTTCCAATAGAATAACCATGGAAAAGGCAGGAGAGTGGTAAAGTACTGTTTTCTCTAAGTCTGAAGGCTGCCCACACTGTGCCTGTGTGCTGCAGCTTGCATCTTCGCCTTTGGGAAGCTGCCGCTCGCCGATTCTCCCGGAGGCGAAGAAGCGGCTTCTTCGCACACAGAGCATTGTGGCGAGCGCAGGGAGCTCCTGAGAGCGGTTTGTGCCGAAAGAAGCCCGGGACCGGCACTTAGCTTCGGAGAGCTGCGTATCTGCGTCTTCTGCGTGTCTTGCCGCTCTACACTCAGCAAAAAGCTTTTCCACCATATCTTGCAAGGAGAAACTCTGCCAGGAAAGAAAACATCCCAAATCTTGTTCTAAAGCTTGCACGGGGGTCTGCAAAGAGTTTGGCAAGAATGAAAGGTAGTTGTCCAAAACTCGTTCTTTTCCAATAGAATAACCATGGAAAAGGCAGGAGAGTGGTAAAGTACTGTTTTCTCTAAGTCTGAATGCTGCCCACACTGTGCCTGTGTGCTGCAGCTTGCATCTTCGCCTTTGGGAAGCTGCCGCTCGCCGATTCTCCCGGAGGCGAAGAAGCGGCTTCTTCGCACACAGAGCATTGTGGCGAGCGCAGGGAGCTCCTGAGAGCGGTTTGTGCCGAAAGAAGCCCGGGACCGGCACTTAGCTTCGGAGAGCTGCGTATCTGCGTCTTCTGCGTGTCTTGCCGCTCTACACTCAGCCAAAAGCTTTTCCACCATATCTTGCAAGGAGAAACTCTGCCAGGAAAGAAAACATCCAAAATCTTGTTCTAAAGCTTGCACAGGGGTCTGCAAAGAGTTTGGCAAGAATGAAAGGTAGTTGTCCAAAACTCGTTCTTTTCCAATAGAATAACCATGGAAAAGGCAGGAGAGTGGTAAAGTACTGTTTTCTCTAAGTCTGAATGCTGCCCACACTGTGCCTGCGTGCTGCAGCTTGCATCTTCGCCTTTGGGAAGCTGCCGCTCGCCGATTCTCCCGGAGGCGAAGAAGCGGCTTCTTCGCACACAGAGCATTGTGGCGAGCGCAGGGAGCTCCTGAGAGCGGTTTGTGCCGAAAGAAGCCCGGGACCGGCACTTAGCTTCGGAGAGCTGCGTATCTGCGTCTTCTGCGTGTCTTGCCGCTCTACACTCAGCCAAAAGCTTTTCCACCATATCTTGCAAGGAGAAACTCTGCCAGGAAAGAAAACATCCAAAATCTTGTTCTAAAGCTTGCACGGGGGTCTGCAAAGAGTTTGGCAAGAATGAAAGGTAGTTGTCCAAAACTCGTTCTTTTCCAATAGAAGAACCATGGAAAAGGCAGGAGAGTGGTAAAGTACTGTTTTCTCTAAGTCTGAATGCTGCCCACACTGTGCCTGCGTGCTGCAGCTTGCATCTTCGCCTTTGGGAAGCTGCCGCTCGCCGATTCTCCCGGAGGCGAAGAAGCGGCTTCTTCGCACACAGAGCATTGTGGCGAGCGCAGGGAGCTCCTGAGAGCGGTTTGTGCCGAAAGAAGCCCGGGACCGGCACTTAGCTTCGGAGAGCTGCGTATCTGCGTCTTCTGCGTGTCTTGCCGCTCTACACTCAGCCAAAAGCTTTTCCAGCATATCTTGCAAGGAGAAACTCTGCCAGGAAAGAAAACATCCAAAATCTTGTTCTAAAGCTTGCACGGGGGTCTGCAAAGAGTTTGGCAAGAATGAAAGGTAGTTGTCCAAAACTCGTTCTTTTCCAATAGAATAACCATGGAAAAGGCAGGAGAGTGGTAAAGTACTGTTTTCTCTAAGTCTGAAGGCTGCCCACACTGTGCCTGTGTGCTGCAGCTTGCATCTTCGCCTTTGGGAAGCTGCCGCTCGCCGATTCTCCCGGAGGCGAAGAAGCGGCTTCTTCGCACACAGAGCATTGTGGCGAGCGCAGGGAGCTCCTGAGAGCGGTTTGTGCCGAAAGAAGCCCGGGACCGGCACTTAGCTTCGGAGAGCTGCGTATCTGCGTCTTCTGCGTGTCTTGCCGCTCTACACTCAGCAAAAAGCTTTTCCAGCATATCTTGCAAGGAGAAACTCTGCCAGGAAAGAAAACATCCAAAATCTTGTTCTAAAGCTTGCACAGGGGTCTGCAAAGAGTTTGGCAAGAATGAAAGGTAGTTGTCCAAAACTCGTTCTTTTCCAATAGAATAACCATGGAAAAGGCAGGAGAGTGGTAAAGTACTGTTTTCTCTAAGTCTGAAGGCTGCCCACACTGTGCCTGTGTGCTGCAGCTTGCATCTTCGCCTTTGGGAAGCTGCCGCTCGCCGATTCTCCCGGAGGCGAAGAAGCGGCTTCTTCGCACACAGAGCATTGTGGCGAGCGCAGGGAGCTCCTGAGAGCGGTTTGTGCCGAAAGAAGCCCGGGACCGGCACTTAGCTTCGGAGAGCTGCGTATCTGCGTCTTCTGCGTGTCTTGCCGCTCTACACTCAGCAAAAAGCTTTTCCACCATATCTTGCAAGGAGAAACTCTGCCAGGAAAGAAAACATCCAAAATCTTGTTCTAAAGCTTGCACGGGGGTCTGCAAAGAGTTTGGCAAGAATGAAAGGTAGTTGTCCAAAACTCGTTCTTTTCCAATAGAATAACCATGGAAAAGGCAGGAGAGTGGTAAAGTACTGTTTTCTCTAAGTCTGAAGGCTGCCCACACTGTGCCTGTGTGCTGCAGCTTGCATCTTCGCCTTTGGGAAGCTGCCGCTCGCCGATTCTCCCGGAGGCGAAGAAGCGGCTTCTTCGCACACAGAGCATTGTGGCGAGCGCAGGGAGCTCCTGAGAGCGGTTTGTGCCGAAAGAAGCCCGGGACCGGCACTTAGCTTCGGAGAGCTGCGTATCTGCGTCTTCTGCGTGTCTTGCCGCTCTACACTCAGCCAAAAGCTTTTCCACCATATCTTGCAAGGAGAAACTCTGCCAGGAAAGAAAACATCCCAAATCTTGTTCTAAAGCTTGCACGGGGGTCTGCAAAGAGTTTGGCAAGAATGAAAGGTAGTTGTCCAAAACTCGTTCTTTTCCAATAGAAGAACCATGGAAAAGGCAGGAGAGTGGTAAAGTACTGTTTTCTCTAAGTCTGAATGCTGCCCACACTGTGCCTGCGTGCTGCAGCTTGCATCTTCGCCTTTGGGAAGCTGCCGCTCGCCGATTCTCCCGGAGGCGAAGAAGCGGCTTCTTCGCACACAGAGCATTGTGGCGAGCGCAGGGAGCTCCTGAGAGCGGTTTGTGCCGAAAGAAGCCCGGGACCGGCACTTAGCTTCGGAGAGCTGCGTATCTGCGTCTTCTGCGTGTCTTGCCGCTCTACACTCAGCAAAAAGCTTTTCCAGCATATCTTGCAAGGAGAAACTCTGCCAGGAAAGAAAACATCCAAAATCTTGTTCTAAAGCTTGCACGGGGGTCTGCAAAGAGTTTGGCAAGAATGAAAGTTAGTTGTCCAAAACTCGTTCTTTTCCAATAGAATAACCATGGAAAAGGCAGGAGAGTGGTAAAGTACTGTTTTCTCTAAGTCTGAATGCTGCCCACACTGTGCCTGCGTGCTGCAGCTTGCATCTTCGCCTTTGGGAAGCTGCCGCTCGCCGATTCTCCCGGAGGCGAAGAAGCGGCTTCTTCGCACACAGAGCATTGTGGCGAGCGCAGGGAGCTCCTGAGAGCGGTTTGTGCCGAAAGAAGCCCGGGACCGGCACTTAGCTTCGGAGAGCTGCGTATCTGCGTCTTCTGCGTGTCTTGCCGCTCTACACTCAGCAAAAAGCTTTTCCACCATATCTTGCAAGGAGAAACTCTGCCAGGAAAGAAAACATCCAAAATCTTGTTCTAAAGCTTGCACGGGGGTCTGCAAAGAGTTTGGCAAGAATGAAAGGTAGTTGTCCAGAACTCGTTCTTTTCCAATAGAAGAACCATGGAAAAGGCAGGAGAGTGGTAAAGTACTGTTTTCTCTAAGTCTGAAGGCTGCCCACACTGTGCCTGCGTGCTGCAGCTTGCATCTTCGCCTTTGGGAAGCTGCCGCTCGCCGATTCTCCCGGAGGCGAAGAAGCGGCTTCTTCGCACACAGAGCATTGTGGCGAGCGCAGGGAGCTCCTGAGAGCGGTTTGTGCCGAAAGAAGCCCGGGACTGGCACTTAGCTTCGGAGAGCTGCGTATCTGCATCTTCTGCGTGTCTTGCCGCTCTACACTCAGCAAAAAGCTTTTCCACCATATCTTGCAAGGAGAAACTCTGCCAGGAAAGAAAACATCCAAAATCTTGTTCTAAAGCTTGCACGGGGGTCTGCAAAGAGTTTGGCAAGAATGAAAGGTAGTTGTCCAAAACTCGTTCTTTTCCAATAGAATAACCATGGAAAAGGCAGGAGAGTGGTAAAGTACTGTTTTCTCTAAGTCTGAATGCTGCCCACACTGTGCCTGCGTGCTGCAGCTTGCATCTTCGCCTTTGGGAAGCTGCCGCTCGCCGATTCTCCCGGAGGCGAAGAAGCGGCTTCTTCGCACACAGAGCATTGTGGCGAGCGCAGGGAGCTCCTGAGAGCGGTTTGTGCCGAAAGAAGCCCGGGACCGGCACTTAGCTTCGGAGAGCTGCGTATCTGCGTCTTCTGCGTGTCTTGCCGCTCTACACTCAGCAAAAAGCTTTTCCAGCATATCTTGCAAGGAGAAACTCTGCCAGGAAAGAAAACATCCAAAATCTTGTTCTAAAGCTTGCACGGGGGTCTGCAAAGAGTTTGGCAAGAATGAAAGGTAGTTGTCCAAAACTCGTTCTTTTCCAATAGAAGAACCATGGAAAAGGCAGGAGAGTGGTAAAGTACTGTTTTCTCTAAGTCTGAATGCAGCCCACAGTGTGCCTGTGTGCTGCAGCTTGCATCTTCGCCTTTGGGAAGCTGCCGCTCGCCGATTCTCCCGGAGGCGAAGAAGCGGCTTCTTCGCACACAGAGCATTGTGGCGAGCGCAGGGAGCTCCTGAGAGCGGTTTGTGCCGAAAGAAGCCCGGGACCGGCACTTAGCTTCGGAGAGCTGCGTATCTGCGTCTTCTGCGTGTCTTGCCGCTCTACACTCAGCAAAAAGCTTTTCCAGCATATCTTGCAAGGAGAAACTCTGCCAGGAAAGAAAACATCCAAAATCTTGTTCTAAAGCTTGCACGGGGGTCTGCAAAGAGTTTGGCAAGAATGAAAGGTAGTTGTCCAGAACTCGTTCTTTTCCAATAGAATAACCATGGAAAAGGCAGGAGAGTGGTAAAGTACTGTTTTCTCGAAGTCTGAAGGCTGCCCACACTGTGCCTGTGTGCTGCAGCTTGCATCTTCGCCTTTGGGAAGCTGCCGCTCGCCGATTCTCCCGGAGGCGAAGAAGCGGCTTCTTCGCACACAGAGCATTGTGGCGAGCGCAGGGAGCTCCTGAGAGCGGTTTGTGCCGAAAGAAGCCCGGGACCGGCACTTAGCTTCGGAGAGCTGCGTATCTGCGTCTTCTGCGTGTCTTGCCGCTCTACACTCAGCAAAAAGCTTTTCCAGCATATCTTGCAAGGAGAAACTCTGCCAGGAAAGAAAACATCCAAAATCTTGTTCTAAAGCTTGCACGGGGGTCTGCAAAGAGTTTGGCAAGAATGAAAGGTAGTTGTCCAAAACTCGTTCTTTTCCAATAGAATAACCATGGAAAAGGCAGGAGAGTGGTAAAGTACTGTGTTCTCTAAGTCTGAAGGCTGCCCACACTGTGCCTGTGTGCTGCAGCTTGCATCTTCGCCTTTGGGAAGCTGCCGCTCGCCGATTCTCCCGGAGGCGAAGAAGCGGCTTCTTCGCACACAGAGCATTGTGGCGAGCGCAGGGAGCTCCTGAGAGCGGTTTGTGCCGAAAGAAGCCCGGGACCGGCACTTAGCTTCGGAGAGCTGCGTATCTGCGTCTTCTGCGTGTCTTGCCGCTCTACACTCAGCAAAAAGCTTTTCTAGCATATCTTGCAAGGAGAAACTCTGCCAGGAAAGAAAACATCCAAAATCTTGTTCTAAAGCTTGCACGGGGGTCTGCAAAGAGTTTGGCAAGAATGAAAGGTAGTTGTCCAAAACTCGTTCTTTTCCAATAGAATAACCATGGAAAAGGCAGGAGAGTGGTAAAGTACTGTTTTCTCGAAGTCTGAAGGCTGCCCACACTGTGCCTGTGTGCTGCAGCTTGCATCTTCGCCTTTGGGAAGCTGCCGCTCGCCGATTCTCCCGGAGGCGAAGAAGCGGCTTCTTCGCACACAGAGCATTGTGGCGAGCGCAGGGAGCTCCTGAGAGCGGTTTGTGCCGAAAGAAGCCCGGGACCGGCACTTAGCTTCGGAGAGCTGCGTATCTGCGTCTTCTGCGTGTCTTGCCGCTCTACACTCAGCAAAAAGCTTTTCCAGCATATCTTGCAAGGAGAAACTCTGCCAGGAAAGAAAACATCCAAAATCTTGTTCTAAAGCTTGCACACAGGTCTGCAAAGAGTTTGGCAAGAATGAAAGGTAGTTGTCCAAAACTCGTTCTTTTCCAATAGAAGAACCATGGAAAAGGCAGGAGAGTGGTAAAGTACTGTTTTCTCTAAGTCTGAATGCTGCCCACACTGTGCCTGCGTGCTGCAGCTTGCATCTTCGCCTTTGGGAAGCTGCCGCTCGCCGATTCTCCCGGAGGCGAAGAAGCGGCTTCTTCGCACACAGAGCATTGTGGCGAGCGCAGGGAGCTCCTGAGAGCGGTTTGTGCCGAAAGAAGCCCGGGACCGGCACTTAGCTTCGGAGAGCTGCGTATCTGCGTCTTCTGCGTGTCTTGCCGCTCTACACTCAGCCAAAAGCTTTTCCAGCATATCTTGCAAGGAGAAACTCTGCCAGGAAAGAAAACATCCAAAATCTTGTTCTAAAGCTTGCACGGGGGTCTGCAAAGAGTTTGGCAAGAATGAAAGGTAGTTGTCCAAAACTCGTTCTTTTCCAATAGAAGAAACATGGAAAAGGCAGGAGAGTGGTAAAGTACTGTTTTCTCTAAGTCTGAATGCAGCCCACAGTGTGCCTGTGTGCTGCAGCTTGCATCTTCGCCTTTGGGAAGCTGCCGCTCGCCGATTCTCCCGGAGGCGAAGAAGCGGCTTCTTCGCACACAGAGCATTGTGGCGAGCGCAGGGAGCTCCTGAGAGCGGTTTGTGCCGAAAGAAGCCCGGGACCGGCACTTAGCTTCGGAGAGCTGCGTATCTGCGTCTTCTGCGTGTCTTGCCGCTCTACACTCAGCAAAAAGCTTTTCCAGCATATCTTGCAAGGAGAAACTCTGCCAGGAAAGAAAACATCCAAAATCTTGTTCTAAAGCTTGCACGGGGGTCTGCAAAGAGTTTGGCAAGAATGAAAGGTAGTTGTCCAGAACTCGTTCTTTTCCAATAGAATAACCATGGAAAAGGCAGGAGAGTGGTAAAGTACTGTTTTCTCTAAGTCTGAAGGCTGCCCACACTGTGCCTGTGTGCTGCAGCTTGCATCTTCGCCTTTGGGAAGCTGCCGCTCGCCGATTCTCCCGGAGGCGAAGAAGCGGCTTCTTCGCACACAGAGCATTGTGGCGAGCGCAGGGAGCTCCTGAGAGCGGTTTGTGCCGAAAGAAGCCCGGGACCGGCACTTAGCTTCGGAGAGCTGCGTATCTGCGTCTTCTGCGTGTCTTGCCGCTCTACACTCAGCAAAAAGCTTTTCCACCATATCTTGCAAGGAGAAACTCTGCCAGGAAAGAAAACATCCAAAATCTTGTTCTAAAGCTTGCACGGGGGTCTGCAAAGAGTTTGGCAAGAATGAAAGGTAGTTGTCCAAAACTCGTTCTTTTCCAATAGAATAACCATGGAAAAGGCAGGAGAGTGGTAAAGTACTGTTTTCTCGAAGTCTGAAGGCTGCCCACACTGTGCCTGTGTGCTGCAGCTTGCATCTTCGCCTTTGGGAAGCTGCCGCTCGCCGATTCTCCCGGAGGTGAAGAAGCGGCTTCTTCGCACACAGAGCATTGTGGCGAGCGCAGGGAGCTCCTGAGAGCGGTTTGTGCCGAAAGAAGCCCGGGACCGGCACTTAGCTTCGGAGAGCTGCGTATCTGCGTCTTCTGCGTGTCTTGCCGCTCTACACTCAGCAAAAAGCTTTTCCACCATATCTTGCAAGGAGAAACTCTGCCAGGAAAGAAAACGTCCAAAATCTTGTTCTAAAGCTTGCACGGGGGTCTGCAAAGAGTTTGGCAAGAATGAAAGTTAGTTGTCCAAAACTCGTTCTTTTCCAATAGAAGAACCATGGAAAAGGCAGGAGAGTGGTAAAGTACTGTTTTCTCTAAGTCTGAAGGCTGCCCACACTGTGCCTGTGTGCTGCAGCTTGCATCTTCGCCTTTGGGAAGCTGCCGCTCGCCGATTCTCCCGGAGGCGAAGAAGCGGCTTCTTCGCACACAGAGCATTGTGGCGAGCGCAGGGAGCTCCTGAGAGCGGTTTGTGCCGAAAGAAGCCCGGGACCGGCACTTAGCTTCGGAGAGCTGCGTATCTGCGTCTTCTGCGTGTCTTGCCGCTCTACACTCAGCCAAAAGCTTTTCCACCATATCTTGCAAGGAGAAACTCTGCCAGGAAAGAAAACATCCAAAATCTTGTTCTAAAGCTTGCACGGGGGTCTGCAAAGAGTTTGGCAAGAATGAAAGGTAGTTGTCCAAAACTCGTTCTTTTCCAATAGAATAACCATGGAAAAGGCAGGAGAGTGGTAAAGTACTGTTTTCTCTAAGTCTGAAGGCTGCCCACACTGTGCCTGTGTGCTGCAGCTTGCATCTTCGCCTTTGGGAAGCTGCCGCTCGCCGATTCTCCCGGAGGCGAAGAAGCGGCTTCTTCGCACACAGAGCATTGTGGCGAGCGCAGGGAGCTCCTGAGAGCGGTTTGTGCCGAAAGAAGCCCGGGACCGGCACTTAGCTTCGGAGAGCTGCGTATCTGCGTCTTCTGCGTGTCTTGCCGCTCTACACTCAGCCAAAAGCTTTTCCACCATATCTTGCAAGGAGAAACTCTGCCAGGAAAGAAAACATCCAAAATCTTGTTCTAAAGCTTGCACGGGGGTCTGCAAAGAGTTTGGCAAGAATGAAAGGTAGTTGTCCAAAACTCACTCTTTTCCAATAGAAGAACCATGGAAAAGGCAGGAGAGTGGTAAAGTACTGTTTTCTCCAAGTCTGAAGGCTGCCCACACTGTGCCTGTGTGCTGCAGCTTGCATCTTCGCCTTTGGGAAGCTGCCGCTCGCCGATTCTCCCGGAGGCGAAGAAGCGGCTTCTTCGCACACAGAGCATTGTGGCGAGCGCAGGGAGCTCCTGAGAGCGGTTTGTGCCGAAAGAAGCCCGGGACCGGCACTTAGCTTCGGAGAGCTGCGTATCTGCGTCTTCTGCGTGTCTTGCCGCTCTACACTCAGCAAAAAGCTTTTCCACCATATCTTGCAAGGAGAAACTCTGCCAGGAAAGAAAACATCCAAAATCTTGTTCTAAAGCTTGCACGGGGGTCTGCAAAGAGTTTGGCAAGAATGAAAGGTAGTTGTCCAAAACTCGTTCTTTTCCAATAGAATAACCATGGAAAAGGCAGGAGAGTGGTAAAGTACTGTTTTCTCTAAGTCTGAAGGCTGCCCACACAGTGCCTGTGTGCTGCAGCTTGCATCTTCGCCTTTGGGAAGCTGCCGCTCGCCGATTCTCCCGGAGGTGAAGAAGCGGCTTCTTCGCACACAGAGCATTGTGGCGAGCGCAGGGAGCTCCTGAGAGCGGTTTGTGCCGAAAGAAGCCCGGGACCGGCACTTAGCTTCGGAGAGCTGCGTATCTGCGTCTTCTGCGTGTCTTGCCGCTCTACACTCAGCCAAAAGCTTTTCCACCATATCTTGCAAGGAGAAACTCTGCCAGGAAAGAAAACATCCAAAATCTTGTTCTAAAGCTTGCACGGGGGTCTGCAAAGAGTTTGGCAAGAATGAAAGGTAGTTGTCCAAAACTCGTTCTTTTCCAATAGAAGAAACATGGAAAAGGCAGGAGAGTGGTAAAGTACTGTTTTCTCTAAGTCTGAATGCAGCCCACAGTGTGCCTGTGTGCTGCAGCTTGCATCTTCGCCTTTGGGAAGCTGCCGCTCGCCGATTCTCCCGGAGGCGAAGAAGCGGCTTCTTCGCACACAGAGCATTGTGGCGAGCGCAGGGAGCTCCTGAGAGCGGTTTGTGCCGAAAGAAGCCCGGGACCGGCACTTAGCTTCGGAGAGCTGCGTATCTGCGTCTTCTGCGTGTCTTGCCGCTCTACACTCAGCAAAAAGCTTTTCCAGCATATCTTGCAAGGAGAAACTCTGCCAGGAAAGAAAACATCCAAAATCTTGTTCTAAAGCTTGCACGGGGGTCTGCAAAGAGTTTGGCAAGAATGAAAGGTAGTTGTCCAGAACTCGTTCTTTTCCAATAGAATAACCATGGAAAAGGCAGGAGAGTGGTAAAGTACTGTTTTCTCTAAGTCTGAAGGCTGCCCACACTGTGCCTGTGTGCTGCAGCTTGCATCTTCGCCTTTGGGAAGCTGCCGCTCGCCGATTCTCCCGGAGGCGAAGAAGCGGCTTCTTCGCACACAGAGCATTGTGGCGAGCGCAGGGAGCTCCTGAGAGCGGTTTGTGCCGAAAGAAGCCCGGGACCGGCACTTAGCTTCGGAGAGCTGCGTATCTGCGTCTTCTGCGTGTCTTGCCGCTCTACACTCAGCAAAAAGCTTTTCCACCATATCTTGCAAGGAGAAACTCTGCCAGGAAAGAAAACATCCAAAATCTTGTTCTAAAGCTTGCACGGGGGTCTGCAAAGAGTTTGGCAAGAATGAAAGGTAGTTGTCCAAAACTCGTTCTTTTCCAATAGAATAACCATGGAAAAGGCAGGAGAGTGGTAAAGTACTGTTTTCTCGAAGTCTGAAGGCTGCCCAGACTGTGCCTGTGTGCTGCAGCTTGCATCTTCGCCTTTGGGAAGCTGCCGCTCGCCGATTCTCCCGGAGGTGAAGAAGCGGCTTCTTCGCACACAGAGCATTGTGGCGAGCGCAGGGAGCTCCTGAGAGCGGTTTGTGCCGAAAGAAGCCCGGGACCGGCACTTAGCTTCGGAGAGCTGCGTATCTGCGTCTTCTGCGTGTCTTGCCGCTCTACACTCAGCAAAAAGCTTTTCCACCATATCTTGCAAGGAGAAACTCTGCCAGGAAAGAAAACATCCAAAATCTTGTTCTAAAGCTTGCACGGGGGTCTGCAAAGAGTTTGGCAAGAATGAAAGTTAGTTGTCCAAAACTCGTTCTTTTCCAATAGAAGAACCATGGAAAAGGCAGGAGAGTGGTAAAGTACTGTTTTCTCTAAGTCTGAAGGCTGCCCACACTGTGCCTGTGTGCTGCAGCTTGCATCTTCGCCTTTGGGAAGCTGCCGCTCGCCGATTCTCCCGGAGGCGAAGAAGCGGCTTCTTCGCACACAGAGCATTGTGGCGAGCGCAGGGAGCTCCTGAGAGCGGTTTGTGCCGAAAGAAGCCCGGGACCGGCACTTAGCTTCGGAGAGCTGCGTATCTGCGTCTTCTGCGTGTCTTGCCGCTCTACACTCAGCCAAAAGCTTTTCCACCATATCTTGCAAGGAGAAACTCTGCCAGGAAAGAAAACATCCAAAATCTTGTTCTAAAGCTTGCACGGGGGTCTGCAAAGAGTTTGGCAAGAATGAAAGGTAGTTGTCCAAAACTCGTTCTTTTCCAATAGAAGAAACATGGAAAAGGCAGGAGAGTGGTAAAGTACTGTTTTCTCTAAGTCTGAATGCAGCCCACAGTGTGCCTGTGTGCTGCAGCTTGCATCTTCGCCTTTGGGAAGCTGCCGCTCGCCGATTCTCCCGGAGGCGAAGAAGCGGCTTCTTCGCACACAGAGCATTGTGGCGAGCGCAGGGAGCTCCTGAGAGCGGTTTGTGCCGAAAGAAGCCCGGGACCGGCACTTAGCTTCGGAGAGCTGCGTATCTGCGTCTTCTGCGTGTCTTGCCGCTCTACACTCAGCAAAAAGCTTTTCCAGCATATCTTGCAAGGAGAAACTCTGCCAGGAAAGAAAACATCCAAAATCTTGTTCTAAAGCTTGCACGGGGGTCTGCAAAGAGTTTGGCAAGAATGAAAGGTAGTTGTCCAGAACTCGTTCTTTTCCAATAGAATAACCATGGAAAAGGCAGGAGAGTGGTAAAGTACTGTTTTCTCTAAGTCTGAAGGCTGCCCACACTGTGCCTGTGTGCTGCAGCTTGCATCTTCGCCTTTGGGAAGCTGCCGCTCGCCGATTCTCCCGGAGGTGAAGAAGCGGCTTCTTCGCACACAGAGCATTGTGGCGAGCGCAGGGAGCTCCTGAGAGCGGTTTGTGCCGAAAGAAGCCCGGGACCGGCACTTAGCTTCGGAGAGCTGCGTATCTGCGTCTTCTGCGTGTCTTGCCGCTCTACACTCAGCAAAAAGCTTTTCCACCATATCTTGCAAGGAGAAACTCTGCCAGGAAAGAAAACATCCAAAATCTTGTTCTAAAGCTTGCACGGGGGTCTGCAAAGAGTTTGGCAAGAATGAAAGTTAGTTGTCCAAAACTCGTTCTTTTCCAATAGAAGAACCATGGAAAAGGCAGGAGAGTGGTAAAGTACTGTTTTCTCTAAGTCTGAAGGCTGCCCACACTGTGCCTGTGTGCTGCAGCTTGCATCTTCGCCTTTGGGAAGCTGCCGCTCGCCGATTCTCCCGGAGGCGAAGAAGCGGCTTCTTCGCACACAGAGCATTGTGGCGAGCGCAGGGAGCTCCTGAGAGCGGTTTGTGCCGAAAGAAGCCCGGGACCGGCACTTAGCTTCGGAGAGCTGCGTATCTGCGTCTTCTGCGTGTCTTGCCGCTCTACACTCAGCCAAAAGCTTTTCCAGCATATCTTGCAAGGAGAAACTCTGCCAGGAAAGAAAACATCCAAAATCTTGTTCTAAAGCTTGCACGGGGGTCTGCAAAGAGTTTGGCAAGAATGAAAGGTAGTTGTCCAAAACTCGTTCTTTTCCAATAGAAGAAACATGGAAAAGGCAGGAGAGTGGTAAAGTACTGTTTTCTCTAAGTCTGAATGCAGCCCACAGTGTGCCTGTGTGCTGCAGCTTGCATCTTCGCCTTTGGGAAGCTGCCGCTCGCCGATTCTCCCGGAGGCGAAGAAGCGGCTTCTTCGCACACAGAGCATTGTGGCGAGCGCAGGGAGCTCCTGAGAGCGGTTTGTGCCGAAAGAAGCCCGGGACCGGCACTTAGCTTCGGAGAGCTGCGTATCTGCGTCTTCTGCGTGTCTTGCCGCTCTACACTCAGCAAAAAGCTTTTCCAGCATATCTTGCAAGGAGAAACTCTGCCAGGAAAGAAAACATCCAAAATCTTGTTCTAAAGCTTGCACGGGGGTCTGCAAAGAGTTTGGCAAGAATGAAAGGTAGTTGTCCAGAACTCGTTCTTTTCCAATAGAATAACCATGGAAAAGGCAGGAGAGTGGTAAAGTACTGTTTTCTCTAAGTCTGAAGGCTGCCCACACTGTGCCTGTGTGCTGCAGCTTGCATCTTCGCCTTTGGGAAGCTGCCGCTCGCCGATTCTCCCGGAGGCGAAGAAGCGGCTTCTTCGCACACAGAGCATTGTGGCGAGCGCAGGGAGCTCCTGAGAGCGGTTTGTGCCGAAAGAAGCCCGGGACCGGCACTTAGCTTCGGAGAGCTGCGTATCTGCGTCTTCTGCGTGTCTTGCCGCTCTACACTCAGCCAAAAGCTTTTCCACCATATCTTGCAAGGAGAAACTCTGCCAGGAAAGAAAACATCCAAAATCTTGTTCTAAAGCTTGCACGGGGGTCTGCAAAGAGTTTGGCAAGAATGAAAGGTAGTTGTCCAAAACTCGTTCTTTTCCAATAGAAGAACCATGGAAAAGGCAGGAGAGTGGTAAAGTACTGTTTTCTCCAAGTCTGAAGGCTGCCCACACTGTGCCTGTGTGCTGCAGCTTGCATCTTCGCCTTTGGGAAGCTGCCGCTCGCCGATTCTCCCGGAGGCGAAGAAGCGGCTTCTTCGCACACAGAGCATTGTGGCGAGCGCAGGGAGCTCCTGAGAGCGGTTTGTGCCGAAAGAAGCCCGGGACCGGCACTTAGCTTCGGAGAGCTGCGTATCTGCGTCTTCTGCGTGTCTTGCCGCTCTACACTCAGCAAAAAGCTTTTCCACCATATCTTGCAAGGAGAAACTCTGCCAGGAAAGAAAACATCCAAAATCTTGTTCTAAAGCTTGCACGGGGGTCTGCAAAGAGTTTGGCAAGAATGAAAGGTAGTTGTCCAAAACTCGTTCTTTTCCAATAGAATAACCATGGAAAAGGCAGGAGAGTGGTAAAGTACTGTTTTCTCTAAGTCTGAAGGCTGCCCACACAGTGCCTGTGTGCTGCAGCTTGCATCTTCGCCTTTGGGAAGCTGCCGCTCGCCGATTCTCCCGGAGGTGAAGAAGCGGCTTCTTCGCACACAGAGCATTGTGGCGAGCGCAGGGAGCTCCTGAGAGCGGTTTGTGCCGAAAGAAGCCCGGGACCGGCACTTAGCTTCGGAGAGCTGCGTATCTGCGTCTTCTGCGTGTCTTGCCGCTCTACACTCAGCAAAAAGCTTTTCCACCATATCTTGCAAGGAGAAACTCTGCCAGGAAAGAAAACATCCAAAATCTTGTTCTAAAGCTTGCACGGGGGTCTGCAAAGAGTTTGGCAAGAATGAAAGTTAGTTGTCCAAAACTCGTTCTTTTCCAATAGAAGAACCATGGAAAAGGCAGGAGAGTGGTAAAGTACTGTTTTCTCTAAGTCTGAAGGCTGCCCACACTGTGCCTGTGTGCTGCAGCTTGCATCTTCGCCTTTGGGAAGCTGCCGCTCGCCGATTCTCCCGGAGGCGAAGAAGCGGCTTCTTCGCACACAGAGCATTGTGGCGAGCGCAGGGAGCTCCTGAGAGCGGTTTGTGCCGAAAGAAGCCCGGGACCGGCACTTAGCTTCGGAGAGCTGCGTATCTGCGTCTTCTGCGTGTCTTGCCGCTCTACACTCAGCAAAAAGCTTTTCCACCATATCTTGCAAGGAGAAACTCTGCCAGGAAAGAAAACATCCAAAATCTTGTTCTAAAGCTTGCACGGGGGTCTGCAAAGAGTTTGGCAAGAATGAAAGGTAGTTGTCCAAAACTCGTTCTTTTCCAATAGAATAACCATGGAAAAGGCAGGAGAGTGGTAAAGTACTGTTTTCTCGAAGTCTGAAGGCTGCCCACACTGTGCCTGTGTGCTGCGGCTTGCATCTTCGCCTTTGGGAAGCTGCCGCTCGCCGATTCTCCCGGAGGCGAAGAAGCGGCTTCTTCGCACACAGAGCATTGTGGCGAGCGCAGGGAGCTCCTGAGAGCGGTTTGTGCCGAAAGAAGCCCGGGACCGGCACTTAGCTTCGGAGAGCTGCGTATCTGCGTCTTCTGCGTGTCTTGCCGCTCTACACTCAGCAAAAAGCTTTTCCACCATATCTTGCAAGGAGAAACTCTGCCAGGAAAGAAAACATCCAAAATCTTGTTCTAAAGCTTGCACGGGGGTCTGCAAAGAGTTTGGCAAGAATGAAAGGTAGTTGTCCAAAACTCGTTCTTTTCCAATAGAATAACCATGGAAAAGGCAGGAGAGTGGTAAAGTACTGTTTTCTCTAAGTCTGAAGGCTGCCCACACTGTGCCTGTGTGCTGCAGCTTGCATCTTCGCCTTTGGGAAGCTGCCGCTCGCCGATTCTCCCGGAGGCGAAGAAGCGGCTTCTTCGCACACAGAGCATTGTGGCGAGCGCAGGGAGCTCCTGAGAGCTGTTTGTGCCGAAAGAAGCCCGGGACCGGCACTTAGCTTCGGAGAGCTGCGTATCTGCGTCTTCTGCGTGTCTTGCCGCTCTACACTCAGCAAAAAGCTTTTCCAGCATATCTTGCAAGGAGAAACTCTGCCAGGAAAGAAAACATCCAAAATCTTGTTCTAAAGCTTGCACGGGGGTCTGCAAAGAGTTTGGCAAGAATGAAAGGTAGTTGTCCAAAACTCGTTCTTTTCCAATAGAATAACCATGGAAAAGGCAGGAGAGTGGTAAAGTACTGTTTTCTCTAAGTCTGAAGGCTGCCCACACTGTGCCTGCGTGCTGCAGCTTGCATCTTCGCCTTTGGGAAGCTGCCGCTCGCCGATTCTCCCGGAGGCGAAGAAGCGGCTTCTTCGCACACAGAGCATTGTGGCGAGCGCAGGGAGCTCCTGAGAGCGGTTTGTGCCGAAAGAAGCCCGGGACTGGCACTTAGCTTCGGAGAGCTGCGTATCTGCGTCTTCTGCGTGTCTTGCCGCTCTACACTCAGCAAAAAGCTTTTCCAGCATATCTTGCAAGGAGAAACTCTGCCAGGAAAGAAAACATCCAAAATCTTGTTCTAAAGCTTGCACACAGGTCTGCAAAGAGTTTGGCAAGAATGAAAGGTAGTTGTCCAAAACTCGTTCTTTTCCAATAGAAGAACCATGGAAAAGGCAGGAGAGTGGTAAAGTACTGTTTTCTCTAAGTCTGAATGCTGCCCACACTGTGCCTGCGTGCTGCAGCTTGCATCTTCGCCTTTGGGAAGCTGCCGCTCGCTGATTCTCCCGGAGGCGAAGAAGCGGCTTCTTCGCACACAGAGCATTGTGGCGAGCGCAGGGAGCTCCTGAGAGCGGTTTGTGCCGAAAGAAGCCCGGGACCGGCACTTAGCTTCGGAGAGCTGCGTATCTGCGTCTTCTGCGTGTCTTGCCGCTCTACACTCAGCCAAAAGCTTTTCCAGCATATCTTGCAAGGAGAAACTCTGCCAGGAAAGAAAACATCCAAAATCTTGTTCTAAAGCTTGCACGGGGGTCTGCAAAGAGTTTGGCAAGAATGAAAGGTAGTTGTCCAAAACTCGTTCTTTTCCAATAGAAGAAACATGGAAAAGGCAGGAGAGTGGTAAAGTACTGTTTTCTCTAAGTCTGAATGCAGCCCACACTGTGCCTGTGTGCTGCAGCTTGCATCTTCGCCTTTGGGAAGCTGCCGCTCGCCGATTCTCCCGGAGGCGAAGAAGCGGCTTCTTCGCACACAGAGCATTGTGGCGAGCGCAGGGAGCTCCTGAGAGCGGTTTGTGCCGAAAGAAGCCCGGGACCGGCACTTAGCTTCGGAGAGCTGCGTATCTGCGTCTTCTGCGTGTCTTGCCGCTCTACACTCAGCAAAAAGCTTTTCCAGCATATCTTGCAAGGAGAAACTCTGCCAGGAAAGAAAACATCCAAAATCTTGTTCTAAAGCTTGCACGGGGGTCTGCAAAGAGTTTGGCAAGAATGAAAGGTAGTTGTCCAGAACTCGTTCTTTTCCAATAGAATAACCATGGAAAAGGCAGGAGAGTGGTAAAGTACTGTTTTCTCTAAGTCTGAAGGCTGCCCACACTGTGCCTGTGTGCTGCAGCTTGCATCTTCGCCTTTGGGAAGCTGCCGCTCGCCGATTCTCCCGGAGGCGAAGAAGCGGCTTCTTCGCACACAGAGCATTGTGGCGAGCGCAGGGAGCTCCTGAGAGCGGTTTGTGCCGAAAGAAGCCCGGGACCGGCACTTAGCTTCGGAGAGCTGCGTATCTGCGTCTTCTGCGTGTCTTGCCGCTCTACACTCAGCAAAAAGCTTTTCCAGCATATCTTGCAAGGAGAAACTCTGCCAGGAAAGAAAACATCCAAAATCTTGTTCTAAAGCTTGCACGGGGGTCTGCAAAGAGTTTGGCAAGAATGAAAGGTAGTTGTCCAAAACTCGTTCTTTTCCAATAGAATAACCATGGAAAAGGCAGGAGAGTGGTAAAGTACTGTTTTCTCTAAGTCTGAAGGCTGCCCACACTGTGCCTGTGTGCTGCAGCTTGCATCTTCGCCTTTGGGAAGCTGCCGCTCGCCGATTCTCCCGGAGGTGAAGAAGCGGCTTCTTCGCACACAGAGCATTGTGGCGAGCGCAGGGAGCTCCTGAGAGCGGTTTGTGCCGAAAGAAGCCCGGGACCGGCACTTAGCTTCGGAGAGCTGCGTATCTGCGTCTTCTGCGTGTCTTGCCGCTCTACACTCAGCAAAAAGCTTTTCCACCATATCTTGCAAGGAGAAACTCTGCCAGGAAAGAAAACATCCAAAATCTTGTTCTAAAGCTTGCACGGGGGTCTGCAAAGAGTTTGGCAAGAATGAAAGTTAGTTGTCCAAAACTCGTTCTTTTCCAATAGAAGAACCATGGAAAAGGCAGGAGAGTGGTAAAGTACTGTTTTCTCTGAGTCTGAAGGCTGCCCACACTGTGCCTGTGTGCTGCAGCTTGCATCTTCGCCTTTGGGAAGCTGCCGCTCGCCGATTCTCCCGGAGGCGAAGAAGCGGCTTCTTCGCACACAGAGCATTGTGGCGAGCGCAGGGAGCTCCTGAGAGCGGTTTGTGCCGAAAGAAGCCCGGGACCGGCACTTAGCTTCGGAGAGCTGCGTATCTGCGTCTTCTGCGTGTCTTGCCGCTCTACACTCAGCCAAAAGCTTTTCCACCATATCTTGCAAGGAGAAACTCTGCCAGGAAAGAAAACATCCAAAATCTTGTTCTAAAGCTTGCACGGGAGTCTGCAAAGAGTTTGGCAAGAATGAAAGGTAGTTGTCCAAAACTCGTTCTTTTCCAATAGAATAACCATGGAAAAGGCAGGAGAGTGGTAAAGTACTGTTTTCTCTAAGTCTGAAGGCTGCCCACACTGTGCCTGTGTGCTGCAGCTTGCATCTTCGCCTTTGGGAAGCTGCCGCTCGCCGATTCTCCCGGAGGCGAAGAAGCGGCTTCTTCGCACACAGAGCATTGTGGCGAGCGCAGGGAGCTCCTGAGAGCGGTTTGTGCCGAAAGAAGCCCGGGACCGGCACTTAGCTTCGGAGAGCTGCGTATCTGCGTCTTCTGCGTGTCTTGCCGCTCTACACTCAGCCAAAAGCTTTTCCACCATATCTTGCAAAGAGAAACTCTGCCAGGAAAGAAAACATCCAAAATCTTGTTCTAAAGCTTGCACGGGGGTCTGCAAAGAGTTTGGCAAGAATGAAAGGTAGTTGTCCAGAACTCGTTCTTTTCCAATAGAATAACCATGGAAAAGGCAGGAGAGTGGTAAAGTACTGTTTTCTCCAAGTCTGAAGGCTGCCCACACTGTGCCTGTGTGCTGCAGCTTGCATCTTCGCCTTTGGGAAGCTGCCGCTCGCCGATTCTCCCGGAGGCGAAGAAGCGGCTTCTTCGCACACAGAGCATTGTGGCGAGCGCAGGGAGCTCCTGAGAGCTGTTTGTGCCGAAAGAAGCCCGGGACCGGCACTTAGCTTCGGAGAGCTGCGTATCTGCGTCTTCTGCGTGTCTTGCCGCTCTACACTCAGCAAAAAGCTTTTCCAGCATATCTTGCAAGGAGAAACTCTGCCAGGAAAGAAAACATCCAAAATCTTGTTCTAAAGCTTGCACGGGGGTCTGCAAAGAGTTTGGCAAGAATGAAAGGTAGTTGTCCAAAACTCGTTCTTTTCCAATAGAATAACCATGGAAAAGGCAGGAGAGTGGTAAAGTACTGTTTTCTCTAAGTCTGAAGGCTGCCCACACTGTGCCTGCGTGCTGCAGCTTGCATCTTCGCCTTTGGGAAGCTGCCGCTCGCCGATTCTCCCGGAGGCGAAGAAGCGGCTTCTTCGCACACAGAGCATTGTGGCGAGCGCAGGGAGCTCCTGAGAGCGGTTTGTGCCGAAAGAAGCCCGGGACTGGCACTTAGCTTCGGAGAGCTGCGTATCTGCGTCTTCTGCGTGTCTTGCCGCTCTACACTCAGCCAAAAGCTTTTCCACCATATCTTGCAAGGAGAAACTCTGCCAGGAAAGAAAACATCCAAAATCTTGTTCTAAAGCTTGCACGGGGGTCTGCAAAGAGTTTGGCAAGAATGAAAGGTAGTTGTCCAAAACTCGTTCTTTTCCAATATAATAACCATGGAAAAGGCAGGAGAGTGGTAAAGTACTGTTTTCTCTAAGTCTGAATGCTGCCCACACTGTGCCTGCGTGCTGCAGCTTGCATCTTCGCCTTTGGGAAGCTGCCGCTCGCCGATTCTCCCGGAGGCGAAGAAGCGGCTTTTTCGCACACAGAGCATTGTGGCGAGCGCAGGGAGCTCCTGAGAGCGGTTTGTGCCGAAAGAAGCCCGGGACCGGCACTTAGCTTCGGAGAGCTGCGTATCTGCGTCTTCTGTGTGTCTTGCCGCTCTACACTCAGCAAAAAGCTTTTCCACCATATCTTGCAAGGAGAAACTCTGCCAGGAAAGAAAACATCCAAAATCTTGTTCTAAAGCTTGCACGGGGGTCTGCAAAGAGTTTGGCAAGAATGAAAGGTAGTTGTCCAGAACTCGTTCTTTTCCAATAGAATAACCATGGAAAAGGCAGGAGAGTGGTAAAGTACTGTTTTCTCTAAGTCTGAATGCAGCCCACAGTGTGCCTGTGTGCTGCAGCTTGCATCTTCGCCTTTGGGAAGCTGCCGCTCGCCGATTCTCCCGGAGGCGAAGAAGCGGCTTCTTCGCACACAGAGCATTGTGGCGAGCGCAGGGAGCTCCTGAGAGCGGTTTGTGCCGAAAGAAGCCCGGGACCGGCACTTAGCTTCGGAGAGCTGCGTATCTGCGTCTTCTGCGTGTCTTGCCGCTCTACACTCAGCAAAAAGCTTTTCCACCATATCTTGCAAGGAGAAACTCTGCCAGGAAAGAAAACATCCAAAATCTTGTTCTAAAGCTTGCACGGGGGTCTGCAAAGAGTTTGGCAAGAATGAAAGGTAGTTGTCCAAAACTCGTTCTTTTCCAATAGAATAACCATGGAAAAGGCAGGAGAGTGGTAAAGTACTGTTTTCTCTAAGTCTGAAGGCTGCCCACACAGTGCCTGTGTGCTGCAGCTTGCTTCTTCGCCTTTGGGAAGCTGCCGCTCGCCGATTCTCCCGGAGGTGAAGAAGCGGCTTCTTCGCACACAGAGCATTGTGGCGAGCGCAGGGAGCTCCTGAGAGCGGTTTGTGCCGAAAGAAGCCCGGGACCGGCACTTAGCTTCGGAGAGCTGCGTATCTGCGTCTTCTGCGTGTCTTGCCGCTCTACACTCAGCAAAAAGCTTTTCCACCATATCTTGCAAGGAGAAACTCTGCCAGGAAAGAAAACATCCAAAATCTTGTTCTAAAGCTTGCACGGGGGTCTGCAAAGAGTTTGGCAAGAATGAAAGTTAGTTGTCCAAAACTCGTTCTTTTCCAATAGAAGAACCATGGAAAAGGCAGGAGAGTGGTAAAGTACTGTTTTCTCTAAGTCTGAAGGCTGCCCACACTGTGCCTGTGTGCTGCAGCTTGCATCTTCGCCTTTGGGAAGCTGCCGCTCGCCGATTCTCCCGGAGGCGAAGAAGCGGCTTCTTCGCACACAGAGCATTGTGGCGAGCGCAGGGAGCTCCTGAGAGCGGTTTGTGCCGAAAGAAGCCCGGGACCGGCACTTAGCTTCGGAGAGCTGCGTATCTGCGTCTTCTGCGTGTCTTGCCGCTCTACACTCAGCCAAAAGCTTTTCCACCATATCTTGCAAGGAGAAACTCTGCCAGGAAAGAAAACATCCAAAATCTTGTTCTAAAGCTTGCACGGGGGTCTGCAAAGAGTTTGGCAAGAATGAAAGGTAGTTGTCCAAAACTCGTTCTTTTCCAATAGAAGAACCATGGAAAAGGCAGGAGAGTGGTAAAGTACTGTTTTCTCTAAGTCTGAAGGCTGCCCACACTGTGCCTGTGTGCTGCAGCTTGCATCTTCGCCTTTGGGAAGCTGCCGCTCGCCGATTCTCCCGGAGGCGAAGAAGCGGCTTCTTCGCACACAGAGCATTGTGGCGAGCGCAGGGAGCTCCTGAGAGCGGTTTGTGCCGAAAGAAGCCCGGGACCGGCACTTAGCTTGGAAAGCTGCGTATCTGCGTCTTCTGCGTGTCTTGCCGCTCTACACTCAGCCAAAAGCTTTTCCACCATATCTTGCAAGGAGAAACTCTGCCAGGAAAGAAAACATCCAAAATCTTGTTCTAAAGCTTGCACGGGGGTCTGCAAAGAGTTTGGCAAGAATGAAAGGTAGTTGTCCAAAACTCGTTCTTTTCCAATAGAAGAACCATGGAAAAGGCAGGAGAGTGGTAAAGTACTGTTTTCTCTAAGTCTGAAGGCTGCCCACACTGTGCCTGTGTGCTGCGGCTTGCATCTTCGCCTTTGGGAAGCTGCCGCTCGCCGATTCTCCCGGAGGCGAAGAAGCGGCTTCTTCGCACACAGAGCATTGTGGCGAGCGCAGGGAGCTCCTGAGAGCGGTTTGTGCCGAAAGAAGCCCGGGACCGGCACTTAGCTTCGGAGAGCTGCGTATCTGCGTCTTCTGCGTGTCTTGCCGCTCTACACTCAGCAAAAAGCTTTTCCACCATATCTTGCAAGGAGAAACTCTGCCAGGAAAGAAAACATCCAAAATCTTGTTCTAAAGCTTGCACGGGGGTCTGCAAAGAGTTTGGCAAGAATGAAAGGTAGTTGTCCAGAACTCGTTCTTTTCCAATAGAAGAACCATGGAAAAGGCAGGAGAGTGGTAAAGTACTGTTTTCTCGAAGTCTGAAGGCTGCCCACACTGTGCCTGTGTGCTGCAGCTTGCATCTTCGCCTTTGGGAAGCTGCCGCTCGCCGATTCTCCCGGAGGCGAAGAAGCGGCTTCTTCGCACACAGAGCATTGTGGCGAGCGCAGGGAGCTCCTGAGAGCGGTTTGTGCCGAAAGAAGCCCGGGACCGGCACTTAGCTTCGGAGAGCTGCGTATCTGCGTCTTCTGCGTGTCTTGCCGCTCTACACTCAGCAAAAAGCTTTTCCAGCATATCTTGCAAGGAGAAACTCTGCCAGGAAAGAAAACATCCAAAATCTTGTTCTAAAGCTTGCACGGGGGTCTGCAAAGAGTTTGGCAAGAATGAAAGGTAGTTGTCCAAAACTCGTTCTTTTCCAATAGAATAACCATGGAAAAGGCAGGAGAGTGGTAAAGTACTGTTTTCTCTAAGTCTGAAGGCTGCCCACACTGTGCCTGCGTGCTGCAGCTTGCATCTTCGCCTTTGGGAAGCTGCCGCTCGCCGATTCTCCCGCAGGCGAAGAAGCGGCTTCTTCGCACACAGAGCATTGTGGCGAGCGCAGGGAGCTCCTGAGAGCGGTTTGTGCCGAAAGAAGCCCGGGACCGGCACTTAGCTTCGGAGAGCTGCGTATCTGCGTCTTCTGCGTGTCTTGCCGCTCTACACTCAGCCAAAAGCTTTTCCACCATATCTTGCAAGGAGAAACTCTGCCAGGAAAGAAAACATCCAAAATCTTGTTCTAAAGCTTGCACGGGGGTCTGCAAAGAGTTTGGCAAGAATGAAAGGTAGTTGTCCAAAACTCGTTCTTTTCCAATAGAAGAAACATGGAAAAGGCAGGAGAGTGGTAAAGTACTGTTTTCTCTAAGTCTGAATGCTGCCCACACTGTGCCTGCGTGCTGCAGCTTGCATCTTCGCCTTTGGGAAGCTGCCGCTCGCCGATTCTCCCGGAGGCGAAGAAGCGGCTTTTTCGCACACAGAGCATTGTGGCGAGCGCAGGGAGCTCCTGAGAGCGGTTTGTGCCGAAAGAAGCCCGGGACCGGCACTTAGCTTCGGAGAGCTGCGTATCTGCGTCTTCTGCGTGTCTTGCCGCTCTACACTCAGCAAAAAGCTTTTCCACCATATCTTGCAAGGAGAAACTCTGCCAGGAAAGAAAACATCCCAAATCTTGTTCTAAAGCTTGCACGGGGGTCTGCAAAGAGTTTGGCAAGAATGAAAGGTAGTTGTCCAAAACTCGTTCTTTTCCAATAGAAGAACCATGGAAAAGGCAGGAGAGTGGTAAAGTACTGTTTTCTCTAAGTCTGAATGCAGCCCACAGTGTGCCTGTGTGCTGCAGCTTGCATCTTCGCCTTTGGGAAGCTGCCGCTCGCCGATTCTCCCGGAGGCGAAGAAGCGGCTTCTTCGCACACAGAGCATTGTGGCGAGCGCAGGGAGCTCCTGAGAGCGGTTTGTGCCGAAAGAAGCCCGGGACCGGCACTTAGCTTCGGAGAGCTGCGTATCTGCGTCTTCTGCGTGTCTTGCCGCTCTACACTCAGCAAAAAGCTTTTCCACCATATCTTGCAAGGAGAAACTCTGCCAGGAAAGAAAACATCCAAAATCTTGTTCTAAAGCTTGCACGGGGGTCTGCAAAGAGTTTGGCAAGAATGAAAGGTAGTTGTCCAGAACTCGTTCTTTTCCAATAGAATAACCATGGAAAAGGCAGGAGAGTGGTAAAGTACTGTTTTCTCGAAGTCTGAAGGCTGCCCACACTGTGCCTGTGTGCTGCAGCTTGCATCTTCGCCTTTGGGAAGCTGCCGCTCGCCGATTCTCCCGCAGGCGAAGAAGCGGCTTCTTCGCACACAGAGCATTGTGGCGAGCGCAGGGAGCTCCTGAGAGCGGTTTGTGCCGAAAGAAGCCCGGGACCGGCACTTAGCTTCGGAGAGCTGCGTATCTGCGTCTTCTGCGTGTCTTGCCGCTCTACACTCAGCAAAAAGCTTTTCCACCATATCTTGCAAGGAGAAACTCTGCCAGGAAAGAAAACATCCAAAATCTTGTTCTAAAGCTTGCACGGGGGTCTGCAAAGAGTTTGGCAAGAATGAAAGGTAGTTGTCCAAAACTCGTTCTTTTCCAATAGAAGAACCATGGAAAAGGCAGGAGAGTGGTAAAGTACTGTTTTCTCTAAGTCTGAAGGCTGCCCACACTGTGCCTGTGTGCTGCAGCTTGCATCTTCGCCTTTGGGAAGCTGCCGCTCGCCGATTCTCCCGGAGGCGAAGAAGCGGCTTCTTCGCACACAGAGCATTGTGGCGAGCGCAGGGAGCTCCTGAGAGCGGTTTGTGCCGAAAGAAGCCCGGGACCGGCACTTAGCTTCGGAGAGCTGCGTATCTGCGTCTTCTGCGTGTCTTGCCGCTCTACACTCAGCAAAAAGCTTTTCCAGCATATCTTGCAAGGAGAAACTCTGCCAGGAAAGAAAACATCCAAAATCTTGTTCTAAAGCTTGCACGGGGGTCTGCAAAGAGTTTGGCAAGAATGAAAGGTAGTTGTCCAGAACTCGTTCTTTTCCAATAGAATAACCATGGAAAAGGCAGGAGAGTGGTAAAGTACTGTTTTCTCGAAGTCTGAATGCTGCCCACACTGTGCCTGTGTGCTGCAGCTTGCATCTTCGCCTTTGGGAAGCTGCCGCTCGCCGATTCTCCCGGAGGCGAAGAAGCGGCTTCTTCGCACACAGAGCATTGTGGCGAGCGCAGGGAGCTCCTGAGAGCGGTTTGTGCCGAAAGAAGCCCGGGACCGGCACTTAGCTTCGGAGAGCTGCGTATCTGCGTCTTCTGCGTGTCTTGCCGCTCTACACTCAGCAAAAAGCTTTTCCACCATATCTTGCAAGGAGAAACTCTGCCAGGAAAGAAAACATCCAAAATCTTGTTCTAAAGCTTGCACGGGGGTCTGCAAAGAGTTTGGCAAGAATGAAAGGTAGTTGTCCAAAACTCGTTCTTTTCCAATAGAATAACCATGGAAAAGGCAGGAGAGTGGTAAAGTACTGTTTTCTCTAAGTCTGAAGGCTGCCCACACTGTGCCTGTGTGCTGCAGCTTGCATCTTCGCTTTTGGGAAGCTGCCGCTCGCCGATTCTCCCGGAGGCGAAGAAGCGGCTTCTTCGCACACAGAGCATTGTGGCGAGCGCAGGGAGCTCCTGAGAGCGGTTTGTGCCGAAAGAAGCCCGGGACCGGCACTTAGCTTCGGAGAGCTGCGTATCTGCGTCTTCTGCGTGTCTTGCCGCTCTACACTCAGCAAAAAGCTTTTCCAGCATATCTTGCAAGGAGAAACTCTGCCAGGAAAGAAAACATCCAAAATCTTGTTCTAAAGCTTGCACGGGGGTCTGCAAAGAGTTTGGCAAGAATGAAAGGTAGTTGTCCAAAACTCGTTCTTTTCCAATAGAATAACCATGGAAAAGGCAGGAGAGTGGTAAAGTACTGTTTTCTCTAAGTCTGAAGGCTGCCCACACTGTGCCTGTGTGCTGCAGCTTGCATCTTCGCCTTTGGGAAGCTGCCGCTCGCCGATTCTCCCGGAGGCGAAGAAGCGGCTTCTTCGCACACAGAGCATTGTGGCGAGCGCAGGGAGCTCCTGAGAGCGGTTTGTGCCGAAAGAAGCCCGGGACCGGCACTTAGCTTCGGAGAGCTGCGTATCTGCGTCTTCTGCGTGTCTTGCCGCTCTACACTCAGCAAAAAGCTTTTCCACCATATCTTGCAAGGAGAAACTCTGCCAGGAAAGAAAACATCCAAAATCTTCTTCTAAAGCTTGCACGGGGGTCTGCAAAGAGTTTGGCAAGAATGAAAGGTAGTTGTCCAAAACTCGTTCTTTTCCAATAGAATAACCATGGAAAAGGCAGGAGAGTGGTAAAGTACTGTTTTCTCTAAGTCTGAATGCAGCCCACAGTGTGCCTGTGTGCTGCAGCTTGCATCTTCGCCTTTGGGAAGCTGCCGCTCGCCGATTCTCCCGGAGGCGAAGAAGCGGCTTCTTCGCACACAGAGCATTGTGGCGAGCGCAGGGAGCTCCTGAGAGCGGTTTGTGCCGAAAGAAGCCCGGGACCGGCACTTAGCTTCGGAGAGCTGCGTATCTGCGTCTTCTGCGTGTCTTGCCGCTCTACACTCAGCAAAAAGCTTTTCCACCATATCTTGCAAGGAGAAACTCTGCCAGGAAAGAAAACATCCAAAATCTTGTTCTAAAGCTTGCACGGGGGTCTGCAAAGAGTTTGGCAAGAATGAAAGGTAGTTGTCCAAAACTCGTTCTTTTCCAATAGAATAACCATGGAAAAGGCAGGAGAGTGGTAAAGTACTGTTTTCTCTAAGTCTGAAGGCTGCCCACACAGTGCCTGTGTGCTGCAGCTTGCTTCTTCGCCTTTGGGAAGCTGCCGCTCGCCGATTCTCCCGGAGGTGAAGAAGCGGCTTCTTCGCACACAGAGCATTGTGGCGAGCGCAGGGAGCTCCTGAGAGCGGTTTGTGCCGAAAGAAGCCCGGGACCGGCACTTAGCTTCGGAGAGCTGCGTATCTGCGTCTTCTGCGTGTCTTGCCGCTCTACACTCAGCAAAAAGCTTTTCCACCATATCTTGCAAGGAGAAACTCTGCCAGGAAAGAAAACATCCAAAATCTTGTTCTAAAGCTTGCACGGGGGTCTGCAAAGAGTTTGGCAAGAATGAAAGTTAGTTGTCCAAAACTCGTTCTTTTCCAATAGAAGAACCATGGAAAAGGCAGGAGAGTGGTAAAGTACTGTTTTCTCTAAGTCTGAAGGCTGCCCACACTGTGCCTGTGTGCTGCAGCTTGCATCTTCGCCTTTGGGAAGCTGCCGCTCGCCGATTCTCCCGGAGGCGAAGAAGCGGCTTCTTCGCACACAGAGCATTGTGGCGAGCGCAGGGAGCTCCTGAGAGCGGTTTGTGCCGAAAGAAGCCCGGGACCGGCACTTAGCTTCGGAGAGCTGCGTATCTGCGTCTTCTGCGTGTCTTGCCGCTCTACACTCAGCCAAAAGCTTTTCCACCATATCTTGCAAGGAGAAACTCTGCCAGGAAAGAAAACATCCAAAATCTTGTTCTAAAGCTTGCACGGGGGTCTGCAAAGAGTTTGGCAAGAATGAAAGGTAGTTGTCCAAAACTCGTTCTTTTCCAATAGAAGAACCATGGAAAAGGCAGGAGAGTGGTAAAGTACTGTTTTCTCTAAGTCTGAAGGCTGCCCACACTGTGCCTGTGTGCTGCAGCTTGCATCTTCGCCTTTGGGAAGCTGCCGCTCGCCGATTCTCCCGGAGGCGAAGAAGCGGCTTCTTCGCACACAGAGCATTGTGGCGAGCGCAGGGAGCTCCTGAGAGCGGTTTGTGCCGAAAGAAGCCCGGGACCGGCACTTAGCTTGGAAAGCTGCGTATCTGCGTCTTCTGCGTGTCTTGCCGCTCTACACTCAGCCAAAAGCTTTTCCACCATATCTTGCAAGGAGAAACTCTGCCAGGAAAGAAAACATCCAAAATCTTGTTCTAAAGCTTGCACGGGGGTCTGCAAAGAGTTTGGCAAGAATGAAAGGTAGTTGTCCAAAACTCGTTCTTTTCCAATAGAAGAACCATGGAAAAGGCAGGAGAGTGGTAAAGTACTGTTTTCTCTAAGTCTGAAGGCTGCCCACACTGTGCCTGTGTGCTGCGGCTTGCATCTTCGCCTTTGGGAAGCTGCCGCTCGCCGATTCTCCCGGAGGCGAAGAAGCGGCTTCTTCGCACACAGAGCATTGTGGCGAGCGCAGGGAGCTCCTGAGAGCGGTTTGTGCCGAAAGAAGCCCGGGACCGGCACTTAGCTTCGGAGAGCTGCGTATCTGCGTCTTCTGCGTGTCTTGCCGCTCTACACTCAGCAAAAAGCTTTTCCACCATATCTTGCAAGGAGAAACTCTGCCAGGAAAGAAAACATCCAAAATCTTGTTCTAAAGCTTGCACGGGGGTCTGCAAAGAGTTTGGCAAGAATGAAAGGTAGTTGTCCAGAACTCGTTCTTTTCCAATAGAAGAACCATGGAAAAGGCAGGAGAGTGGTAAAGTACTGTTTTCTCGAAGTCTGAAGGCTGCCCACACTGTGCCTGTGTGCTGCAGCTTGCATCTTCGCCTTTGGGAAGCTGCCGCTCGCCGATTCTCCCGGAGGCGAAGAAGCGGCTTCTTCGCACACAGAGCATTGTGGCGAGCGCAGGGAGCTCCTGAGAGCGGTTTGTGCCGAAAGAAGCCCGGGACCGGCACTTAGCTTCGGAGAGCTGCGTATCTGCGTCTTCTGCGTGTCTTGCCGCTCTACACTCAGCAAAAAGCTTTTCCAGCATATCTTGCAAGGAGAAACTCTGCCAGGAAAGAAAACATCCAAAATCTTGTTCTAAAGCTTGCACGGGGGTCTGCAAAGAGTTTGGCAAGAATGAAAGGTAGTTGTCCAAAACTCGTTCTTTTCCAATAGAATAACCATGGAAAAGGCAGGAGAGTGGTAAAGTACTGTTTTCTCTAAGTCTGAAGGCTGCCCACACTGTGCCTGCGTGCTGCAGCTTGCATCTTCGCCTTTGGGAAGCTGCCGCTCGCCGATTCTCCCGCAGGCGAAGAAGCGGCTTCTTCGCACACAGAGCATTGTGGCGAGCGCAGGGAGCTCCTGAGAGCGGTTTGTGCCGAAAGAAGCCCGGGACCGGCACTTAGCTTCGGAGAGCTGCGTATCTGCGTCTTCTGCGTGTCTTGCCGCTCTACACTCAGCCAAAAGCTTTTCCACCATATCTTGCAAGGAGAAACTCTGCCAGGAAAGAAAACATCCAAAATCTTGTTCTAAAGCTTGCACGGGGGTCTGCAAAGAGTTTGGCAAGAATGAAAGGTAGTTGTCCAAAACTCGTTCTTTTCCAATAGAAGAAACATGGAAAAGGCAGGAGAGTGGTAAAGTACTGTTTTCTCTAAGTCTGAATGCTGCCCACACTGTGCCTGCGTGCTGCAGCTTGCATCTTCGCCTTTGGGAAGCTGCCGCTCGCCGATTCTCCCGGAGGCGAAGAAGCGGCTTTTTCGCACACAGAGCATTGTGGCGAGCGCAGGGAGCTCCTGAGAGCGGTTTGTGCCGAAAGAAGCCCGGGACCGGCACTTAGCTTCGGAGAGCTGCGTATCTGCGTCTTCTGCGTGTCTTGCCGCTCTACACTCAGCAAAAAGCTTTTCCACCATATCTTGCAAGGAGAAACTCTGCCAGGAAAGAAAACATCCCAAATCTTGTTCTAAAGCTTGCACGGGGGTCTGCAAAGAGTTTGGCAAGAATGAAAGGTAGTTGTCCAAAACTCGTTCTTTTCCAATAGAAGAACCATGGAAAAGGCAGGAGAGTGGTAAAGTACTGTTTTCTCTAAGTCTGAATGCAGCCCACAGTGTGCCTGTGTGCTGCAGCTTGCATCTTCGCCTTTGGGAAGCTGCCGCTCGCCGATTCTCCCGGAGGCGAAGAAGCGGCTTCTTCGCACACAGAGCATTGTGGCGAGCGCAGGGAGCTCCTGAGAGCGGTTTGTGCCGAAAGAAGCCCGGGACCGGCACTTAGCTTCGGAGAGCTGCGTATCTGCGTCTTCTGCGTGTCTTGCCGCTCTACACTCAGCAAAAAGCTTTTCCACCATATCTTGCAAGGAGAAACTCTGCCAGGAAAGAAAACATCCAAAATCTTGTTCTAAAGCTTGCACGGGGGTCTGCAAAGAGTTTGGCAAGAATGAAAGGTAGTTGTCCAGAACTCGTTCTTTTCCAATAGAATAACCATGGAAAAGGCAGGAGAGTGGTAAAGTACTGTTTTCTCGAAGTCTGAAGGCTGCCCACACTGTGCCTGTGTGCTGCAGCTTGCATCTTCGCCTTTGGGAAGCTGCCGCTCGCCGATTCTCCCGCAGGCGAAGAAGCGGCTTCTTCGCACACAGAGCATTGTGGCGAGCGCAGGGAGCTCCTGAGAGCGGTTTGTGCCGAAAGAAGCCCGGGACCGGCACTTAGCTTCGGAGAGCTGCGTATCTGCGTCTTCTGCGTGTCTTGCCGCTCTACACTCAGCAAAAAGCTTTTCCACCATATCTTGCAAGGAGAAACTCTGCCAGGAAAGAAAACATCCAAAATCTTGTTCTAAAGCTTGCACGGGGGTCTGCAAAGAGTTTGGCAAGAATGAAAGGTAGTTGTCCAAAACTCGTTCTTTTCCAATAGAAGAACCATGGAAAAGGCAGGAGAGTGGTAAAGTACTGTTTTCTCTAAGTCTGAAGGCTGCCCACACTGTGCCTGTGTGCTGCAGCTTGCATCTTCGCCTTTGGGAAGCTGCCGCTCGCCGATTCTCCCGGAGGCGAAGAAGCGGCTTCTTCGCACACAGAGCATTGTGGCGAGCGCAGGGAGCTCCTGAGAGCGGTTTGTGCCGAAAGAAGCCCGGGACCGGCACTTAGCTTCGGAGAGCTGCGTATCTGCGTCTTCTGCGTGTCTTGCCGCTCTACACTCAGCAAAAAGCTTTTCCAGCATATCTTGCAAGGAGAAACTCTGCCAGGAAAGAAAACATCCAAAATCTTGTTCTAAAGCTTGCACGGGGGTCTGCAAAGAGTTTGGCAAGAATGAAAGGTAGTTGTCCAGAACTCGTTCTTTTCCAATAGAATAACCATGGAAAAGGCAGGAGAGTGGTAAAGTACTGTTTTCTCGAAGTCTGAATGCTGCCCACACTGTGCCTGTGTGCTGCAGCTTGCATCTTCGCCTTTGGGAAGCTGCCGCTCGCCGATTCTCCCGGAGGCGAAGAAGCGGCTTCTTCGCACACAGAGCATTGTGGCGAGCGCAGGGAGCTCCTGAGAGCGGTTTGTGCCGAAAGAAGCCCGGGACCGGCACTTAGCTTCGGAGAGCTGCGTATCTGCGTCTTCTGCGTGTCTTGCCGCTCTACACTCAGCAAAAAGCTTTTCCACCATATCTTGCAAGGAGAAACTCTGCCAGGAAAGAAAACATCCAAAATCTTGTTCTAAAGCTTGCACGGGGGTCTGCAAAGAGTTTGGCAAGAATGAAAGGTAGTTGTCCAAAACTCGTTCTTTTCCAATAGAATAACCATGGAAAAGGCAGGAGAGTGGTAAAGTACTGTTTTCTCTAAGTCTGAAGGCTGCCCACACTGTGCCTGTGTGCTGCAGCTTGCATCTTCGCTTTTGGGAAGCTGCCGCTCGCCGATTCTCCCGGAGGCGAAGAAGCGGCTTCTTCGCACACAGAGCATTGTGGCGAGCGCAGGGAGCTCCTGAGAGCGGTTTGTGCCGAAAGAAGCCCGGGACCGGCACTTAGCTTCGGAGAGCTGCGTATCTGCGTCTTCTGCGTGTCTTGCCGCTCTACACTCAGCAAAAAGCTTTTCCAGCATATCTTGCAAGGAGAAACTCTGCCAGGAAAGAAAACATCCAAAATCTTGTTCTAAAGCTTGCACGGGGGTCTGCAAAGAGTTTGGCAAGAATGAAAGGTAGTTGTCCAAAACTCGTTCTTTTCCAATAGAATAACCATGGAAAAGGCAGGAGAGTGGTAAAGTACTGTTTTCTCTAAGTCTGAAGGCTGCCCACACTGTGCCTGTGTGCTGCAGCTTGCATCTTCGCCTTTGGGAAGCTGCCGCTCGCCGATTCTCCCGGAGGCGAAGAAGCGGCTTCTTCGCACACAGAGCATTGTGGCGAGCGCAGGGAGCTCCTGAGAGCGGTTTGTGCCGAAAGAAGCCCGGGACCGGCACTTAGCTTCGGAGAGCTGCGTATCTGCGTCTTCTGCGTGTCTTGCCGCTCTACACTCAGCAAAAAGCTTTTCCACCATATCTTGCAAGGAGAAACTCTGCCAGGAAAGAAAACATCCAAAATCTTCTTCTAAAGCTTGCACGGGGGTCTGCAAAGAGTTTGGCAAGAATGAAAGGTAGTTGTCCAAAACTCGTTCTTTTCCAATAGAATAACCATGGAAAAGGCAGGAGAGTGGTAAAGTACTGTTTTCTCTAAGTCTGAAGGCTGCCCACACTGTGCCTGTGTGCTGCAGCTTGCATCTTCGCCTTTGGGAAGCTGCCGCTCGCCGATTCTCCCGGAGGCGAAGAAGCGGCTTCTTCGCACACAGAGCATTGTGGCGAGCGCAGGGAGCTCCTGAGAGCGGTTTGTGCCGAAAGAAGCCCGGGACCGGCACTTAGCTTCGGAGAGCTGCGTATCTGCGTCTTCTGCGTGTCTTGCCGCTCTACACTCAGCCAAAAGCTTTTCCACCATATCTTGCAAGGAGAAACTCTGCCAGGAAAGAAAACATCCAAAATCTTGTTCTAAAGCTTGCACGGGGGTCTGCAAAGAGTTTGGCAAGAATGAAAGGTAGTTGTCCAAAACTCGTTCTTTTCCAATAGAAGAACCATGGAAAAGGCAGGAGAGTGGTAAAGTACTGTTTTCTCTAAGTCTGAATGCTGCCCACACTGTGCCTGCGTGCTGCAGCTTGCATCTTCGCCTTTGGGAAGCTGCCGCTCGCCGATTCTCCCGGAGGCGAAGAAGCGGCTTCTTCACACACAGAGCATTGTGGCGAGCGCAGGGAGCTCCTGAGAGCGGTTTGTGCCGAAAGAAGCCCGGGACCGGCACTTAGCTTCGGAGAGCTGCGTATCTGCGTCTTCTGCGTGTCTTGCCGCTCTACACTCAGCAAAAAGCTTTTCCACCATATCTTGCAAGGAGAAACTCTGCCAGGAAAGAAAACATCCAAAATCTTGTTCTAAAGCTTGCACGGGGGTCTGCAAAGAGTTTGGCAAGAATGAAAGTTAGTTGTCCAAAACTCGTTCTTTTCCAATAGAATAACCATGGAAAAGGCAGGAGAGTGGTAAAGTACTGTTTTCTCTAAGTCTGAATGCTGCCCACACTGTGCCTGCGTGCTGCAGCTTGCATCTTCGCCTTTGGGAAGCTGCCGCTCGCCGATTCTCCCGGAGGCGAAGAAGCGGCTTCTTCGCACACAGAGCATTGTGGCGAGCGCAGGGAGCTCCTGAGAGCGGTTTGTGCCGAAAGAAGCCCGGGACCGGCACTTAGCTTCGGAGAGCTGCGTATCTGCGTCTTCTGCGTGTCTTGCCGCTCTACACTCAGCAAAAAGCTTCTCCACCATATCTTGCAAGGAGAAACTCTGCCAGGAAAGAAAACATCCAAAATCTTGTTCTAAAGCTTGCACGGGGGTCTGCAAAGAGTTTGGCAAGAATGAAAGGTAGTTGTCCAGAACTCGTTCTTTTCCAATAGAAGAACCATGGAAAAGGCAGGAGAGTGGTAAAGTACTGTTTTCTCTAAGTCTGAAGGCTGCCCACACTGTGCCTGCGTGCTGCAGCTTGCATCTTCGCCTTTGGGAAGCTGCCGCTCGCCGATTCTCCCGGAGGCGAAGAAGCGGCTTCTTCGCACACAGAGCATTGTGGCGAGCGCAGGGAGCTCCTGAGAGCGGTTTGTGCCGAAAGAAGCCCGGGACTGGCACTTAGCTTCGGAGAGCTGCGTATCTGCGTCTTCTGCGTGTCTTGCCGCTCTACACTCAGCAAAAAGCTTTTCCACCATATCTTGCAAGGAGAAACTCTGCCAGGAAAGAAAACATCCAAAATCTTCTTCTAAAGCTTGCACGGGGGTCTGCAAAGAGTTTGGCAAGAATGAAAGGTAGTTGTCCAAAACTCGTTCTTTTCCAATAGAAGAAACATGGAAAAGGCAGGAGAGTGGTAAAGTACTGTTTTCTCTAAGTCTGAATGCTGCCCACACTGTGCCTGCGTGCTGCAGCTTGCATCTTCGCCTTTGGGAAGCTGCCGCTCGCCGATTCTCCCGGAGGCGAAGAAGCGGCTTCTTGGCACACAGAGCATTGTGGCGAGCGCAGGGAGCTCCTGAGAGCGGTTTGTGCCGAAAGAAGCCCGGGACCGGCACTTAGCTTCGGAGAGCTGCGTATCTGCGTCTTCTGCGTGTCTTGCCGCTCTACACTCAGCAAAAAGCTTTTCCAGCATATCTTGCAAGGAGAAACTCTGCCAGGAAAGAAAACATCCAAAATCTTGTTCTAAAGCTTGCACGGAGGTCTGCAAAGAGTTTGGCAAGAATGAAAGGTAGTTGTCCAAAACTCGTTCTTTTCCAATAGAATAACCATGGAAAAGGCGGGAGAGTGGTAAAGTACTGTTTTCTCCAAGTCTGAAGGCTGCCCACACTGTGCCTGTGTGCTGCAGCTTGCATCTTCGCCTTTGGGAAGCTGCCGCTCGCCGATTCTCCCGGAGGCGAAGAAGCGGCTTCTTCGCACACAGAGCATTGTGGCGAGCGCAGGGAGCTCCTGAGAGCGGTTTGTGCCGAAAGAAGCCCGGGACCGGCACTTAGCTTCGGAGAGCTGCGTATCTGCGTCTTCTGCGTGTCTTGCCGCTCTACACTCAGCAAAAAGCTTTTCCACCATATCTTGCAAGGAGAAACTCTGCCAGGAAAGAAAACATCCAAAATCTTGTTCTAAAGCTTGCACACAGGTCTGCAAAGAGTTTGGCAAGAATGAAAGGTAGTTGTCCAAAACTCGTTCTTTTCCAATAGAAGAACCATGGAAAAGGCAGGAGAGTGGTAAAGTACTGTTTTCTCGAAGTCTGAAGGCTGCCCAGACTGTGCCTGTGTGCTGCAGCTTGCATCTTCGCCTTTGGGAAGCTGCCGCTCGCCGATTCTCCCGGAGGCGAAGAAGCGGCTTCTTCGCACACAGAGCATTGTGGCGAGCGCAGGGAGCTCCTGAGAGCGGTTTGTGCCGAAAGAAGCCCGGGACCGGCACTTAGCTTCGGAGAGCTGCGTATCTGCGTCTTCTGCGTGTCTTGCCGCTCTACACTCAGCAAAAAGCTTTTCCACCATATCTTGCAAGGAGAAACTCTGCCAGGAAAGAAAACATCCAAAATCTTGTTCTAAAGCTTGCACACAGGTCTGCAAAGAGTTTGGCAAGAATGAAAGGTAGTTGTCCAAAACTCGTTCTTTTCCAATAGAATAACCATGGAAAAGGCAGGAGAGTGGTAAAGTACTGTTTTCTCTAAGTCTGAATGCTGCCCACACTGTGCCTGTGTGCTGCAGCTTGCATCTTCGCCTTTGGGAAGCTGCCGCTCGCCGATTCTCCCGGAGGCGACGAAGCGGCTTCTTCGCACACAGAGCATTGTGGCGAGCGCAGGGAGCTCCTGAGAGCGGTTTGTGCCGAAAGAAGCCCGGGACCGGCACTTAGCTTCGGAGAGCTGCGTATCTGCGTCTTCTGCGTGTCTTGCCGCTCTACACTCAGCAAAAAGCTTTTCCAGCATATCTTGCAAGGAGAAACTCTGCCAGGAAAGAAAACATCCCAAATCTTGTTCTAAAGCTTGCACGGGGGTCTGCAAAGAGTTTGGCAAGAATGAAAGGTAGTTGTCCAAAACTCGTTCTTTTCCAATAGAATAACCATGGAAAAGGCAGGAGAGTGGTAAAGTACCGTTTTCTCTAAGTCTGAATGCTGCCCACACTGTGCCTGTGTGCTGCAGCTTGCATCTTCGCCTTTGGGAAGCTGCCGCTCGCCGATTCTCCCGGAGGCGAAGAAGCGGCTTCTTCGCACACAGAGCATTGTGGCGAGCGCAGGGAGCTCCTGAGAGCGGTTTGTGCCGAAAGAAGCCCGGGACCGGCACTTAGCTTCGGAGAGCTGCGTATCTGCGTCTTCTGCGTGTCTTGCCGCTCTACACTCAGCAAAAAGCTTTTCCAGCATATCTTGCAAAGAGAAACTCTGCCAGGAAAGAAAACATCCAAAATCTTGTTCTAAAGCTTGCACGGGGGTCTGCAAAGAGTTTGGCAAGAATGAAAGGTAGTTGTCCAAAACTCGTTCTTTTCCAATAGAATAACCATGGAAAAGGCAGGAGAGTGGTAAAGTACTGTTTTCTCTAAGTCTGAATGCTGTCCACACTGTGCCTGTGTGCTGCAGCTTGCATCTTCGCCTTTGGGAAGCTGCCGCTCGCCGATTCTCCCGGAGGCGACGAAGCGGCTTCTTGGCACACAGAGCATTGTGGCGAGCGCAGGGAGCTCCTGAGAGCGGTTTGTGCCGAAAGAAGCCCGGGACCGGCACTTAGCTTCGGAGAGCTGCGTATCTGCGTCTTCTGTGTGTCTTGCCGCTCTACACTCAGCAAAAAGCTTTTCCACCATATCTTGCAAGGAGAAACTCTGCCAGGAAAGAAAACATCCAAAATCTTGTTCTAAAGCTTGCACGGGGGTCTGCAAAGAGTTTGGCAAGAATGAAAGGTAGTTGTCCAAAACTCGTTCTTTTCCAATAGAATAACCATGGAAAAGGCAGGAGAGTGGTAAAGTACTGTTTTCTCTAAGTCTGAAGGCTGCCCACAGTGTGCCTGTGTGCTGCAGCTTGCATCTTCGCCTTTGGGAAGCTGCCGCTCGCCGATTCTCCCGGAGGCGAAGAAGCGGCTTCTTCGCACACAGAGCATTGTGGCGAGCGCAGGGAGCTCCTGAGAGCTGTTTGTGCCGAAAGAAGCCCGGGACCGGCACTTAGCTTCGGAGAGCTGCGTCTCTGCGTCTTCTGCGAGTCTTGCCGCTCTACACTCAGCAAAAAGCTTTTCCACCATATCTTGCAAGGAGAAACTCTGCCAGGAAAGAAAACATCCAAAATCTTGTTCTAAAGCTTGCACGGGGGTCTGCAAAGAGTTTGGCAAGAATGAAAGGTAGTTGTCCAAAACTCGTTCTTTTCCAATAGAATAACCATGGAAAAGGCAGGAGAGTGGTAAAGTACTGTTTTCTCTAAGTCTGAAGGCTGCCCACACTGTGCCTGTGTGCTGCAGCTTGCATCTTCGCCTTTGGGAAGCTGCCGCTCGCCGATTCTCCCGGAGGCGAAGAAGCGGCTTCTTGGCACACAGAGCATTGTGGCGAGCGCAGGGAGCTCCTGAGAGTGGTTTGTGCCGAAAGAAGCCCGGGACCGGCACTTAGCTTCGGAGAGCTGCGTATCTGCGTCTTCTGCGTGTCTTGCCGCTCTACACTCAGCAAAAAGCTTTTCCACCATATCTTGCAAGGAGAAACTCTGCCAGGAAAGAAAACATCCAAAATCTTGTTCTAAAGCTTGCACGGAGGTCTGCAAAGAGTTTGGCAAGAATGAAAGGTAGTTGTCCAAAACTCGTTCTTTTCCAATAGAATAACCATGGAAAAGGCAGGAGAGTGGTAAAGTACTGTTTTCTCCAAGTCTGAATGCTGCCCACACTGTGCCTGTGTGCTGCAGCTTGCATCTTCGCCTTTGGGAAGCTGCCGCTCGCCGATTCTCCCGGAGGCGAAGAAGCGGCTTCTTCGCACACAGAGCATTGTGGCGAGTGCAGGGAGCTCCTGAGAGCGGTTTGTGCCGAAAGAAGCCCAGGACCGGCACTTAGCTTCGGAGAGCTGCGTATCTGCGTCTTCTGCGTGTCTTGCCGCTCTACACTCAGCAAAAAGCTTTTCCACCATATCTTGCAAGGAGAAACTCTGCCAGGAAAGAAAACATCCAAAATCTTGTTCTAAAGCTTGCACGGGGGTCTGCAAAGAGTTTGGCAAGAATGAAAGGTAGTTGTCCAAAACTCGTTCTTTTCCAATAGAATAACCATGGAAAAGGCAGGAGAGTGGTAAAGTACTGTTTTCTCTAAGTCTGAAGGCTGCCCACACTGTGCCTGTGTGCTGCAGCTTGCATCTTCGCCTTTGGGAAGCTGCCGCTCGCCGATTCTCCCGGAGGCGAAGAAGCGGCTTCTTCGCACACAGAGCATTGTGGCGAGCGCAGGGAGCTCCTGAGAGCGGTTTGTGCCGAAAGAAGCCCGGGACCGGCACTTAGCTTCGGAGAGCTGCGTATCTGCGTCTTCTGTGTGTCTTGCCGCTCTACACTCAGCAAAAAGCTTTTCCACCATATCTTGCAAGGAGAAACTCTGCCAGGAAAGAAAACATCCAAAATCTGGTTCTAAAGCTTGCACACAGGTCTGCAACGAGTTTGGCAAGAATGAAAGGTAGTTGTCCAAAACTCGTTCTTTTCCAATAGAATAACCATGGAAAAGGCAGGAGAGTGGTAAAGTACTGTTTTCTCTAAGTCTGAATGCTGCCCACACTGTGCCTGCGTGCTGCAGCTTGCATCTTCGCCTTTGGGAAGCTGCCGCTCGCCGATTCTCCCGGAGGCGAAGAAGCGGCTTCTTCGCACACAGAGCATTGTGGCGAGCGCAGGGAGCTCCTGAGAGCGGTTTGTGCCGAAAGAAGCCCGGGACCGGCACTTAGCTTCGGAGAGCTGCGTATCTGCGTCTTCTGCGTGTCTTGCCGCTCTACACTCAGCAAAAAGCTTTTCCACCATATCTTGCAAGGAGAAACTCTGCCAGGAAAGAAAACATCCAAAATCTTGTTCTAAAGCTTGCACACGGGTCTGCAAAGAGTTTGGCAAGAATGAAAGGTAGTTGTCCAAAACTCGTTCTTTTCCAATAGAATAACTATGGAAAAGGCAGGAGAGTGGTAAAGTACTGTTTTCTCTAAGTCTGAAGGCTGCCCACACTGTGCCTGTGTGCTGCAGCTTGCATCTTCGCCTTTGGGAAGCTGCCGCTCGCCGATTCTCCCGCAGGCGAAGAAGCGGCTTCTTCGCACACAGAGCATTGTGGCGAGCGCAGGGAGCTCCTGAGAGCGGTTTGTGCCGAAAGAAGCCCGGGACCGGCACTTAGCTTCGGAGAGCTGCGTATCTGCGTCTTCTGCGTGTCTTGCCGCTCTACACTCAGCAAAAAGCTTTTCCACCATATCTTGCAAGGAGAAACTCTGCCAGGAAAGAAAACATCCAAAATCTTGTTCTAAAGCTTGCACGGAGGTCTGCAAAGAGTTTGGCAAGAATGAAAGGTAGTTGTCCAAAACTCGTTCTTTTCCAATAGAATAACCATGGAAAAGGCAGGAGAGTGGTAAAGTACTGTTTTCTCTAAGTCTGAATGCTGCCCACACTGTGCCTGTGTGCTGCAGCTTGCATCTTCGCCTTTGGGAAGCTGCCGCTCGCCGATTCTCCCGGAGGCGAAGAAGCGGCTTCTTCGCACACAGAGCATTGTGGCGAGCGCAGGGAGCTCCTGAGAGCTGTTTGTGCCGAAAGAAGCCCGGGACCGGCACTTAGCTTCGGAGAGCTGCGTATCTGCGTCTTCTGCGTGTCTTGCCGCTCTACACTCAGCAAAAAGCTTTTCCAGCATATCTTGCAAGGAGAAACTCTGCCAGGAAAGAAAACATCCAAAATCTTGTTCTAAAGCTTGCACGGGGGTCTGCAAAGAGTTTGGCAAGAATGAAAGGTAGTTGTCCAAAACTCGTTCTTTTCCAATAGAATAACCATGAAAAGGCAGGAGAGTGGTAAAGTACTGTTTTCTCTAAGTCTGAATGCTGCCCACACTGTGCCTGTGTGCTGCCGCTTACATCTTCGCCTTTGGGAAGCTGCCGCTCGCCGATTCTCCCGGAGGCGAAGAAGCGGCTTCTTCGCACACAGAGCATTGTGGCGAGCGCAGGGAGCTCCTGAGAGCGGTTTGTGCCGAAAGAAGCCCGGGACCGGCACTTAGCTTCGGAGAGCTGCGTATCTGCGTCTTCTGCGTGTCTTGCCGCTCTACACTCAGCAAAAAGCTTTTCCACCATATCTTGCAAGGAGAAACTCTGCCAGGAAAGAAAACATCCCAAATCTTGTTCTAAAGCTTGCACGGGGGTCTGCAAAGAGTTTGGCAAGAATGAAAGGTAGTTGTCCAAAACTCGTTCTTTTCCAATAGAATAACCATGGAAAAGGCAGGAGAGTGGTAAAGTACTGTTTTCTCTAAGTCTGAAGGCTGCCCACACTGTGCCTGTGTGCTGCCGCTTGCATCTTCGCCTTTGGGAAACTGCCGCTCGCCGATTCTCCCGGAGGCGAAGAAGCGGCTTCTTCGCACACAGAGCATTGTGGCGAGCGCAGGGAGCTCCTGAGAGCGGTTTGTGCCGAAAGAAGCCCGGGACCGGCACTTAGCTTCGGAGAGCTGCGTATCTGCGTCTTCTGCGTGTCTTGCCGCTCTACACTCAGTAAAAAGCTTTTCCAGCATATCTTGCAAGGAGAAACTCTGCCAGGAAAGAAAACATCCAAAATCTTGTTCTAAAGCTTGCACGGGGGTCTGCAAAGAGTTTGGCAAGAATGAAAGGTAGTTGTCCAAAACTCGTTCTTTTCCAATAGAATAACCATGGAAAAGGCGGGAGAGTGGTAAAGTACTGTTTTCTCTAAGTCTGAATGCTGCCCACACTGTGCCTGTGTGCTGCAGCTTGCATCTTCGCCTTTGGGAAGCTGCCGCTCGCCAATTCTCCCGGAGGCGAAGAAGCGGCTTCTTTGCACACAGAGCATTGTGGCGAGCGCAGGGAGCTCCTGAGAGCGGTTTGTGCCGAAAGAAGCCCGGGACCGGCACTTAGCTTCGGAGAGCTGCGTATCTGCGTCTTCTGCGTGTCTTGCCGCTCTACACTCAGCAAAAAGCTTTTCCAGCATATCTTGCAAGGAGAAACTCTGCCAGGAAAGAAAACATCCAAAATCTTGTTCTAAAGCTTGCACGGGGGTCTGCAAAGAGTTTGGCAAGAATGAAAGGTAGTTGTCCAAAACTCGTTCTTTTCCAATAGAATAACCATGGAAAAGGCAGGAGAGTGGTAAAGTACTGTTTTCTCTAAGTCTGAATGCTGCCCACACTGTGCCTGTGTGCTGCAGCTTGCATCTTCGCCTTTGGGAAGCTGCCGCTCGCCGATTCTCCCGGAGGCGAAGAAGCGGCTTCTTGGCACACAGAGCATTGTGGCGAGCGCAGGGAGCTCCTGAGAGCGGTTTGTGCCGAAAGAAGCCCGGGACCGGCACTTAGCTTCGGAGAGCTGCGTATCTGCGTCTTCTGCGTGTCTTGCCGCTCTACACTCAGCAAAAAGCTTTTCCACCATATCTTGCAAGGAGAAACTCTGCCAGGAAAGAAAACATCCAAAATCTTGTTCTAAAGCTTGCACGGGGGTCTGCAAAGAGTTTGGCAAGAATGAAAGGTAGTTGTCCAAAACTCGTTCTTTTCCATTAGAATAACCATGGAAAAGGCAGGAGAGTGGTAAAGTACTGTTTTCTCTAAGTCTGAATGCTGCCCACACTGTGCCTGTGTGCTGCAGCTTGCATCTTCGCCTTTGGGAAGCTGCCGCTCGCCGATTCTCCCGCAGGCGACGAAGCGGCTTCTTCGCACACAGAGCATTGTGGCGAGCGCAGGGAGCTCCTGAGAGCGGTTTGTGCCGAAAGAAGCCCGGGACCGGCACTTAGCTTCGGAGAGCTGCGTATCTGCGTCTTCTGCGTGCCTTGCCGCTCTACACTCAGCAAAAAGCTTTTCCACCATATCTTGCAAGGAAAAACTCTGCCAGGAAAGAAAACATCCCAAATCTTGTTCTAAAGCTTGCACGGGGGTCTGCAAAGAGTTTGGCAAGAATGAAAGGTAGTTGTCCAAAACTCGTTCTTTTCCAATAGAATAACCATGGAAAAGGCAGGAGAGTGGTAAAGTACCGTTTTCTCTAAGTCTGAATGCTGCCCACACTGTGCCTGTGTGCTGCAGCTTGCATCTTCGCCTTTGGGAAGCTGCCGCTCGCCGATTCTCCCGGAGGCGAAGAAGCGGCTTCTTCGCACACAGAGCATTGTGGCGAGCGCAGGGAGCTCCTGAGAGCGGTTTGTGCCGAAAGAAGCCCGGGACCGGCACTTAGCTTCGGAGAGCTGCGTATCTGCGTCTTCTGCGTGTCTTGCCGCTCTACACTCAGCAAAAAGCTTTTCCACCATATCTTGCAAAGAGAAACTCTGCCAGGAAAGAAAACATCCAAAATCTTGTTCTAAAGCTTGCACGGGGGTCTGCAAAGAGTTTGGCAAGAATGAAAGGTAGTTGTCCAAAACTCGTTCTTTTCCAATAGAATAACCATGGAAAAGGCGGGAGAGTGGTAAAGTACTGTTTTCTCCAAGTCTGAAGGCTGCCCACACTGTGCCTGTGTGCTGCAGCTTGCATCTTCGCCTTTGGGAAGCTGCCGCTCGCCGATTCTCCCGGAGGCGAAGAAGCGGCTTCTTCGCACACAGAGCATTGTGGCGAGCGCAGGGAGCTCCTGAGAGCAGTTTGTGCCGAAAGAAGCCCGGGACCGGCACTTAGCTTCGGAGAGCTGCGTATCTGCGTCTTCTGCGTGTCTTGCCGCTCTACACTCAGCCAAAAGCTTTTCCACCATATCTTGCAAGGAGAAACTCTGCCAGGAAAGAAAACATCCAAAATCTTGTTCTAAAGCTTGCACGGGGGTCTGCAAAGAGTTTGGCAAGAATGAAAGGTAGTTGTCCAAAACTCGTTCTTTTCCAATAGAATAACCATGGAAAAGGCAGGAGAGGGGTAAAGTACTGTTTTCTCTAAGTCTGAAGGCTGCCCACACTGTGCCTGTGTGCTGCAGCTTGCATCTTCGCCTTTGGGAAGCTGCCGCTCGCCGATTCTCCCGGAGGCGAAGAAGCGGCTTCTTCGCACACAGAGCATTGTGGCGAGCGCAGGGAGCTCCTGAGAGCGGTTTGTGCCGAAAGAAGCCCGGGACCGGCACTTAGCTTCGGAGAGCTGCGTATCTGCGTCTTCTGCGTGTCTTGCCGCTCTACACTCAGCAAAAAGCTTTTCCACCATATCTTGCAAGGAGAAACTCTGCCAGGAAAGAAAACATCCAAAATCTTGTTCTAAAGCTTGCACGGGGGTCTGCAAAGAGTTTGGCAAGAATGAAAGGTAGTTGTCCAAAACTCGTTCTTTTCCAATAGAATAACCATGGAAAAGGCAGGAGAGTGGTAAAGTACTGTTTTCTCTAAGTCTGAATGCTGCCCACACTGTGCCTGTGTGCTGCAGCTTGCATCTTCGCCTTTGGCAAGCTGCCGCTCGCCGATTCTCCCGCAGGCGACGAAGCGGCTTCTTCGCACACAGAGCATTGTGGCGAGCGCAGGGAGCTCCTGAGAGCGGTTTGTGCCGAAAGAAGCCCGGGACCGGCACTTAGCTTCGGAGAGCTGCGTATCTGCGTCTTCTGCGTGTCTTGCCGCTCTACACTCAGCAAAAAGCTTTTCCAGCATATCTTGCAAGGAGAAACTCTGCCAGGAAAGAAAACATCCAAAATCTTGTTCTAAAGCTTGCACGGAGGTCTGCAAAGAGTTTGGCAAGAATGAAAGGTAGTTGTCCAAAACTCGTTCTTTTCCAATAGAATAACCATGGAAAAGGCAGGAGAGTGGTAAAGTACCGTTTTCTCTAAGTCTGAAGGCTGCCCACACTGTGCCTGTGTGCTGCAGCTTGCATCTTCGCCTTTGGGAAGCTGCCGCTCGCCGATTCTCCCGGAGGCGAAGAAGCGGCTTCTTCGCACACAGAGCATTGTGGCGAGCGCAGGGAGCTCCTGAGAGCGGTTTGTGCCGAAAGAAGCCCGGGACCGGCACTTAGCTTCGGAGAGCTGCATATCTGCGTCTTCTGCGTGTCTTGCCGCTCTACACTCAGCAAAAAGCTTTTCCACCATATCTTGCAAAGAGAAACTCTGCCAGGAAAGAAAACATCCAAAATCTTGTTCTAAAGCTTGCACGGAGGTCTGCAAAGAGTTTGGCAAGAATGAAAGGTAGTTGTCCAAAACTCGTTCTTTTCCAATAGAATAACCATGGAAAAGGCGGGAGAGTGGTAAAGTACTGTTTTCTCCAAGTCTGAAGGCTGCCCACACTGTGCCTGTGTGCTGCAGCTTGCATCTTCGCCTTTGGGAAGCTGCCGCTCGCCGATTCTCCCGGAGGCGAAGAAGCGGCTTCTTCGCACACAGAGCATTGTGGCGAGCGCAGGGAGCTCCTGAGAGCGGTTTGTGCCGAAAGAAGCCCGGGACCGGCACTTAGCTTCGGAGAGCTGCGTATCTGCGTCTTCTGCGTGTCTTGCCGCTCTACACTCAGCCAAAAGCTTTTCCACCATATTTTGCAAGGAGAAACTCTGCCAGGAAAGAAAACATCCAAAATCTTGTTCTAAAGCTTGCACGGGGGTCTGCAAAGAGTTTGGCAAGAATGAAAGGTAGTTGTCCAAAACTCGTTCTTTTCCAATAGAATAACCATGGAAAAGGCAGGAGAGTGGTAAAGTACTGTTTTCTCTAAGTCTGAATGCTGCCCACACTGTGCCTGTGTGCTGCAGCTTGCATCTTCGCCTTTGGGAAGCTGCCGCTCGCCGATTCTCCCGCAGGCGACGAAGCGGCTTCTTCGCACACAGAGCATTGTGGCGAGCGCAGGGAGCTCCTGAGAGCGGTTTGTGCCGAAAGAAGCCCGGGACCGGCACTTAGCTTCGGAGAGCTGCGTATCTGCGTCTTCTGCGTGTCTTGCCGCTCTACACTCAGCAAAAAGCTTTTCCAGCATATCTTGCAAGGAGAAACTCTGCCAGGAAAGAAAACATCCAAAATCTTGTTCTAAAGCTTGCACGGAGGTCTGCAAAGAGTTTGGCAAGAATGAAAGGTAGTTGTCCAAAACTCGTTCTTTTCCAATAGAATAACCATGGAAAAGGCAGGAGAGTGGTAAAGTACCGTTTTCTCTAAGTCTGAAGGCTGCCCACACTGTGCCTGTGTGCTGCAGCTTGCATCTTCGCCTTTGGGAAGCTGCCGCTCGCCGATTCTCCCGGAGGCGAAGAAGCGGCTTCTTCGCACACAGAGCATTGTGGCGAGCGCAGGGAGCTCCTGAGAGCGGTTTGTGCCGAAAGAAGCCCGGGACCGGCACTTAGCTTCGGAGAGCTGCGTATCTGCGTCTTCTGCGTGTCTTGCCGCTCTACACTCAGCAAAAAGCTTTTCCAGCATATCTTGCAAGGAGAAACTCTGCCAGGAAAGAAAACATCCAAAATCTTGTTCTAAAGCTTGCACGGAGGTCTGCAAAGAGTTTGGCAAGAATGAAAGGTAGTTGTCCAAAACTCGTTCTTTTCCAATAGAATAACCATGGAAAAGGCAGGAGAGTGGTAAAGTACCGTTTTCTCTAAGTCTGAAGGCTGCCCACACTGTGCCTGTGTGCTGCAGCTTGCATCTTCGCCTTTGGGAAGCTGCCGCTCGCCGATTCTCCCGGAGGCGAAGAAGCGGCTTCTTCGCACACAGAGCATTGTGGCGAGCGCAGGGAGCTCCTGAGAGCGGTTTGTGCCGAAAGAAGCCCGGGACCGGCACTTAGCTTCGGAGAGCTGCGTATCTGCGTCTTCTGCGTGTCTTGCCGCTCTACACTCAGCAAAAAGCTTTTCCAGCATATCTTGCAAGGAGAAACTCTGCCAGGAAAGAAAACATCCAAAATCTTGTTCTAAAGCTTGCACGGGGGTCTGCAAAGAGTTTGGCAAGAATGAAAGGTAGTTGTCCAAAACTCGTTCTTTTCCAATAGAATAACCATGGAAAAGGCAGGAGAGTGGTAAAGTACCGTTTTCTCTAAGTCTGAATGCAGCCCACAGTGTGCCTGTGTGCTGCAGCTTGCATCTTCGCCTTTGGGAAGCTGCCGCTCGCCGATTCTCCCGCAGGCGAAGAAGCGGCTTCTTCGCACACAGAGCATTGTGGCGAGCGCAGGGAGCTCCTGAGAGCTGTTTGTGCCGAAAGAAGCCCGGGACCGGCACTTAGCTTCGGAGAGCTGCGTATCTGCGTCTTCTGCGTGTCTTGCCGCTCTACACTCAGCAAAAAGCTTTTCCACCATATCTTGCAAGGAGAAACTCTGCCAGGAAAGAAAACATCCAAAATCTTGTTCTAAAGCTTGCACGGGGGTCTGCAAAGAGTTTGGCAAGAATGAAAGGTAGTTGTCCAAAACTCGTTCTTTTCCAATAGAATAACCATGGAAAAGGCAGGAGAGTGGTAAAGTACCGTTTTCTCTAAGTCTGAATGCTGCCCACACTGTGCCTGTGTGCTGCAGCTTGCATCTTCGCCTTTGGGAAGCTGCCGCTCGCCGATTCTCCCGGAGGCGAAGAAGCGGCTTCTTCGCACACAGAGCATTGTGGCGAGCGCAGGGAGCTCCTGAGAGCGGTTTGTGCCGAAAGAAGCCCGGGACCGGCACTTAGCTTCGGAGAGCTGCGTATCTGCGTCTTCTGCGTGTCTTGCCGCTCTACACTCAGCAAAAAGCTTTTCCACCATATCTTGCAAAGAGAAACTCTGCCAGGAAAGAAAACATCCAAAATCTTGTTCTAAAGCTTGCACGGAGGTCTGCAAAGAGTTTGGCAAGAATGAAAGGTAGTTGTCCAAAACTCGTTCTTTTCCAATAGAATAACCATGGAAAAGGCGGGAGAGTGGTAAAGTACTGTTTTCTCCAAGTCTGAAGGCTGCCCACACTGTGCCTGTGTGCTGCAGCTTGCATCTTCGCCTTTGGGAAGCTGCCGCTCGCCGATTCTCCCGGAGGCGAAGAAGCGGCTTCTTCGCACACAGAGCATTGTGGCGAGCGCAGGGAGCTCCTGAGAGCGGTTTGTGCCGAAAGAAGCCCGGGACCGGCACTTAGCTTCGGAGAGCTGCGTATCTGCGTCTTCTGCGTGTCTTGCCGCTCTACACTCAGCAAAAAGCTTTTCCACCATATCTTGCAAGGAGAAACTCTGCCAGGAAAGAAAACATCCAAAATCTTGTTCTAAAGCTTGCACGGGGGTCTGCAAAGAGTTTGGCAAGAATGAAAGGTAGTTGTCCAAAACTCGTTCTTTTCCAATAGAATAACCATGGAAAAGGCAGGAGAGTGGTAAAGTACTGTTTTCTCTAAGTCTGAATGCTGCCCACACTGTGCCTGTGTGCTGCAGCTTGCATCTTCGCCTTTGGGAAGCTGCCGCTCGCCGATTCTCCCGCAGGCGACGAAGCGGCTTCTTCGCACACAGAGCATTGTGGCGAGCGCAGGGAGCTCCTGAGAGCGGTTTGTGCCGAAAGAAGCCCGGGACCGGCACTTAGCTTCGGAGAGCTGCGTATCTGCGTCTTCTGCGTGTCTTGCCGCTCTACACTCAGCAAAAAGCTTTTCCACCATATCTTGCAAGGAGAAACTCTGCCAGGAAAGAAAACATCCAAAATCTTGTTCTAAAGCTTGCACGGGGGTCTGCAAAGAGTTTGGCAAGAATGAAAGGTAGTTGTCCAAAACTCGTTCTTTTCCAATAGAATAACCATGGAAAAGGCAGGAGAGTGGTAAAGTACCGTTTTCTCTAAGTCTGAATGCTGCCCACACTGTGCCTGTGTGCTGCAGCTTGCATCTTCGCCTTTGGGAAGCTGCCGCTCGCCGATTCTCCCGGAGGCGAAGAAGCGGCTTCTTCGCACACAGAGCATTGTGGCGAGCGCAGGGAGCTCCTGAGAGCTGTTTGTGCCGAAAGAAGCCCGGGACCGGCACTTAGCTTCGGAGAGCTGCGTATCTGCGTCTTCTGTGTGTCTTGCCGCTCTACACTCAGCAAAAAGCTTTTCCACCATATCTTGCAAGGAGAAACTCTGCCAGGAAAGAAAACATCCCAAATCTTGTTCTAAAGCTTGCACGGGGGTCTGCAAAGAGTTTGGCAAGAATGAAAGGTAGTTGTCCAAAACTCGTTCTTTTCCAATAGAATAACCATGGAAAAGGCAGGAGAGTGGTAAAGTACCGTTTTCTCTAAGTCTGAATGCTGCCCACACTGTGCCTGTGTGCTGCAGCTTGCATCTTCGCCTTTGGGAAGCTGCCGCTCGCCGATTCTCCCGGAGGCGAAGAAGCGGCTTCTTCGCACACAGAGCATTGTGGCGAGCGCAGGGAGCTCCTGAGAGCTGTTTGTGCCGAAAGAAGCCCGGGACCGGCACTTAGCTTCGGAGAGCTGCGTCTCTGCGTCTTCTGCGAGTCTTGCCGCTCTACACTCAGCCAAAAGCTTTTCCACCATATCTTGCAAGGAGAAACTCTGCCAGGAAAGAAAACATCCAAAATCTTGTTCTAAAGCTTGCACGGGGGTCTGCAAAGAGTTTGGCAAGAATGAAAGGTAGTTGTCCAAAACTCGTTCTTTTCCAATAGAATAACCATGGAAAAGGCAGGAGAGTGGTAAAGTACTGTTTTCTCCAAGTCTGAATGCTGCCCACACTGTGCCTGTGTGCTGCAGCTTGCATCTTCGCCTTTGGGAAGCTGCCGCTCGCCGATTCTCCCGGAGGCGAAGAAGCGGCTTCTTCGCACACAGAGCATTGTGGCGAGCGCAGGGAGCTCCTGAGAGTGGTTTGTGCCGAAAGAAGCCCGGGACCGGCACTTAGCTTCGGAGAGCTGCGTATCTGCGTCTTCTGCGTGTCTTGCCGCTCTACACTCAGCCAAAAGCTTTTCCACCATATCTTGCAAGGAGAAACTCTGCCAGGAAAGAAAACATCCCAAATCTTGTTCTAAAGCTTGCACACAGGTCTGCAAAGAGTTTGGCAAGAATGAAAGGTAGTTGTCCAAAACTCGTTCTTTTCCAATAGAATAACCATGGAAAAGGCAGGAGAGTGGTAAAGTACTGTTTTCTCGAAGTCTGAAGGCTGCCCACACTGTGCCTGTGTGCTGCAGCTTGCATCTTCGCCTTTGGGAAGCTGCCGCTTGCCGATTCTCCCGGAGGCGAAGAAGCGGCTTCTTGGCACACAGAGCATTGTGGCGAGCGCAGGGAGCTCCTGAGAGTGGTTTGTGCCGAAAGAAGCCCGGGACCGGCACTTAGCTTCGGAGAGCTGCGTATCTGCGTCTTCTGCGTGTCTTGCCGCTCTACACTCAGCAAAAAGCTTTTCCACCATATCTTGCAAGGAGAAACTCTGCCAGGAAAGAAAACATCCAAAATCTTGTTCTAAAGCTTGCACGGGGGTCTGCAAAGAGTTTGGCAAGAATGAAAGGTAGTTGGCCAAAACTCGTTCTTTTCCAATAGAATAACCATGGAAAAGGCAGGAGAGTGGTAAAGTACTGTTTTCTCTAAGTCTGAATGCTGCCCACACTGTGCCTGTGTGCTGCAGCTTGCATCTTCGCCTTTGGGAAGCTGCCGCTCGCCGATTCTCCCGCAGGCGACGAAGCGGCTTCTTCGCACACAGAGCATTGTGGCGAGCGCAGGGAGCTCCTGAGAGCGGTTTGTGCCGAAAGAAGCCCGGGACCGGCACTTAGCTTCGGAGAGCTGCGTATCTGCGTCTTCTGCGTGTCTTGCCGCTCTACACTCAGCAAAAAGCTTTTCCACCATATCTTGCAAGGAGAAACTCTGCCAGGAAAGAAAACATCCAAAATCTTGTTCTAAAGCTTGCACGGGGGTCTGCAAAGAGTTTGGCAAGAATGAAAGGTAGTTGTCCAAAACTCGTTCTTTTCCAATAGAATAACCATGGAAAAGGCAGGAGAGTGGTAAAGTACTGTTTTCTCTAAGTCTGAATGCTGCCCACACTGTGCCTGTGTGCTGCAGCTTGCATCTTCGCCTTTGGGAAGCTGCCGCTCGCCGATTCTCCCGGAGGCGAAGAAGCGGCTTCTTCGCACACAGAGCATTGTGGCGAGCGCAGGGAGCTCCTGAGAGCTGTTTGTGCCGAAAGAAGCCCGGGACCGGCACTTAGCTTCGGAGAGCTGCGTATCTGCGTCTTCTGCGTGTCTTGCCGCTCTACACTCAGCAAAAAGCTTTTCCACCATATCTTGCAAGGAGAAACTCTGCCAGGAAAGAAAACATCCAAAATCTTGTTCTAAAGCTTGCACGGGGGTCTGCAAAGAGTTTGGCAAGAATGAAAGGTAGTTGTCCAAAACTCGTTCTTTTCCAATAGAAGAACCATGGAAAAGGCAGGAGAGTGGTAAAGTACTGTTTTCTCTAAGTCTGAATGCTGCCCACACTGTGCCTGTGTGCTGCAGCTTGCATCTTCGCCTTTGGGAAGCTGCCGCTCGCCGATTCTCCCGGAGGCGACGAAGCGGCTTCTTCGCACACAGAGCATTGTGGCGAGCGCAGGGAGCTCCTGAGAGCGGTTTGTGCCGAAAGAAGCCCGGGACCGGCACTTAGCTTCGGAGAGCTGCGTATCTGCGTCTTCTGTATGTCTTGCCGCTCTACACTCAGCAAAAAGCTTTTCCACCATATCTTGCAAGGAGAAACTCTGCCAGGAAAGAAAACATCCAAAATCTTGTTCTAAAGCTTGCACGGGGGTCTGCAAAGAGTTTGGCAAGAATGAAAGGTAGTTGTCCAAAACTCGTTCTTTTCCAATAGAATAACCATGGAAAAGGCAGGAGAGTGGTAAAGTACCGTTTTCTCTAAGTCTGAATGCTCCTGAGAGCGGTTTGTGCCGAAAGAAGCCCGGGACCGGCACTTAGCTTCGGAGAGCTGCGTATCTGCGTCTTCTGCGTGTCTTGCCGCTCTACACTCAGCAAAAAGCTTTTCCACCATATCTTGCAAGGAGAAACTCTGCCAGGAAAGAAAACATCCAAAATCTTGTTCTAAAGCTTGCACACAGGTCTGCAAAGAGTTTGGCAAGAATGAAAGGTAGTTGTCCAAAACTCGTTCTTTTCCAATAGAATAACCATGGAAAAGGCAGGAGAGTGGTAAAGTACTGTTTTCTCGAAGTCTGAAGGCTGCCCACACTGTGCCTGTGTGCTGCAGCTTGCATCTTCGCCTTTGGGAAGCTGCCGCTCGCCGATTCTCCCGGAGGCGAAGAAGCGGCTTCTTCGCACACAGAGCATTGTGGCGAGCGCAGGGAGCTCCTGAGAGCGGTTTGTGCCGAAAGAAGCCCGGGACCGGCACTTAGCTTCGGAGAGCTGCGTATCTGCGTCTTCTGCGTGTCTTGCCGCTCTACACTCAGCAAAAAGCTTTTCCACCATATCTTGCAAGGAGAAACTCTGCCAGGAAAGAAAACATCCAAAATCTTGTTCTAAAGCTTGCACGGGGGTCTGCAAAGAGTTTGGCAAGAATGAAAGGTAGTTGTCCAAAACTCGTTCTTTTCCAATAGAATAACCATGGAAAAGGCAGGAGAGTGGTAAAGTACTGTTTTCTCTAAGTCTGAAGGCTGCCCACACTGTGCCTGTGTGCTGCAGCTTGCATCTTCGCCTTTGGGAAGCTGCCGCTCGCCGATTCTCCCGCAGGCGAAGAAGCGGCTTCTTCGCACACAGAGCATTGTGGCGAGCGCAGGGAGCTCCTGAGAGCTGTTTGTGCCGAAAGAAGCCCGGGACCGGCACTTAGCTTCGGAGAGCTGCGTATCTGCGTCTTCTGCGTGTCTTGCCGCTCTACACTCAGCAAAAAGCTTTTCCACCATATCTTGCAAGGAGAAACTCTGCCAGGAAAGAAAACATCCCAAATCTTGTTCTAAAGCTTGCACGGGGGTCTGCAAAGAGTTTGGCAAGAATGAAAGGTAGTTGTCCAAAACTCGTTCTTTTCCAATAGAATAACCATGGAAAAGGCAGGAGAGGGGTTAAGTACTGTTTTCTCTAAGTCTGAATGCTGCCCACACTGTGCCTGTGTGCTGCAGCTTGCATCTTCGCCTTTGGGAAGCTGCCGCTCGCCGATTCTCCCGGAGGCGAAGAAGCGGCTTCTTCGCACACAGAGCATTGTGGCGAGCGCAGGGAGCTCCTGAGAGCGGTTTGTGCCGAAAGAAGCCCGGGACCGGCACTTAGCTTCGGAGAGCTGCGTATCTGCGTCTTCTGCGTGTCTTGCCGCTCTACACTCAGCAAAAAGATTTTCCACCATATCTTGCAAAGAGAAACTCTGCCAGGAAAGAAAACATCCAAAATCTTGTTCTAAAGCTTGCACGGGGGTCTGCAAAGAGTTTGGCAAGAATGAAAGGTAGTTGTCCAAAACTCGTTCTTTTCCAATAGAATAACCATGGAAAAGGCAGGAGAGTGGTAAAGTACTGTTTTCTCTAAGTCTGAATGCTGTCCACACTGTGCCTGTGTGCTGCAGCTTGCATCTTCGCCTTTGGGAAGCTGCCGCTCGCCGATTCTCCCGGAGGCGACGAAGCGGCTTCTTCGCACACAGAGCATTGTGGCGAGCGCAGGGAGCTCCTGAGAGCGGTTTGTGCCGAAAGAAGCCCGGGACCGGCACTTAGCTTCGGAGAGCTGCGTATCTGCGTCTTCTGTGTGTCTTGCCGCTCTACACTCAGCAAAAAGCTTTTCCACCATATCTTGCAAGGAGAAACTCTGCCAGGAAAGAAAACATCCAAAATCTTGTTCTAAAGCTTGCACGGGGGTCTGCAAAGAGTTTGGCAAGAATGAAAGGTAGTTGTCCAAAACTCGTTCTTTTCCAATAGAATAACCATGGAAAAGGCAGGAGAGTGGTAAAGTACCGTTTTCTCTAAGTCTGAATGCTGCCCACACTGTGCCTGTGTGCTGCAGCTTGCATCTTCGCCTTTGGGAAGCTGCCGCTCGCCGATTCTCCCGGAGGCGAAGAAGCGGCTTCTTCGCACACAGAGCATTGTGGCGAGCGCAGGGAGCTCCTGAGAGCTGTTTGTGCCGAAAGAAGCCCAGGACCGGCACTTAGCTTCGGAGAGCTGCGTCTCTGCGTCTTCTGCGAGTCTTGCCGCTCTACACTCAGCAAAAAGCTTTTCCACCATATCTTGCAAGGAGAAACTCTGCCAGGAAAGAAAACATCCAAAATCTTGTTCTAAAGCTTGCACGGGGGTCTGCAAAGAGTTTGGCAAGAATGAAAGGTAGTTGTCCAAAACTCGTTCTTTTCCAATAGAATAACCATGGAAAAGGCAGGAGAGTGGTAAAGTACTGTTTTCTCTAAGTCTGAAGGCTGCCCACACTGTGCCTGTGTGCTGCAGCTTGCATCTTCGCCTTTGGGAAGCTGCCGCTCGCCGATTCTCCCGGAGGCGAAGAAGCGGCTTCTTCGCACACAGAGCATTGTGGCGAGCGCAGGGAGCTCCTGAGAGCGGTTTGTGCCGAAAGAAGCCCGGGACCGGCACTTAGCTTCGGAGAGCTGCGTATCTGCGTCTTCTGCGTGTCTTGCCGCTCTACACTCAGCAAAAAGCTTTTCCACCATATCTTGCAAGGAGAAACTCTGCCAGGAAAGAAAACATCCAAAATCTTGTTCTAAAGCTTGCACGGGGGTCTACAAAGAGTTTGGCAAGAATGAAAGGTAGTTGTCCAAAACTCGTTCTTTTCCAATAGAATAACCATGGAAAAGGCAGGAGAGTGGTAAAGTACTGTTTTCTCTAAGTCTGAATGCTGCCCACACTGTGCCTGTGTGCTGCAGCTTGCATCTTCGCCTTTGGGAAGCTGCCGCTCGCCGATTCTCCCGGAGGCGAAGAAGCGGCTTCTTCGCACACAGAGCATTGTGGCGAGTGCAGGGAGCTCCTGAGAGCGGTTTGTGCCGAAAGAAGCCCGGGACCGGCACTTAGCTTCGGAGAGCTGCGTATCTGCGTCTTCTGCGTGTCTTGCCGCTCTACACTCAGCCAAAAGCTTTTCCACCATATCTTGCAAGGAGAAACTCTGCCAGGAAAGAAAACATCCAAAATCTTGTTCTAAAGCTTGCACGGGGGTCTGCAAAGAGTTTGGCAAGAATGAAAGGTAGTTGTCCAAAACTCGTTCTTTTCCAATAGAATAACCATGGAAAAGGCAGGAGAGTGGTAAAGTACTGTTTTCTCTAAGTCTGAAGGCTGCCCACACTGTGCCTGTGTGCTGCAGCTTGCATCTTCGCCTTTGGGAAGCTGCCGCTCGCCGATTCTCCCGCAGGCGAAGAAGCGGCTTCTTCGCACACAGAGCATTGTGGCGAGCGCAGGGAGCTCCTGAGAGCGGTTTGTGCCGAAAGAAGCCCGGGACCGGCACTTAGCTTCGGAGAGCTGCGTATCTGCGTCTTCTGCGTGTCTTGCCGCTCTACACTCAGCAAAAAGCTTTTCCACCATATCTTGCAAGGAGAAACTCTGCCAGGAAAGAAAACATCCAAAATCTTGTTCTAAAGCTTGCACACAGGTCTGCAAAGAGTTTGGCAAGAATGAAAGGTAGTTGTCCAAAACTCGTTCTTTTCCAATAGAATAACCATGGAAAAGGCAGGAGAGTGGTAAAGTACTGTTTTCTCTAAGTCTGAATGCTGCCCACACTGTGCCTGTGTGCTGCAGCTTGCATCTTCGCCTTTGGGAAGCTGCCGCTCGCCGATTCTCCCGGAGGCGAAGAAGCGGCTTCTTCGCACACAGAGCATTGTGGCGAGCGCAGGGAGCTCCTGAGAGCTGTTTGTGCCGAAAGAAGCCCGGGACCGGCACTTAGCTTCGGAGAGCTGCGTATCTGTGTCTTCTGCGTGTCTTGCCGCTCTACACTCAGCAAAAAGCTTTTCCACCATATCTTGCAAGGAGAAACTCTGCCAGGAAAGAAAACATCCAAAATCTTGTTCTAAAGCTTGCACGGGGGTCTGCAAAGAGTTTGGCAAGAATGAAAGGTAGTTGTCCAAAACTCGTTCTTTTCCAATAGAATAACCATGGAAAAGGCAGGAGAGTGGTAAAGTACTGTTTTCTCGAAGTCTGAAGGCTGCCCACACTGTGCCTGTGTGCTGCAGCTTGCATCTTCGCCTTTGGGAAGCTGCCGCTCGCCGATTCTCCCGCAGGCGAAGAAGCGGCTTCTTCGCACACGGAGCATTGTGGCGAGCGCAGGGAGCTCCTGAGAGCGGTTTGTGCCGAAAGAAGCCCGGGACCGGCACTTAGCTTCGGAGAGCTGCGTATCTGCGTCTTCTGCGTGTCTTGCCGCTCTACACTCAGCAAAAAGCTTTTCCACCATATCTTGCAAGGAGAAACTCTGCCAGGAAAGAAAACATCCAAAATCTTGTTCTAAAGCTTGCACGGGGGTCTGCAAAGAGTTTGGCAAGAATGAAAGGTAGTTGTCCAAAACTCGTTCTTTTCCAATAGAATAACCATGGAAAAGGCAGGAGAGTGGTAAAGTACCGTTTTCTCTAAGTCTGAATGCTGCCCACACTGTGCCTGTGTGCTGCAGCTTGCATCTTCGCCTTTGGGAAGCTGCCGCTCGCCGATTCTCCCGGAGGCGAAGAAGCGGCTTCTTCGCACACAGAGCATTGTGGCGAGCGCAGGGAGCTCCTGAGAGCTGTTTGTGCCGAAAGAAGCCCGGGACCGGCACTTAGCTTCGGAGAGCTGCGTATCTGCGTCTTCTGCGTGTCTTGCCGCTCTACACTCAGCAAAAAGCTTTTCCAGCATATCTTGCAAGGAGAAACTCTGCCAGGAAAGAAAACATCCAAAATCTTGTTCTAAAGCTTGCACGGGGGTCTGCAAAGAGTTTGGCAAGAATGAAAGGTAGTTGTCCAAAACTCGTTCTTTTCCAATAGAATAACCATGGAAAAGGCAGGAGAGTGGTAAAGTACCGTTTTCTCTAAGTCTGAATGCTCCTGAGAGCGGTTTGTGCCGAAAGAAGCCCGGGACCGGCACTTAGCTTCGGAGAGCTGCGTATCTGCGTCTTCTGCGTGTCTTGCCGCTCTACACTCAGCAAAAAGCTTTTCCACCATATCTTGCAAGGAGAAACTCTGCCAGGAAAGAAAACATCCAAAATCTTGTTCTAAAGCTTGCACACAGGTCTGCAAAGAGTTTGGCAAGAATGAAAGGTAGTTGTCCAAAACTCGTTCTTTTCCAATAGAATAACCATGGAAAAGGCAGGAGAGTGGTAAAGTACTGTTTTCTCGAAGTCTGAAGGCTGCCCACACTGTGCCTGTGTGCTGCAGCTTGCATCTTCGCCTTTGGGAAGCTGCCGCTCGCCGATTCTCCCGGAGGCGAAGAAGCGGCTTCTTCGCACACAGAGCATTGTGGCGAGCGCAGGGAGCTCCTGAGAGCGGTTTGTGCCGAAAGAAGCCCGGGACCGGCACTTAGCTTCGGAGAGCTGCGTATCTGCGTCTTCTGCGTGTCTTGCCGCTCTACACTCAGCAAAAAGCTTTTCCACCATATCTTGCAAGGAGAAACTCTGCCAGGAAAGAAAACATCCAAAATCTTGTTCTAAAGCTTGCACACAGGTCTGCAAAGAGTTTGGCAAGAATGAAAGGTAGTTGTCCAAAACTCGTTCTTTTCCAATAGAATAACCATGGAAAAGGCAGGAGAGTGGTAAAGTACTGTTTTCTCTAAGTCTGAATGCTGCCCACACTGTGCCTGTGTGCTGCAGCTTGCATCTTCGCCTTTGGGAAGCTGCCGCTCGCCGATTCTCCCGCAGGCGAAGAAGCGGCTTCTTCGCACACAGAGCATTGTGGCGAGCGCAGGGAGCTCCTGAGAGCTGTTTGTGCCGAAAGAAGCCCGGGACCGGCACTTAGCTTCGGAGAGCTGCGTATCTGCGTCTTCTGCGTGTCTTGCCGCTCTACACTCAGCAAAAAGCTTTTCCACCATATCTTGCAAGGAGAAACTCTGCCAGGAAAGAAAACATCCCAAATCTTGTTCTAAAGCTTGCACGGGGGTCTGCAAAGAGTTTGGCAAGAATGAAAGGTAGTTGTCCAAAACTCGTTCTTTTCCAATAGAATAACCATGGAAAAGGCAGGAGAGGGGTTAAGTACTGTTTTCTCTAAGTCTGAATGCTGCCCACACTGTGCCTGTGTGCTGCAGCTTGCATCTTCGCCTTTGGGAAGCTGCCGCTCGCCGATTCTCCCGGAGGCGAAGAAGCGGCTTCTTGGCACACAGAGCATTGTGGCGAGCGCAGGGAGCTCCTGAGAGCGGTTTGTGCCGAAAGAAGCCCGGGACCGGCACTTAGCTTCGGAGAGCTGCGTATCTGCGTCTTCTGCGTGTCTTGCCGCTCTACACTCAGCAAAAAGATTTTCCACCATATCTTGCAAAGAGAAACTCTGCCAGGAAAGAAAACATCCAAAATCTTGTTCTAAAGCTTGCACGGGGGTCTGCAAAGAGTTTGGCAAGAATGAAAGGTAGTTGTCCAAAACTCGTTCTTTTCCAATAGAATAACCATGGAAAAGGCAGGAGAGTGGTAAAGTACTGTTTTCTCTAAGTCTGAATGCTGTCCACACTGTGCCTGTGTGCTGCAGCTTGCATCTTCGCCTTTGGGAAGCTGCCGCTCGCCGATTCTCCCGGAGGCGACGAAGCGGCTTCTTCGCACACAGAGCATTGTGGCGAGCGCAGGGAGCTCCTGAGAGCGGTTTGTGCCGAAAGAAGCCCGGGACCGGCACTTAGCTTCGGAGAGCTGCGTATCTGCGTCTTCTGTGTGTCTTGCCGCTCTACACTCAGCAAAAAGCTTTTCCACCATATCTTGCAAGGAGAAACTCTGCCAGGAAAGAAAACATCCAAAATCTTGTTCTAAAGCTTGCACGGGGGTCTGCAAAGAGTTTGGCAAGAATGAAAGGTAGTTGTCCAAAACTCGTTCTTTTCCAATAGAATAACCATGGAAAAGGCAGGAGAGTGGTAAAGTACCGTTTTCTCTAAGTCTGAATGCTGCCCACACTGTGCCTGTGTGCTGCAGCTTGCATCTTCGCCTTTGGGAAGCTGCCGCTCGCCGATTCTCCCGGAGGCGAAGAAGCGGCTTCTTCGCACACAGAGCATTGTGGCGAGCGCAGGGAGCTCCTGAGAGCTGTTTGTGCCGAAAGAAGCCCAGGACCGGCACTTAGCTTCGGAGAGCTGCGTCTCTGCGTCTTCTGCGAGTCTTGCCGCTCTACACTCAGCAAAAAGCTTTTCCACCCATATCTTGCAAGGAGAAACTCTGCCAGGAAAGAAAACATCCAAAATCTTGTTCTAAAGCTTGCACGGGGGTCTGCAAAGAGTTGGCAAGAATGAAAGGTAGTTGTCCAAAACTCGTTCTTTTCCAATAGAATAACCATGGAAAAGGCAGGAGAGTGGTAAAGTACTGTTTTCTCTAAGTCTGAAGGCTGCCCACACTGTGCCTGTGTGCTGCAGCTTGCATCTTCGCCTTTGGGAAGCTGCCGCTCGCCGATTCTCCCGGAGGCGAAGAAGCGGCTTCTTCGCACACAGAGCATTGTGGCGAGCGCAGGGAGCTCCTGAGAGCGGTTTGTGCCGAAAGAAGCCCGGGACCGGCACTTAGCTTCGGAGAGCTGCGTATCTGCGTCTTCTGCGTGTCTTGCCGCTCTACACTCAGCAAAAAGCTTTTCCACCATATCTTGCAAGGAGAAACTCTGCCAGGAAAGAAAACATCCAAAATCTTGTTCTAAAGCGTGCACGGGGGTCTGCAAAGAGTTTGGCAAGAATGAAAGGTAGTTGTCCAAAACTCGTTCTTTTCCAATAGAATAACCATGGAAAAGGCAGGAGAGTGGTAAAGTACTGTTTTCTCTAAGTCTGAATGCTGCCCACACTGTGCCTGTGTGCTGCAGCTTGCATCTTCGCCTTTGGGAAGCTGCCGCTCGCCGATTCTCCCGGAGGCGAAGAAGCGGCTTCTTCGCACACAGAGCATTGTGGCGAGCGCAGGGAGCTCCTGAGAGCGGTTTGTGCCGAAAGAAGCCCGGGACCGGCACTTAGCTTCGGAGAGCTGCGTATCTGCGTCTTCTGCGTGTCTTGCCGCTCTACACTCAGCCAAAAGCTTTTCCACCATATCTTGCAAGGAGAAACTCTGCCAGGAAAGAAAACATCCAAAATCTTGTTCTAAAGCTTGCACGGGGGTCTGCAAAGAGTTTGGCAAGAATGAAAGGTAGTTGTCCAAAACTCGTTCTTTTCCAATAGAATAACCATGGAAAAGGCAGGAGAGTGGTAAAGTACTGTTTTCTCTAAGTCTGAAGGCTGCCCACACTGTGCCTGTGTGCTGCAGCTTGCATCTTCGCCTTTGGGAAGCTGCCGCTCGCCGATTCTCCCGGAGGCGAAGAAGCGGCTTCTTCGCACACAGAGCATTGTGGCGAGCGCAGGGAGCTCCTGAGAGCGGTTTGTGCCGAAAGAAGCCCGGGACCGGCACTTAGCTTCGGAGAGCTGCGTATCTGTGTCTTCTGCGTGTCTTGCCGCTCTACACTCAGCAAAAAGCTTTTCCACCATATCTTGCAAGGAGAAACTCTGCCAGGAAAGAAAACATCCAAAATCTTGTTCTAAAGCTTGCACGGGGGTCTGCAAAGAGTTTGGCAAGAATGAAAGGTAGTTGTCCAAAACTCGTTCTTTTCCAATAGAATAACCATGGAAAAGGCAGGAGAGTGGTAAAGTACTGTTTTCTCGAAGTCTGAAGGCTGCCCACACTGTGCCTGTGTGCTGCAGCTTGCATCTTCGCCTTTGGGAAGCTGCCGCTCGCCGATTCTCCCGCAGGCGAAGAAGCGGCTTCTTCGCACACGGAGCATTGTGGCGAGCGCAGGGAGCTCCTGAGAGCGGTTTGTGCCGAAAGAAGCCCGGGACCGGCACTTAGCTTCGGAGAGCTGCGTATCTGCGTCTTCTGCGTGTCTTGCCGCTCTACACTCAGCAAAAAGCTTTTCCACCATATCTTGCAAGGAGAAACTCTGCCAGGAAAGAAAACATCCAAAATCTTGTTCTAAAGCTTGCACGGGGGTGTGCAAAGAGTTTGGCAAGAATGAAAGGTAGTTGTCCAAAACTCGTTCTTTTCCAATAGAATAACCATGGAAAAGGCAGGAGAGTGGTAAAGTACCGTTTTCTCTAAGTCTGAATGCTGCCCACACTGTGCCTGTGTGCTGCAGCTTGCATCTTCGCCTTTGGGAAGCTGCCGCTCGCCGATTCTCCCGGAGGCGAAGAAGCGGCTTCTTCGCACACAGAGCATTGTGGCGAGCGCAGGGAGCTCCTGAGAGCTGTTTGTGCCGAAAGAAGCCCGGGACCGGCACTTAGCTTCGGAGAGCTGCGTATCTGCGTCTTCTGCGTGTCTTGCCGCTCTACACTCAGCAAAAAGCTTTTCCACCATATCTTGCAAGGAGAAACTCTGCCAGGAAAGAAAACATCCAAAATCTTGTTCTAAAGCTTGCACGGGGGTCTGCAAAGAGTTTGGCAAGAATGTAAGTTAGTTGTCCAAAACTCGTTCTTTTCCAATAGAATAACCATGAAAAGGCAGGAGAGTGGTAAAGTACTGTTTTCTCTAAGTCTGAATGCTGCCCACACTGTGCCTGTGTGCTGCCGCTTACATCTTCGCCTTTGGGAAGCTGCCGCTCGCCGATTCTCCCGCAGGCGAAGAAGCGGCTTCTTCGCACACAGAGCATTGTGGCGAGCGCAGGGAGCTCCTGAGAGCGGTTTGTGCCGAAAGAAGCCCGGGACCGGCACTTAGCTTCGGAGAGCTGCGTATCTGCGTCTTCTGCGTGTCTTGCCGCTCTACACTCAGCAAAAAGCTTTTCCACCATATCTTGCAAGGAGAAACTCTGCCAGGAAAGAAAACATCCCAAATCTTGTTCTAAAGCTTGCACGGGGGTCTGCAAAGAGTTTGGCAAGAATGAAAGGTAGTTGTCCAAAACTCGTTCTTTTCCAATAGAATAACCATGGAAAAGGCAGGAGAGTGGTAAAGTACTGTTTTCTCTAAGTCTGAAGGCTGCCCACACTGTGCCTGTGTGCTGCCGCTTGCATCTTCGCCTTTGGGAAGCTGCCGCTCGCCGATTCTCCCGGAGGCGAAGAAGCGGCTTCTTCGCACACAGAGCATTGTGGCGAGCGCAGGGAGCTCCTGAGAGCGGTTTGTGCCGAAAGAAGCCCGGGACCGGCACTTAGCTTCGGAGAGCTGCGTATCTGCGTCTTCTGCGTGTCTTGCCGCTCTACACTCAGCAAAAAGCTTTTCCACCATATCTTGCAAGGAGAAACTCTGCCAGGAAAGAAAACATCCAAAATCTTGTTCTAAAGCTTGCACGGGGGTCTGCAAAGAGTTTGGCAAGAATGAAAGGTAGTTGTCCAAAACTCGTTCTTTTCCAATAGAATAACCATGGAAAAGGCAGGAGAGTGGTAAAGTACTGTTTTCTCTAAGTCTGAAGGCTGCCCACACTGTGCCTGTGTGCTGCAGCTTGCATCTTCGCCTTTGGGAAGCTGCCGCTCGCCGATTCTCCCGGAGGCGAAGAAGCGGCTTCTTGGCACACAGAGCATTGTGGCGAGCGCAGGGAGCTCCTGAGAGCGGTTTGTGCCGAAAGAAGCCCGGGACCGGCACTTAGCTTCGGAGAGCTGCGTATCTGCGTCTTCTGCGTGTCTTGCCGCTCTACACTCAGCAAAAAGCTTTTCCAGCATATCTTGCAAGGAGAAACTCTGCCAGGAAAGAAAACATCCAAAATCTTGTTCTAAAGCTTGCACGGGGGTCTGCAAAGAGTTTGGCAAGAATGAAAGGTAGTTGTCCAAAACTCGTTCTTTTCCAATAGAATAACCATGGAAAAGGCAGGAGAGTGGTAAAGTACTGTTTTCTCTAAGTCTGAATGCTGCCCACACTGTGCCTGTGTGCTGCAGCTTGCATCTTCGCCTTTGGGAAGCTGCCGCTCGCCGATTCTCCCGGAGGCGAAGAAGCGGCTTCTTCGCACACAGAGCATTGTGGCGAGCGCAGGGAGCTCCTGAGAGCGGTTTGTGCCGAAAGAAGCCCGGGACCGGCACTTAGCTTCGGAGAGCTGCGTATCTGCGTCTTCTGCGTGTCTTGCCGCTCTACACTCAGCAAAAAGCTTTTCCACCATATCTTGCAAGGAGAAACTCTGCCAGGAAAGAAAACATCCAAAATCTGGTTCTAAAGCTTGCACACAGGTCTGCAAAGAGTTTGGCAAGAATGAAAGGTAGTTGTCCAAAACTCGTTCTTTTCCAATAGAATAACCATGGAAAAGGCAGGAGAGTGGTAAAGTACTGTTTTCTCTAAGTCTGAATGCTGCCCACACTGTGCCTGTGTGCTGCAGCTTGCATCTTCGCCTTTGGGAAGCTGCCGCTCGCCGATTCTCCCGGAGGCGAAGAAGCGGCTTCTTCGCACACAGAGCATTGTGGCGAGCGCAGGGAGCTCCTGAGAGCTGTTTGTGCCGAAAGAAGCCCGGGACCGGCACTTAGCTTCGGAGAGCTGCGTATCTGTGTCTTCTGCGTGTCTTGCCGCTCTACACTCAGCAAAAAGCTTTTCCACCATATCTTGCAAGGAGAAACTCTGCCAGGAAAGAAAACATCCAAAATCTTGTTCTAAAGCTTGCACGGGGGTCTGCAAAGAGTTTGGCAAGAATGAAAGGTAGTTGTCCAAAACTCGTTCTTTTCCAATAGAATAACCATGGAAAAGGCAGGAGAGTGGTAAAGTACTGTTTTCTCGAAGTCTGAAGGCTGCCCACACTGTGCCTGTGTGCTGCAGCTTGCATCTTCGCCTTTGGGAAGCTGCCGCTCGCCGATTCTCCCGCAGGCGAAGAAGCGGCTTCTTCGCACACGGAGCATTGTGGCGAGCGCAGGGAGCTCCTGAGAGCGGTTTGTGCCGAAAGAAGCCCGGGACCGGCACTTAGCTTCGGAGAGCTGCGTATCTGCGTCTTCTGCGTGTCTTGCCGCTCTACACTCAGCAAAAAGCTTTTCCACCATATCTTGCAAGGAGAAACTCTGCCAGGAAAGAAAACATCCCAAATCTTGTTCTAAAGCTTGCACACGGGTCTGCAAAGAGTTTGGCAAGAATGAAAGGTAGTTGTCCAAAACTCGTTCTTTTCCAATAGAATAACCATGGAAAAGGCAGGAGAGTGGTAAAGTACCGTTTTCTCTAAGTCTGAATGCTGCCCACACTGTGCCTGTGTGCTGCAGCTTGCATCTTCGCCTTTGGGAAGCTGCCGCTCGCCGATTCTCCCGGAGGCGAAGAAGCGGCTTCTTCGCACACAGAGCATTGTGGCGAGCGCAGGGAGCTCCTGAGAGCTGTTTGTGCCGAAAGAAGCCCGGGACCGGCACTTAGCTTCGGAGAGCTGCGTATCTGCGTCTTCTGCGTGTCTTGCCGCTCTACACTCAGCAAAAAGCTTTTCCAGCATATCTTGCAAGGAGAAACTCTGCCAGGAAAGAAAACATCCAAAATCTTGTTCTAAAGCTTGCACGGGGGTCTGCAAAGAGTTTGGCAAGAATGAAAGGTAGTTGTCCAAAACTCGTTCTTTTCCAATAGAATAACCATGGAAAAGGCAGGAGAGTGGTAAAGTACCGTTTTCTCTAAGTCTGAATGCTCCTGAGAGCGGTTTGTGCCGAAAGAAGCCCGGGACCGGCACTTAGCTTCGGAGAGCTGCGTATCTGCGTCTTCTGCGTGTCTTGCCGCTCTACACTCAGCAAAAAGCTTTTCCACCATATCTTGCAAGGAGAAACTCTGCCAGGAAAGAAAACATCCAAAATCTTGTTCTAAAGCTTGCACGGGGGTCTGCAAAGAGTTTGGCAAGAATGAAAGGTAGTTGTCCAAAACTCGTTCTTTTCCAATAGAATAACCATGGAAAAGGCAGGAGAGTGGTAAAGTACTGTTTTCTCGAAGTCTGAAGGCTGCCCACACTGTGCCTGTGTGCTGCAGCTTGCATCTTCGCCTTTGGGAAGCTGCCGCTCGCCGATTCTCCCGGAGGCGAAGAAGCGGCTTCTTCGCACACAGAGCATTGTGGCGAGCGCAGGGAGCTCCTGAGAGCGGTTTGTGCCGAAAGAAGCCCGGGACCGGCACTTAGCTTCGGAGAGCTGCGTATCTGCGTCTTCTGCGTGTCTTGCCGCTCTACACTCAGCAAAAAGCTTTTCCACCATATCTTGCAAGGAGAAACTCTGCCAGGAAAGAAAACATCCAAAATCTTGTTCTAAAGCTTGCACACAGGTCTGCAAAGAGTTTGGCAAGAATGAAAGGTAGTTGTCCAAAACTCGTTCTTTTCCAATAGAATAACCATGGAAAAGGCAGGAGAGTGGTAAAGTACTGTTTTCTCTAAGTCTGAATGCTGCCCACACTGTGCCTGTGTGCTGCAGCTTGCATCTTCGCCTTTGGGAAGCTGCCGCTCGCCGATTCTCCCGCAGGCGAAGAAGCGGCTTCTTCGCACACAGAGCATTGTGGCGAGCGCAGGGAGCTCCTGAGAGCTGTTTGTGCCGAAAGAAGCCCGGGACCGGCACTTAGCTTCGGAGAGCTGCGTATCTGCGTCTTCTGCGTGTCTTGCCGCTCTACACTCAGCAAAAAGCTTTTCCACCATATCTTGCAAGGAGAAACTCTGCCAGGAAAGAAAACATCCCAAATCTTGTTCTAAAGCTTGCACGGGGGTCTGCAAAGAGTTTGGCAAGAATGAAAGGTAGTTGTCCAAAACTCGTTCTTTTCCAATAGAATAACCATGGAAAAGGCAGGAGAGGGGTTAAGTACTGTTTTCTCTAAGTCTGAATGCTGCCCACACTGTGCCTGTGTGCTGCAGCTTGCATCTTCGCCTTTGGGAAGCTGCCGCTCGCCGATTCTCCCGGAGGCGAAGAAGCGGCTTCTTGGCACACAGAGCATTGTGGCGAGCGCAGGGAGCTCCTGAGAGCGGTTTGTGCCGAAAGAAGCCCGGGACCGGCACTTAGCTTCGGAGAGCTGCGTATCTGCGTCTTCTGCGTGTCTTGCCGCTCTACACTCAGCAAAAAGATTTTCCACCATATCTTGCAAAGAGAAACTCTGCCAGGAAAGAAAACATCCAAAATCTTGTTCTAAAGCTTGCACGGGGGTCTGCAAAGAGTTTGGCAAGAATGAAAGGTAGTTGTCCAAAACTCGTTCTTTTCCAATAGAATAACCATGGAAAAGGCAGGAGAGTGGTAAAGTACTGTTTTCTCTAAGTCTGAATGCTGTCCACACTGTGCCTGTGTGCTGCAGCTTGCATCTTCGCCTTTGGGAAGCTGCCGCTCGCCGATTCTCCCGGAGGCGACGAAGCGGCTTCTTCGCACACAGAGCATTGTGGCGAGCGCAGGGAGCTCCTGAGAGCGGTTTGTGCCGAAAGAAGCCCGGGACCGGCACTTAGCTTCGGAGAGCTGCGTATCTGCGTCTTCTGTGTGTCTTGCCGCTCTACACTCAGCAAAAAGCTTTTCCACCATATCTTGCAAGGAGAAACTCTGCCAGGAAAGAAAACATCCAAAATCTTGTTCTAAAGCTTGCACGGGGGTCTGCAAAGAGTTTGGCAAGAATGAAAGGTAGTTGTCCAAAACTCGTTCTTTTCCAATAGAATAACCATGGAAAAGGCAGGAGAGTGGTAAAGTACCGTTTTCTCTAAGTCTGAATGCTGCCCACACTGTGCCTGTGTGCTGCAGCTTGCATCTTCGCCTTTGGGAAGCTGCCGCTCGCCGATTCTCCCGGAGGCGAAGAAGCGGCTTCTTCGCACACAGAGCATTGTGGCGAGCGCAGGGAGCTCCTGAGAGCTGTTTGTGCCGAAAGAAGCCCAGGACCGGCACTTAGCTTCGGAGAGCTGCGTCTCTGCGTCTTCTGCGAGTCTTGCCGCTCTACACTCAGCAAAAAGCTTTTCCACCATATCTTGCAAGGAGAAACTCTGCCAGGAAAGAAAACATCCAAAATCTTGTTCTAAAGCTTGCACGGGGGTCTGCAAAGAGTTTGGCAAGAATGAAAGGTAGTTGTCCAAAACTCGTTCTTTTCCAATAGAATAACCATGGAAAAGGCAGGAGAGTGGTAAAGTACTGTTTTCTCTAAGTCTGAAGGCTGCCCACACTGTGCCTGTGTGCTGCAGCTTGCATCTTCGCCTTTGGGAAGCTGCCGCTCGCCGATTCTCCCGGAGGCGAAGAAGCGGCTTCTTCGCACACAGAGCATTGTGGCGAGCGCAGGGAGCTCCTGAGAGCGGTTTGTGCCGAAAGAAGCCCGGGACCGGCACTTAGCTTCGGAGAGCTGCGTATCTGCGTCTTCTGCGTGTCTTGCCGCTCTACACTCAGCAAAAAGCTTTTCCACCATATCTTGCAAGGAGAAACTCTGCCAGGAAAGAAAACATCCAAAATCTTGTTCTAAAGCGTGCACGGGGGTCTGCAAAGAGTTTGGCAAGAATGAAAGGTAGTTGTCCAAAACTCGTTCTTTTCCAATAGAATAACCATGGAAAAGGCAGGAGAGTGGTAAAGTACTGTTTTCTCTAAGTCTGAATGCTGCCCACACTGTGCCTGTGTGCTGCAGCTTGCATCTTCGCCTTTGGGAAGCTGCCGCTCGCCGATTCTCCCGGAGGCGAAGAAGCGGCTTCTTCGCACACAGAGCATTGTGGCGAGTGCAGGGAGCTCCTGAGAGCGGTTTGTGCCGAAAGAAGCCCGGGACCGGCACTTAGCTTCGGAGAGCTGCGTATCTGCGTCTTCTGCGTGTCTTGCCGCTCTACACTCAGCCAAAAGCTTTTCCACCATATCTTGCAAGGAGAAACTCTGCCAGGAAAGAAAACATCCAAAATCTTGTTCTAAAGCTTGCACGGGGGTCTGCAAAGAGTTTGGCAAGAATGAAAGGTAGTTGTCCAAAACTCGTTCTTTTCCAATAGAATAACCATGGAAAAGGCAGGAGAGTGGTAAAGTACTGTTTTCTCTAAGTCTGAAGGCTGCCCACACTGTGCCTGTGTGCTGCAGCTTGCATCTTCGCCTTTGGGAAGCTGCCGCTCGCCGATTCTCCCGGAGGCGAAGAAGCGGCTTCTTCGCACACAGAGCATTGTGGCGAGCGCAGGGAGCTCCTGAGAGCGGTTTGTGCCGAAAGAAGCCCGGGACCGGCACTTAGCTTCGGAGAGCTGCGTATCTGTGTCTTCTGCGTGTCTTGCCGCTCTACACTCAGCAAAAAGCTTTTCCACCATATCTTGCAAGGAGAAACTCTGCCAGGAAAGAAAACATCCAAAATCTTGTTCTAAAGCTTGCACGGGGGTCTGCAAAGAGTTTGGCAAGAATGAAAGGTAGTTGTCCAAAACTCGTTCTTTTCCAATAGAATAACCATGGAAAAGGCAGGAGAGTGGTAAAGTACTGTTTTCTCGAAGTCTGAAGGCTGCCCACACTGTGCCTGTGTGCTGCAGCTTGCATCTTCGCCTTTGGGAAGCTGCCGCTCGCCGATTCTCCCGCAGGCGAAGAAGCGGCTTCTTCGCACACGGAGCATTGTGGCGAGCGCAGGGAGCTCCTGAGAGCGGTTTGTGCCGAAAGAAGCCCGGGACCGGCACTTAGCTTCGGAGAGCTGCGTATCTGCGTCTTCTGCGTGTCTTGCCGCTCTACACTCAGCAAAAAGCTTTTCCACCATATCTTGCAAGGAGAAACTCTGCCAGGAAAGAAAACATCCAAAATCTTGTTCTAAAGCTTGCACGGGGGTCTGCAAAGAGTTTGGCAAGAATGAAAGGTAGTTGTCCAAAACTCGTTCTTTTCCAATAGAATAACCATGGAAAAGGCAGGAGAGTGGTAAAGTACCGTTTTCTCTAAGTCTGAATGCTGCCCACACTGTGCCTGTGTGCTGCAGCTTGCATCTTCGCCTTTGGGAAGCTGCCGCTCGCCGATTCTCCCGGAGGCGAAGAAGCGGCTTCTTCGCACACAGAGCATTGTGGCGAGCGCAGGGAGCTCCTGAGAGCTGTTTGTGCCGAAAGAAGCCCGGGACCGGCACTTAGCTTCGGAGAGCTGCGTATCTGCGTCTTCTGCGTGTCTTGCCGCTCTACACTCAGCAAAAAGCTTTTCCACCATATCTTGCAAGGAGAAACTCTGCCAGGAAAGAAAACATCCAAAATCTTGTTCTAAAGCTTGCACGGGGGTCTGCAAAGAGTTTGGCAAGAATGTAAGTTAGTTGTCCAAAACTCGTTCTTTTCCAATAGAATAACCATGAAAAGGCAGGAGAGTGGTAAAGTACTGTTTTCTCTAAGTCTGAATGCTGCCCACACTGTGCCTGTGTGCTGCCGCTTACATCTTCGCCTTTGGGAAGCTGCCGCTCGCCGATTCTCCCGCAGGCGAAGAAGCGGCTTCTTCGCACACAGAGCATTGTGGCGAGCGCAGGGAGCTCCTGAGAGCGGTTTGTGCCGAAAGAAGCCCGGGACCGGCACTTAGCTTCGGAGAGCTGCGTATCTGCGTCTTCTGCGTGTCTTGCCGCTCTACACTCAGCAAAAAGCTTTTCCACCATATCTTGCAAGGAGAAACTCTGCCAGGAAAGAAAACATCCCAAATCTTGTTCTAAAGCTTGCACGGGGGTCTGCAAAGAGTTTGGCAAGAATGAAAGGTAGTTGTCCAAAACTCGTTCTTTTCCAATAGAATAACCATGGAAAAGGCAGGAGAGTGGTAAAGTACTGTTTTCTCTAAGTCTGAAGGCTGCCCACACTGTGCCTGTGTGCTGCCGCTTGCATCTTCGCCTTTGGGAAGCTGCCGCTCGCCGATTCTCCCGGAGGCGAAGAAGCGGCTTCTTCGCACACAGAGCATTGTGGCGAGCGCAGGGAGCTCCTGAGAGCGGTTTGTGCCGAAAGAAGCCCGGGACCGGCACTTAGCTTCGGAGAGCTGCGTATCTGCGTCTTCTGCGTGTCTTGCCGCTCTACACTCAGCAAAAAGCTTTTCCACCATATCTTGCAAGGAGAAACTCTGCCAGGAAAGAAAACATCCAAAATCTTGTTCTAAAGCTTGCACGGGGGTCTGCAAAGAGTTTGGCAAGAATGAAAGGTAGTTGTCCAAAACTCGTTCTTTTCCAATAGAATAACCATGGAAAAGGCAGGAGAGTGGTAAAGTACTGTTTTCTCTAAGTCTGAAGGCTGCCCACACTGTGCCTGTGTGCTGCAGCTTGCATCTTCGCCTTTGGGAAGCTGCCGCTCGCCGATTCTCCCGGAGGCGAAGAAGCGGCTTCTTGGCACACAGAGCATTGTGGCGAGCGCAGGGAGCTCCTGAGAGCGGTTTGTGCCGAAAGAAGCCCGGGACCGGCACTTAGCTTCGGAGAGCTGCGTATCTGCGTCTTCTGCGTGTCTTGCCGCTCTACACTCAGCAAAAAGCTTTTCCAGCATATCTTGCAAGGAGAAACTCTGCCAGGAAAGAAAACATCCAAAATCTTGTTCTAAAGCTTGCACGGGGGTCTGCAAAGAGTTTGGCAAGAATGAAAGGTAGTTGTCCAAAACTCGTTCTTTTCCAATAGAATAACCATGGAAAAGGCAGGAGAGTGGTAAAGTACTGTTTTCTCTAAGTCTGAATGCTGCCCACACTGTGCCTGTGTGCTGCAGCTTGCATCTTCGCCTTTGGGAAGCTGCCGCTCGCCGATTCTCCCGGAGGCGAAGAAGCGGCTTCTTCGCACACAGAGCATTGTGGCGAGCGCAGGGAGCTCCTGAGAGCGGTTTGTGCCGAAAGAAGCCCGGGACCGGCACTTAGCTTCGGAGAGCTGCGTATCTGCGTCTTCTGCGTGTCTTGCCGCTCTACACTCAGCAAAAAGCTTTTCCACCATATCTTGCAAGGAGAAACTCTGCCAGGAAAGAAAACATCCAAAATCTTGTTCTAAAGCTTGCACGGAGATCTGCAAAGAGTTTGGCAAGAATGAAAGGTAGTTGTCCAAAACTCGTTCTTTTCCAATAGAATAACCATGGAAAAGGCAGGAGAGTGGTAAAGTACTGTTTTCTCTAAGTCTGAAGGCTGCCCACACTGTGCCTCTGTGCTGCAGCTTGCATCTTCGCCTTTGGGAAGCTGCCGCTCGCCGATTCTCCCGCAGGCGAAGAAGCGGCTTCTTCGCACACAGAGCATTGTGGCGAGCGCAGGGAGCTCCTGAGAGCGGTTTGTGCCGAAAGAAGCCCGGGACCGGCACTTAGCTTCGGAGAGCTGCGTATCTGCGTCTTCTGCGTGTCTTGCCGCTCTACACTCAGCCAAAAGCTTTTCCACCATATCTTGCAAGGAGAAACTCTGCCAGGAAAGAAAACATCCAAAATCTTGTTCTAAAGCTTGCACGGGGGTCTGCAAAGAGTTTGGCAAGAATGAAAGGTAGTTGTCCAAAACTCGTTCTTTTCCAATAGAATAACCATGGAAAAGGCAGGAGAGTGGTAAAGTACCGTTTTCTCTAAGTCTGAATGCTGCCCACACTGTGCCTGTGTGCTGCAGCTTGCATCTTCGCCTTTGGGAAGCTGCCGCTCGCCGATTCTCCCGGAGGCGAAGAAACGGCTTCTTCGCACACAGAGCATTGTGGCGAGCGCAGGGAGCTCCTGAGAGCTGTTTGTGCCGAAAGAAGCCCGGGACCGGCACTTAGCTTCGGAGAGCTGCGTATCTGCGTCTTCTGCGTGTCTTGCCGCTCTACACTCAGCAAAAAGCTTTTCCAGCATATCTTGCAAGGAGAAACTCTGCCAGGAAAGAAAACATCCAAAATCTTGTTCTAAAGCTTGCACGGGGGTCTGCAAAGAGTTTGGCAAGAATGTAAGTTAGTTGTCCAAAACTCGTTCTTTTCCAGTAGAATAACCATGAAAAGGCAGGAGAGTGGTAAAGTACTGTTTTCTCTAAGTCTGAATGCTGCCCACACTGTGCCTGTGTGCTGCCGCTTACATCTTCGCCTTTGGGAAGCTGCCGCTCGCCGATTCTCCCGCAGGCGAAGAAGCGGCTTCTTCGCACACAGAGCATTGTGGCGAGCGCAGGGAGCTCCTGAGAGCGGTTTGTGCCGAAAGAAGCCCGGGACCGGCACTTAGCTTCGGAGAGCTGCGTATCTGCGTCTTCTGCGTGTCTTGCCGCTCTACACTCAGCAAAAAGCTTTTCCACCATATCTTGCAAGGAGAAACTCTGCCAGGAAAGAAAACATCCCAAATCTTGTTCTAAAGCTTGCACGGGGGTCTGCAAAGAGTTTGGCAAGAATGAAAGGTAGTTGTCCAAAACTCGTTCTTTTCCAATAGAATAACCATGGAAAAGGCAGGAGAGTGGTAAAGTACTGTTTTCTCTAAGTCTGAAGGCTGCCCACACTGTGCCTGTGTGCTGCCGCTTGCATCTTCGCCTTTGGGAAGCTGCCGCTCGCCGATTCTCCCGGAGGCGAAGAAGCGGCTTCTTCGCACACAGAGCATTGTGGCGAGCGCAGGGAGCTCCTGAGAGCGGTTTGTGCCGAAAGAAGCCCGGGACCGGCACTTAGCTTCGGAGAGCTGCGTATCTGCGTCTTCTGCGTGTCTTGCCGCTCTACACTCAGCAAAAAGCTTTTCCACCATATCTTGCAAGGAGAAACTCTGCCAGGAAAGAAAACATCCAAAATCTTGTTCTAAAGCTTGCACGGGGGTCTGCAAAGAGTTTGGCAAGAATGAAAGGTAGTTGTCCAAAACTCGTTCTTTTCCAATAGAATAACCATGGAAAAGGCAGGAGAGTGGTAAAGTACTGTTTTCTCTAAGTCTGAAGGCTGCCCACACTGTGCCTGTGTGCTGCAGCTTGCATCTTCGCCTTTGGGAAGCTGCCGCTCGCCGATTCTCCCGGAGGCGAAGAAGCGGCTTCTTGGCACACAGAGCATTGTGGCGAGCGCAGGGAGCTCCTGAGAGCGGTTTGTGCCGAAAGAAGCCCGGGACCGGCACTTAGCTTCGGAGAGCTGCGTATCTGCGTCTTCTGCGTGTCTTGCCGCTCTACACTCAGCAAAAAGCTTTTCCAGCATATCTTGCAAGGAGAAACTCTGCCAGGAAAGAAAACATCCAAAATCTTGTTCTAAAGCTTGCACGGGGGTCTGCAAAGAGTTTGGCAAGAATGAAAGGTAGTTGTCCAAAACTCGTTCTTTTCCAATAGAATAACCATGGAAAAGGCAGGAGAGTGGTAAAGTACTGTTTTCTCTAAGTCTGAATGCTGCCCACACTGTGCCTGTGTGCTGCAGCTTGCATCTTCGCCTTTGGGAAGCTGCCGCTCGCCGATTCTCCCGGAGGCGAAGAAGCGGCTTCTTCGCACACAGAGCATTGTGGCGAGCGCAGGGAGCTCCTGAGAGCGGTTTGTGCCGAAAGAAGCCCGGGACCGGCACTTAGCTTCGGAGAGCTGCGTATCTGCGTCTTCTGCGTGTCTTGCCGCTCTACACTCAGCAAAAAGCTTTTCCACCATATCTTGCAAGGAGAAACTCTGCCAGGAAAGAAAACATCCAAAATCTTGTTCTAAAGCTTGCACGGAGATCTGCAAAGAGTTTGGCAAGAATGAAAGGTAGTTGTCCAAAACTCGTTCTTTTCCAATAGAATAACCATGGAAAAGGCAGGAGAGTGGTAAAGTACTGTTTTCTCTAAGTCTGAAGGCTGCCCACACTGTGCCTCTGTGCTGCAGCTTGCATCTTCGCCTTTGGGAAGCTGCCGCTCGCCGATTCTCCCGCAGGCGAAGAAGCGGCTTCTTCGCACACAGAGCATTGTGGCGAGCGCAGGGAGCTCCTGAGAGCGGTTTGTGCCGAAAGAAGCCCGGGACCGGCACTTAGCTTCGGAGAGCTGCGTATCTGCGTCTTCTGCGTGTCTTGCCGCTCTACACTCAGCCAAAAGCTTTTCCACCATATCTTGCAAGGAGAAACTCTGCCAGGAAAGAAAACATCCAAAATCTTGTTCTAAAGCTTGCACGGGGGTCTGCAAAGAGTTTGGCAAGAATGAAAGGTAGTTGTCCAAAACTCGTTCTTTTCCAATAGAATAACCATGGAAAAGGCAGGAGAGTGGTAAAGTACCGTTTTCTCTAAGTCTGAATGCTGCCCACACTGTGCCTGTGTGCTGCAGCTTGCATCTTCGCCTTTGGGAAGCTGCCGCTCGCCGATTCTCCCGGAGGCGAAGAAACGGCTTCTTCGCACACAGAGCATTGTGGCGAGCGCAGGGAGCTCCTGAGAGCTGTTTGTGCCGAAAGAAGCCCGGGACCGGCACTTAGCTTCGGAGAGCTGCGTATCTGCGTCTTCTGCGTGTCTTGCCGCTCTACACTCAGCAAAAAGCTTTTCCAGCATATCTTGCAAGGAGAAACTCTGCCAGGAAAGAAAACATCCAAAATCTTGTTCTAAAGCTTGCACGGGGGTCTGCAAAGAGTTTGGCAAGAATGTAAGTTAGTTGTCCAAAACTCGTTCTTTTCCAGTAGAATAACCATGAAAAGGCAGGAGAGTGGTAAAGTACTGTTTTCTCTAAGTCTGAATGCTGCCCACACTGTGCCTGTGTGCTGCCGCTTACATCTTCGCCTTTGGGAAGCTGCCGCTCGCCGATTCTCCCGCAGGCGAAGAAGCGGCTTCTTCGCACACAGAGCATTGTGGCGAGCGCAGGGAGCTCCTGAGAGCGGTTTGTGCCGAAAGAAGCCCGGGACCGGCACTTAGCTTCGGAGAGCTGCGTATCTGCGTCTTCTGCGTGTCTTGCCGCTCTACACTCAGCAAAAAGCTTTTCCACCATATCTTGCAAGGAGAAACTCTGCCAGGAAAGAAAACATCCCAAATCTTGTTCTAAAGCTTGCACGGGGGTCTGCAAAGAGTTTGGCAAGAATGAAAGGTAGTTGTCCAAAACTCGTTCTTTTCCAATAGAATAACCATGGAAAAGGCAGGAGAGTGGTAAAGTACTGTTTTCTCTAAGTCTGAAGGCTGCCCACACTGTGCCTGTGTGCTGCCGCTTGCATCTTCGCCTTTGGGAAGCTGCCGCTCGCCGATTCTCCCGGAGGCGAAGAAGCGGCTTCTTCGCACACAGAGCATTGTGGCGAGCGCAGGGAGCTCCTGAGAGCGGTTTGTGCCGAAAGAAGCCCGGGACCGGCACTTAGCTTCGGAGAGCTGCGTATCTGCGTCTTCTGCGTGTCTTGCCACTCTACACTCAGCAAAAAGCTTTTCCACCATATCTTGCAAGGAGAAACTCTGCCAGGAAAGAAAACATCCAAAATCTTGTTCTAAAGCTTGCACGGGGGTCTGCAAAGAGTTTGGCAAGAATGAAAGGTAGTTGTCCAAAACTCGTTCTTTTCCAATAGAATAACCATGGAAAAGGCAGGAGAGTGGTAAAGTACTGTTTTCTCCAAGTCTGAATGCTGCCCACACTGTGCCTGTGTGCTGCAGCTTGCATCTTCGCCTTTGGGAAGCTGCCGCTCGCCGATTCTCCCGCAGGCGAAGAAGCGGCTTCTTCGCACACGGAGCATTGTGGCGAGCGCAGGGAGCTCCTGAGAGCGGTTTGTGCCGAAAGAAGCCCGGGACCGGCACTTAGCTTCGGAGAGCTGCGTATCTGCGTCTTCTGCGTGTCTTGCCGCTCTACACTCAGCAAAAAGCTTTTCCACCATATCTTGCAAGGAGAAACTCTGCCAGGAAAGAAAACATCCAAAATCTTGTTCTAAAGCTTGCACGGGGGTCTGCAAAGAGTTTGGCAAGAATGAAAGGTAGTTGTCCAAAACTCGTTCTTTTCCAATAGAATAACCATGGAAAAGGCAGGAGAGTGGTAAAGTACCGTTTTCTCTAAGTCTGAATGCACCCACACTGTGCCTGTGTGCTGCAGCTTGCATCTTCGCCTTTGGGAAGCTGCCGCTCGCCGATTCTCCCGGAGGCGAAGAAGCGGCTTCTTCGCACACAGAGCATTGTGGCGAGCGCAGGGAGCTCCTGAGAGCGGTTTGTGCCGAAAGAAGCCCGGGACCGGCACTTAGCTTCGGAGAGCTGCGTATCTGCGTCTTCTGCGTGTCTTGCCGCTCTACACTCAGCAAAAAGCTTTTCCACCATATCTTGCAAGGAGAAACTCTGCCAGGAAAGAAAACATCCAAAATCTTGTTCTAAAGCTTGCACGGAGGTCTGCAAAGAGTTTGGCAAGAATGAAAGGTAGTTGTCCAAAACTCGTTCTTTTCCAATAGAATAACCATGGAAAAGGCAGGAGAGTGGTAAAGTACCGTTTTCTCTAAGTCTGAATGCTGCCCACACTGTGCCTGTGTGCTGCAGCTTGCATCTTCGCCTTTGGGAAGCTGCCGCTGGCCGATTCTCCCGGAGGCGAAGAAGCGGCTTCTTCGCACACAGAGCATTGTGGCGAGTGCAGGGAGCTCCTGAGAGCGGTTTGTGCCGAAAGAAGCCCGGGACCGGCACTTAGCTTCGGAGAGCTGCGTATCTGCGTCTTCTGCGTGTCTTGCCGCTCTACACTCAGCAAAAAGCTTTTCCAGCATATCTTGCAAGGAGAAACTCTGCCAGGAAAGAAAACATCCAAAATCTTGTTCTAAAGCTTGCACGGGGGTCTGCAAAGAGTTTGGCAAGAATGAAAGGTAGTTGTCCAAAACTCGTTCTTTTCCAATAGAATAACCATGGAAAAGGCAGGAGAGTGGTAAAGTACTGTTTTCTCTAAGTCTGAAGGCTGCCCACACTGTGCCTGTGTGCTGCAGCTTGCATCTTCGCCTTTGGGAAGCTGCCGCTCGCCGATTCTCCCGCAGGCGAAGAAGCGGCTTCTTCGCACACAGAGCATTGTGGCGAGCGCAGGGAGCTCCTGAGAGCGGTTTGTGCCGAAAGAAGCCCGGGACCGGCACTTAGCTTCGGAGAGCTGCGTATCTGCGTCTTCTGCGTGTCTTGCCGCTCTACACTCAGCAAAAAGCTTTTCCACCATATCTTGCAAGGAGAAACTCTGCCAGGAAAGAAAACATCCAAAATCTGGTTCTAAAGCTTGCACACAGGTCTGCAAAGAGTTTGGCAAGAATGAAAGGTAGTTGTCCAAAACTCGTTCTTTTCCAATAGAATAACCATGGAAAAGGCAGGAGAGTGGTAAAGTACTGTTTTCTCTAAGTCTGAAGGCTGCCCACACTGTGCCTGTGTGCTGCAGCTTGCATCTTCGCCTTTGGGAAGCTGCCGCTCGCCGATTCTCCCGGAGGCGAAGAAGCGGCTTCTTGGCACACAGAGCATTGTGGCGAGCGCAGGGAGCTCCTGAGAGCGGTTTGTGCCGAAAGAAGCCCGGGACCGGCACTTAGCTTCGGAGAGCTGCGTATCTGCGTCTTCTGCGTGTCTTGCCGCTCTACACTCAGCAAAAAGCTTTTCCACCATATCTTGCAAGGAGAAACTCTGCCAGGAAAGAAAACATCCAAAATCTTGTTCTAAAGCTTGCACGGGGGTCTGCAAAGAGTTTGGCAAGAATGAAAGGTAGTTGTCCAAAACTCGTTCTTTTCCAATAGAATAACCATGGAAAAGGCAGGAGAGTGGTAAAGTACTGTTTTCTCTAAGTCTGAAGGCTGCCCACACTGTGCCTGTGTGCTGCAGCTTGCATCTTCGCCTTTGGGAAGCTGCCGCTCGCCGATTCTCCCGCAGGCGAAGAAGCGGCTTCTTCGCACACAGAGCATTGTGGCGAGCGCAGGGAGCTCCTGAGAGCGGTTTGTGCCGAAAGAAGCCCGGGACCGGCACTTAGCTTCGGAGAGCTGCGTATCTGTGTCTTCTGCGTGTCTTGCCGCTCTACACTCAGCAAAAAGCTTTTCCACCATATCTTGCAAGGAGAAACTCTGCCAGGAAAGAAAACATCCAAAATCTTGTTCTAAAGCTTGCACGGGGGTCTGCAAAGAGTTTGGCAAGAATGTAAGTTAGTTGTCCAAAACTCGTTCTTTTCCAATAGAATAACCATGAAAAGGCAGGAGAGTGGTAAAGTACTGTTTTCTCTAAGTCTGAATGCTGCCCACACTGTGCCTGTGTGCTGCCGCTTACATCTTCGCCTTTGGGAAGCTGCCGCTCGCCGATTCTCCCGCAGGCGAAGAAGCGGCTTCTTCGCACACAGAGCATTGTGGCGAGCGCAGGGAGCTCCTGAGAGCGGTTTGTGCCGAAAGAAGCCCGGGACCGGCACTTAGCTTCGGAGAGCTGCGTATCTGCGTCTTCTGCGTGTCTTGCCGCTCTACACTCAGCAAAAAGCTTTTCCACCATATCTTGCAAGGAGAAACTCTGCCAGGAAAGAAAACATCCCAAATCTTGTTCTAAAGCTTGCACGGGGGTCTGCAAAGAGTTTGGCAAGAATGAAAGGTAGTTGTCCAAAACTCGTTCTTTTCCAATAGAATAACCATGGAAAAGGCAGGAGAGTGGTAAAGTACTGTTTTCTCCAAGTCTGAATGCTGCCCACACTGTGCCTGTGTGCTGCCGCTTGCATCTTCGCCTTTGGGAAGCTGCCGCTCGCCGATTCTCCCGCAGGCGAAGAAGCGGCTTCTTCGCACACAGAGCATTGTGGCGAGCGCAGGGAGCTCCTGAGAGCGGTTTGTGCCGAAAGAAGCCCGGGACCGGCACTTAGCTTCGGAGAGCTGCGTATCTGCGTCTTCTGCGTGTCTTGCCGCTCTACACTCAGCAAAAAGCTTTTCCACCATATCTTGCAAGGAGAAACTCTGCCAGGAAAGAAAACATCCAAAATCTTGTTCTAAAGCTTGCACGGGGGTCTGCAAAGAGTTTGGCAAGAATGAAAGGTAGTTGTCCAAAACTCGTTCTTTTCCAATAGAATAACCATGGAAAAGGCAGGAGAGTGGTAAAGTACTGTTTTCTCTAAGTCTGAAGGCTGCCCACACTGTGCCTGTGTGCTGCAGCTTGCATCTTCGCCTTTGGGAAGCTGCCGCTCGCCGATTCTCCCGGAGGCGAAGAAGCGGCTTCTTGGCACACAGAGCATTGTGGCGAGCGTAGGGAGCTCCTGAGAGCGGTTTGTGCCGAAAGAAGCCCGGGACCGGCACTTAGCTTCGGAGAGCTGCGTATCTGCGTCTTCTGCGTGTCTTGCCGCTCTACACTCAGCAAAAAGCTTTTCCACCATATCTTGCAAGGAGAAACTCTGCCAGGAAAGAAAACATCCAAAATCTTGTTCTAAAGCTTGCACGGGGGTCTGCAAAGAGTTTGGCAAGAATGAAAGGTAGTTGTCCAAAACTCGTTCTTTTCCAATAGAATAACCATGGAAAAGGCAGGAGAGTGGTAAAGTACCGTTTTCTCTAAGTCTGAATGCTGCCCACACTGTGCCTGTGTGCTGCAGCTTGCATCTTCGCCTTTGGGAAGCTGCCGCTCGCCAATTCTCCCGGAGGCGAAGAAGCGGCTTCTTCGCACACAGAGCATTGTGGCGAGCGCAGGGAGCTCCTGAGAGCGGTTTGTGCCGAAAGAAGCCCGGGACCGGCACTTAGCTTCGGAAAGCTGCGTATCTGCGTCTTCTGCGTGTCTTGCCGCTCTACACTCAGCAAAAAGCTTTTCCACCATATCTTGCAAGGAGAAACTCTGCCAGGAAAGAAAACATCCAAAATCTTGTTCTAAAGCTTGCACGGAGGTCTGCAAAGAGTTTGGCAAGAATGAAAGGTAGTTGTCCAAAACTCGTTCTTTTCCAATAGAATAACCATGGAAAAGGCAGGAGAGTGGTAAAGTACCGTTTTCTCTAAGTCTGAAGGCTGCCCACACTGTGCCTGTGTGCTGCAGCTTGCATCTTCGCCTTTGGGAAGCTGCCGCTCGCCGATTCTCCCGGAGGCGAAGAAGCGGCTTCTTCGCACACAGAGCATTGTGGCGAGCGCAGGGAGCTCCTGAGAGCGGTTTGTGCCGAAAGAAGCCCGGGACCGGCACTTAGCTTCGGAGAGCTGCGTATCTGCGTCTTCTGCGTGTCTTGCCGCTCTACACTCAGCAAAAAGCTTTTCCAGCATATCTTGCAAGGAGAAACTCTGCCAGGAAAGAAAACATCCCAAATCTTGTTCTAAAGCTTGCACGGGGGTCTGCAAAGAGTTTGGCAAGAATGAAAGGTAGTTGTCCAAAACTCGTTCTTTTCCAATAGAATAACCATGGAAAAGGCAGGAGAGTGGTAAAGTACTGTTTTCTCTAAGTCTGAAGGCTGCCCACACTGTGCCTGTTTGCTGCCGCTTGCATCTTCGCCTTTGGGAAGCTGCCGCTCGCCGATTCTCCCGGAGGCGAAGAAGCGGCTTCTTCGCACACAGAGCATTGTGGCGAGCGCAGGGAGCTCCTGAGAGCGGTTTGTGCCGAAGGAAGCCCGGGACCGGCACTTAGCTTCGGAGAGCTGCGTATCTGCGTCTTCTGCGTGTCTTGCCGCTCTACACTCAGCAAAAAGCTTTTCCACCATATCTTGCAAGGAGAAACTCTGCCAGGAAAGAAAACATCCAAAATCTTGTTCTAAAGCTTGCACGGGGGTCTGCAAAGAGTTTGGCAAGAATGAAAGGTAGTTGTCCAAAACTCGTTCTTTTCCAATAGAAGAACCATGGAAAAGGCAGGAGAGTGGTAAAGTACTGTTTTCTCTAAGTCTGAATGCTGCCCACACTGTGCCTGTGTGCTGCAGCTTGCATCTTCGCCTTTGGGAAGCTGCCGCTCGCCGATTCTCCCGGAGGCGAAGAAGCGGCTTCTTCGCACACAGAGCATTGTGGCGAGCGCAGGGAGCTCCTGAGAGCGGTTTGTGCCGAAAGAAGCCCGGGACCGGCACTTAGCTTCGGAGAGCTGCGTATCTGCGTCTTCTGCGTGTCTTGCCGCTCTACACTCAGCAAAAAGCTTTTCCACCATATCTTGCAAGGAGAAACTCTGCCAGGAAAGAAAACATCCAAAATCTTGTTCTAAAGCTTGCACGGGGGTCTGCAAAGAGTTTGGCAAGAATGAAAGGTAGTTGTCCAAAACTCGTTCTTTTCCAATAGAATAACCATGGAAAAGGCAGGAGAGTGGTAAAGTACTGTTTTCTCTAAGTCTGAATGCTGCCCAGACTGTGCCTGTGTGCTGCAGCTTGCATCTTCGCCTTTGGGAAGCTGCCGCTCGCCGATTCTCCCGGAGGCGAAGAAGCGGCTTCTTCGCACACAGAGCATTGTGGCGAGCGCAGGGAGCTCCTGAGAGCGGTTTGTGCCGAAAGAAGCCCGGGACCGGCACTTAGCTTCGGAGAGCTGCGTATCTGCGTCTTCTGCGTGTCTTGCCGCTCTACACTCAGCAAAAAGCTTTTCCACCATATTTTGCAAAGAGAAACACTGCCAGGAAAGAAAACATCCCAAATCTTGTTCTAAAGCTTGCACGGGGGTCTGCAAAGAGTTTGGCAAGAATGAAAGGTAGTTGTCCAAAACTCGTTCTTTTCCAATAGAATAACCATGGAAAAGGCGGGAGAGTGGTAAAGTACTGTTTTCTCTAAGTCTGAATGCTGCCCACATTGTGCCTGTGTGCTGCAGCTTGCATCTTCGCCTTTGGGAAGCTGCCGCTCGCCGATTCTCCCGGAGGCGAAGAAGCGGCTTCTTCGCACACAGAGCATTGTGGCGAGCGCAGGGAGCTCCTGAGAGCGGTTTGTGCCGAAAGAAGCCCGGGACCGGCACTTAGCTTCGGAGAGCTGCGTATCTGCGTCTTCTGCGTGTCTTGCCGCTCTACACTCAGCAAAAAGCTTTTCCACCATATCTTGCAAGGAGAAACTCTGCCAGGAAAGAAAACATCCAAAATCTTGTTCTAAAGCTTGCACGGAGGTCTGCAAAGAGTTTGGCAAGAATGAAAGGTAGTTGTCCAAAACTCGTTCTTTTCCAATAGAATAACCATGGAAAAGGCAGGAGAGTGGTAAAGTACTGTTTTCTCTAAGTCTGAAGGCTGCCCACACTGTGCCTGTGTGCTGCAGCTTGCATCTTCGCCTTTGGGAAGCTGCCGCTCGCCGATTCTCCCGGAGGCGAAGAAGCGGCTTCTTCGCACACAGAGCATTGTGGCGAGCGCAGGGAGCTCCTGAGAGCGGTTTGTGCCGAAAGAAGCCCGGGACCGGCACTTAGCTTCGGAGAGCTGCGTATCTGCGTCTTCTGCGTGTCTTGCCGCTCTACACTCAGCAAAAAGATTTTCCACCATATCTTGCAAAGAGAAACTCTGCCAGGAAAGAAAACATCCAAAATCTTGTTCTAAAGCTTGCACGGGGGTCTGCAAAGAGTTTGGCAAGAATGAAAGGTAGTTGTCCAAAACTCGTTCTTTTCCAATAGAATAACCATGGAAAAGGCAGGAGAGTGGTAAAGTACCGTTTTCTCTAAGTCTGAATGCACCCACACTGTGCCTGTGTGCTGCAGCTTGCATCTTCGCCTTTGGGAAGCTGCCGCTCGCCGATTCTCCCGGAGGCGAAGAAGCGGCTTCTTCGCACACAGAGCATTGTGGCGAGCGCAGGGAGCTCCTGAGAGCGGTTTGTGCCGAAGGAAGCCCGGGACCGGCACTTAGCTTCGGAGAGCTGCGTATCTGCGTCTTCTGCGTGTCTTGCCGCTCTACACTCAGCAAAAAGCTTTTCCACCATATCTTGCAAGGAGAAACTCTGCCAGGAAAGAAATCATCCAAAATCTTGTTCTAAAGCTTGCACGGGGGTCTGCAAAGGGTTTGGCAAGAATGAAAGGTAGTTGTCCAAAACTCGTTCTTTTCCAATAGAATAACCATGGAAAAGGCAGGAGAGTGGTAAAGTACTGTTTTCTCTAAGTCTGAATGCTGCCCACACTGTGCCTGTGTGCTGCAGCTTGCATCTTCGCCTTTGGGAAGCTGCCGCTCGCCGATTCTCCCGGAGGCGAAGAAGCGGCTTCTTCGCACACAGAGCATTGTGGCGAGCGCAGGGAGCTCCTGAGAGCGGTTTGTGCCGAAAGAAGCCCGGGACCGGCACTTAGCTTCGGAGAGCTGCGTATCTGCGTCTTCTGCGTGTCTTGCCGCTCTACACTCAGCAAAAAGCTTTTCCACCATATCTTGCAAGGAGAAACTCTGCCAGGAAAGAAAACATCCAAAATCTTGTTCTAAAGCTTGCACGGGGGTCTGCAAAGAGTTTGGCAAGAATGAAAGGTAGTTGTCCAAAACTCGTTCTTTTCCAATAGAATAACCATGGAAAAGGCAGGAGAGTGGTAAAGTACTGTTTTCTCTAAGTCTGAATGCTGCCCAGACTGTGCCTGTGTGCTGCAGCTTGCATCTTCGCCTTTGGGAAGCTGCCGCTCGCCGATTCTCCCGGAGGCGAAGAAGCGGCTTCTTCGCACACAGAGCATTGTGGCGAGCGCAGGGAGCTCCTGAGAGCGGTTTGTGCCGAAAGAAGCCCGGGACCGGCACTTAGCTTCGGAGAGCTGCGTATCTGCGTCTTCTGCGTGTCTTGCCGCTCTACACTCAGCAAAAAGCTTTTCCACCATATCTTGCAAGGAGAAACTCTGCCAGGAAAGAAAACATCCAAAATCTTGTTCTAAAGCTTGCACGGGGGTCTGCAAAGAGTTTGGCAAGAATGAAAGGTAGTTGTCCAAAACTCGTTCTTTTCCAATAGAATAACCATGGAAAAGGCAGGAGAGTGGTAAAGTACTGTTTTCTCTAAGTCTGAATGCTGCCCACACTGTGCCTGTGTGCTGCCGCTTGCATCTTCGCCTTTGGGAAGCTGCCGCTCGCCGATTCTCCCGGAGGCGAAGAAGCGGCTTCTTCGCACACAGAGCATTGTGGCGAGCGCAGGGAGCTCCTGAGAGCGGTTTGTGCCGAAGGAAGCCCGGGACCGGCACTTAGCTTCGGAGAGCTGCGTATCTGCGTCTTCTGCGTGTCTTGCCGCTCTACACTCAGCAAAAAGCTTTTCCACCATATCTTGCAAGGAGAAACTCTGCCAGGAAAGAAAACATCCAAAATCTTGTTCTAAAGCTTGCACGGGGGTCTGCAAAGAGTTTGGCAAGAATGAAAGGTAGTTGGCCAAAACTCGTTCTTTTCCAATAGAATAACCATGGAAAAGGCAGGAGAGTGGTAAAGTACTGTTTTCTCTAAGTCTGAATGCTGCCCACACTGTGCCTGTGTGCTGCAGCTTGCATCTTCGCCTTTGGGAAGCTGCCGCTCGCCGATTCTCCCGGAGGCGAAGAAGCGGCTTCTTCGCACACAGAGCATTGTGGCGAGCGCAGGGAGCTCCTGAGAGCGGTTTGTGCCGAAAGAAGCCCGGGACCGGCACTTAGCTTCGGAGAGCTGCGTATCTGCGTCTTCTGCGTGTCTTGCCGCTCTACACTCAGCAAAAAGCTTTTCCACCATATCTTGCAAGGAGAAACTCTGCCAGGAAAGAAAACATCCAAAATCTTGTTCTAAAGCTTGCACGGGGGTCTGCAAAGAGTTTGGCAAGAATGAAAGGTAGTTGTCCAAAACTCGTTCTTTTCCAATAGAATAACCATGGAAAAGGCAGGAGAGTGGTAAAGTACTGTTTTCTCTAAGTCTGAATGCTGCCCAGACTGTGCCTGTGTGCTGCAGCTTGCATCTTCGCCTTTGGGAAGCTGCCGCTCGCCGATTCTCCCGGAGGCGAAGAAGCGGCTTCTTCGCACACAGAGCATTGTGGCGAGCGCAGGGAGCTCCTGAGAGCGGTTTGTGCCGAAAGAAGCCCGGGACCGGCACTTAGCTTCGGAGAGCTGCGTATCTGCGTCTTCTGCGTGTCTTGCCGCTCTACACTCAGCAAAAAGCTTTTCCACCATATCTTGCAAGGAGAAACTCTGCCAGGAAAGAAAACGTCCAAAATCTTGTTCTAAAGCTTGCACGGAGGTCTGCAAAGAGTTTGGCAAGAATGAAAGGTAGTTGTCCAAAACTCGTTCTTTTCCAATAGAATAACCATGGAAAAGGCAGGAGAGTGGTAAAGTACTGTTTTCTCTAAGTCTGAATGCTGCCCACACTGTGCCTGTGTGCTGCCGCTTGCATCTTCGCCTTTGGGAAGCTGCCGCTCGCCGATTCTCCCGGAGGCGAAGAAGCGGCTTCTTCGCACACAGAGCATTGTGGCGAGCGCAGGGAGCTCCTGAGAGCGGTTTGTGCCGAAGGAAGCCCGGGACCGGCACTTAGCTTCGGAGAGCTGCGTATCTGCGTCTTCTGCGTGTCTTGCCGCTCTACACTCAGCAAAAAGCTTTTCCACCATATCTTGCAAGGAGAAACTCTGCCAGGAAAGAAAACATCCAAAATCTTGTTCTAAAGCTTGCACGGGGGTCTGCAAAGAGTTTGGCAAGAATGAAAGGTAGTTGTCCAAAACTCGTTCTTTTCCAATAGAATAACCATGGAAAAGGCAGGAGAGTGGTAAAGTACTGTTTTCTCTAAGTCTGAATGCTGCCCACACTGTGCCTGTGTGCTGCAGCTTGCATCTTCGCCTTTGGGAAGCTGCCGCTCGCCGATTCTCCCGGAGGCGAAGAAGCGGCTTCTTCGCACACAGAGCATTGTGGCGAGCGCAGGGAGCTCCTGAGAGCGGTTTGTGCCGAAAGAAGCCCGGGACCGGCACTTAGCTTCGGAGAGCTGCGTATCTGCGTCTTCTGCGTGTCTTGCCACTCTACACTCAGCAAAAAGCTTTTCCACCATATCTTGCAAGGAGAAACTCTGCCAGGAAAGAAAACATCCAAAATCTTGTTCTAAAGCTTGCACGGGGGTCTGCAAAGAGTTTGGCAAGAATGAAAGGTAGTTGGCCAAAACTCGTTCTTTTCCAATAGAATAACCATGGAAAAGGCAGGAGAGTGGTAAAGTACTGTTTTCTCCAAGTCTGAATGCTGCCCACACTGTGCCTGTGTGCTGCAGCTTGCATCTTCGCCTTTGGGAAGCTGCCGCTCGCCGATTCTCCCGGAGGCGAAGAAGCGGCTTCTTCGCACACAGAGCATTGTGGCGAGCGTAGGGAGCTCCTGAGAGCGGTTTGTGCCGAAAGAAGCCCGGGACCGGCACTTAGCTTCGGAGAGCTGCGTATCTGCGTCTTCTGCGTGTCTTGCCGCTCTACACTCAGCAAAAAGCTTTTCCACCATATCTTGCAAGGAGAAACTCTGCCAGGAAAGAAAACATCCAAAATCTTGTTCTAAAGCTTGCACGGGGGTCTGCAAAGAGTTTGGCAAGAATGAAAGGTAGTTGTCCAAAACTCGTTCTTTTCCAATAGAATAACCATGGAAAAGGCAGGAGAGTGGTAAAGTACTGTTTTCTCTAAGTCTGAATGCTGCCCACACTGTGCCTGTGTGCTGCAGCTTGCATCTTCGCCTTTGGGAAGCTGCCGCTGGCCGATTCTCCCGCAGGCGAAGAAGCGGCTTCTTCGCACACAGAGCATTGTGGCGAGTGCAGGGAGCTCCTGAGAGCGGTTTGTGCCGAAAGAAGCCCGGGACCGGCACTTAGCTTCGGAGAGCTGCGTATCTGCGTCTTCTGCGTGTCTTGCCGCTCTACACTCAGCAAAAAGCTTTTCCACCATATCTTGCAAGGAGAAACTCTGCCAGGAAAGAAAACATCCAAAATCTTGTTCTAAAGCTTGCACGGGGGTCTGCAAAGAGTTTGGCAAGAATGAAAGGTAGTTGTCCAAAACTCGTTCTTTTCCAATAGAATAACCATGGAAAAGGCAGGAGAGTGGTAAAGTACTGTTTTCTCTAAGTCTGAAGGCTGCCCACACTGTGCCTGTGTGCTGCAGCTTGCATCTTCGCCTTTGGGAAGCTGCCGCTCGCCGATTCTCCCGCAGGCGAAGAAGCGGCTTCTTCGCACACAGAGCATTGTGGCGAGCGCAGGGAGCTCCTGAGAGCGGTTTGTGCCGAAAGAAGCCCGGGACCGGCACTTAGCTTCGGAGAGCTGCGTATCTGCGTCTTCTGCGTGTCTTGCCGCTCTACACTCAGCAAAAAGCTTTTCCACCATATCTTGCAAGGAGAAACTCTGCCAGGAAAGAAAACATCCAAAATCTTGTTCTAAAGCTTGCACGGAGGTCTGCAAAGAGTTTGGCAAGAATGAAAGGTAGTTGTCCAAAACTCGTTCTTTTCCAATAGAATAACCATGGAAAAGGCAGGAGAGTGGTAAAGTACCGTTTTCTCTAAGTCTGAAGGCTGCCCACACTGTGCCTGTGTGCTGCAGCTTGCATCTTCGCCTTTGGGAAGCTGCCGCTCGCCGATTCTCCCGGAGGCGAAGAAGCGGCTTCTTCGCACACAGAGCATTGTGGCGAGCGCAGGGAGCTCCTGAGAGCGGTTTGTGCCGAAAGAAGCCCGGGACCGGCACTTAGCTTCGGAGAGCTGCGTATCTGCGTCTTCTGCGTGTCTTGCCGCTCTACACTCAGCAAAAAGCTTTTCCAGCATATCTTGCAAGGAGAAACTCTGCCAGGAAAGAAAACATCCCAAATCTTGTTCTAAAGCTTGCACGGGGGTCTGCAAAGAGTTTGGCAAGAATGAAAGGTAGTTGTCCAAAACTCGTTCTTTTCCAATAGAATAACCATGGAAAAGGCAGGAGAGTGGTAAAGTACTGTTTTCTCTAAGTCTGAAGGCTGCCCACACTGTGCCTGTGTGCTGCCGCTTGCATCTTCGCCTTTGGGAAGCTGCCGCTCGCCGATTCTCCCGGAGGCGAAGAAGCGGCTTCTTCGCACACAGAGCATTGTGGCGAGCGCAGGGAGCTCCTGAGAGCGGTTTGTGCCGAAGGAAGCCCGGGACCGGCACTTAGCTTCGGAGAGCTGCGTATCTGCGTCTTCTGCGTGTCTTGCCGCTCTACACTCAGCAAAAAGCTTTTCCACCATATCTTGCAAGGAGAAACTCTGCCAGGAAAGAAAACATCCAAAATCTTGTTCTAAAGCTTGCACGGAGGTCTGCAAAGAGTTTGGCAAGAATGAAAGGTAGTTGTCCAAAACTCGTTCTTTTCCAATAGAATAACCATGGAAAAGGCAGGAGAGTGGTAAAGTACTGTTTTCTCTAAGTCTGAATGCTGCCCACACTGTGCCTGTGTGCTGCCGCTTGCATCTTCGCCTTTGGGAAGCTGCCGCTCGCCGATTCTCCCGGAGGCGAAGAAGCGGCTTCTTCGCACACAGAGCATTGTGGCGAGCGCAGGGAGCTCCTGAGAGCGGTTTGTGCCGAAGGAAGCCCGGGACCGGCACTTAGCTTCGGAGAGCTGCGTATCTGCGTCTTCTGCGTGTCTTGCCGCTCTACACTCAGCAAAAAGCTTTTCCAGCATATCTTGCAAGGAGAAACTCTGCCAGGAAAGAAAACATCCAAAATCTTGTTCTAAAGCTTGCACGGGGGTCTGCAAAGAGTTTGGCAAGAATGAAAGGTAGTTGTCCAAAACTCGTTCTTTTCCAATAGAATAACCATGGAAAAGGCAGGAGAGTGGTAAAGTACTGTTTTCTCTAAGTCTGAATGCTGCCCACACTGTGCCTGTGTGCTGCAGCTTGCATCTTCGCCTTTGGGAAGCTGCCGCTCGCCGATTCTCCCGGAGGCGAAGAAGCGGCTTCTTCGCACACAGAGCATTGTGGCGAGCGCAGGGAGCTCCTGAGAGCGGTTTGTGCCGAAAGAAGCCCGGGACCGCCACTTAGCTTCGGAGAGCTGCGTATCTGCGTCTTCTGCGTGTCTTGCCGCTCTACACTCAGCAAAAAGCTTTTCCACCATATCTTGCAAGGAGAAACTCTGCCAGGAAAGAAAACATCCAAAATCTTGTTCTAAAGCTTGCACGGGGGTCTGCAAAGAGTTTGGCAAGAATGAAAGGTAGTTGGCCAAAACTCGTTCTTTTCCAATAGAATAACCATGGAAAAGGCAGGAGAGTGGTAAAGTACTGTTTTCTCCAAGTCTGAATGCTGCCCACACTGTGCCTGTGTGCTGCAGCTTGCATCTTCGCCTTTGGGAAGCTGCCGCTCGCCGATTCTCCCGGAGGCGAAGAAGCGGCTTCTTCGCACACAGAGCATTGTGGCGAGCGCAGGGAGCTCCTGAGAGCGGTTTGTGCCGAAAGAAGCCCGGGACCGGCACTTAGCTTCGGAGAGCTGCGTATCTGCGTCTTCTGCGTGTCTTGCCGCTCTACACTCAGCAAAAAGCTTTTCCACCATATCTTGCAAGGAGAAACTCTGCCAGGAAAGAAAACATCCAAAATCTTGTTCTAAAGCTTGCACGGGGGTCTGCAAAGAGTTTGGCAAGAATGAAAGGTAGTTGTCCAAAACTCGTTCTTTTCCAATAGAATAACCATGGAAAAGGCAGGAGAGTGGTAAAGTACTGTTTTCTCTAAGTCTGAATGCTGCCCACACTGTGCCTGTGTGCTGCAGCTTGCATCTTCGCCTTTGGGAAGCTGCCGCTCGCCGATTCTCCCGCAGGCGAAGAAGCGGCTTCTTCGCACACAGAGCATTGTGGCGAGCGCAGGGAGCTCCTGAGAGCGGTTTGTGCCGAAAGAAGCCCGGGACCGGCACTTAGCTTCGGAGAGCTGCGTATCTGCGTCTTCTGCGTGTCTTGCCGCTCTACACTCAGCAAAAAGCTTTTCCACCATATTTTGCAAAGAGAAACACTGCCAGGAAAGAAAACATCCAAAATCTTGTTCTAAAGCTTGCACGGGGGTCTGCAAAGAGTTTGGCAAGAATGAAAGGTAGTTGTCCAAAACTCGTTCTTTTCCAATAGAATAACCATGGAAAAGGCAGGAGAGTGGTAAAGTACTGTTTTCTCCAAGTCTGAATGCTGCCCACACTGTGCCTGTGTGCTGCAGCTTGCATCTTCGCCTTTGGGAAGCTGCCGCTCGCCGATTCTCCCGGAGGCGAAGAAGTGGCTTCTTCGCTCACAGAGCATTGTGGCGAGCGCAGGGAGCTCCTGAGAGCGGTTTGTGCCGAAAGAAGCCCGGGACCGGCACTTAGCTTCGGAGAGCTGCGTATCTGCGTCTTCTGCGTGTCTTGCCGCTCTACACTCAGCCAAAAGCTTTTCCACCATATCTTGCAAGGAGAAACTCTGCCAGGAAAGAAAACATCCCAAATCTTGTTCTAAAGCTTGCACGGGGGTCTGCAAAGAGTTTGGCAAGAATGAAAGGTAGTTGTCCAAAACTCGTTCTTTTCCAATAGAATAACCATGGAAAAGGCAGGAGAGTGGTAAAGTACTGTTTTCTCTAAGTCTGAAGGCTGCCCACACTGTGCCTGTGTGCTGCAGCTTGCATCTTCGCCTTTGGGAAGCTGCCGCTCGCCGATTCTCCCGCAGGCGAAGAAGCGGCTTCTTCGCACACAGAGCATTGTGGCGAGCGCAGGGAGCTCCTGAGAGCGGTTTGTGCCGAAAGAAGCCCGGGACCGGCACTTAGCTTCGGAGAGCTGCGTATCTGCGTCTTCTGCGTGTCTTGCCGCTCTACACTCAGCAAAAAGCTTTTCCACCATATCTTGCAAGGAGAAACTCTGCCAGGAAAGAAAACATCCAAAATCTTGTTCTAAAGCTTGCGCAGGGGTCTGCAAAGAGTTTGGCAAGAATGAAAGGTAGTTGTCCAAAACTCGTTCTTTTCCAATAGAATAACCATGGAAAAGGCAGGAGAGTGGTAAAGTACTGTTTTCTCTAAGTCTGAATGCTGCCCACACTGTGCCTGTGTGCGGCAGCTTGCATCTTCGCCTTTGGGAAACTGCCGCTCGCCGATTCTCCCGCAGGCGAAGAAGCGGCTTCTTCGCACACAGAGCATTGTGGCGAGTGCAGGGAGCTCCTGAGAGCGGTTTGTGCCGAAAGAAGCCCGGGACCGGCACTTAGCTTCGGAGAGCTGCGTATCTGCGTCTTCTGCGTGTCTTGCCGCTCTACACTCAGCAAAAAGCTTTTCCAGCATATCTTGCAAAGAGAAACTCTGCCAGGAAAGAAAACATCCAAAATCTTGTTCTAAAGCTTGCACGGGGGTCTGCAAAGAGTTTGGCAAGAATGAAAGGTAGTTGTCCAAAACTCGTTCTTTTCCAATAGAATAACCATGGAAAAGGCAGGAGAGTGGTAAAGTACTGTTTTCTCTAAGTCTGAATGCTGCCCACACTGTGCCTGTGTGCTGCAGCTTGCATCTTCGCCTTTGGGAAGCTGCCGCTCGCCGATTCTCCCGCAGGCGAAGAAGCGGCTTCTTCGCACACAGAGCATTGTGGCGAGCGCAGGGAGCTCCTGAGAGCGGTTTGTGCCGACAGAAGCCCGGGACCAGCACTTAGCTTCGGAGAGCTGCGTATCTGCGTCTTCTGCGTGTCTTGCCGCTCTACACTCAGCCAAAAGCTTTTCCACCATATCTTGCAAGGAGAAACTCTGCCAGGAAAGAAAACATCCAAAATCTTGTTCTAAAGCTTGCACGGGGGTCTGCAAAGAGTTTGGCAAGAATGAAAGGTAGTTGTCCAAAACTCGTTCTTTTCCAATAGAATAACCATGGAAAAGGCAGGAGAGTGGTAAAGTACTGTTTTCTCCAAGTCTGAATGCTGCCCACACTGTGCCTGTGTGCTGCAGCTTGCATCTTCGCCTTTGGGAAGCTGCCGCTCGCCGATTCTCCCGGAGGCGAAGAAGCGGCTTCTTGGCACACAGAGCATTGTGGCGAGCGCAGGGAGCTCCTGAGAGCGGTTTGTGCCGAAAGAAGCCCGGGACCGGCACTTAGCTTCGGAGAGCTGCGTATCTGCGTCTTCTGCGTGTCTTGCCGCTCTACACTCAGCAAAAAGCTTTTCCACCATATCTTGCAAGGAGAAACTCTGCCAGGAAAGAAAACATCCAAAATCTTGTTCTAAAGCTTGCACGGGGGTCTGCAAAGAGTTTGGCAAGAATGAAAGGTAGTTGTCCAAAACTCGTTCTTTTCCAATAGAATAACCATGGAAAAGGCAGGAGAGTGGTAAAGTACCGTTTTCTCTAAGTCTGAATGCTGCCCACACTGTGCCTGTGTGCTGCAGCTTGCATCTTCGCCTTTGGGAAGCTGCCGCTTGCCGATTCTCCCGCAGGCGAAGAAGCGGCTTCTTCGCACACAGAGCATTGTGGCGAGCGCAGGGAGCTCCTGAGAGCTGTTTGTGCCGAAAGAAGGCCGGGACCGGCACTTAGCTTCGGAGAGCTGCGTATCTGCGTCTTCTGCGTGTCTTGCCGCTCTACACTCAGCAAAAAGCTTTTCCATCATATCTTGCAAGGAGAAACTCTGCCAGGAAAGAAAACATCCAAAATCTTGTTCTAAAGCTTGCACGGGGGTCTGCAAAGAGTTTGGCAAGAATGAAAGGTAGTTGTCCAAAACTCGTTCTTTTCCAATAGAATAACCATGGAAAAGGCAGGAGAGTGGTAAAGTACTGTTTTCTCTAAGTCTGAATGCTGCCCACACTGTGCCTGTGTGCTGCAGCTTGCATCTTCGCCTTTGGGAAGCTGCCGCTCGCCGATTCTCCCGCAGGCGAAGAAGCGGCTTCTTCGCACACAGAGCATTGTGGCGAGCGCAGGGAGCTCCTGAGAGCGGTTTGTGCCGAAAGAAGCCCGGGACCGGCACTTAGCTTCGGAGAGCTGCGTATCTGCGTCTTCTGCGTGTCTTGCCGCTCTACACTCAGCAAAAAGCTTTTCCACCATATCTTGCAAGGAGAAACTCTGCCAGGAAAGAAAACATCCAAAATCTTGTTCTAAAGCTTGCACGGAGGCCTGCAAAGAGTTTGGCAAGAATGAAAGTTAGTTGTCCAAAACTCGTTCTTTTCCAATAGAATAACCATGGAAAAGGCAGGAGAGTGGTAAAGTACTGTTTTCTCTAAGTCTGAATGCTGCCCACACTGTGCCTGTGTGCTGCAGCTTGCATCTTCGCCTTTGGGAAGCTGCCGCTCGCCGATTCTCCCGGAGGCGAAGAAGCGGCTTCTTCGCACACAGAGCATTGTGGCGAGCGCAGGGAGCTCCTGAGAGCGGTTTGTGCCGAAAGAAGCCCGGGACCGGCACTTAGCTTCGGAGAGCTGCGTATCTGCGTCTTCTGCGTGTCTTGCCGCTCTACACTCAGCCAAAGGTTTTCCACCATATCTTGCAAGGAGAAACTCTGCCAGGAAAGAAAACATCCAAAATCTTGTTCTAAAGCTTGCACCGGGGTCTGCAAAGAGTTTGGCAAGAATGAAAGGTAGTTGTCCAAAACTCGTTCTTTTCCAATAGAATAACCATGGAAAAGGCAGGAGAGTGGTAAAGTACTGTTTTCTCTAAGTCTGAAGGCTGCCCACACTGTGCCTGTGTGCTGCCGCTTGCATCTTCGCCTTTGGGAAGCTGCCGCTCGCCGATTCTCCCGGAGGCGAAGAAGCGGCTTCTTCGCACACAGAGCATTGTGGCGAGCGCAGGGAGCTCCTGAGAGCGGTTTGTGCCGAAAGAAGCCCGGGACCGGCACTTAGCTTCGGAGAGCTGCGTATCTGCGTCTTCTGTGTGTCTTGCCGCTCTACACTCAGCAAAAAGCTTTTCCACCATATCTTGCAAGGAGAAACTCTGCCAGGAAAGAAAACATCCAAAATCTTGTTCTAAAGCTTGCACGGGGGTCTGCAAAGAGTTTGGCAAGAATGAAAGTTAGTTGTCCAAAACTCGTTCTTTTCCAATAGAATAACCATGGAAAAGGCAGGAGAGTGGTAAAGTACTGTTTTCTCTAAGTCTGAATGCTGCCCACACTGTGCCTGTGTGCTGCAGCTTGCATCTTCGCCTTTGGGAAGCTGCCGCTCGCCGATTCTCCCGGAGGCGAAGAAGCGGCTTCTTCGCACACAGAGCATTGTGGCGAGCGTAGGGAGCTCCTGAGAGCGGTTTGTGCCGAAAGAAGCCCGGGACCGGCACTTAGCTTCGGAGAGCTGCGTATCTGCGTCTTCTGCGTGTCTTGCCGCTCTACACTCAGCAAAAAGCTTTTCCACCATATCTTGCAAGGAGAAACTCTGCCAGGAAAGAAAACATCCAAAATCTTGTTCTAAAGCTTGCACGGGGGTCTGCAAAGAGTTTGGCAAGAATGAAAGGTAGTTGTCCAAAACTCGTTCTTTTCCAATAGAATAACCATGGAAAAGGCAGGAGAGTGGTAAAGTACTGTTTTCTCTAAGTCTGAATGCTGCCCACACTGTGCCTGTGTGCTGCAGCTTGCATCTTCGCCTTTGGGAAGCTGCCGCTGGCCGATTCTCCCGCAGGCGAAGAAGCGGCTTCTTCGCACACAGAGCATTGTGGCGAGTGCAGGGAGCTCCTGAGAGCGGTTTGTGCCGAAAGAAGCCCGGGACCGGCACTTAGCTTCGGAGAGCTGCGTATCTGCGTCTTCTGCGTGTCTTGCCGCTCTACACTCAGCAAAAAGCTTTTCCACCATATCTTGCAAGGAGAAACTCTGCCAGGAAAGAAAACATCCAAAATCTTGTTCTAAAGCTTGCACGGGGGTCTGCAAAGAGTTTGGCAAGAATGAAAGGTAGTTGTCCAAAACTCGTTCTTTTCCAATAGAATAACCATGGAAAAGGCAGGAGAGTGGTAAAGTACTGTTTTCTCTAAGTCTGAAGGCTGCCCACACTGTGCCTGTGTGCTGCAGCTTGCATCTTCGCCTTTGGGAAGCTGCCGCTCGCCGATTCTCCCGGAGGCGAAGAAGCGGCTTCTTCGCACACAGAGCATTGTGGCGAGCGCAGGGAGCTCCTGAGAGCGGTTTGTGCCGAAAGAAGCCCGGGACCGGCACTTAGCTTCGGAGAGCTGCGTATCTGCGTCTTCTGCGTGTCTTGCCGCTCTACACTCAGCAAAAAGCTTTTCCACCATATCTTGCAAGGAGAAACTCTGCCAGGAAAGAAAACATCCAAAATCTTGTTCTAAAGCTTGCACGGAGGTCTGCAAAGAGTTTGGCAAGAATGAAAGGTAGTTGTCCAAAACTCGTTCTTTTCCAATAGAATAACCATGGAAAAGGCAGGAGAGTGGTAAAGTACCGTTTTCTCTAAGTCTGAAGGCTGCCCACACTGTGCCTGTGTGCTGCAGCTTGCATCTTCGCCTTTGGGAAGCTGCCGCTCGCCGATTCTCCCGGAGGCGAAGAAGCGGCTTCTTCGCACACAGAGCATTGTGGCGAGCGCAGGGAGCTCCTGAGAGCGGTTTGTGCCGAAAGAAGCCCGGGACCGGCACTTAGCTTCGGAGAGCTGCGTATCTGCGTCTTCTGCGTGTCTTGCCGCTCTACACTCAGCAAAAAGCTTTTCCAGCATATCTTGCAAGGAGAAACTCTGCCAGGAAAGAAAACATCCCAAATCTTGTTCTAAAGCTTGCACGGGGGTCTGCAAAGAGTTTGGCAAGAATGAAAGGTAGTTGTCCAAAACTCGTTCTTTTCCAATAGAATAACCATGGAAAAGGCAGGAGAGTGGTAAAGTACTGTTTTCTCTAAGTCTGAAGGCTGCCCACACTGTGCCTGTGTGCTGCCGCTTGCATCTTCGCCTTTGGGAAGCTGCCGCTCGCCGATTCTCCCGGAGGCGAAGAAGCGGCTTCTTCGCACACAGAGCATTGTGGCGAGCGCAGGGAGCTCCTGAGAGCGGTTTGTGCCGAAGGAAGCCCGGGACCGGCACTTAGCTTCGGAGAGCTGCGTATCTGCGTCTTCTGCGTGTCTTGCCGCTCTACACTCAGCAAAAAGCTTTTCCACCATATCTTGCAAGGAGAAACTCTGCCAGGAAAGAAAACATCCAAAATCTTGTTCTAAAGCTTGCACGGAGGTCTGCAAAGAGTTTGGCAAGAATGAAAGGTAGTTGTCCAAAACTCGTTCTTTTCCAATAGAATAACCATGGAAAAGGCAGGAGAGTGGTAAAGTACTGTTTTCTCTAAGTCTGAATGCTGCCCACACTGTGCCTGTGTGCTGCCGCTTGCATCTTCGCCTTTGGGAAGCTGCCGCTCGCCGATTCTCCCGGAGGCGAAGAAGCGGCTTCTTCGCACACAGAGCATTGTGGCGAGCGCAGGGAGCTCCTGAGAGCGGTTTGTGCCGAAGGAAGCCCGGGACCGGCACTTAGCTTCGGAGAGCTGCGTATCTGCGTCTTCTGCGTGTCTTGCCGCTCTACACTCAGCAAAAAGCTTTTCCAGCATATCTTGCAAGGAGAAACTCTGCCAGGAAAGAAAACATCCAAAATCTTGTTCTAAAGCTTGCACGGGGGTCTGCAAAGAGTTTGGCAAGAATGAAAGGTAGTTGTCCAAAACTCGTTCTTTTCCAATAGAATAACCATGGAAAAGGCAGGAGAGTGGTAAAGTACTGTTTTCTCTAAGTCTGAATGCTGCCCACACTGTGCCTGTGTGCTGCAGCTTGCATCTTCGCCTTTGGGAAGCTGCCGCTCGCCGATTCTCCCGGAGGCGAAGAAGCGGCTTCTTCGCACACAGAGCATTGTGGCGAGCGCAGGGAGCTCCTGAGAGCGGTTTGTGCCGAAAGAAGCCCGGGACCGGCACTTAGCTTCGGAGAGCTGCGTATCTGCGTCTTCTGCGTGTCTTGCCGCTCTACACTCAGCAAAAAGCTTTTCCACCATATCTTGCAAGGAGAAACTCTGCCAGGAAAGAAAACATCCAAAATCTTGTTCTAAAGCTTGCACGGGGGTCTGCAAAGAGTTTGGCAAGAATGAAAGGTAGTTGGCCAAAACTCGTTCTTTTCCAATAGAATAACCATGGAAAAGGCAGGAGAGTGGTAAAGTACTGTTTTCTCCAAGTCTGAATGCTGCCCACACTGTGCCTGTGTGCTGCAGCTTGCATCTTCGCCTTTGGGAAGCTGCCGCTCGCCGATTCTCCCGGAGGCGAAGAAGCGGCTTCTTCGCACACAGAGCATTGTGGCGAGCGCAGGGAGCTCCTGAGAGCGGTTTGTGCCGAAAGAAGCCCGGGACCGGCACTTAGCTTCGGAGAGCTGCGTATCTGCGTCTTCTGCGTGTCTTGCCGCTCTACACTCAGCAAAAAGCTTTTCCACCATATCTTGCAAGGAGAAACTCTGCCAGGAAAGAAAACATCCAAAATCTTGTTCTAAAGCTTGCACGGGGGTCTGCAAAGAGTTTGGCAAGAATGAAAGGTAGTTGTCCAAAACTCGTTCTTTTCCAATAGAATAACCATGGAAAAGGCAGGAGAGTGGTAAAGTACTGTTTTCTCTAAGTCTGAATGCTGCCCACACTGTGCCTGTGTGCTGCAGCTTGCATCTTCGCCTTTGGGAAGCTGCCGCTCGCCGATTCTCCCGCAGGCGAAGAAGCGGCTTCTTCGCACACAGAGCATTGTGGCGAGCGCAGGGAGCTCCTGAGAGCGGTTTGTGCCGAAAGAAGCCCGGGACCGGCACTTAGCTTCGGAGAGCTGCGTATCTGCGTCTTCTGCGTGTCTTGCCGCTCTACACTCAGCAAAAAGCTTTTCCACCATATTTTGCAAAGAGAAACACTGCCAGGAAAGAAAACATCCAAAATCTTGTTCTAAAGCTTGCACGGGGGTCTGCAAAGAGTTTGGCAAGAATGAAAGGTAGTTGTCCAAAACTCGTTCTTTTCCAATAGAATAACCATGGAAAAGGCAGGAGAGTGGTAAAGTACTGTTTTCTCCAAGTCTGAATGCTGCCCACACTGTGCCTGTGTGCTGCAGCTTGCATCTTCGCCTTTGGGAAGCTGCCGCTCGCCGATTCTCCCGGAGGCGAAGAAGTGGCTTCTTCGCTCACAGAGCATTGTGGCGAGCGCAGGGAGCTCCTGAGAGCGGTTTGTGCCGAAAGAAGCCCGGGACCGGCACTTAGCTTCGGAGAGCTGCGTATCTGCGTCTTCTGCGTGTCTTGCCGCTCTACACTCAGCCAAAAGCTTTTCCACCATATCTTGCAAGGAGAAACTCTGCCAGGAAAGAAAACATCCCAAATCTTGTTCTAAAGCTTGCACGGGGGTCTGCAAAGAGTTTGGCAAGAATGAAAGGTAGTTGTCCAAAACTCGTTCTTTTCCAATAGAATAACCATGGAAAAGGCAGGAGAGTGGTAAAGTACTGTTTTCTCTAAGTCTGAAGGCTGCCCACACTGTGCCTGTGTGCTGCAGCTTGCATCTTCGCCTTTGGGAAGCTGCCGCTCGCCGATTCTCCCGCAGGCGAAGAAGCGGCTTCTTCGCACACAGAGCATTGTGGCGAGCGCAGGGAGCTCCTGAGAGCGGTTTGTGCCGAAAGAAGCCCGGGACCGGCACTTAGCTTCGGAGAGCTGCGTATCTGCGTCTTCTGCGTGTCTTGCCGCTCTACACTCAGCAAAAAGCTTTTCCACCATATCTTGCAAGGAGAAACTCTGCCAGGAAAGAAAACATCCAAAATCTTGTTCTAAAGCTTGCGCAGGGGTCTGCAAAGAGTTTGGCAAGAATGAAAGGTAGTTGTCCAAAACTCGTTCTTTTCCAATAGAATAACCATGGAAAAGGCAGGAGAGTGGTAAAGTACTGTTTTCTCTAAGTCTGAATGCTGCCCACACTGTGCCTGTGTGCGGCAGCTTGCATCTTCGCCTTTGGGAAACTGCCGCTCGCCGATTCTCCCGCAGGCGAAGAAGCGGCTTCTTCGCACACAGAGCATTGTGGCGAGTGCAGGGAGCTCCTGAGAGCGGTTTGTGCCGAAAGAAGCCCGGGACCGGCACTTAGCTTCGGAGAGCTGCGTATCTGCGTCTTCTGCGTGTCTTGCCGCTCTACACTCAGCAAAAAGCTTTTCCAGCATATCTTGCAAAGAGAAACTCTGCCAGGAAAGAAAACATCCAAAATCTTGTTCTAAAGCTTGCACGGGGGTCTGCAAAGAGTTTGGCAAGAATGAAAGGTAGTTGTCCAAAACTCGTTCTTTTCCAATAGAATAACCATGGAAAAGGCAGGAGAGTGGTAAAGTACTGTTTTCTCTAAGTCTGAATGCTGCCCACACTGTGCCTGTGTGCTGCAGCTTGCATCTTCGCCTTTGGGAAGCTGCCGCTCGCCGATTCTCCCGCAGGCGAAGAAGCGGCTTCTTCGCACACAGAGCATTGTGGCGAGCGCAGGGAGCTCCTGAGAGCGGTTTGTGCCGACAGAAGCCCGGGACCAGCACTTAGCTTCGGAGAGCTGCGTATCTGCGTCTTCTGCGTGTCTTGCCGCTCTACACTCAGCCAAAAGCTTTTCCACCATATCTTGCAAGGAGAAACTCTGCCAGGAAAGAAAACATCCAAAATCTTGTTCTAAAGCTTGCACGGGGGTCTGCAAAGAGTTTGGCAAGAATGAAAGGTAGTTGTCCAAAACTCGTTCTTTTCCAATAGAATAACCATGGAAAAGGCAGGAGAGTGGTAAAGTACTGTTTTCTCCAAGTCTGAATGCTGCCCACACTGTGCCTGTGTGCTGCAGCTTGCATCTTCGCCTTTGGGAAGCTGCCGCTCGCCGATTCTCCCGGAGGCGAAGAAGCGGCTTCTTGGCACACAGAGCATTGTGGCGAGCGCAGGGAGCTCCTGAGAGCGGTTTGTGCCGAAAGAAGCCCGGGACCGGCACTTAGCTTCGGAGAGCTGCGTATCTGCGTCTTCTGCGTGTCTTGCCGCTCTACACTCAGCAAAAAGCTTTTCCACCATATCTTGCAAGGAGAAACTCTGCCAGGAAAGAAAACATCCAAAATCTTGTTCTAAAGCTTGCACGGGGGTCTGCAAAGAGTTTGGCAAGAATGAAAGGTAGTTGTCCAAAACTCGTTCTTTTCCAATAGAATAACCATGGAAAAGGCAGGAGAGTGGTAAAGTACCGTTTTCTCTAAGTCTGAATGCTGCCCACACTGTGCCTGTGTGCTGCAGCTTGCATCTTCGCCTTTGGGAAGCTGCCGCTTGCCGATTCTCCCGCAGGCGAAGAAGCGGCTTCTTCGCACACAGAGCATTGTGGCGAGCGCAGGGAGCTCCTGAGAGCTGTTTGTGCCGAAAGAAGGCCGGGACCGGCACTTAGCTTCGGAGAGCTGCGTATCTGCGTCTTCTGCGTGTCTTGCCGCTCTACACTCAGCAAAAAGCTTTTCCATCATATCTTGCAAGGAGAAACTCTGCCAGGAAAGAAAACATCCAAAATCTTGTTCTAAAGCTTGCACGGGGGTCTGCAAAGAGTTTGGCAAGAATGAAAGGTAGTTGTCCAAAACTCGTTCTTTTCCAATAGAATAACCATGGAAAAGGCAGGAGAGTGGTAAAGTACTGTTTTCTCTAAGTCTGAATGCTGCCCACACTGTGCCTGTGTGCTGCAGCTTGCATCTTCGCCTTTGGGAAGCTGCCGCTCGCCGATTCTCCCGCAGGCGAAGAAGCGGCTTCTTCGCACACAGAGCATTGTGGCGAGCGCAGGGAGCTCCTGAGAGCGGTTTGTGCCGAAAGAAGCCCGGGACCGGCACTTAGCTTCGGAGAGCTGCGTATCTGCGTCTTCTGCGTGTCTTGCCGCTCTACACTCAGCAAAAAGCTTTTCCACCATATCTTGCAAGGAGAAACTCTGCCAGGAAAGAAAACATCCAAAATCTTGTTCTAAAGCTTGCACGGAGGCCTGCAAAGAGTTTGGCAAGAATGAAAGTTAGTTGTCCAAAACTCGTTCTTTTCCAATAGAATAACCATGGAAAAGGCAGGAGAGTGGTAAAGTACTGTTTTCTCTAAGTCTGAATGCTGCCCACACTGTGCCTGTGTGCTGCAGCTTGCATCTTCGCCTTTGGGAAGCTGCCGCTCGCCGATTCTCCCGGAGGCGAAGAAGCGGCTTCTTCGCACACAGAGCATTGTGGCGAGCGCAGGGAGCTCCTGAGAGCGGTTTGTGCCGAAAGAAGCCCGGGACCGGCACTTAGCTTCGGAGAGCTGCGTATCTGCGTCTTCTGCGTGTCTTGCCGCTCTACACTCAGCCAAAGGTTTTCCACCATATCTTGCAAGGAGAAACTCTGCCAGGAAAGAAAACATCCAAAATCTTGTTCTAAAGCTTGCACCGGGGTCTGCAAAGAGTTTGGCAAGAATGAAAGGTAGTTGTCCAAAACTCGTTCTTTTCCAATAGAATAACCATGGAAAAGGCAGGAGAGTGGTAAAGTACTGTTTTCTCTAAGTCTGAAGGCTGCCCACACTGTGCCTGTGTGCTGCCGCTTGCATCTTCGCCTTTGGGAAGCTGCCGCTCGCCGATTCTCCCGGAGGCGAAGAAGCGGCTTCTTCGCACACAGAGCATTGTGGCGAGCGCAGGGAGCTCCTGAGAGCGGTTTGTGCCGAAAGAAGCCCGGGACCGGCACTTAGCTTCGGAGAGCTGCGTATCTGCGTCTTCTGTGTGTCTTGCCGCTCTACACTCAGCAAAAAGCTTTTCCACCATATCTTGCAAGGAGAAACTCTGCCAGGAAAGAAAACATCCAAAATCTTGTTCTAAAGCTTGCACGGGGGTCTGCAAAGAGTTTGGCAAGAATGAAAGTTAGTTGTCCAAAACTCGTTCTTTTCCAATAGAATAACCATGGAAAAGGCAGGAGAGTGGTAAAGTACTGTTTTCTCTAAGTCTGAATGCTGCCCACACTGTGCCTGTGTGCTGCAGCTTGCATCTTCGCCTTTGGGAAGCTGCCGCTCGCCGATTCTCCCGGAGGCGAAGAAGCGGCTTTTTGGCACACAGAGCACTGTGGCGAGCGCAGGGAGCTCCTGAGAGCGGTTTGTGCCGAAAGAAGCCCGGGACCGGCACTTAGCTTCGGAGAGCTGCGTATCTGCGTCTTCTGCGTGTCTTGCCGCTCTACACTCAGCCAAAAGCTTTTCCACCATATCTTGCAAGGAGAAACTCTGCCAGGAAAGAAAACATCCAAAATCATGTTCTAAAGCTTGCGCGGGGGTCTGCAAAGAGTTTGGCAAGAATGAAAGGTAGTTGTCCAAAACTCGTTCTTTTCCAATAGAATAACCATGGAAAAGGCAGGAGAGTGGTAAAGTACTGTTTTCTCTAAGTCTGAATGCTGCCCACACTGTGCCTGTGTGCGGCAGCTTGCATCTTCGCCTTTGGGAAACTGCCGCTCGCCGATTCTCCCGCAGGCGAAGAAGCGGCTTCTTCGCACACAGAGCATTGTGGCGAGTGCAGGGAGCTCCTGAGAGCGGTTTGTGCCGAAAGAAGCCCGGGACCGGCACTTAGCTTCGGAGAGCTGCGTATCTGCGTCTTCTGCGTGTCTTGCCGCTCTACACTCAGCAAAAAGCTTTTCCAGCATATCTTGCAAAGAGAAACTCTGCCAGGAAAGAAAACATCCAAAATCTTGTTCTAAAGCTTGCACGGGGGTCTGCAAAGAGTTTGGCAAGAATGAAAGGTAGTTGTCCAAAACTCGTTCTTTTCCAATAGAATAACCATGGAAAAGGCAGGAGAGTGGTAAAGTACTGTTTTCTCTAAGTCTGAATGCTGCCCACACTGTGCCTGTGTGCTGCAGCTTGCATCTTCGCCTTTGGGAAGCTGCCGCTCGCCGATTCTCCCGCAGGCGAAGAAGCGGCTTCTTCGCACACAGAGCATTGTGGCGAGCGCAGGGAGCTCCTGAGAGCGGTTTGTGCCGACAGAAGCCCGGGACCAGCACTTAGCTTCGGAGAGCTGCGTATCTGCGTCTTCTGCGTGTCTTGCCGCTCTACACTCAGCCAAAAGCTTTTCCACCATATCTTGCAAGGAGAAACTCTGCCAGGAAAGAAAACATCCAAAATCTTGTTCTAAAGCTTGCACGGGGGTCTGCAAAGAGTTTGGCAAGAATGAAAGGTAGTTGTCCAAAACTCGTTCTTTTCCAATAGAATAACCATGGAAAAGGCAGGAGAGTGGTAAAGTACTGTTTTCTCCAAGTCTGAATGCTGCCCACACTGTGCCTGTGTGCTGCAGCTTGCATCTTCGCCTTTGGGAAGCTGCCGCTCGCCGATTCTCCCGGAGGCGAAGAAGCGGCTTCTTGGCACACAGAGCATTGTGGCGAGCGCAGGGAGCTCCTGAGAGCGGTTTGTGCCGAAAGAAGCCCGGGACCGGCACTTAGCTTCGGAGAGCTGCGTATCTGCGTCTTCTGCGTGTCTTGCCGCTCTACACTCAGCAAAAAGCTTTTCCACCATATCTTGCAAGGAGAAACTCTGCCAGGAAAGAAAACATCCAAAATCTTGTTCTAAAGCTTGCACGGGGGTCTGCAAAGAGTTTGGCAAGAATGAAAGGTAGTTGTCCAAAACTCGTTCTTTTCCAATAGAATAACCATGGAAAAGGCAGGAGAGTGGTAAAGTACCGTTTTCTCTAAGTCTGAATGCTGCCCACACTGTGCCTGTGTGCTGCAGCTTGCATCTTCGCCTTTGGGAAGCTGCCGCTTGCCGATTCTCCCGCAGGCGAAGAAGCGGCTTCTTCGCACACAGAGCATTGTGGCGAGCGCAGGGAGCTCCTGAGAGCTGTTTGTGCCGAAAGAAGGCCGGGACCGGCACTTAGCTTCGGAGAGCTGCGTATCTGCGTCTTCTGCGTGTCTTGCCGCTCTACACTCAGCAAAAAGCTTTTCCATCATATCTTGCAAGGAGAAACTCTGCCAGGAAAGAAATCATCCAAAATCTTGTTCTAAAGCTTGCACGGGGGTCTGCAAAGAGTTTGGCAAGAATGAAAGGTAGTTGTCCAAAACTCGTTCTTTTCCAATAGAATAACCATGGAAAAGGCAGGAGAGTGGTAAAGTACTGTTTTCTCTAAGTCTGAATGCTGCCCACACTGTGCCTGTGTGCTGCAGCTTGCATCTTCGCCTTTGGGAAGCTGCCGCTCGCCGATTCTCCCGGAGGCGAAGAAGCGGCTTCTTCGCACACAGAGCATTGTGGCGAGCGCAGGGAGCTCCTGAGAGCGGTTTGTGCCGAAAGAAGCCCGGGACCGGCACTTAGCTTCGGAGAGCTGCGTATCTGCGTCTTCTGCGTGTCTTGCCGCTCTACACTCAGCAAAAAGCTTTTCCACCATATCTTGCAAGGAGAAACTCTGCCAGGAAAGAAAACATCCAAAATCTTGTTCTAAAGCTTGCACGGAGGCCTGCAAAGAGTTTGGCAAGAATGAAAGTTAGTTGTCCAAAACTCGTTCTTTTCCAATAGAATAACCATGGAAAAGGCAGGAGAGTGGTAAAGTACTGTTTTCTCTAAGTCTGAATGCTGCCCACACTGTGCCTGTGTGCTGCAGCTTGCATCTTCGCCTTTGGGAAGCTGCCGCTCGCCGATTCTCCCGGAGGCGAAGAAGCGGCTTCTTCGCACACAGAGCATTGTGGCGAGCGCAGGGAGCTCCTGAGAGCGGTTTGTGCCGAAAGAAGCCCGGGACCGGCACTTAGCTTCGGAGAGCTGCGTATCTGCGTCTTCTGCGTGTCTTGCCGCTCTACACTCAGCCAAAGGTTTTCCAGCATATCTTGCAAGGAGAAACTCTGCCAGGAAAGAAAACATCCAAAATCTTGTTCTAAAGCTTGCACGGGGGTCTGCAAAGAGTTTGGCAAGAATGAAAGGTAGTTGTCCAAAACTCGTTCTTTTCCAATAGAATAACCATGGAAAAGGCAGGAGAGTGGTAAAGTACTGTTTTCTCTAAGTCTGAAGGCTGCCCACACTGTGCCTGTGTGCTGCCGCTTGCATCTTCGCCTTTGGGAAGCTGCCGCTCGCCGATTCTCCCGGAGGCGAAGAAGCGGCTTCTTCGCACACAGAGCATTGTGGCGAGCGCAGGGAGCTCCTGAGAGCGGTTTGTGCCGAAAGAAGCCCGGGACCGGCACTTAGCTTCGGAGAGCTGCGTATCTGCGTCTTCTGTGTGTCTTGCCGCTCTACACTCAGCAAAAAGCTTTTCCACCATATCTTGCAAGGAGAAACTCTGCCAGGAAAGAAAACATCCAAAATCTTGTTCTAAAGCTTGCACGGGGGTCTGCAAAGAGTTTGGCAAGAATGAAAGTTAGTTGTCCAAAACTCGTTCTTTTCCAATAGAATAACCATGGAAAAGGCAGGAGAGTGGTAAAGTACTGTTTTCTCTAAGTCTGAATGCTGCCCACACTGTGCCTGTGTGCTGCAGCTTGCATCTTCGCCTTTGGGAAGCTGCCGCTCGCCGATTCTCCCGGAGGCGAAGAAGCGGCTTTTTGGCACACAGAGCATTGTGGCGAGCGCAGGGAGCTCCTGAGAGCGGTTTGTGCCGAAAGAAGCCCGGGACCGGCACTTAGCTTCGGAGAGCTGCGTATCTGCGTCTTCTGCGTGTCTTGCCGCTCTACACTCAGCAAAAAGCTTTTCCACCATATCTTGCAAGGAGAAACTCTGCCAGGAAAGAAAACATCCAAAATCTTGTTCTAAAGCTTGCACACAGGTCTGCAAAGAGTTTGGCAAGAATGAAAGGTAGTTGTCCAAAACTCGTTCTTTTCCAATAGAATAACCATGGAAAAGGCAGGAGAGTGGTAAAGTACTGTTTTCTCTAAGTCTGAATGCTGCCCACACTGTGCCTGTGTGCTGCAGCTTGCATCTTCGCCTTTGGGAAGCTGCCGCTCGCCGATTCTCCCGCAGGCGAAGAAGCGGCTTCTTCGCACACAGAGCATTGTGGCGAGCGCAGGGAGCTCCTGAGAGCGGTTTGTGCCGAAAGAAGCCCGGGACCGGCACTTAGCTTCGGAGAGCTGCGTATCTGCGTCTTCTGCGTGTCTTGCCGCTCTACACTCAGCAAAAAGCTTTTCCACCATATCTTGCAAGGAGAAACTCTGCCAGGAAAGAAAACATCCAAAATCTTGTTCTAAAGCTTGCACGGGGGTCTGCAAAGAGTTTGGCAAGAATGAAAGGTAGTTGTCCAAAACTCGTTCTTTTCCAATAGAATAACCATGGAAAAGGCAGGAGAGTGGTAAAGTACTGTTTTCTCTAAGTCTGAATGCTGCCCACACTGTGCCTGTGTGCTGCAGCTTGCATCTTCGCCTTTGGGAAGCTGCCGCTCGCCGATTCTCCCGGAGGCGAAGAAGCGGCTTCTTGGCACACAGAGCATTGTGGCGAGCGCAGGGAGCTCCTGAGAGCGGTTTGTGCCGAAAGAAGCCCGGGACCGGCACTTAGCTTCGGAGAGCTGCGTATCTGCGTCTTCTGCGTGTCTTGCCGCTCTACACTCAGCAAAAAGCTTTTCCACCATATCTTGCAAGGAGAAACTCTGCCAGGAAAGAAAACATCCAAAATCTTGTTCTAAAGCTTGCACGGGGGTCTGCAAAGAGTTTGGCAAGAATGAAAGGTAGTTGTCCAAAACTCGTTCTTTTCCAATAGAATAACCATGGAAAAGGCAGGAGAGTGGTAAAGTACTGTTTTCTCTAAGTCTGAAGGCTGCCCACACTGTGCCTGTGTGCTGCCGCTTGCATCTTCGCCTTTGGGAAGCTGCCGCTCGCCGATTCTCCCGGAGGCGAAGAAGCGGCTTCTTCGCACACAGAGCATTGTGGCGAGCGCAGGGAGCTCCTGAGAGCGGTTTGTGCCGAAAGAAGCCCGGGACCGGCACTTAGCTTCGGAGAGCTGCGTATCTGCGTCTTCTGCGTGTCTTGCCGCTCTACACTCAGCAAAAAGCTTTTCCACCATATCTTGCAAGGAGAAACTCTGCCAGGAAAGAAAACATCCAAAATCTTGTTCTAAAGCTTGCACGGAGGCCTGCAAAGAGTTTGGCAAGAATGAAAGTTAGTTGTCCAAAACTCGTTCTTTTCCAATAGAATAACCATGGAAAAGGCAGGAGAGTGGTAAAGTACTGTTTTCTCTAAGTCTGAATGCTGCCCACACTGTGCCTGTGTGCTGCAGCTTGCATCTTCGCCTTTGGGAAGCTGCCGCTCGCCGATTCTCCCGGAGGCGAAGAAGCGGCTTCTTCGCACACAGAGCATTGTGGCGAGCGCAGGGAGCTCCTGAGAGCGGTTTGTGCCGAAAGAAGCCCGGGACCGGCACTTAGCTTCGGAGAGCTGCGTATCTGCGTCTTCTGCGTGTCTTGCCGCTCTACACTCAGCAAAAAGCTTTTCCACCATATCTTGCAAGGAGAAACTCTGCCAGGAAAGAAAACATCCAAAATCTTGTTCTAAAGCTTGCACGGGGGTCTGCAAAGAGTTTGGCAAGAATGAAAGGTAGTTGTCCAAAACTCGTTCTTTTCCAATAGAATAACCATGGAAAAGGCAGGAGAGTGGTAAAGTACTGTTTTCTCTAAGTCTGAATGCTGCCCACACTGTGCCTGTGTGCTGCAGCTTGCATCTTCGCCTTTGGGAAGCTGCCGCTCGCCGATTCTCCCGGAGGCGAAGAAGCGGCTTCTTCGCACACAGAGCATTGTGGCGAGCGCAGGGAGCTCCTGAGAGCGGTTTGTGCCGAAAGAAGCCCGGGACCGGCACTTAGCTTCGGAGAGCTGCGTATCTGCGTCTTCTGCGTGTCTTGCCGCTCTACACTCAGCAAAAAGCTTTTCCAGCATATCTTGCAAGGAGAAACTCTGCCAGGAAAGAAAACATCCCAAATCTTGTTCTAAAGCTTGCACGGGGGTCTGCAAAGAGTTTGGCAAGAATGAAAGGTAGTTGTCCAAAACTCGTTCTTTTCCAATAGAATAACCATGGAAAAGGCAGGAGAGTGGTAAAGTACTGTTTTCTCTAAGTCTGAAGGCTGCCCACACTGTGCCTGTGTGCTGCCGCTTGCATCTTCGCCTTTGGGAAGCTGCCGCTCGCCGATTCTCCCGGAGGCGAAGAAGCGGCTTCTTCGCACACAGAGCATTGTGGCGAGCGCAGGGAGCTCCTGAGAGCGGTTTGTGCTGAAGGAAGCCCGGGACCGGCACTTAGCTTCGGAGAGCTGCGTATCTGCGTCTTCTGCGTGTCTTGCCGCTCTACACTCAGCAAAAAGCTTTTCCACCATATCTTGCAAGGAGAAACTCTGCCAGGAAAGAAAACATCCAAAATCTTGTTCTAAAGCTTGCACGGGGGTCTGCAAAGAGTTTGGCAAGAATGAAAGTTAGTTGTCCAAAACTCGTTCTTTTCCAATAGAATAACCATGGAAAAGGCAGGAGAGTGGTAAAGTACTGTTTTCTCGAAGTCTGAATGCTGCCCACACTGTGCCTGTGTGCTGCAGCTTGCATCTTCGCCTTTGGGAAGCTGCCGCTCGCCGATTCTCCCGGAGGCGAAGAAGCGGCTTCTTGGCACACAGAGCATTGTGGCGAGCGCAGGGAGCTCCTGAGAGCGGTTTGTGCCGAAAGAAGCCCGGGACCGGCACTTAGCTTCGGAGAGCTGCGTATCTGCGTCTTCTGTGTGTCTTGCCGCTCTACACTCAGCAAAAAGCTTTTCCACCATATCTTGCAAGGAGAAACTCTGCCAGGAAAGAAAACATCCAAAATCTTGTTCTAAAGCTTGCACGGGGGTCTGCAAAGAGTTTGGCAAGAATGAAAGGTAGTTGTCCAAAACTCGTTCTTTTCCAATAGAATAACCATGGAAAAGGCAGGAGAGTGGTAAAGTACTGTTTTCTCTAAGTCTGAAGGCTGCCCACACTGTGCCTGTGTGCTGCAGCTTGCATCTTCGCCTTTGGGAAGCTGCCGCTCGCCGATTCTCCCGCAGGCGAAGAAGCGGCTTCTTGGCACACAGAGCATTGTGGCGAGCGCAGGGAGCTCCTGAGAGCGGTTTGTGCCGAAAGAAGCCCGGGACCAGCACTTAGCTTCGGAGAGCTGCGTATCTGCGTCTTCTGCGTGTCTTGCCGCTCTACACTCAGCAAAAAGCTTTTCCACCATATCTTGCAAGGAGAAACTCTGCCAGGAAAGAAAACATCCAAAATCTTGTTCTAAAGCTTGCACGGGGGTCTGCAAAGAGTTTGGCAAGAATGAAAGGTAGTTGTCCAAAACTCGTTCTTTTCCAATAGAATAACCATGGAAAAGGCAGGAGAGTGGTAAAGTACTGTTTTCTCTAAGTCTGAATGCTGCCCACACTGTGCCTGTGTGCTGCAGCTTGCATCTTCGCCTTTGGGAAGCTGCCGCTCGCCGATTCTCCCGCAGGCGACGAAGCGGCTTCTTCGCACACAGAGCATTGTGGCGAGCGCAGGGAGCTCCTGAGAGCGGTTTGTGCCGAAAGAAGCCCGGGACCGGCACTTAGCTTCGGAGAGCTGCGTATCTGCGTCTTCTGCGTGTCTTGCCGCTCTACACTCAGCAAAAAGCTTTTCCACCATATCTTGCAAGGAGAAACTCTGCCAGGAAAGAAAACATCCAAAATCTTGTTCTAAAGCTTGCACGGGGGTCTGCAAAGAGTTTGGCAAGAATGAAAGGTAGTTGTCCAAAACTCGTTCTTTTCCAATAGAATAACCATGGAAAAGGCAGGAGAGTGGTAAAGTACTGTTTTCTCTAAGTCTGAATGCTGCCCACACTGTGCCTGTGTGCTGCAGCTTGCATCTTCGCCTTTGGGAAGCTGCCGCTCGCCGATTCTCCCGGAGGCGAAGAAGCGGCTTCTTGGCACACAGAGCATTGTGGCGAGCGCAGGGAGCTCCTGAGAGCGGTTTGTGCCGAAAGAAGCCCGGGACCGGCACTTAGCTTCGGAGAGCTGCGTATCTGCGTCTTCTGCGTGTCTTGCCGCTCTACACTCAGCAAAAAGCTTTTCCACCATATCTTGCAAGGAGAAACTCTGCCAGGAAAGAAAACATCCAAAATCTTGTTCTAAAGCTTGCACGGGGGTCTGCAAAGAGTTTGGCAAGAATGAAAGGTAGTTGTCCAAAACTCGTTCTTTTCCAATAGAATAACCATGGAAAAGGCAGGAGAGTGGTAAAGTACTGTTTTCTCTAAGTCTGAAGGCTGCCCACACTGTGCCTGTGTGCTGCCGCTTGCATCTTCGCCTTTGGGAAGCTGCCGCTCGCCGATTCTCCCGGAGGCGAAGAAGCGGCTTCTTCGCACACAGAGCATTGTGGCGAGCGCAGGGAGCTCCTGAGAGCGGTTTGTGCCGAAAGAAGCCCGGGACCGGCACTTAGCTTCGGAGAGCTGCGTATCTGCGTCTTCTGCGTGTCTTGCCGCTCTACACTCAGCCAAAAGCTTTTCCACCATATCTTGCAAGGAGAAACTCTGCCAGGAAAGAAAACATCCAAAATCTTGTTCTAAAGCTTGCACGGAGGCCTGCAAAGAGTTTGGCAAGAATGAAAGTTAGTTGTCCAAAACTCGTTCTTTTCCAATAGAATAACCATGGAAAAGGCAGGAGAGTGGTAAAGTACTGTTTTCTCTAAGTCTGAATGCTGCCCACACTGTGCCTGTGTGCTGCAGCTTGCATCTTCGCCTTTGGGAAGCTGCCGCTCGCCGATTCTCCCGGAGGCGAAGAAGCGGCTTCTTCGCACACAGCATTGTGGCGAGCGCAGGGAGCTCCTGAGAGCGGTTTGTGCCGAAAGAAGCCCGGGACCGGCACTTAGCTTCGGAGAGCTGCGTATCTGCGTCTTCTGCGTGTCTTGCCGCTCTACACTCAGCCAAAGGTTTTCCACCATATCTTGCAAGGAGAAACTCTGCCAGGAAAGAAAACATCCAAAATCTTGTTCTAAAGCTTGCACGGGGGTCTGCAAAGAGTTTGGCAAGAATGAAAGGTAGTTGTCCAAAACTCGTTCTTTTCCAATAGAATAACCATGGAAAAGGCAGGAGAGTGGTAAAGTACTGTTTTCTCTAAGTCTGAATGCTGTCCACACTGTGCCTGTGTGCTGCAGCTTGCATCTTCGCCTTTGGGAAGCTGCCGCTCGCCGATTCTCCCGGAGGCGAAGAAGCGGCTTCTTCGCACACAGAGCATTGTGGCGAGCGCAGGGAGCTCCTGAGAGCGGTTTGTGCCGAAAGAAGCCCGGGACCGGCACTTAGCTTCGGAGAGCTGCGTATCTGCGTCTTCTGTGTGTCTTGCCGCTCTACACTCAGCCAAAAGCTTTTCCACCATATCTTGCAAGGAGAAACTCTGCCAGGAAAGAAAACATCCAAAATCTTGTTCTAAAGCTTGCACGGGGGTCTGCAAAGAGTTTGGCAAGAATGAAAGGTAGTTGTCCAAAACTCGTTCTTTTCCAATAGAATAACCATGGAAAAGGCAGGAGAGTGGTAAAGTACTGTTTTCTCTAAGTCTGAATGCTGCCCACACTGTGCCTGTGTGCTGCAGCTTGCATCTTCGCCTTTGGGAAGCTGCCGCTCGCCGATTCTCCCGCAGGCGAAGAAGCGGCTTTTTGGCACACAGAGCATTGTGGCGAGCGCAGGGAGCTCCTGAGAGCGGTTTGTGCCGAAAGAAGCCCGGGACCGGCACTTAGCTTCGGAGAGCTGCGTATCTGCGTCTTCTGCGTGTCTTGCCGCTCTACACTCAGCAAAAAGCTTTTCCACCATATCTTGCAAGGAGAAACTCTGCCAGGAAAGAAAACATCCAAAATCTTGTTCTAAAGCTTGCACGGGGGTCTGCAAAGAGTTTGGCAAGAATGAAAGGTAGTTGTCCAAAACTCGTTCTTTTCCAATAGAATAACCATGGAAAAGGCAGGAGAGTGGTAAAGTACTGTTTTCTCTAAGTCTGAATGCTGCCCACACTGTGCCTGTGTGCTGCAGCTTGCATCTTCGCCTTTGGGAAGCTGCCGCTGGCCGATTCTCCCGGAGGCGAAGAAGCGGCTTCTTCGCACACAGAGCATTGTGGCGAGCGCAGGGAGCTCCTGAGAGCGGTTTGTGCCGAAAGAAGCCCGGGACCGGCACTTAGCTTCGGAGAGCTGCGTATCTGCGTCTTCTGCGTGTCTTGCCGCTCTACACTCAGCAAAAAGCTTTTCCACCATATCTTGCAAGGAGAAACTCTGCCAGGAAAGAAAACATCCAAAATCTTGTTCTAAAGCTTGCACGGGGGTCTGCAAAGAGTTTGGCAAGAATGAAAGGTAGTTGTCCAAAACTCGTTCTTTTCCAATAGAATAACCATGGAAAAGGCAGGAGAGTGGTAAAGTACTGTTTTCTCTAAGTCTGAATGCTGCCCACACTGTGCCTGTGTGCTGCAGCTTGCATCTTCGCCTTTGGGAAGCTGCCGCTCGCCGATTCTCCCGCAGGCGAAGAAGCGGCTTCTTCGCACACAGAGCATTGTGGCGAGCGCAGGGAGCTCCTGAGAGCGGTTTGTGCCGAAAGAAGCCCGGGACCGGCACTTAGCTTCGGAGAGCTGCGTATCTGCGTCTTCTGCGTGTCTTGCCGCTCTACACTCAGCAAAAAGCTTTTCCACCATATCTTGCAAGGAGAAACTCTGCCAGGAAAGAAAACATCCAAAATCTTGTTCTAAAGCTTGCACGGGGGTCTGCAAAGAGTTTGGCCAGAATGAAAGGTAGTTGTCCAAAACTCGTTCTTTTCCAATAGAATAACCATGGAAAAGGCAGGAGAGTGGTAAAGTACTGTTTTCTCTAAGTCTGAAGGCTGCCCACACTGTGCCTGTGTGCTGCAGCTTGCATCTTCGCCTTTGGGAAGCTGCCGCTCGCCGATTCTCCCGGAGGCGAAGAAGCGGCTTCTTGGCACACAGAGCATTGTGGCGAGCGCAGGGAGCTCCTGAGAGCGGTTTGTGCCGAAAGAAGCCCGGGACCGGCACTTAGCTTCGGAGAGCTGCGTATCTGCGTCTTCTGCGTGTCTTGCCGCTCTACACTCAGCAAAAAGCTTTTCCACCATATCTTGCAAGGAGAAACTCTGCCAGGAAAGAAAACATCCAAAATCTTGTTCTAAAGCTTGCACACAGTTCTGCAAAGAGTTTGGCAAGAATGAAAGGTAGTTGTCCAAAACTCGTTCTTTTCCAATAGAATAACCATGGAAAAGGCAGGAGAGTGGTAAAGTACTGTTTTCTCTAAGTCTGAAGGCTGCCCACACTGTGCCTGTGTGCTGCAGCTTGCATCTTCGCCTTTGGGAAACTGCCGCTCGCCGATTCTCCCGGAGGCGAAGAAGCGGCTTCTTCGCACACAGAGCATTGTGGCGAGCGCAGGGAGCTCCTGAGAGCGGTTTGTGCCGAAAGAAGCCCGGGACCGGCACTTAGCTTCGGAGAGCTGCGTATCTGCGTCTTCTGCGTGTCTTGCCGCTCTACACTCAGCAAAAAGCTTTTCCACCATATCTTGCAAGGAGAAACTCTGCCAGGAAAGAAAACATCCAAAATCTTGTTCTAAAGCTTGCACGGGGGTCTGCAAAGAGTTTGGCAAGAATGAAAGGTAGTTGTCCAAAACTCGTTCTTTTCCAATAGAATAACCATGGAAAAGGCAGGAGAGTGGTAAAGTACTGTTTTCTCTAAGTCTGAATGCTGCCCACACTGTGCCTGTGTGCTGCAGCTTGCATCTTCGCCTTTGGGAAGCTGCCGCTCGCCGATTCTCCCGCAGGCGAAGAAGCGGCTTCTTCGCACACAGAGCATTGTGGCTAGCGCAGGGAGCTCCTGAGAGCGGTTTGTGCCGAAAGAAGCCCGGGACCGGCACTTAGCTTCGGAGAGCTGCGTATCTGCGTCTTCTGCGTGTCTTGCCGCTCTACACTCAGCAAAAAGCTTTTCCACCATATTTTGCAAAGAGAAACACTGCCAGGAAAGAAAACATCCAAAATCTTGTTCTAAAGCTTGCACGGGGGTCTGCAAAGAGTTTGGCAAGAATGAAAGGTAGTTGTCCAAAACTCGTTCTTTTCCAATAGAATAACCATGGAAAAGGCGGGAGAGTGGTAAAGTACTGTTTTCTCTAAGTCTGAAGGCTGCCCACACTGTGCCTGTGTGCTGCAGCTTGCATCTTCGCCTTTGGGAAGCTGCCGCTCGCCGATTCTCCCGCAGGCGAAGAAGCGGCTTCTTCGCACACAGAGCATTGTGGCGAGCGCAGGGAGCTCCTGAGAGCGGTTTGTGCCGAAAGAAGCCCGGGACCGGCACTTAGCTTCGGAGAGCTGCGTATCTGCGTCTTCTGCGTGTCTTGCCGCTCTACACTCAGCAAAAAGCTTTTCCACCATATCTTGCAAGGAGAAACTCTGCCAGGAAAGAAAACATCCAAAATCTTGTTCTAAAGCTTGCACGGAGGTCTGCAAAGAGTTTGGCAAGAATGAAAGGTAGTTGTCCAAAACTCGTTCTTTTCCAATAGAATAACCATGGAAAAGGCAGGAGAGTGGTAAAGTACTGTTTTCTCTAAGTCTGAAGGCTGCCCACACTGTGCCTGTGTGCTGCAGCTTGCATCTTCGCCTTTGGGAAGCTGCCGCTCGCCGATTCTCCCGCAGGCGAAGAAGCGGCTTCTTCGCACACAGAGCATTGTGGCGAGCGCAGGGAGCTCCTGAGAGCGGTTTGTGCCGAAAGAAGCCCGGGACCGGCACTTAGCTTTGGAGAGCTGCGTATCTGCGTCTTCTGCGTGTCTTGCCGCTCTACACTCAGCAAAAAGCTTTTCCACCATATCTTGCAAGGAGAAACTCTGCCAGGAAAGAAAACATCCAAAATCTTGTTCTAAAGCTTGCACGGGGGTCTGCAAAGAGTTTGGCAAGAATGAAAGGTAGTTGTCCAAAACTCGTTCTTTTCCAATAGAATAACCATGGAAAAGGCAGGAGAGTGGTAAAGTACCGTTTTCTCTAAGTCTGAATGCACCCACACTGTGCCTGTGTGCTGCAGCTTGCATCTTCGCCTTTGGGAAGCTGCCGCTCGCCGATTCTCCCGGAGGCGAAGAAGCGGCTTCTTCGCACACAGAGCATTGTGGCGAGCGCAGGGAGCTCCTGAGAGCGGTTTGTGCCGAAAGAAGCCCGGGACCGGCACTTAGCTTCGGAGAGCTGCGTATCTGCGTCTTCTGCGTGTCTTGCCGCTCAACACTCAGCAAAAAGCTTTTCCACCATATCTTGCAAGGAGAAACTCTGCCAGGAAAGAAATCATCCAAAATCTTGTTCTAAAGCTTGCACGGGGGTCTGCAAAGAGTTTGGCAAGAATGAAAGTTAGTTGTCCAAAACTCGTTCTTTTCCAATAGAATAACCATGGAAAAGGCAGGAGAGTGGTAAAGTACTGTTTTCTCTAAGTCTGAATGCTGCCCACACTGTGCCTGTGTGCTGCAGCTTGCATCTTCGCCTTTGGGAAGCTGCCGCTCGCCGATTCTCCCGGAGGCGAAGAAGCGGCTTCTTCGCACACAGAGCATTGTGGCGAGCGCAGGGAGCTCCTGAGAGCGGTTTGTGCCGAAAGAAGCCCGGGACCGGCACTTAGCTTCGGAGAGCTGCGTATCTGCGTCTTCTGCGTGTCTTGCCGCTCTACACTCAGCAAAAAGCTTTTCCACCATATCTTGCAAGGAGAAACTCTGCCAGGAAAGAAAACATCCAAAATCTTGTTCTAAAGCTTGCACGGGGGTCTGCAAAGAGTTTGGCAAGAATGAAAGGTAGTTGTCCAAAACTCGTTCTTTTCCAATAGAATAACCATGGAAAAGGCAGGAGAGTGGTAAAGTACTGTTTTCTCTAAGTCTGAATGCTGCCCACACTGTGCCTGTGTGCTGCAGCTTGCATCTTCGCCTTTGGGAAGCTGCCGCTCGCCGATTCTCCCGCAGGCGAAGAAGCGGCTTCTTCGCACACAGAGCATTGTGGCGAGCGCAGGGAGCTCCTGAGAGCGGTTTGTGCCGAAAGAAGCCCGGGACCGGCACTTAGCTTCGGAGAGCTGCGTATCTGCGTCTTCTGCGTGTCTTGCCGCTCTACACTCAGCAAAAAGCTTTTCCAGCATATCTTGCAAGGAGAAACTCTGCCAGGAAAGAAAACATCCCAAATCTTGTTCTAAAGCTTGCACGGGGGTCTGCAAAGAGTTTGGCAAGAATGAAAGGTAGTTGTCCAAAACTCGTTCTTTTCCAATAGAATAACCATGGAAAAGGCAGGAGAGTGGTAAAGTACTGTTTTCTCTAAGTCTGAAGGCTGCCCACACTGTGCCTGTGTGCTGCAGCTTGCATCTTCGCCTTTGGGAAGCTGCCGCTCGCCGATTCTCCCGCAGGCGAAGAAGCGGCTTCTTGGCACACAGAGCATTGTGGCGAGCGCAGGGAGCTCCTGAGAGCGGTTTGTGCCGAAAGAAGCCCGGGACCGGCACTTAGCTTCGGAGAGCTGCGTATCTGCGTCTTCTGCGTGTCTTGCCGCTCTACACTCAGCAAAAAGCTTTTCCACCATATCTTGCAAGGAGAAACTCTGCCAGGAAAGAAAACATCCAAAATCTTGTTCTAAAGCTTGCACACAGTTCTGCAAAGAGTTTGGCAAGAATGAAAGGTAGTTGTCCAAAACTCGTTCTTTTCCAATAGAATAACCATGGAAAAGGCAGGAGAGTGGTAAAGTACTGTTTTCTCGAAGTCTGAAGGCTGCCCACACTGTGCCTGTGTGCTGCAGCTTGCATCTTCGCCTTTGGGAAACTGCCGCTCGCCGATTCTCCCGGAGGCGACGAAGCGGCTTCTTCGCACACAGAGCATTGTGGCGAGCGCAGGGAGCTCCTGAGAGCGGTTTGTGCCGAAAGAAGCCCGGGACCGGCACTTAGCTTCGGAGAGCTGCGTATCTGCGTCTTCTGCGTGTCTTGCCGCTCTACACTCAGCAAAAAGCTTTTCCACCATATCTTGCAAGGAGAAACTCTGCCAGGAAAGAAAACATCCAAAATCTTGTTCTAAAGCTTGCACGGGGGTCTGCAAAGAGTTTGGCAAGAATGAAAGGTAGTTGTCCAAAACTCGTTCTTTTCCAATAGAATAACCATGGAAAAGGCAGGAGAGTGGTAAAGTACTGTTTTCTCTAAGTCTGAAGGCTGCCCACACTGTGCCTGTGTGCTGCAGCTTGCATCTTCGCCTTTGGGAAGCTGCCGCTCGCCGATTCTCCCGCAGGCGAAGAAGCGGCTTCTTGGCACACAGAGCATTGTGGCGAGCGCAGGGAGCTCCTGAGAGCGGTTTGTGCCGAAAGAAGCCCGGGACCGGCACTTAGCTTCGGAGAGCTGCGTATCTGCGTCTTCTGCGTGTCTTGCCGCTCTACACTCAGCAAAAAGCTTTTCCACCATATCTTGCAAGGAGAAACTCTGCCAGGAAAGAAAACATCCAAAATCTTGTTCTAAAGCTTGCACACAGTTCTGCAAAGAGTTTGGCAAGAATGAAAGGTAGTTGTCCAAAACTCGTTCTTTTCCAATAGAATAACCATGGAAAAGGCAGGAGAGTGGTAAAGTACTGTTTTCTCTAAGTCGGAATGCTGCCCACACTGTGCCTGTGTGCTGCAGCTTGCATCTTCGCCTTTGGGAAGCTGCCGCTCGCCGATTCTCCCGCAGGCGAAGAAGCGGCTTCTTCGCACACAGAGCATTGTGGCGAGCGCAGGGAGCTCCTGAGAGCGGTTTGTGCCGAAAGAAGCCCGGGACCGGCACTTAGCTTCGGAGAGCTGCGTATCTGCGTCTTCTGCGTGTCTTGCCGCTCTACACTCAGCAAAAAGCTTTTCCAGCATATCTTGCAAGGAGAAACTCTGCCAGGAAAGAAAACATCCCAAATCTTGTTCTAAAGCTTGCACGGGGGTCTGCAAAGAGTTTGGCAAGAATGAAAGGTAGTTGTCCAAAACTCGTTCTTTTCCAATAGAATAACCATGGAAAAGGCAGGAGAGTGGTAAAGTACTGTTTTCTCTAAGTCTGAAGGCTGCCCACACTGTGCCTGTGTGCTGCAGCTTGCATCTTCGCCTTTGGGAAGCTGCCGCTCGCCGATTCTCCCGCAGGCGAAGAAGCGGCTTCTTGGCACACAGAGCATTGTGGCGAGCGCAGGGAGCTCCTGAGAGCGGTTTGTGCCGAAAGAAGCCCGGGACCGGCACTTAGCTTCGGAGAGCTGCGTATCTGCGTCTTCTGCGTGTCTTGCCGCTCTACACTCAGCAAAAAGCTTTTCCACCATATCTTGCAAGGAGAAACTCTGCCAGGAAAGAAAACATCCAAAATCTTGTTCTAAAGCTTGCACACAGTTCTGCAAAGAGTTTGGCAAGAATGAAAGGTAGTTGTCCAAAACTCGTTCTTTTCCAATAGAATAACCATGGAAAAGGCAGGAGAGTGGTAAAGTACTGTTTTCTCGAAGTCTGAAGGCTGCCCACACTGTGCCTGTGTGCTGCAGCTTGCATCTTCGCCTTTGGGAAACTGCCGCTCGCCGATTCTCCCGGAGGCGACGAAGCGGCTTCTTCGCACACAGAGCATTGTGGCGAGCGCAGGGAGCTCCTGAGAGCGGTTTGTGCCGAAAGAAGCCCGGGACCGGCACTTAGCTTCGGAGAGCTGCGTATCTGCGTCTTCTGCGTGTCTTGCCGCTCTACACTCAGCAAAAAGCTTTTCCACCATATCTTGCAAGGAGAAACTCTGCCAGGAAAGAAAACATCCAAAATCTTGTTCTAAAGCTTGCACGGGGGTCTGCAAAGAGTTTGGCAAGAATGAAAGGTAGTTGTCCAAAACTCGTTCTTTTCCAATAGAATAACCATGGAAAAGGCAGGAGAGTGGTAAAGTACTGTTTTCTCTAAGTCTGAAGGCTGCCCACACTGTGCCTGTGTGCTGCAGCTTGCATCTTCGCCTTTGGGAAGCTGCCGCTCGCCGATTCTCCCGCAGGCGAAGAAGCGGCTTCTTGGCACACAGAGCATTGTGGCGAGCGCAGGGAGCTCCTGAGAGCGGTTTGTGCCGAAAGAAGCCCGGGACCGGCACTTAGCTTCGGAGAGCTGCGTATCTGCGTCTTCTGCGTGTCTTGCCGCTCTACACTCAGCAAAAAGCTTTTCCACCATATCTTGCAAGGAGAAACTCTGCCAGGAAAGAAAACATCCAAAATCTTGTTCTAAAGCTTGCACACAGTTCTGCAAAGAGTTTGGCAAGAATGAAAGGTAGTTGTCCAAAACTCGTTCTTTTCCAATAGAATAACCATGGAAAAGGCAGGAGAGTGGTAAAGTACTGTTTTCTCGAAGTCTGAAGGCTGCCCACACTGTGCCTGTGTGCTGCAGCTTGCATCTTCGCCTTTGGGAAACTGCCGCTCGCCGATTCTCCCGGAGGCGACGAAGCGGCTTCTTCGCACACAGAGCATTGTGGCGAGCGCAGGGAGCTCCTGAGAGCGGTTTGTGCCGAAAGAAGCCCGGGACCGGCACTTAGCTTCGGAGAGCTGCGTATCTGCGTCTTCTGCGTGTCTTGCCGCTCTACACTCAGCAAAAAGCTTTTCCACCATATCTTGCAAGGAGAAACTCTGCCAGGAAAGAAAACATCCAAAATCTTGTTCTAAAGCTTGCACGGAGGTCTGCAAAGAGTTTGGCAAGAATGAAAGGTAGTTGTCCAAAACTCGTTCTTTTCCAATAGAATAACCATGGAAAAGGCAGGAGAGTGGTAAAGTACCGTTTTCTCTAAGTCTGAAGGCTGCCCACACTGTGCCTGTGTGCTGCACCTTGCATCTTCGCCTTTGGGAAGCTGCCGCTCGCCGATTCTCCCGGAGGCGAAGAAGCGGCTTCTTCGCACACAGAGCATTGTGGCGAGCGCAGGGAGCACCTGAGAGCGGTTTGTGCCGAAAGAAGCCCGGGACCGGCACTTAGCTTCGGAGAGCTGCGTATCTGCGTCTTCTGCGTGTCTTGCCGCTCTACACTCAGCAAAAAGCTTTTCCAGCATATCTTGCAAGGAGAAACTCTGCCAGGAAAGAAAACATCCCAAATCTTGTTCTAAAGCTTGCACGGGGGTCTGCAAAGAGTTTGGCAAGAATGAAAGGTAGTTGTCCAAAACTCGTTCTTTTCCAATAGAATAACCATGGAAAAGGCAGGAGAGTGGTAAAGTACTGTTTTCTCTAAGTCTGAAGGCTGCCCACACTGTGCCTGTGTGCTGCCGCTTGCATCTTCGCCTTTGGGAAGCTGCCGCTCGCCGATTCTCCCGGAGGCGAAGAAGCGGCTTCTTCGCACACAGAGCATTGTGGCGAGCGCAGGGAGCTCCTGAGAGCGGTTTGTGCCGAAGGAAGCCCGGGACCGGCACTTAGCTTCGGAGAGCTGCGTATCTGCGTCTTCTGCGTGTCTTGCCGCTCTACACTCAGCAAAAAGCTTTTCCACCATATCTTGCAAGGAGAAACTCTGCCAGGAAAGAAAACATCCAAAATCTTGTTCTAAAGCTTGCACGGGGGTCTGCAAAGAGTTTGGCAAGAATGAAAGGTAGTTGTCCAAAACTCGTTCTTTTCCAATAGAATAACCATGGAAAAGGCAGGAGAGTGGTAAAGTACTGTTTTCTCTAAGTCTGAATGCTGCCCACACTGTGCCTGTGTGCTGCAGCTTGCATCTTCGCCTTTGGGAAGCTGCCGCTCGCCGATTCTCCCGGAGGCGAAGAAGCGGCTTCTTCGCACACAGAGCATTGTGGCGAGCGCAGGGAGCTCCTGAGAGCGGTTTGTGCCGAAAGAAGCCCGGGACTGGCACTTAGCTTCGGAGAGCTGCGTATCTGCGTCTTCTGCGTGTCTTGCCGCTATACACTCAGCAAAAAGCTTTTCCACCATATCTTGCAAGGAGAAACTCTGCCAGGAAAGAAAACTTCCAAAATCTTGTTCTAAAGCTTGCACGGGGGTCTGCAAAGAGTTTGGCAAGAATGAAAGGTAGTTGTCCAAAACTCGTTCTTTTCCAATAGAATAACCATGGAAAAGGCAGGAGAGTGGTAAAGTACTGTTTTCTCCAAGTCTGAATGCTGCCCACACTGTGCCTGTGTGCTGCAGCTTGCATCTTCGCCTTTGGGAAGCTGCCGCTCGCCGATTCTCCCGGAGGCGAAGAAGCGGCTTCTTCGCACACAGAGCATTGTGGCGAGCGCAGGGAGCTCCTGAGAGCGGTTTGTGCCGAAAGAAGCCCGGGACCGGCACTTAGCTTCGGAGAGCTGCGTATCTGCGTCTTCTGCGTGTCTTGCCGCTCTACACTCAGCAAAAAGCTTTTCCACCATATCTTGCAAGGAGAAACTCTGCCAGGAAAGAAAACATCCAAAATCTTGTTCTAAAGCTTGCACGGGGGTCTGCAAAGAGTTTGGCAAGAATGAAAGGTAGTTGTCCAAAACTCGTTCTTTTCCAATAGAAGAACCATGGAAAAGGCAGGAGAGTGGTAAAGTACTGTTTTCTCTAAGTCTGAATGCTGCCCACACTGTGCCTGTGTGCTGCAGCTTGCATCTTCGCCTTTGGGAAGCTGCCGCTCGCCGATTCTCCCGCAGGCGAAGAAGCGGCTTCTTCGCACACAGAGCATTGTGGCGAGCGCAGGGAGCTCCTGAGAGCGGTTTGTGCCGAAAGAAGCCCGGGACCGGCACTTAGCTTCGGAGAGCTGCGTATCTGCGTCTTCTGCGTGTCTTGCCGCTCTACACTCAGCAAAAAGCTTTTCCACCATATTTTGCAAAGAGAAACACTGCCAGGAAAGAAAACATCCAAAATCTTGTTCTAAAGCTTGCACGGGGGTCTGCAAAGAGTTTGGCAAGAATGAAAGGTAGTTGTCCAAAACTCGTTCTTTTCCAATAGAATAACCATGGAAAAGGCAGGAGAGTGGTAAAGTACTGTTTTCTCTAAGTCTGAAGGCTGCCCACACTGTGCCTGTGTGCTGCAGCTTGCATCTTCGCCTTTGGGAAGCTGCCGCTCGCCGATTCTCCCGGAGGCGAAGAAGTGGCTTCTTCGCACACAGAGCATTGTGGCGAGCGCAGGGAGCTCCTGAGAGCGGTTTGTGCCGAAAGAAGCCCGGGACCGGCACTTAGCTTCGGAGAGCTGCGTATCTGCGTCTTCTGCGTGTCTTGCCGCTCTACACTCAGCCAAAAGCTTTTCCACCATATCTTGCAAGGAGAAACTCTGCCAGGAAAGAAAACATCCCAAATCTTGTTCTAAAGCTTGCACGGGGGTCTGCAAAGAGTTTGGCAAGAATGAAAGGTAGTTGTCCAAAACTCGTTCTTTTCCAATAGAATAACCATGGAAAAGGCAGGAGAGTGGTAAAGTACTGTTTTCTCTAAGTCTGAATGCTGCCCACACTGTGCCTGTGTGCTGCAGCTTGCATCTTCGCCTTTGGGAAGCTGCCGCTCGCCGATTCTCCCGGAGGCGAAGAAGCGGCTTCTTCGCACACAGAGCATTGTGGCGAGCGCAGGGAGCTCCTGAGAGCGGTTTGTGCCGAAAGAAGCCCGGGACCGGCACTTAGCTTCGGAGAGCTGCGTATCTGCGTCTTCTGCGTGTCTTGCCGCTCTACACTCAGCAAAAAGCTTTTCCACCATATCTTGCAAGGAGAAACTCTGCCAGGAAAGAAAACATCCAAAATCTTGTTCTAAAGCTTGCGCGGGGGTCTGCAAAGAGTTTGGCAAGAATGAAAGGTAGTTGTCCAAAACTCGTTCTTTTCCAATAGAATAACCATGGAAAAGGCAGGAGAGTGGTAAAGTACTGTTTTCTCTAAGTCTGAATGCTGCCCACACTGTGCCTGTGTGCTGCAGCTTGCATCTTCGCCTTTGGGAAACTGCCGCTCGCCGATTCTCCCGCAGGCGAAGAAGCGGCTTCTTCGCACACAGAGCATTGTGGCGAGTGCAGGGAGCTCCTGAGAGCGGTTTGTGCCGAAAGAAGCCCGGGACCGGCACTTAGCTTCGGAGAGCTGCGTATCTGCGTCTTCTGCGTGTCTTGCCGCTCTACACTCAGCAAAAAGCTTTTCCACCATATCTTGCAAAGAGAAACTCTGCCAGGAAAGAAAACATCCCAAATCTTGGTTTAAAGCTTGCACGGGGGTCTGCAAAGAGTTTGGCAAGAATGAAAGGTAGTTGTCCAAAACTCGTTCTTTTCCAATAGAATAACCATGGAAAAGGCAGGAGAGTGGTAAAGTACTGTTTTCTCTAAGTCTGAATGCTGCCCACACTGTGCCTGTGTGCTGCAGCTTGCATCTTCGCCTTTGGGAAGCTGCCGCTCGCTGATTCTCCCGGAGGCGAAGAAGCGGCTTCTTCGCACACAGAGCATTGTGGCGAGCGCAGGGAGCTCCTGAGAGCGGTTTGTGCCGAAAGAAGCCCGGGACCAGCACTTAGCTTCGGAGAGCTGCGTATCTGCGTCTTCTGCGTGTCTTGCCGCTCTACACTCAGCCAAAAGCTTTTCCACCATATCTTGCAAGGAGAAACTCTGCCAGGAAAGAAAACATCCAAAATCTTGTTCTAAAGCTTGCACGGGGGTCTGCAAAGAGTTTGGCAAGAATGAAAGGTAGTTGTCCAAAACTCGTTCTTTTCCAATAGAATAACCATGGAAAAGGCAGGAGAGTGGTAAAGTACTGTTTTCTCCAAGTCTGAATGCTGCCCAGACTGTGCCTGTGTGCTGCAGCTTGCATCTTCGCCTTTGGGAAGCTGCCGCTCGCCGATTCTCCCGGAGGCGAAGAAGCGGCTTCTTCGCACACAGAGCATGTGGCGAGCGCAGGGAGCTCCTGAGAGCGGTTTGTGCCGAAAGAAGCCCGGGACCGGCACTTAGCTTCGGAGAGCTGCGTATCTGCGTCTTCTGCGTGTCTTGCCGCTCTACACTCAGCAAAAAGCTTTTCCAGCATATCTTGCAAAGAGAAACTCTGCCAGGAAAGAAAACATCCAAAATCTTGTTCTAAAGCTTGCACGGGGGTCTGCAAAGAGTTTGGCAAGAATGAAAGGTAGTTGTCCAAAACTCGTTCTTTTCCAATAGAATAACCATGGAAAGGCAGGAGAGTGGTAAAGTACCGTTTTCTCTAAGTCTGAATGCTGCCCACACTGTGCCTGTGTGCTGCAGCTTGCATCTTCGCCTTTGGGAAGCTGCCGCTTGCCGATTCTCCCGCAGGCGAAGAAGCGGCTTCTTCGCACACAGAGCATTGTGGCGAGCGCAGGGAGCTCCTGAGAGCTGTTTGTGCCGAAAGAAGCCCGGGACCGGCACTTAGCTTCGGAGAGCTGCGTATCCGCGTCTTCTGCGTGTCTTGCCGCTCTACACTCAGCAAAAAGCTTTTCCATCATATCTTGCAAGGAGAAACTCTGCCAGGAAAGAAATCATCCAAAATCTTGTTCTAAAGCTTGCACGGGGGTCTGCAAAGAGTTTGGCAAGAATGAAAGGTAGTTGTCCAAAACTCGTTCTTTTCCAATAGAATAACCATGGAAAAGGCAGGAGAGGTGGTAAAGTACCATTTTCTCTAAGTCTGAAGGCTGCCCACACTGTGCCTGTGTGCTGCAGCTTGCATCTTCGCCTTTGGAAAGCTGCCGCTCGCCGATTCTCCCGGAGGCGAAGAAGCGGCTTCTTCGCACAGAGAGCATTGTGGCGAGCGCAGGGAGCTCCTGAGAGCGGTTTGTGCCGAAAGAAGCCCGGGACCGGCACTTAGCTTCGGAGAGCTGCGTATCTGCGTCTTCTGCGTGTCTTGCCGCTCTACACTCAGCAAAAAGCTTTTCCACCATATCTTGCAAGGAGAAACTCTGCCAGGAAAGAAAACATCCAAAATCTTGTTCTAAAGCTTGCACGGGGGTCTGCAAAGAGTTTGGCAAGAATGAAAGGTAGTTGTCCAGAACTCGTTCTTTTCCAATAGAATAACCATGGAAAAGGCAGGAGAGTGGTAAAGTACTGTTTTCTCTAAGTCTGAATGCTGCCCACACTGTGCCTGTGTGCTGCAGCTTGCATCTTCGCCTTTGGGAAGCTGCCGCTCGCCGATTCTCCCGCAGGCGAAGAAGGCGGCTTCTTCGCACACAGAGCATTGTGGCGAGCGCAGGGAGCTCCTGAGAGCGGTTTGTGCCGAAAGAAGCCCGGGACCGGCACTTAGCTTCGGAGAGCTGCGTATCTGCGTCTTCTGCGTGTCTTGCCGCTCTACACTCAGCAAAAAGCTTTTCCACCATATCTTGCAAGGAGAAACTCTGCCAGGAAAGAAAACATCCAAAATCTTGTTCTAAAGCTTGCACGGAGGCCTGCAAAGAGTTTGGCAAGAATGAAAGTTAGTTGTCCAAAACTCGTTCTTTTCCAATAGAATAACCATGGAAAAGGCAGGAGAGTGGTAAAGTACTGTTTTCTCTAAGTCTGAATGCTGCCCACACTGTGCCTGTGTGCTGCAGCTTGCATCTTCGCCTTTGGGAAGCTGCCGCTCGCCGATTCTCCCGCAGGCGAAGAAGCGGCTTCTTCGCACACAGAGCATTGTGGCGAGCGCAGGGAGCTCCTGAGAGCGGTTTGTGCCGAAAGAAGCCCGGGACCGGCACTTAGCTTCGGAGAGCTGCGTATCTGCGTCTTCTGCGTGTCTTGCCGCTCTACACTCAGCAAAAAGCTTTTCCACCATATCTTGCAAGGAGAAACTCTGCCAGGAAAGAAAACATCCAAAATCTTGTTCTAAAGCTTGCGCGGGGGTCTGCAAAGAGTTTGGCAAGAATGAAAGGTAGTTGTCCAAAACTCGTTCTTTTCCAATAGAATAACCATGGAAAAGGCAGGAGAGTGGTAAAGTACTGTTTTCTCTAAGTCTGAATGCTGCCCACACTGTGCCTGTGTGCTGCAGCTTGCATCTTCGCCTTTGGGAAGCTGCCGCTGGCCGATTCTCCCGGAGGCGAAGAAGCGGCTTCTTCGCACACAGAGCATTGTGGCGAGCGCAGGGAGCTCCTGAGAGCGGTTTGTGCCGAAAGAAGCCCGGGACCGGCACTTAGCTTCGGAGAGCTGCGTATCTGCGTCTTCTGCGTGTCTTGCCGCTCTACACTCAGCAAAAAGCTTTTCCACCATATCTTGCAAGGAGAAACTCTGCCAGGAAAGAAAACATCCAAAATCTTGTTCTAAAGCTTGCACGGGGGTCTGCAAAGAGTTTGGCAAGAATGAAAGGTAGTTGTCCAAAACTCGTTCTTTTCCAATAGAATAACCATGGAAAAGGCAGGAGAGTGGTAAAGTACTGTTTTCTCTAAGTCTGAATGCTGCCCACACTGTGCCTGTGTGCTGCAGCTTGCATCTTCGCCTTTGGGAAGCTGCCGCTCGCCGATTCTCCGGAGGCGAAGAAGCGGCTTCTTCGCACACAGAGCATTGTGGCGAGCGCAGGGAGCTCCTGAGAGCGGTTTGTGCCGAAAGAAGCCCGGGACCGGCACTTAGCTTCGGAGAGCTGCGTATCTGCGTCCTTCTGCGTGTCTTGCCGCTCTACACTCAGCAAAAAGCTTTTCCAGCATATCTTGCAAGGAGAAACTCTGCCAGGAAAGAAAACATCCAAAATCTTGTTCTAAAGCTTGCACGGGGGTCTGCAAAGAGTTTGGCAAGAATGAAAGGTAGTTGTCCAAAACTCGTTCTTTTCCAATAGAATAAACCATGGAAAAGGCAGGAGAGTGGTAAAGTACTGTTTTCTCTAAGTCTGAATGCTGCCCACACTGTGCCTGTGTGCTGCAGCTTGCATCTTCGCCTTTGGGAAGCTGCCGCTCGCCGATTCTCCCGGAGGCGAAGAAGCGGCTTCTTCGCACACAGAGCATTGTGGCGAGCGCAGGGAGCTCCTGAGAGGTTTGTGCCGAAAGAAGCCCGGGACCGGCACTTAGCTTCGGAGAGCTGCGTATCTGCGTCTTCTGCGTGTCTTGCCGCTCTACACTCAGCAAAAAGCTTTTCCACCATATCTTGCAAGGAGAAACTCTGCCAGGAAAGAAAACATCCAAAATCTTGTTCTAAAGCTTGCACGGGGGTCTGCAAAGAGTTTGGCAAGAATGAAAGGTAGTTGTCCAAAACTCGTTCTTTTCCAATAGAATAACCATGGAAAAGGCAGGAGAGTGGTAAAGTACTGTTTTCTCTAAGTCTGAAGGCTGCCCACACTGTGCCTGTGTGCTGCCGCTTGCATCTTCGCCTTTGGGAAGCTGCCGCTCGCCGATTCTCCCGGAGGCGAAGAAGCGGCTTCTTCGCACACAGAGCATTGTGGCGAGCGCAGGGAGCTCCTGAGAGCGGTTTGTGCCGAAAGAAGCCCGGGACCGGCACTTAGCTTCGGAGAGCTGCGTATCTGCGTCTTCTGCGTGTCTTGCCGCTCTACACTCAGCAAAAAGCTTTTCCACCATATCTTGCAAGGAGAAACTCTGCCAGGAAAGAAAACATCCAAAATCTTGTTCTAAAGCTTGCACGGAGGCCTGCAAAGAGTTTGGCAAGAATGAAAGTTAGTTGTCCAAAACTCGTTCTTTTCCAATAGAATAACCATGGAAAAGGCAGGAGAGTGGTAAAGTACTGTTTTCTCTAAGTCTGAATGCTGCCCACACTGTGCCTGTGTGCTGCAGCTTGCATCTTCGCCTTTGGGAAGCTGCCGCTCGCCGATTCTCCCGCAGGCGAAGAAGCGGCTTCTTGGCACACAGAGCATTGTGGCGAGCGCAGGGAGCTCCTGAGAGCGGTTTGTGCCGAAAGAAGCCCGGGACCGGCACTTAGCTTCGGAGAGCTGCGTATCTGCGTCTTCTGCGTGTCTTGCCGCTCTACACTCAGCCAAAGGTTTTCCACCATATCTTGCAAGGAGAAACTCTGCCAGGAAAGAAAACATCCAAAATCTTGTTCTAAAGCTTGCACACAGGTCTGCAAAGAGTTTGGCAAGAATGAAAGGTAGTTGTCCAAAACTCGTTCTTTTCCAATAGAATAACCATGGAAAAGGCAGGAGAGTGGTAAAGTACTGTTTTCTCTAAGTCTGAATGCTGCCCACACTGTGCCTGTGTGCTGCAGCTTGCATCTTCGCCATTGGGAAGCTGCCGCTCGCCGATTCTCCCGGAGGCGACGAAGCGGCTTCTTCGCACACAGAGCATTGTGGCGAGCGCAGGGAGCTCCTGAGAGCGGTTTGTGCCGAAAGAAGCCCGGGACCGGCACTTAGCTTCGGAGAGCTGCGTATCTGCGTCTTCTGCGTGTCTTGCCGCTCTACACTCAGCAAAAAGCTTTTCCACCATATCTTGCAAGGAGAAACTCTGCCAGGAAAGAAAACATCCAAAATCTTGTTCTAAAGCTTGCACACAGGTCTGCAAAGAGTTTGGCAAGAATGAAAGGTAGTTGTCCAAAACTCGTTCTTTTCCAATAGAATAACCATGGAAAAGGCAGGAGAGTGGTAAAGTACTGTTTTCTCTAAGTCTGAAGGCTGCCCACACTGTGCCTGTGTGCTGCAGCTTGCATCTTCGCCTTTGGGAAACTGCCGCTCGCCGATTCTCCCGCAGGCGAAGAAGCGGCTTCTTCGCACACAGAGCATTGTGGCGAGCGCAGGGAGCTCCTGAGAGCGGTTTGTGCCGAAAGAAGCCCGGGACCGGCACTTAGCTTCGGAGAGCTGCGTATCTGCGTCTTCTGCGTGTCTTGCCGCTCTACACTCAGCAAAAAGCTTTTCCACCATATCTTGCAAGGAGAAACTCTGCCAGGAAAGAAAACATCCAAAATCTTGTTCTAAAGCTTGCACGGGGGTCTGCAAAGAGTTTGGCAAGAATGAAAGGTAGTTGTCCAAAACTCGTTCTTTTCCAATAGAATAACCATGGAAAAGGCAGGAGAGTGGTAAAGTACTGTTTTCTCTAAGTCTGAATGCTGCCCACACTGTGCCTGTGTGCTGCAGCTTGCATCTTCGCCTTTGGGAAGCTGCCGCTCGCCGATTCTCCCGGAGGCGAAGAAGCGGCTTCTTCGCACACAGAGCATTGTGGCGAGCGCAGGGAGCTCCTGAGAGCGGTTTGTGCCGAAAGAAGCCCGGGACCGGCACTTAGCTTCGGAGAGCTGCGTATCTGCGTCTTCTGCGTGTCTTGCCGCTCTACACTCAGCAAAAAGCTTTTCCACCATATCTTGCAAGGAGAAACTCTGCCAGGAAAGAAAACATCCAAAATCTTGTTCTAAAGCTTGCACGGGGGTCTGCAAAGAGTTTGGCAAGAATGAAAGGTAGTTGTCCAAAACTCGTTCTTTTCCAATAGAATAACCATGGAAAAGGCAGGAGAGTGGTAAAGTACTGTTTTCTCTAAGTCTGAATGCTGCCCACACTGTGCCTGTGTGCTGCAGCTTGCATCTTCGCCTTTGGGAAGCTGCCGCTCGCCGATTCTCCCGGAGGCGAAGAAGCGGCTTCTTCGCACACAGAGCATTGTGGCGAGCGCAGGGAGCTCCTGAGAGCGGTTTGTGCCGAAAGAAGCCCGGGACCGGCACTTAGCTTCGGAGAGCTGCGTATCTGCGTCTTCTGCGTGTCTTGCCGCTCTACACTCAGCAAAAAGCTTTTCCACCATATCTTGCAAGGAGAAACTCTGCCAGGAAAGAAAACATCCAAAATCTTGTTCTAAAGCTTGCACGGGGGTCTGCAAAGAGTTTGGCAAGAATGAAAGGTAGTTGTCCAAAACTCGTTCTTTTCCAATAGAATAACCATGGAAAAGGCAGGAGAGTGGTAAAGTACTGTTTTCTCTAAGTCTGAAGGCTGCCCACACTGTGCCTGTGTGCTGCCGCTTGCATCTTCGCCTTTGGGAAGCTGCCGCTCGCCGATTCTCCCGGAGGCGAAGAAGCGGCTTCTTCGCACACAGAGCATTGTGGCGAGCGCAGGGAGCTCCTGAGAGCGGTTTGTGCCGAAAGAAGCCCGGGACCGGCACTTAGCTTCGGAGAGCTGCGTATCTGCGTCTTCTGCGTGTCTTGCCGCTCTACACTCAGCAAAAAGCTTTTCCACCATATCTTGCAAGGAGAAACTCTGCCAGGAAAGAAAACATCCAAAATCTTGTTCTAAAGCTTGCACGGAGGCCTGCAAAGAGTTTGGCAAGAATGAAAGTTAGTTGTCCAAAACTCGTTCTTTTCCAATAGAATAACCATGGAAAAGGCAGGAGAGTGGTAAAGTACTGTTTTCTCTAAGTCTGAATGCTGCCCACACTGTGCCTGTGTGCTGCAGCTTGCATCTTCGCCTTTGGGAAGCTGCCGCTCGCCGATTCTCCCGCAGGCGAAGAAGCGGCTTCTTGGCACACAGAGCATTGTGGCGAGCGCAGGGAGCTCCTGAGAGCGGTTTGTGCCGAAAGAAGCCCGGGACCGGCACTTAGCTTCGGAGAGCTGCGTATCTGCGTCTTCTGCGTGTCTTGCCGCTCTACACTCAGCCAAAGGTTTTCCACCATATCTTGCAAGGAGAAACTCTGCCAGGAAAGAAAACATCCAAAATCTTGTTCTAAAGCTTGCACACAGGTCTGCAAAGAGTTTGGCAAGAATGAAAGGTAGTTGTCCAAAACTCGTTCTTTTCCAATAGAATAACCATGGAAAAGGCAGGAGAGTGGTAAAGTACTGTTTTCTCTAAGTCTGAATGCTGCCCACACTGTGCCTGTGTGCTGCAGCTTGCATCTTCGCCATTGGGAAGCTGCCGCTCGCCGATTCTCCCGGAGGCGACGAAGCGGCTTCTTCGCACACAGAGCATTGTGGCGAGCGCAGGGAGCTCCTGAGAGCGGTTTGTGCCGAAAGAAGCCCGGGACCGGCACTTAGCTTCGGAGAGCTGCGTATCTGCGTCTTCTGCGTGTCTTGCCGCTCTACACTCAGCAAAAAGCTTTTCCACCATATCTTGCAAGGAGAAACTCTGCCAGGAAAGAAAACATCCAAAATCTTGTTCTAAAGCTTGCACACAGGTCTGCAAAGAGTTTGGCAAGAATGAAAGGTAGTTGTCCAAAACTCGTTCTTTTCCAATAGAATAACCATGGAAAAGGCAGGAGAGTGGTAAAGTACTGTTTTCTCTAAGTCTGAAGGCTGCCCACACTGTGCCTGTGTGCTGCAGCTTGCATCTTCGCCTTTGGGAAACTGCCGCTCGCCGATTCTCCCGCAGGCGAAGAAGCGGCTTCTTCGCACACAGAGCATTGTGGCGAGCGCAGGGAGCTCCTGAGAGCGGTTTGTGCCGAAAGAAGCCCGGACCGGCACTTAGCTTCGGAGAGCTGCGTATCTGCGTCTTCTGCGTGTCTTGCCGCTCTACACTCAGCAAAAAGCTTTTCCACCATATCTTGCAAGGAGAAACTCTGCCAGGAAAGAAAACATCCCAAATCTTGTTCTAAAGCTTGCACGGGGGTCTGCAAAGAGTTTGGCAAGAATGAAAGGTAGTTGTCCAAAACTCGTTCTTTTCCAATAGAATAACCATGGAAAAGGCAGGAGAGTGGTAAAGTACCGTTTTCTCTAAGTCTGAATGCTGCCCACACTGTGCCTGTGTGCTGCAGCTTGCATCTTCGCCTTTGGGAAGCTGCCGCTCGCCGATTCTCCCGGAGGCGAAGAAGCGGCTTCTTCGCACACAGAGCATTGTGGCGAGCGCAGGGAGCTCCTGAGAGCGGTTTGTGCCGAAAGAAGCCCGGGACCAGCACTTAGCTTCGGAGAGCTGCGTATCTGCGTCTTCTGCGTGTCTTGCCGCTCTACACTCAGCCAAAAGCTTTTCCACCATATCTTGCAAGGAGAAACTCTGCCAGGAAAGAAAACATCCAAAATCTTGTTCTAAAGCTTGCACGGGGGTCTGCAAAGAGTTTGGCAAGAATGAAAGGTAGTTGTCCAAAACTCGTTCTTTTCCAATAGAATAACCATGGAAAAGGCAGGAGAGTGGTAAAGTACTGTTTTCTCCAAGTCTGAATGCTGCCCACACTGTGCCTGTGTGCTGCAGCTTGCATCTTCGCCTTTGGGAAGCTGCCGCTCGCCGATTCTCCCGGAGGCGAAGAAGCGGCTTCTTCGCACACAGAGCATTGTGGCGAGCGCAGGGAGCTCCTGAGAGCGGTTTGTGCCGAAAGAAGCCCGGGACCGGCACTTAGCTTCGGAGAGCTGCGTATCTGCGTCTTCTGCGTGTCTTGCCGCTCTACACTCAGCAAAAAGCTTTTCCAGCATATCTTGCAAAGAGAAACTCTGCCAGGAAAGAAAACATCCAAAATCTTGTTCTAAAGCTTGCACGGGGGTCTGCAAAGAGTTTGGCAAGAATGAAAGGTAGTTGTCCAAAACTCGTTCTTTTCCAATAGAATAACCATGGAAAGGCAGGAGAGTGGTAAAGTACCGTTTTCTCTAAGTCTGAATGCTGCCCACACTGTGCCTGTGTGCTGCAGCTTGCATCTTCGCCTTTGGGAAGCTGCCGCTTGCCGATTCTCCCGCAGGCGAAGAAGCGGCTTCTTCGCACACAGAGCATTGTGGCGAGCGCAGGGAGCTCCTGAGAGCTGTTTGTGCCGAAAGAAGCCCGGGACCGGCACTTAGCTTCGGAGAGCTGCGTATCTGCGTCTTCTGCGTGTCTTGCCGCTCTACACTCAGCAAAAAGCTTTTCCATCATATCTTGCAAGGAGAAACTCTGCCAGGAAAGAAATCATCCAAAATCTTGTTCTAAAGCTTGCACGGGGGTCTGCAAAGAGTTTGGCAAGAATGAAAGGTAGTTGTCCAAAACTCGTTCTTTTCCAATAGAATAACCATGGAAAAGGCAGGAGAGTGGTAAAGTACCATTTTCTCTAAGTCTGAAGGCTGCCCACACTGTGCCTGTGTGCTGCAGCTTGCATCTTCGCCTTTGGAAAGCTGCCGCTCGCCGATTCTCCCGGAGGCGAAGAAGCGGCTTCTTCGCACACAGAGCATTGTGGCGAGCGCAGGGAGCTCCTGAGAGCGGTTTGTGCCGAAAGAAGCCCGGGACCGGCACTTAGCTTCGGAGAGCTGCGTATCTGCGTCTTCTGCGTGTCTTGCCGCTCTACACTCAGCAAAAAGCTTTTCCACCATATCTTGCAAGGAGAAACTCTGCCAGGAAAGAAAACATCCAAAATCTTGTTCTAAAGCTTGCGCGGGGGTCTGCAAAGAGTTTGGCAAGAATGAAAGGTAGTTGTCCAAAACTCGTTCTTTTCCAATAGAATAACCATGGAAAAGGCAGGAGAGGGGTAAAGTACTGTTTTCTCTAAGTCTGAATGCTGCCCACAGTGTGCCTGTGTGCTGCAGCTTGCATCTTCGCCTTTGGGAAGCTGCCGCTCGCTGATTCTCCCGGAGGCGAAGAAGCGGCTTCTTCGCACACAGAGCATTGTGGCGAGCGCAGGGAGCTCCTGAGAGCGGTTTGTGCCGAAAGAAGCCCGGGACCGGCACTTAGCTTCGGAGAGCTGCGTATCTGCGTCTTCTGCGTGTCTTGCCGCTCTACACTCAGCCAAAAGCTTTTCCACCATATCTTGCAAGGAGAAACTCTGCCAGGAAAGAAAACATCCAAAATCTTGTTCTAAAGCTTGCACGGAGGCCTGCAAAGAGTTTGGCAAGAATGAAAGTTAGTTGTCCAAAACTCGTTCTTTTCCAATAGAATAACCATGGAAAAGGCAGGAGAGTGGTAAAGTACTGTTTTCTCTAAGTCTGAATGCTGCCCACACTGTGCCTGTGTGCTGCAGCTTGCATCTTCGCCTTTGGGAAGCTGCCGCTCGCCGATTCTCCCGGAGGCGAAGAAGCGGCTTCTTCGCACACAGAGCATTGTGGCGAGCGCAGGGAGCTCCTGAGAGCGGTTTGTGCCGAAAGAAGCCCGGGACCGGCACTTAGCTTCGGAGAGCTGCGTATCTGCGTCTTCTGCGTGTCTTGCCGCTCTACACTCAGCCAAAAGCTTTTCCACCATATCTTGCAAGGAGAAACTCTGCCAGGAAAGAAAACATCCAAAATCTTGTTCTAAAGCTTGCACGGGGGTCTGCAAAGAGTTTGGCAAGAATGAAAGGTAGTTGTCCAAAACTCGTTCTTTTCCAATAGAATAACCATGGAAAAGGCAGGAGAGGGGTAAAGTACTGTTTTCTCTAAGTCTGAATGCTGCCCACACTGTGCCTGTGTGCTGCAGCTTGCATCTTCGCCTTTGGGAAGCTGCCGCTGGCCGATTCTCCCGGAGGCGAAGAAGCGGCTTCTTCGCACACAGAGCATTGTGGCGAGCGCAGGGAGCTCCTGAGAGCGGTTTGTGCCGAAAGAAGCCCGGGACCGGCACTTAGCTTCGGAGAGCTGCGTATCTGCGTCTTCTGCGTGTCTTGCCGCTCTACACTCAGCAAAAAGCTTTTCCACCATATCTTGCAAGGAGAAACTCTGCCAGGAAAGAAAACATCCAAAATCTTGTTCTAAAGCTTGCACGGGGGTCTGCAAAGAGTTTGGCAAGAATGAAAGGTAGTTGTCCAAAACTCGTTCTTTTCCAATAGAATAACCATGGAAAAGGCAGGAGAGTGGTAAAGTACTGTTTTCTCTAAGTCTGAATGCTGCCCACACTGTGCCTGTGTGCTGCAGCTTGCATCTTCGCCTTTGGGAAGCTGCCGCTCGCCGATTCTCCCGGAGGCGAAGAAGCGGCTTCTTCGCACACAGAGCATTGTGGCGAGCGCAGGGAGCTCCTGAGAGCGGTTTGTGCCGAAAGAAGCCCGGGACCGGCACTTAGCTTCGGAGAGCTGCGTATCTGCGTCTTCTGCGTGTCTTGCCGCTCTACACTCAGCAAAAAGCTTTTCCACCATATCTTGCAAGGAGAAACTCTGCCAGGAAAGAAAACATCCAAAATCTTGTTCTAAAGCTTGCACGGGGGTCTGCAAAGAGTTTGGCAAGAATGAAAGGTAGTTGTCCAAAACTCGTTCTTTTCCAATAGAATAACCATGGAAAAGGCAGGAGAGTGGTAAAGTACTGTTTTCTCGAAGTCTGAAGGCTGCCCACACTGTGCCTGTGTGCTGCCGCTTGCATCTTCGCCTTTGGGAAGCTGCCGCTCGCCGATTCTCCCGGAGGCGAAGAAGCGGCTTCTTCGCACACAGAGCATTGTGGCGAGCGCAGGGAGCTCCTGAGAGCGGTTTGTGCCGAAAGAAGCCCGGGACCGGCACTTAGCTTCGGAGAGCTGCGTATCTGCGTCTTCTGCGTGTCTTGCCGCTCTACACTCAGCAAAAAGCTTTTCCACCATATCTTGCAAGGAGAAACTCTGCCAGGAAAGAAAACATCCAAAATCTTGTTCTAAAGCTTGCACGGAGGCCTGCAAAGAGTTTGGCAAGAATGAAAGTTAGTTGTCCAAAACTCGTTCTTTTCCAATAGAATAACCATGGAAAAGGCAGGAGAGTGGTAAAGTACTGTTTTCTCTAAGTCTGAATGCTGCCCACACTGTGCCTGTGTGCTGCAGCTTGCATCTTCGCCTTTGGGAAGCTGCCGCTCGCCGATTCTCCCGCAGGCGAAGAAGCGGCTTCTTGGCACACAGAGCATTGTGGCGAGCGCAGGGAGCTCCTGAGAGCGGTTTGTGCCGAAAGAAGCCCGGGACCGGCACTTAGCTTCGGAGAGCTGCGTATCTGCGTCTTCTGCGTGTCTTGCCGCTCTACACTCAGCCAAAGGTGTTCCACCATATCTTGCAAGGAGAAACTCTGCCAGGAAAGAAAACATCCAAAATCTTGTTCTAAAGCTTGCACGGGGGTCTGCAAAGAGTTTGGCAAGAATGAAAGGTAGTTGTCCAAAACTCGTTCTTTTCCAATAGAATAACCATGGAAAAGGCAGGAGAGTGGTAAAGTACTGTTTTCTCTAAGTCTGAATGCTGCCCACACTGTGCCTGTGTGCTGCAGCTTGCATCTTCGCCATTGGGAAGCTGCCGCTCGCCGATTCTCCCGGAGGCGACGAAGCGGCTTCTTCGCACACAGAGCATTGTGGCGAGCGCAGGGAGCTCCTGAGAGCGGTTTGTGCCGAAAGAAGCCCGGGACCGGCACTTAGCTTCGGAGAGCTGCGTATCTGCGTCTTCTGCGTGTCTTGCCGCTCTACACTCAGCAAAAAGCTTTTCCAGCATATCTTGCAAAGAGAAACTCTGCCAGGAAAGAAAACATCCAAAATCTTGTTCTAAAGCTTGCACGGGGGTCTGCAAAGAGTTTGGCAAGAATGAAAGGTAGTTGTCCAAAACTCGTTCTTTTCCAATAGAATAACCATGGAAAAGGCAGGAGAGTGGTAAAGTACTGTTTTCTCTAAGTCTGAATGCTGCCCACACTGTGCCTGTGTGCTGCAGCTTGCATCTTCGCCTTTGGGAAGCTGCCGCTCGCCGATTCTCCCGCAGGCGAAGAAGCGGCTTCTTCGCACACAGAGCATTGTGGCGAGCGGAGGGAGCTCCTGAGAGCTGTTTGTGCCGAAAGAAGCCTGGGACCGGCACTTAGCTTCGGAGAGCTGCGTATCTGCGTCTTCTGCGTGTCTTGCCGCTCTACACTCAGCAAAAAGCTTTTCCACCATATCTTGCAAGGAGAAACTCTGCCAGGAAAGAAATCATCCAAAATCTTGTTCTAAAGCTTGCACGGGGGTCTGCAAAGAGTTTGGCAAGAATGAAAGGTAGTTGTCCAAAACTCGTTCTTTTCCAATAGAATAACCATGGAAAAGGCAGGAGAGTGGTAAAGTACTGTTTTCTCTAAGTCTGAAGGCTGCCCACACTGTGCCTGTGTGCTGCCGCTTACATCTTCGCCTTTGGGAAGCTGCCGCTCGCCGATTCTCCCGCAGGCGAAGAAGCGGCTTCTTCGCACACAGAGCATTGTGGCGAGCGCAGGGAGCTCCTGAGAGCGGTTTGTGCCGAAAGAAGCCCGGGACCGGCACTTAGCTTCGGAGAGCTGCGTATCTGCGTCTTCTGCGTGTCTTGCCGCTCTACACTCAGCAAAAAGCTTTTCCACCATATCTTGCAAGGAGAAACTCTGCCAGGAAAGAAAACATCCAAAATCTTGTTCTAAAGCTTGCACGGGGGTCTGCAAAGAGTTTGGCAAGAATGAAAGGTAGTTGTCCAAAACTCGTTCTTTTCCAATAGAATAACCATGGAAAAGGCAGGAGAGTGGTAAAGTACTGTTTTCTCTAAGTCTGAATGCTGCCCACACTGTGCCTGTGTGCTGCAGCTTGCATCTTCGCCTTTGGGAAGCTGCCGCTCGCCGATTCTCCCGGAGGCGAAGAAGCGGCTTCTTCGCACACAGAGCATTGTGGCGAGCGCAGGGAGCTCCTGAGAGCGGTTTGTGCCGAAAGAAGCCCGGGACCGGCACTTAGCTTCGGAGAGCTGCGTATCTGCGTCTTCTGCGTGTCTTGCCGCTCTACACTCAGCAAAAAGCTTTTCCACCATATCTTGCAAGGAGAAACTCTGCCAGGAAAGAAAACATCCAAAATCTTGTTCTAAAGCTTGCACGGGGGTCTGCAAAGAGTTTGGCAAGAATGAAAGGTAGTTGTCCAAAACTCGTTCTTTTCCAATAGAATAACCATGGAAAAGGCAGGAGAGTGGTAAAGTACTGTTTTCTCTAAGTCTGAAGGCTGCCCACACTGTGCCTGTGTGCTGCAGCTTGCATCTTCACCTTTGGAAAGCTGCCGCTCGCCGATTCTCCCGGAGGCGAAGAAGCGGCTTCTTCGCACACAGAGCATTGTGGCGAGCGCAGGGAGCTCCTGAGAGCGGTTTGTGCCGAAAGAAGCCCGGGACCGGCACTTAGCTTCGGAGAGCTGCGTATCTGCGTCTTCTGCGTGTCTTGCCGCTCTACACTCAGCAAAAAGCTTTTCCACCATATCTTGCAAGGAGAAACTCTGCCAGGAAAGAAAACATCCAAAATCTTGTTCTAAAGCTTGCACGGGGGTCTGCAAAGAGTTTGGCAAGAATGAAAGGTAGTTGGCCAAAACTCGTTCTTTTCCAATAGAATAACCATGGAAAAGGCAGGAGAGTGGTAAAGTACTGTTTTCTCTAAGTCTGAATGCTGCCCACACTGTGCCTGTGTGCTGCAGCTTGCATCTTCGCCTTTGGGAAGCTGCCGCTCGCCGATTCTCCCGGAGGCGACGAAGCGGCTTCTTCGCACACAGAGCATTGTGGCGAGCGCAGGGAGCTCCTGAGAGCGGTTTGTGCCGAAAGAAGCCCGGGACCGGCACTTAGCTTCGGAGAGCTGCGTATCTGCGTCTTCTGCGTGTCTTGCCGCTCTACACTCAGCAAAAAGCTTTTCCACCATATCTTGCAAGGAGAAACTCTGCCAGGAAAGAAAACATCCAAAATCTTGTTCTAAAGCTTGCACGGGGGTCTGCAAAGAGTTTGGCAAGAATGAAAGGTAGTTGTCCAAAACTCGTTCTTTTCCAATAGAATAACCATGGAAAAGGCAGGAGAGTGGTAAAGTACTGTTTTCTCGAAGTCTGAAGGCTGCCCACACTGTGCCTGTGTGCTGCCGCTTGCATCTTCGCCTTTGGGAAGCTGCCGCTCGCCGATTCTCCCGGAGGCGAAGAAGCGGCTTCTTCGCACACAGAGCATTGTGGCGAGCGCAGGGAGCTCCTGAGAGCGGTTTGTGCCGAAAGAAGCCCGGGACCGGCACTTAGCTTCGGAGAGCTGCGTATCTGCGTCTTCTGCGTGTCTTGCCGCTCTACACTCAGCAAAAAGCTTTTCCACCATATCTTGCAAGGAGAAACTCTGCCAGGAAAGAAAACATCCAAAATCTTGTTCTAAAGCTTGCACGGGGGTCTGCAAAGAGTTTGGCAAGAATGAAAGGTAGTTGTCCAAAACTCGTTCTTTTCCAATAGAATAACCATGGAAAAGGCAGGAGAGTGGTAAAGTACTGTTTTCTCTAAGTCTGAATGCTGCCCACACTGTGCCTGTGTGCTGCAGCTTGCATCTTCGCCTTTGGGAAGCTGCCGCTCGCCGATTCTCCCGCAGGCGAAGAAGCGGCTTCTTCGCACACAGAGCATTGTGGCGAGCGCAGGGAGCTCCTGAGAGCGGTTTGTGCCGAAAGAAGCCCGGGACCGGCACTTAGCTTCGGAGAGCTGCGTATCTGCGTCTTCTGCGTGTCTTGCCGCTCTACACTCAGCAAAAAGCTTTTCCACCATATCTTGCAAGGAGAAACTCTGCCAGGAAAGAAAACATCCAAAATCTTGTTCTAAAGCTTGCACGGAGGTCTGCAAAGAGTTTGGCAAGAATGAAAGGTAGTTGTCCAAAACTCGTTCTTTTCCAATAGAAGAACCATGGAAAAGGCAGGAGAGTGGTAAAGTACTGTTTTCTCTAAGTCTGAAGGCTGCCCACACTGTGCCTGTGTGCTGCAGCTTGCATCTTCGCCTTTGGGAAGCTGCCGCTCGCCGATTCTCCCGGAGGCGAAGAAGCGGCTTCTTCGCACACAGAGCATTGTGGCGAGCGCAGGGAGCTCCTGAGAGCGGTTTGTGCCGAAGGAAGCCCGGGACCGGCACTTAGCTTCGGAGAGCTGCGTATCTGCGTCTTCTGCGTGTCTTGCCGCTCTACACTCAGCAAAAAGCTTTTCCATCATATCTTGCAAGGAGAAACTCTGCCAGGAAAGAAATCATCCAAAATCTTGTTCTAAAGCTTGCACGGGGGTCTGCAAAGAGTTTGGCAAGAATGAAAGGTAGTTGTCCAAAACTCGTTCTTTTCCAATAGAATAACCATGGAAAAGGCAGGAGAGTGGTAAAGTACCATTTTCTCTAAGTCTGAAGGCTGCCCACACTGTGCCTGTGTGCTGCAGCTTGCATCTTCACCTTTGGAAAGCTGCCGCTCGCCGATTCTCCCGGAGGCGAAGAAGCGGCTTCTTCGCACACAGAGCATTGTGGCGAGCGCAGGGAGCTCCTGAGAGCGGTTTGTGCCGAAAGAAGCCCGGGACCGGCACTTAGCTTCGGAGAGCTGCGTATCTGCGTCTTCTGCGTGTCTTGCCGCTCTACACTCAGCAAAAAGCTTTTCCACCATATCTTGCAAGGAGAAACTCTGCCAGGAAAGAAAACATCCAAAATCTTGTTCTAAAGCTTGCACGGGGGTCTGCAAAGAGTTTGGCAAGAATGAAAGGTAGTTGTCCAAAACTCGTTCTTTTCCAATAGAATAACCATGGAAAAGGCAGGAGAGTGGTAAAGTACTGTTTTCTCCAAGTCTGAAGGCTGCCCACACTGTGCCTGTGTGCTGCAGCTTGCATCTTCGCCTTTGGGAAGCTGCCGCTCGCCGATACTCCCGCAGGCGAAGAAGCGGCTTCTTCGCACACAGAGCATTGTGGCGAGCGCAGGGAGCTCCTGAGAGCGGTTTGTGCCGAAAGAAGCCCGGGACCGGCACTTAGCTTCGGAGAGCTGCGTATCTGCGTCTTCTGCGTGTCTTGCCGCTCTACACTCAGCAAAAAGCTTTTCCACCATATCTTGCAAAGAGAAACTCTGCCAGGAAAGAAAACATCCAAAATCTTGTTCTAAAGCTTGCACGGAGGTCTGCAAAGAGTTTGGCAAGAATGAAAGGTAGTTGTCCAAAACTCGTTTTTTTCCAATAGAATAACCATGGAAAAGGCAGGAGAGTGGTAAAGTACCGTTTTCTCTAAGTCTGAAGGCTGCCCACACTGTGCCTGTGTGCTGCCGCTTGCATCTTCGCCTTTGGGAAGCTGCCGCTCGCCGATTCTCCCGGAGGCGAAGAAGCGGCTTCTTCGCACACAGAGCATTGTGGCGAGCGCAGGGAGCTCCTGAGAGCTGTTTGTGCCGAAAGAAGCCCGGGACCGGCACTTAGCTTCGGAGAGCTGCGTATCTGCGTCTTCTGCGTGTCTTGCCGCTCTACACTCAGCAAAAAGCTTTTCCACCATATCTTGCAAGGAGAAACTCTGCCAGGAAAGAAAACATCCAAAATCTTGTTCTAAAGCTTGCACGGGGGTCTGCAAAGAGTTTGGCAAGAATGAAAGGTAGTTGTCCAAAACTCGTTCTTTTCCAATAGAATAACCATGGAAAAGGCAGGAGAGTGGTAAAGTACTGTTTTCTCTAAGTCTGAATGCTGCCCACACTGTGCCTGTGTGCTGCAGCTTGCATCTTCGCCTTTGGGAAGCTGCCGCTCGCCGATTCTCCCGGAGGCGAAGAAGCGGCTTCTTCGCACACAGAGCATTGTGGCGAGCGCAGGGAGCTCCTGAGAGCGGTTTGTGCCGAAAGAAGCCCGGGACCGGCACTTAGCTTCGGAGAGCTGCGTATCTGCGTCTTCTGCGTGTCTTGCCGCTCTACACTCAGCAAAAAGCTTTTCCACCATATCTTGCAAGGAGAAACTCTGCCAGGAAAGAAAACATCCAAAATCTTGTTCTAAAGCTTGCACGGGGGTCTGCAAAGAGTTTGGCAAGAATGAAAGGTAGTTGTCCAAAACTCGTTCTTTTCCAATAGAATAACCATGGAAAAGGCAGGAGAGTGGTAAAGTACTGTTTTCTCTAAGTCTGAATGCTGCCCACACTGTGCCTGTGTGCTGCAGCTTGCATCTTCGCCTTTGGGAAGCTGCCGCTCGCCGATTCTCCCGCAGGCGAAGAAGCGGCTTCTTCGCACACAGAGCATTGTGGCGAGCGCAGGGAGCTCCTGAGAGCGGTTTGTGCCGAAAGAAGCCCGGGACCGGCACTTAGCTTCGGAGAGCTGCGTATCTGCGTCTTCTGCGTGTCTTGCCGCTCTACACTCAGCAAAAAGCTTTTCCACCATATCTTGCAAGGAGAAACTCTGCCAGGAAAGAAAACATCCAAAATCTTGTTCTAAAGCTTGCACGGAGGCCTGCAAAGAGTTTGGCAAGAATGAACGTTAGTTGTCCAAAACTCGTTCTTTTCCAATAGAATAACCATGGAAAAGGCAGGAGAGTGGTAAAGTACGGTTTTCTCTAAGTCTGAATGCTGCCCACACTGTGCCTGTGTGCTGCAGCTTGCATCTTCGCCTTTGGGAAGCTGCCGCTCGCCGATTCTCCCGGAGGCGAAGAAGCGGCTTCTTCGCACACAGAGCATTGTGGCGAGCGCAGGGAGCTCCTGAGAGCGGTTTGTGCCGAAAGAAGCCCGGGACCAGCACTTAGCTTCGGAGAGCTGCGTATCTGCGTCTTCTGCGTGTCTTGCCGCTCTACACTCAGCCAAAAGCTTTTCCACCATATCTTGCAAGGAGAAACTCTGCCAGGAAAGAAAACATCCAAAATCTTGTTCTAAAGCTTGCACGGGGGTCTGCAAAGAGTTTGGCAAGAATGAAAGGTAGTTGTCCAAAACTCGTTCTTTTCCAATAGAATAACCATGGAAAAGGCAGGAGAGTGGTAAAGTACTGTTTTCTCTAAGTCTGAATGCTGCCCACACTGTGCCTGTGTGCTGCAGCTTGCATCTTCGCCTTTGGGAAGCTGCCGCTGGCCGATTCTCCCGGAGGCGAAGAAGCGGCTTCTTCGCACACAGAGCATTGTGGCGAGCGCAGGGAGCTCCTGAGAGCGGTTTGTGCCGAAAGAAGCCCGGGACCGGCACTTAGCTTCGGAGAGCTGCGTATCTGCGTCTTCTGCGTGTCTTGCCGCTCTACACTCAGCAAAAAGCTTTTCCACCATATCTTGCAAGGAGAAACTCTGCCAGGAAAGAAAACATCCAAAATCTTGTTCTAAAGCTTGCACGGGGGTCTGCAAAGAGTTTGGCAAGAATGAAAGGTAGTTGTCCAAAACTCGTTCTTTTCCAATAGAATAACCATGGAAAAGGCAGGAGAGTGGTAAAGTACTGTTTTCTCTAAGTCTGAATGCTGCCCACACTGTGCCTGTGTGCTGCAGCTTGCATCTTCGCCTTTGGGAAGCTGCCGCTCGCCGATTCTCCCGCAGGCGAAGAAGCGGCTTCTTCGCACACAGAGCATTGTGGCGAGCGCAGGGAGCTCCTGAGAGCGGTTTGTGCCGAAAGAAGCCCGGGACCGGCACTTAGCTTCGGAGAGCTGCGTATCTGCGTCTTCTGCGTGTCTTGCCGCTCTACACTCAGCAAAAAGCTTTTCCACCATATCTTGCAAGGAGAAACTCTGCCAGGAAAGAAAACATCCAAAATCTTGTTCTAAAGCTTGCACGGGGGTCTGCAAAGAGTTTGGCAAGAATGAAAGGTAGTTGTCCAAAACTCGTTCTTTTCCAATAGAATAACCATGGAAAAGGCAGGAGAGTGGTAAAGTACTGTTTTCTCTAAGTCTGAAGGCTGCCCACACTGTGCCTGTGTGCTGCCGCTTGCATCTTCGCCTTTGGGAAGCTGCCGCTCGCCGATTCTCCCGGAGGCGAAGAAGCGGCTTCTTCGCACACAGAGCATTGTGGCGAGCGCAGGGAGCTCCTGAGAGCGGTTTGTGCCGAAAGAAGCCCGGGACCGGCACTTAGCTTCGGAGAGCTGCGTATCTGCGTCTTCTGCGTGTCTTGCCGCTCTACACTCAGCAAAAAGCTTTTCCACCATATCTTGCAAGGAGAAACTCTGCCAGGAAAGAAAACATCCAAAATCTTGTTCTAAAGCTTGCACGGAGGCCTGCAAAGAGTTTGGCAAGAATGAAAGTTAGTTGTCCAAAACTCGTTCTTTTCCAATAGAATAACCATGGAAAAGGCAGGAGAGTGGTAAAGTACTGTTTTCTCTAAGTCTGAATGCTGCCCACACTGTGCCTGTGTGCTGCAGCTTGCATCTTCGCCTTTGGGAAGCTGCCGCTCGCCGATTCTCCCGGAGGCGAAGAAGCGGCTTCTTCGCACACAGAGCATTGTGGCGAGCGCAGGGAGCTCCTGAGAGCGGTTTGTGCCGAAAGAAGCCCGGGACCGGCACTTAGCTTCGGAGAGCTGCGTATCTGCGTCTTCTGCGTGTCTTGCCGCTCTACACTCAGCCAAAGGTTTTCCACCATATCTTGCAAGGAGAAACTCTGCCAGGAAAGAAAACATCCAAAATCTTGTTCTAAAGCTTGCACGGGGGTCTGCAAAGAGTTTGGCAAGAATGAAAGGTAGTTGTCCAAAACTCGTTCTTTTCCAATAGAATAACCATGGAAAAGGCAGGAGAGTGGTAAAGTACTGTTTTCTCTAAGTCTGAATGCTGCCCACACTGTGCCTGTGTGCTGCAGCTTGCATCTTCGCCTTTGGGAAGCTGCCGCTCGCCGATTGTCCCGCAGGCGAAGAAGCGGCTTCTTGGCACACAGAGCATTGTGGCGAGCGCAGGGAGCTCCTGAGAGCGGTTTGTGCCGAAAGAAGCCCGGGACCGGCACTTAGCTTCGGAGAGCTGCGTATCTGCGTCTTCTGCGTGTCTTGCCGCTCTACACTCAGCAAAAAGCTTTTCCACCATATCTTGCAAGGAGAAACTCTGCCAGGAAAGAAAACATCCAAAATCTTGTTCTAAAGCTTGCACACAGTTCTGCCAAGAGTTTGGCAAGAATGAAAGGTAGTTGTCCAAAACTCGTTCTTTTCCAATAGAATAACCATGGAAAAGGCAGGAGAGTGGTAAAGTACTGTTTTCTCTAAGTCTGAAGGCTGCCCACACTGTGCCTGTGTGCTGCAGCTTGCATCTTCGCCTTTGGGAAGCTGCCGCTCGCCGATTCTCCCGGAGGCGAAGAAGCGGCTTCTTCGCACACAGAGCATTGTGGCGAGCGCAGGGAGCTCCTGAGAGCGGTTTGTGCCGAAAGAAGCCCGGGACCGGCACTTAGCTTCGGAGAGCTGCGTATCTGCGTCTTCTGCGTGTCTTGCCGCTCTACACTCAGCAAAAAGCTTTTCCACCATATCTTGCAAGGAGAAACTCTGCCAGGAAAGAAAACATCCAAAATCTTGTTCTAAAGCTTGCACGGAGGTCTGCAAAGAGTTTGGCAAGAATGAAAGGTAGTTGTCCAAAACTCGTTCTTTTCCAATAGAATAACCATGGAAAAGGCGGGAGAGTGGTAAAGTACTGTTTTCTCTAAGTCTGAATGCTGCCCACACTGTGCCTATGTGCTGCACCTTGCATCTTCGCCTTTGGGAAGCTGCCGCTCGCCGATTCTCCCGGAGGCGAAGAAGCGGCTTCTTCGCACACAGAGCATTGTGGCGAGCGCAGGGAGCTCCTGAGAGCGGTTTGTGCCGAAAGAAGCCCGGGACCGGCACTTAGCTTCGGAGAGCTGCGTATCTGCGTCTTCTGCGTGTCTTGCCGCTCTACACTCAGCAAAAAGCTTTTCCAGCATATCTTGCAAGGAGAAACTCTGCCAGGAAAGAAAACATCCCAAATCTTGTTCTAAAGCTTGCACGGGGGTCTGCAAAGAGTTTGGCAAGAATGAAAGGTAGTTGTCCAAAACTCGTTCTTTTCCAATAGAATAACCATGGAAAAGGCAGGAGAGTGGTAAAGTACTGTTTTCTCGAAGTCTGAAGGCTGCCCACACTGTGCCTGTGTGCTGCAGCTTGCATCTTCGCCTTTGGGAAGCTGCCGCTCGCCGATTCTCCCGGAGGCGAAGAAGCGGCTTCTTCGCACACAGAGCATTGTGGCGAGCGCAGGGAGCTCCTGAGAGCGGTTTGTGCCGAAGGAAGCCCGGGACCGGCACTTAGCTTCGGAGAGCTGAGTATCTGCGTCTTCTGCGTGTCTTGCCGCTCTACACTCAGCAAAAAGCTTTTCCACCATATCTTGCAAGGAGAAACTCTGCCAGGAAAGAAAACATCCAAAATCTTGTTCTAAAGCTTGCACGGGGGTCTGCAAAGAGTTTGGCAAGAATGAAAGGTAGTTGTCCAAAACTCGTTCTTTTCCAATAGAATAACCATGGAAAAGGCAGGAGAGTAGTAAAGTACTGTTTTCTCTAAGTCTGAATGCTGCCCACACTGTGCCTGTGTGCTGCAGCTTGCATCTTCGCCTTTGGGAAGCTGCCGCTCGCCGATTCTCCCGGAGGCGAAGAAGCGGCTTCTTCGCACACAGAGCATTGTGGCGAGCGCAGGGAGCTCCTGAGAGCGGTTTGTGCCGAAAGAAGCCCGGGACCGGCACTTAGCTTCGGAGAGCTGCGTATCTGCGTCTTCTGCGTGTCTTGCCGCTCTACACTCAGCAAAAAGCTTTTCCACCATATCTTGCAAGGAGAAACTCTGCCAGGAAAGAAAACATCCAAAATCTTGTTCTAAAGCTTGCACGGGGGTCTGCAAAGAGTTTGGCAAGAATGAAAGGTAGTTGTCCAAAACTCGTTCTTTTCCAATAGAATAACCATGGAAAAGGCGGGAGAGTGGTAAAGTACTGTTTTCTCTAAGTCTGAATGCTGCCCACACTGTGCCTGTGTGCTGCAGCTTGCATCTTCGCCTTTGGGAAGCTGCCGCTCGCCGATTCTCCCGCAGGCGAAGAAGCGGCTTCTTCGCACACAGAGCATTGTGGCGAGCGCAGGGAGCTCCTGAGAGCGGTTTGTGCCGAAAGAAGCCCGGGACCGGCACTTAGCTTCGGAGAGCTGCGTATCTGCGTCTTCTGCGTGTCTTGCCGCTCTACACTCAGCAAAAAGCTTTTCCACCATATTTTGCAAAGAGAAACACTGCCAGGAAAGAAAACATCCAAAATCTTGTTCTAAAGCTTGCACGGGGGTCTGCAAAGAGTTTGGCAAGAATGAAAGGTAGTTGTCCAAAACTCGTTCTTTTCCAATAGAATAACCATGGAAAAGGCGGGAGAGTGGTAAAGTACTGTTTTCTCTAAGTCTGAATGCTGCCCACACTGTGCCTGTGTGCTGCAGCTTGCATCTTCGCCTTTGGGAAGCTGCCGCTCGCCGATTCTCCCGCAGGCGAAGAAGCGGCTTCTTCGCACACAGAGCATTGTGGCGAGCGCAGGGAGCTCCTGAGAGCGGTTTGTGCCGAAAGAAGCCCGGGACCGGCACTTAGCTTCGGAGAGCTGCGTATCTGCGTCTTCTGCGTGTCTTGCCGCTCTACACTCAGCAAAAAGCTTTTCCACCATATCTTGCAAGGAGAAACTCTGCCAGGAAAGAAAACATCCAAAATCTTGTTCTAAAGCTTGCACGGAGGTCTGCAAAGAGTTTGGCAAGAATGAAAGGTAGTTGTCCAAAACTCGTTCTTTTCCAATAGAATAACCATGGAAAAGGCAGGAGAGTGGTAAAGTACTGTTTTCTCTAAGTCTGAAGGCTGCCCACACTGTGCCTGTGTGCTGCAGCTTGCATCTTCGCCTTTGGGAAGCTGCCGCTCGCCGATTCTCCCGGAGGCGAAGAAGCGGCTTCTTCGCACACAGAGCATTGTGGCGAGCGCAGGGAGCTCCTGAGAGCGGTTTGTGCCGAAAGAAGCCCGGGACCGGCACTTAGCTTCGGAGAGCTGCGTATCTGCGTCTTCTGCGTGTCTTGCCGCTCTACACTCAGCAAAAAGCTTTTCCACCATATCTTGCAAGGAGAAACTCTGCCAGGAAAGAAAACATCCAAAATCTTGTTCTAAAGCTTGCACGGGGGTCTGCAAAGAGTTTGGCAAGAATGAAAGGTAGTTGTCCAAAACTCGTTCTTTTCCAATAGAATAACCATGGAAAAGGCAGGAGAGTGGTAAAGTACTGTTTTCTCTAAGTCTGAAGGCTGCCCACACAGTGCCTGTGTGCTGCCGCTTGCATCTTCGCCTTTGGGAAGCTGCCGCTCGCCGATTCTCCCGGAGGCGAAGAAGCGGCTTCTTCGCACACAGAGCATTGTGGCGAGCGCAGGGAGCTCCTGAGAGCGGTTTGTGCCGAAAGAAGCCCGGGACCGGCACTTAGCTTCGGAGAGCTGCGTATCTGCGTCTTCTGCGTGTCTTGCCGCTCTACACTCAGCAAAAAGCTTTTCCACCATATCTTGCAAGGAGAAACTCTGCCAGGAAAGAAAACATCCAAAATCTTGTTCTAAAGCTTGCACGGAGGTCTGCAAAGAGTTTGGCAAGAATGAAAGTTAGTTGTCCAAAACTCGTTCTTTTCCAATAGAATAACCATGGAAAAGGCAGGAGAGTGGTAAAGTACTGTTTTCTCTAAGTCTGAATGCTGCCCACACTGTGCCTGTGTGCTGCAGCTTGCATCTTCGCCTTTGGGAAGCTGACGCTCGCCGATTCTCCCGGAGGCGAAGAAGCGGCTTCTTCGCACACAGAGCATTGTGGCGAGCGCAGGGAGCTCCTGAGAGCGGTTTGTGCCGAAAGAAGCCCGGGACCGGCACTTAGCTTCGGAGAGCTGCGTATCTGCGTCTTCTGCGTGTCTTGCCGCTCTACACTCAGCCAAAGGTTTTCCACCATATCTTGCAAGGAGAAACTCTGCCAGGAAAGAAAACATCCAAAATCTTGTTCTAAAGCTTGCACGGGGGTCTGCAAAGAGTTTGGCAAGAATGAAAGGTAGTTGTCCAAAACTCGTTCTTTTCCAATAGAATAACCATGGAAAAGGCAGGAGAGTGGTAAAGTACTGTTTTCTCTAAGTCTGAATGCTGCCCACACTGTGCCTGTGTGCTGCAGCTTGCATCTTCGCCTTTGGGAAGCTGCCGCTCGCCGATTCTCCCGCAGGCGAAGAAGCGGCTTCTTGGCACACAGAGCATTGTGGCGAGCGCAGGGAGCTCCTGAGAGCGGTTTGTGCCGAAAGAAGCCCGGGACCGGCACTTAGCTTCGGAGAGCTGCGTATCTGCGTCTTCTGCGTGTCTTGCCGCTCTACACTCAGCAAAAAGCTTTTCCAGCATATCTTGCAAGGAGAAACTCTGCCAGGAAAGAAAACATCCAAAATCTTCTTCTAAAGCTTGCACACAGTTCTGCCAAGAGTTTGGCAAGAATGAAAGGTAGTTGTCCAAAACTCGTTCTTTTCCAATAGAATAACCATGGAAAAGGCAGGAGAGTGGTAAAGTACTGTTTTCTCTAAGTCTGAAGGCTGCCCACACTGTGCCTGTGTGCTGCAGCTTGCATCTTCGCCTTTGGGAAGCTGCCGCTCGCCGATTCTCCCGGAGGCGAAGAAGCGGCTTCTTCGCACACAGAGCATTGTGGCGAGCGCAGGGAGCTCCTGAGAGCGGTTTGTGCCGAAAGAAGCCCGGGAACGGCACTTAGCTTCGGAGAGCTGCGTATCTGCGTCTTCTGCGTGTCTTGCCGCTCTACACTCAGCAAAAAGCTTTTCCACCATATCTTGCAAGGAGAAACTCTGCCAGGAAAGAAAACATCCAAAATCTTGTTCTAAAGCTTGCACGGAGGTCTGCAAAGAGTTTGGCAAGAATGAAAGGTAGTTGTCCAAAACTCGTTCTTTTCCAATAGAATAACCATGGAAAAGGCGGGAGAGTGGTAAAGTACTGTTTTCTCTAAGTCTGAATGCTGCCCACACTGTGCCTATGTGCTGCACCTTGCATCTTCGCCTTTGGGAAGCTGCCGCTCGCCGATTCTCCCGCAGGCGAAGAAGCGGCTTCTTCGCACACAGAGCATTGTGGCGAGCGCAGGGAGCTCCTGAGAGCGGTTTGTGCCGAAAGAAGCCCGGGACCGGCACTTAGCTTCGGAGAGCTGCGTATCTGCGTCTTCTGTGTGTCTTGCCGCTCTACACTCAGCAAAAAGCTTTTCCAGCATATCTTGCAAGGAGAAACTCTGCCAGGAAAGAAAACATCCCAAATCTTGTTCTAAAGCTTGCACGGGGGTCTGCAAAGAGTTTGGCAAGAATGAAAGGTAGTTGTCCAAAACTCGTTCTTTTCCAATAGAATAACCATGGAAAAGGCAGGAGAGTGGTAAAGTACTGTTTTCTCTAAGTCTGAAGGCTGCCCACACTGTGCCTGTGTGCTGCAGCTTGCATCTTCGCCTTTGGGAAGCTGCCGCTCGCCGATTCTCCCGGAGGCGAAGAAGCGGCTTCTTCGCACACAGAGCATTGTGGCGAGCGCAGGGAGCTCCTGAGAGCGGTTTGTGCCGAAAGAAGCCCGGGAACGGCACTTAGCTTCGGAGAGCTGCGTATCTGCGTCTTCTGCGTGTCTTGCCGCTCTACACTCAGCAAAAAGCTTTTCCACCATATCTTGCAAGGAGAAACTCTGCCAGGAAAGAAAACATCCAAAATCTTGTTCTAAAGCTTGCACGGGGGTCTGCAAAGAGTTTGGCAAGAATGAAAGGTAGTTGTCCAAAACTCGTTCTTTTCCAATAGAATAACCATGGAAAAGGCAGGAGAGTAGTAAAGTACTGTTTTCTCTAAGTCTGAATGCTGCCCACACTGTGCCTGTGTGCTGCAGCTTGCATCTTCGCCTTTGGGAAGCTGCCGCTCGCCGATTCTCCCGCAGGCGAAGAAGCGGCTTCTTCGCACACAGAGCATTGTGGCGAGCGCAGGGAGCTCCTGAGAGCGGTTTGTGCCGAAAGAAGCCCGGGACCGGCACTTAGCTTCGGAGAGCTGCGTATCTGCGTCTTCTGCGTGTCTTGCCGCTCTACACTCAGCAAAAAGCTTTTCCACCATATCTTGCAAGGAGAAACTCTGCCAGGAAAGAAAACATCCAAAATCTTGTTCTAAAGCTTGCACACAGGTCTGCAAAGAGTTTGGCAAGAATGAAAGGTAGTTGTCCAAAACTCGTTCTTTTCCAATAGAATAACCATGGAAAAGGCAGGAGAGTGGTAAAGTACTGTTTTCTCGAAGTCTGAAGGCTGCCCACACTGTGCCTGTGTGCTGCAGCTTGCATCTTCGCCTTTGGGAAGCTGCCGCTGGCCGATTCTCCCGGAGGCGAAGAAGCGGCTTCTTCGCACACAGAGCATTGTGGCGAGCGCAGGGAGCTCCTGAGAGCGGTTTGTGCCGAAAGAAGCCCGGGACCGGCACTTAGCTTCGGAGAGCTGCGTATCTGCGTCTTCTGCGTGTCTTGCCGCTCTACACTCAGCAAAAAGCTTTTCCACCATATCTTGCAAGGAGAAACTCTGCCAGGAAAGAAAACATCCAAAATCTTGTTCTAAAGCTTGCACGGGGGTCTGCAAAGAGTTTGGCAAGAATGAAAGGTAGTTGTCCAAAACTCGTTCTTTTCCAATAGAATAACCATGGAAAAGGCAGGAGAGTGGTAAAGTACTGTTTTCTCTAAGTCTGAATGCTGCCCACACTGTGCCTGTGTGCTGCAGCTTGCATCTTCGCCTTTGGGAAGCTGCCGCTCGCCGATTCTCCCGGAGGCGACGAAGCGGCTTCTTCGCACACAGAGCATTGTGGCGAGCGCAGGGAGCTCCTGAGAGCGGTTTGTGCCGAAAGAAGCCCGGGACCGGCACTTAGCTTCGGAGAGCTGCGTATCTGCGTCTTCTGCGTGTCTTGCCGCTCTACACTCAGCAAAAAGCTTTTCCAGCATATCTTGCAAAGAGAAACTCTGCCAGGAAAGAAAACATCCAAAATCTTGTTCTAAAGCTTGCACGGGGGTCTGCAAAGAGTTTGGCAAGAATGAAAGGTAGTTGTCCAAAACTCGTTCTTTTCCAATAGAATAACCATGGAAAAGGCAGGAGAGTGGTAAAGTACCGTTTTCTCTAAGTCTGAATGCTGCCCACACTGTGCCTGTGTGCTGCAGCTTGCATCTTCGCCTTTGGGAAGCTGCCGCTCGCCGATTCTCCCGGAGGCGAAGAAGCGGCTTCTTCGCACACAGAGCATTGTGGCGAGCGCAGGGAGCTCCTGAGAGCTGTTTGTGCCGAAAGAAGCCCGGGACCGGCACTTAGCTTCGGAGAGCTGCGTATCTGCGTCTTCTGCGTGTCTTGCCGCTCTACACTCAGCAAAAAGCTTTTCCACCATATCTTGCAAGGAGAAACTCTGCCAGGAAAGAAAACATCCAAAATCTTGTTCTAAAGCTTGCACGGGGGTCTGCAAAGAGTTTGGCAAGAATGAAAGGTAGTTGTCCAAAACTCGTTCTTTTCCAATAGAATAACCATGGAAAAGGCAGGAGAGTGGTAAAGTACTGTTTTCTCCATGTCTGAATGCTGCCCACACTGTGCCTGTGTGCTGCAGCTTGCATCTTCGCCTTTGGGAAGCTGCCGCTCGCCGATTCTCCCGGAGGCGAAGAAGCGGCTTCTTCGCACACAGAGCATTGTGGCGAGCGCAGGGAGCTCCTGAGAGCGGTTTGTGCCGAAAGAAGCCCGGGACCGGCACTTAGCTTCGGAGAGCTGCGTATCTGCGTCTTCTGCGTGTCTTGCCGCTCTACACTCAGCCAAAAGCTTTTCCACCATATCTTGCAAGGAGAAACTCTGCCAGGAAAGAAAACATCCAAAATCTTCTTCTAAAGCTTGCACGGGGGTCTGCAAAGAGTTTGGCAAGAATGAAAGTTAGTTGTCCAGAACTCGTTCTTTTCCAATAGAATAACCATGGAAAAGGCAGGAGAGTGGTAAAGTACTGTTTTCTCTAAGTCTGAATGCTGCCCACACTGTGCCTGTGTGCTGCAGCTTGCATCTTCGCCTTTGGGAAGCTGCCGCTGGCCGATTCTCCCGGAGGCGAAGAAGCGGCTTCTTCGCACACAGAGCATTGTGGCGAGCGCAGGGAGCTCCTGAGAGCGGTTTGTGCCGAAAGAAGCCCGGGACCGGCACTTAGCTTCGGAGAGCTGCGTATCTGCGTCTTCTGCGTGTCTTGCCGCTCTACACTCAGCAAAAAGCTTTTCCACCATATCTTGCAAGGAGAAACTCTGCCAGGAAAGAAAACATCCAAAATCTTGTTCTAAAGCTTGCACGGGGGTCTGCAAAGAGTTTGGCAAGAATGAAAGGTAGTTGTCCAAAACTCGTTCTTTTCCAATAGAATAACCATGGAAAAGGCAGGAGAGTGGTAAAGTACTGTTTTCTCTAAGTCTGAATGCTGCCCACACTGTGCCTGTGTGCTGCAGCTTGCATCTTCGCCTTTGGGAAGCTGCCGCTCGCCGATTCTCCCGCAGGCGAAGAAGCGGCTTCTTCGCACACAGAGCATTGTGGCGAGCGCAGGGAGCTCCTGAGAGCGGTTTGTGCCGAAAGAAGCCCGGGACCGGCACTTAGCTTCGGAGAGCTGCGTATCTGAGTCTTCTGCGTGTCTTGCCGCTCTACACTCAGCAAAAAGCTTTTCCAGCATATCTTGCAAGGAGAAACTCTGCCAGGAAAGAAAACATCCCAAATCTTGTTCTAAAGCTTGCACGGGGGTCTGCAAAGAGTTTGGCAAGAATGAAAGGTAGTTGTCCAAAACTCGTTCTTTTCCAATAGAATAACCATGGAAAAGGCAGGAGAGTGGTAAAGTACTGTTTTCTCTAAGTCTGAAGGCTGCCCACACTGTGCCTGTGTGCTGCCGCTTGCATCTTCGCCTTTGGGAAGCTGCCGCTCGCCGATTCTCCCGGAGGCGAAGAAGCGGCTTCTTCGCACACAGAGCATTGTGGCGAGCGCAGGGAGCTCCTGAGAGCGGTTTGTGCCGAAAGAAGCCCGGGACCGGCACTTAGCTTCGGAGAGCTGCGTATCTGCGTCTTCTGCGTGTCTTGCCGCTCTACACTCAGCCAAAGGTTTTCCACCATATCTTGCAAGGAGAAACTCTGCCAGGAAAGAAAACATCCAAAATCTTGTTCTAAAGCTTGCACGGGGGTCTGCAAAGAGTTTGGCAAGAATGAAAGGTAGTTGTCCAAAACTCGTTCTTTTCCAATAGAATAACCATGGAAAAGGCAGGAGAGTGGTAAAGTACTGTTTTCTCTAAGTCTGAATGCTGCCCACACTGTGCCTGTGTGCTGCAGCTTGCATCTTCGCCTTTGGGAAGCTGCCGCTCGCCGATTCTCCCGCAGGCGAAGAAGCGGCTTCTTCGCACACAGAGCATTGTGGCGAGCGCAGGGAGCTCCTGAGAGCGGTTTGTGCCGAAAGAAGCCCGGGACCGGCACTTAGCTTCGGAGAGCTGCGTATCTGCGTCTTCTGCGTGTCTTGCCGCTCTACACTCAGCAAAAAGCTTTTCCACCATATCTTGCAAGGAGAAACTCTGCCAGGAAAGAAAACATCCAAAATCTTGTTCTAAAGCTTGCACACAGGTCTGCAAAGAGTTTGGCAAGAATGAAAGGTAGTTGTCCAAAACTCGTTCTTTTCCAATAGAATAACCATGGAAAAGGCAGGAGAGTGGTAAAGTACTGTTTTCTCGAAGTCTGAAGGCTGCCCACACTGTGCCTGTGTGCTGCAGCTTGCATCTTCGCCTTTGGGAAGCTGCCGCTGGCCGATTCTCCCGGAGGCGAAGAAGCGGCTTCTTCGCACACAGAGCATTGTGGCGAGCGCAGGGAGCTCCTGAGAGCGGTTTGTGCCGAAAGAAGCCCGGGACCGGCACTTAGCTTCGGAGAGCTGCGTATCTGCGTCTTCTGCGTGTCTTGCCGCTCTACACTCAGCCAAAAGCTTTTCCACCATATCTTGCAAGGAGAAACTCTGCCAGGAAAGAAAACATCCAAAATCTTGTTCTAAAGCTTGCACGGGGGTCTGCAAAGAGTTTGGCAAGAATGAAAGGTAGTTGTCCAAAACTCGTTCTTTTCCAATAGAATAACCATGGAAAAGGCAGGAGAGTGGTAAAGTACTGTTTTCTCTAAGTCTGAATGCTGCCCACACTGTGCCTGTGTGCTGCAGCTTGCATCTTCGCCTTTGGGAAGCTGCCGCTCGCCGATTCTCCCGGAGGCGACGAAGCGGCTTCTTCGCACACAGAGCATTGTGGCGAGCGCAGGGAGCTCCTGAGAGCGGTTTGTGCCGAAAGAAGCCCGGGACCGGCACTTAGCTTCGGAGAGCTGCGTATCTGCGTCTTCTGCGTGTCTTGCCGCTCTACACTCAGCAAAAAGCTTTTCCAGCATATCTTGCAAAGAGAAACTCTGCCAGGAAAGAAAACATCCAAAATCTTGTTCTAAAGCTTGCACGGGGGTCTGCAAAGAGTTTGGCAAGAATGAAAGGTAGTTGTCCAAAACTCGTTCTTTTCCAATAGAATAACCATGGAAAAGGCAGGAGAGTGGTAAAGTACCGTTTTCTCTAAGTCTGAATGCTGCCCACACTGTGCCTGTGTGCTGCAGCTTGCATCTTCGCCTTTGGGAAGCTGCCGCTCGCCGATTCTCCCGCAGGCGAAGAAGCGGCTTCTTCGCACACAGAGCATTGTGGCGAGCGCAGGGAGCTCCTGAGAGCGGTTTGTGCCGAAAGAAGCCCGGGACCGGCACTTAGCTTCGGAGAGCTGCGTATCTGAGTCTTCTGCGTGTCTTGCCGCTCTACACTCAGCAAAAAGCTTTTCCAGCATATCTTGCAAGGAGAAACTCTGCCAGGAAAGAAAACATCCCAAATCTTGTTCTAAAGCTTGCACGGGGGTCTGCAAAGAGTTTGGCAAGAATGAAAGGTAGTTGTCCAAAACTCGTTCTTTTCCAATAGAATAACCATGGAAAAGGCAGGAGAGTGGTAAAGTACTGTTTTCTCTAAGTCTGAAGGCTGCCCACACTGTGCCTGTGTGCTGCCGCTTGCATCTTCGCCTTTGGGAAGCTGCCGCTCGCCGATTCTCCCGGAGGCGAAGAAGCGGCTTCTTCGCACACAGAGCATTGTGGCGAGCGCAGGGAGCTCCTGAGAGCGGTTTGTGCCGAAAGAAGCCCGGGACCGGCACTTAGCTTCGGAGAGCTGCGTATCTGCGTCTTCTGCGTGTCTTGCCGCTCTACACTCAGCAAAAAGCTTTTCCACCATATCTTGCAAGGAGAAACTCTGCCAGGAAAGAAAACATCCAAAATCTTGTTCTAAAGCTTGCACGGAGGCCTGCAAAGAGTTTGGCAAGAATGAAAGTTAGTTGTCCAAAACTCGTTCTTTTCCAATAGAATAACCATGGAAAAGGCACGAGAGTGGTAAAGTACTGTTTTCTCTAAGTCTGAATGCTGCCCACACTGTGCCTGTGTGCTGCAGCTTGCATCTTCGCCTTTGGGAAGCTGCCGCTCGCCGATTCTCCCGGAGGCGAAGAAGCGGCTTCTTCGCACACAGAGCATTGTGGCGAGCGCAGGGAGCTCCTGAGAGCGGTTTGTGCCGAAAGAAGCCCGGGACCGGCACTTAGCTTCGGAGAGCTGCGTATCTGCGTCTTCTGCGTGTCTTGCCGCTCTACACTCAGCCAAAGGTTTTCCACCATATCTTGCAAGGAGAAACTCTGCCAGGAAAGAAAACATCCAAAATCTTGTTCTAAAGCTTGCACGGGGGTCTGCAAAGAGTTTGGCAAGAATGAAAGGTAGTTGTCCAAAACTCGTTCTTTTCCAATAGAATAACCATGGAAAAGGCAGGAGAGTGGTAAAGTACTGTTTTCTCTAAGTCTGAATGCTGCCCACACTGTGCCTGTGTGCTGCAGCTTGCATCTTCGCCTTTGGGAAGCTGCCGCTCGCCGATTCTCCCGCAGGCGAAGAAGCGGCTTCTTCGCACACAGAGCATTGTGGCGAGCGCAGGGAGCTCCTGAGAGCGGTTTGTGCCGAAAGAAGCCCGGGACCGGCACTTAGCTTCGGAGAGCTGCGTATCTGCGTCTTCTGCGTGTCTTGCCGCTCTACACTCAGCAAAAAGCTTTTCCACCATATCTTGCAAGGAGAAACTCTGCCAGGAAAGAAAACATCCAAAATCTTGTTCTAAAGCTTGCACACAGGTCTGCAAAGAGTTTGGCAAGAATGAAAGGTAGTTGTCCAAAACTCGTTCTTTTCCAATAGAATAACCATGGAAAAGGCAGGAGAGTGGTAAAGTACTGTTTTCTCGAAGTCTGAAGGCTGCCCACACTGTGCCTGTGTGCTGCAGCTTGCATCTTCGCCTTTGGGAAGCTGCCGCTGGCCGATTCTCCCGGAGGCGAAGAAGCGGCTTCTTCGCACACAGAGCATTGTGGCGAGCGCAGGGAGCTCCTGAGAGCGGTTTGTGCCGAAAGAAGCCCGGGACCGGCACTTAGCTTCGGAGAGCTGCGTATCTGCGTCTTCTGCGTGTCTTGCCGCTCTACACTCAGCAAAAAGCTTTTCCACCATATCTTGCAAGGAGAAACTCTGCCAGGAAAGAAAACATCCAAAATCTTGTTCTAAAGCTTGCACGGGGGTCTGCAAAGAGTTTGGCAAGAATGAAAGGTAGTTGTCCAAAACTCGTTCTTTTCCAATAGAATAACCATGGAAAAGGCAGGAGAGTGGTAAAGTACTGTTTTCTCTAAGTCTGAATGCTGCCCACACTGTGCCTGTGTGCTGCAGCTTGCATCTTCGCCTTTGGGAAGCTGCCGCTCGCCGATTCTCCCGGAGGCGACGAAGCGGCTTCTTCGCACACAGAGCATTGTGGCGAGCGCAGGGAGCTCCTGAGAGCGGTTTGTGCCGAAAGAAGCCCGGGACCGGCACTTAGCTTCGGAGAGCTGCGTATCTGCGTCTTCTGCGTGTCTTGCCGCTCTACACTCAGCAAAAAGCTTTTCCAGCATATCTTGCAAAGAGAAACTCTGCCAGGAAAGAAAACATCCAAAATCTTGTTCTAAAGCTTGCACGGGGGTCTGCAAAGAGTTTGGCAAGAATGAAAGGTAGTTGTCCAAAACTCGTTCTTTTCCAATAGAATAACCATGGAAAAGGCAGGAGAGTGGTAAAGTACCGTTTTCTCTAAGTCTGAATGCTGCCCACACTGTGCCTGTGTGCTGCAGCTTGCATCTTCGCCTTTGGGAAGCTGCCGCTCGCCGATTCTCCCGGAGGCGAAGAAGCGGCTTCTTCGCACACAGAGCATTGTGGCGAGCCCAGGGAGCTCCTGAGAGCTGTTTGTGCCGAAAGAAGCCCGGGACCGGCACTTAGCTTCGGAGAGCTGCGTATCTGCGTCTTCTGCGTGTCTTGCCGCTCTACACTCAGCAAAAAGCTTTTCCACCATATCTTGCAAGGAGAAACTCTGCCAGGAAAGAAAACATCCAAAATCTTGTTCTAAAGCTTGCACGGGGGTCTGCAAAGAGTTTGGCAAGAATGAAAGGTAGTTGTCCAAAACTCGTTCTTTTCCAATAGAATAACCATGGAAAAGGCAGGAGAGTGGTAAAGTACTGTTTTCTCTAAGTCTGAATGCTGCCCACACTGTGCCTGTGTGCTGCAGCTTGCATCTTCGCCTTTGGGAAGCTGCCGCTCGCCGATTCTCCCGGAGGCGAAGAAGCGGCTTCTTCGCACACAGAGCATTGTGGCGAGCGCAGGGAGCTCCTGAGAGCGGTTTGTGCCGAAAGAAGCCCGGGACCGGCACTTAGCTTCGGAGAGCTGCGTATCTGCGTCTTCTGCGTGTCTTGCCGCTCTACACTCAGCAAAAAGCTTTTCCACCATATCTTGCAAGGAGAAACTCTGCCAGGAAAGAAAACATCCAAAATCTTGTTCTAAAGCTTGCACGGAGGCCTGCAAAGAGTTTGGCAAGAATGAAAGTTAGTTGTCCAAAACTCGTTCTTTTCCAATAGAATAACCATGGAAAAGGCAGGAGAGTGGTCAAGTACTGTTTTCTCTAAGTCTGAAGGCTGCCCACACTGTGCCTGTGTGCTGCAGCTTGCATCTTCGCCTTTGGGAAGCTGCCGCTCGCCGATTCTCCCGGAGGCGAAGAAGCGGCTTCTTCGCACACAGAGCATTGTGGCGAGCGCAGGGAGCTCCTGAGAGCGGTTTGTGCCGAAAGAAGCCCGGGACCGGCACTTAGCTTCGGAGAGCTGCGTATCTGCGTCTTCTGCGTGTCTTGCCGCTCTACACTCAGCCAAAAGCTTTTCCACCATATCTTGCAAGGAGAAACTCTGCCAGGAAAGAAAACATCCAAAATCTTGTTCTAAAGCTTGCACGGGGGTCTGCAAAGAGTTTGGCAAGAATGAAAGGTAGTTGTCCAAAACTCGTTCTTTTCCAATAGAATAACCATGGAAAAGGCAGGAGAGTGGTAAAGTACTGTTTTCTCTAAGTCTGAATGCTGCCCACACTGTGCCTGTGTGCTGCAGCTTGCATCTTCGCCTTTGGGAAGCTGCCGCTGGCCGATCCTCCCGGAGGCGAAGAAGCGGCTACTTCGCACACAGAGCATTGTGGCGAGCGCAGGGAGCTCCTGAGAGCGGTTTGTGCCGAAAGAAGCCCGGGACCGGCACTTAGCTTCGGAGAGCTGCGTATCTGCGTCTTCTGCGTGTCTTGCCGCTCTACACTCAGCAAAAAGCTTTTCCACCATATCTTGCAAAGAGAAACTCTGCCAGGAAAGAAAACATCCAAAATCTTGTTCTAAAGCTTGCACGGGGGTCTGCAAAGAGTTTGGCAAGAATGAAAGGTAGTTGTCCAAAACTCGTTCTTTTCCAATAGAATAACCATGGAAAAGGCAGGAGAGTGGTAAAGTACTGTTTTCTCTAAGTCTGAATGCTGCCCACACTGTGCCTGTGTGCTGCAGCTTGCATCTTCGCCTTTGGGAAGCTGCCGCTCGCCGATTCTCCCGGAGGCGAAGAAGCGGCTTCTTCGCACACAGAGCATTGTGGCGAGCGCAGGGAGCTCCTGAGAGCTGTTTGTGCCGAAAGAAGCCCGGGACCGGCACTTAGCTTCGGAGAGCTGCGTATCTGCGTCTTCTGCGTGTCTTGCCGCTCTACACTCAGCAAAAAGCTTTTCCACCATATCTTGCAAGGAGAAACTCTGCCAGGAAAGAAAACATCCAAAATCTTGTTCTAAAGCTTGCACGGGGGTCTGCAAAGAGTTTGGCAAGAATGAAAGGTAGTTGTCCAAAACTCGTTCTTTTCCAATAGAATAACCATGGAAAAGGCAGGAGAGTGGTAAAGTACTGTTTTCTCTAAGTCTGAATGCTGCCCACACTGTGCCTGTGTGCTGCAGCTTGCATCTTCGCCTTTGGGAAGCTGCCGCTCGCCGATTCTC